>NC_139385.1:54137500-54762500 GCF_054392235.1 Sus scrofa | reverse complement strand
TCTGTGTCAGGGAGCAACCATTAGGGAGTGTCCTTATTGCCCTTCTCAGCCACTGGTCAGCATTGCGGTGGGCCCTTCCCCCAAGCAAGTGACAGTGAGTGACCATGAGCCCCTCCCCCTCTCCCCTTCCCTCTGTATAAGCAGAGCCTGAATTTGGACTGAGGCAAGATGGGTTTTTGAGACACTAGTCTGCCATCTTGTCGGTCTTCCAGCTTTCCACTTAAAGTTGCTATTCCTTGTCCCAACAACTCCTCTCTGAATTTATTGGCCTGTTGAGTGGCACACAGAGCAGACTTGGGTTGGGTATCATCTGTACCCTGTTACTGGCCTCTTATTTCCCTCAACCCTGCCCCTGGCAACCACCTCTCTGTTTCTATGAGTCTGACTTTTCCTGGTAGATTTCACATGGAAGTGATAAGGGGCTGTTTTTGTCTTTCTTTGTCTGGCCTATTTCCCTTAGCAGGATGTCCTTTAGATTCCTCCACATGGTTGCAAATCTTAACTCTGTTTTTCCCATGTGGTACATTTTTGGCGTTCCTCAACCCAGAAATGGAATCTTATTTTATCCTGACTTAACGTTGAATATTTCATTTGTGATTGTTTCCATCCACCTTTGCCATCTTCACTCAGAACAACTGACACAAAAATTCAAACAAATGATTTATTACTTAAAATTTTCAAAACTCCATATAATAGATAAGTAAACATTAAACGATATGGTTTGTGTTAGTAGCATTTATACTTCTGAAATTAGAAAAGCTTCACCAAGGCTTATGGGACATGCTGGACTCATACATACACACACACATACACATTTTGACAGGCCAGTGCAGTCATTTCAAATCCCAAAGTTAAACGTGTCCTCGTGTTCTTTAAATTTTTGTGTGTGTATGGTCTTGACCACATTTCTTCTTACTCTGACCAGAATGGACAGTCTCCATTCTCCAAAGTCTAGAAACCTGTGTGGCACACCCAGAAGCTAGGGATAGTTTAATTGAACTCAAATTCTATTCTTTAGAGTGGACACTGGGGCTGGAGGCCCAGGGCCTGGGTTTGAGTCCTCTGAAGTAGCCTTTTCTGCTATCGCTGGTGTGTTCTATGCATAGTCTTTTCTTCAGAGTACACAGTGCCTTCCCGCCTCTACCCCTCCACACTCCTGGAGCCTCACATCTTGCCGGTACTTTCTAGAAAGGGTACTTTGATTCTTATAGGAAATTCCCTTGTGATATCATTGGACATCGCTTTTGGCAGGTGGAATTGGGTATTCATTTAGGGATTGTACTTTTTAATCACCACCTGGTGAGTTTTTCTTCATATATGAACTATTCATTTGGCTGTACTGTCATGAATGTTCATGTTCAAGAACACATCTTTGGCATCTCCTGTTGCTTTTGATACAATGTCTTCCCCCTTTATGATGTTGTCTGTGGGGCATTATGGTCCCCAGTGTGGACAACGAGGGTACCTGAGCAGTGTGGAGGGTCCTAAACTTGAATGAGTAGCATCAGTGGAGATGATGGTGGCTCCTGATTTCTGCTTTGTTTGCGAGGGCACTTGTGATGAAGATGTGGGTCTCCTCTTGACCTAGAAGATCAGGCTTAGGCACGCAAGGAATCCACTTCCAGGATGCTTCTGTGGGATAATAGACTCTATATTGGTCTCTGCCACCAGTGCCTGGCACCGAGCTCCTGAAACCCGTGTAATTTCCTAGGTGATAAGTGTGTCTTTTTGTTCTCATGAGGTGAGTCTGGGTGGACTTCTGCATGGCTTCAGGATGAGGGCTGGTCAGAAGAAGACCAAGCCATGATGGAGGCTTGAAAGTTTTAGCCCCCACCCCATTCTCTTGAGAAGGGAGAAGGACTGAAAATGGAGATGATGGTTTATCATGCCCAAATGAGGAAGTCCCCCCCCAAAAAAAATCCCCAAGTACAGAATTCAGAGAGCTTCTAGGTGGTTGAATACATTCACATCCTGGGAGGGTGACGTACCCCAACTCCGTGAGGATAGAAACTCCTGAGCTTGAACCCCTCTCAGATATCACACTGTGTATCTCTTCATCCAGCTGTTCATTTGTATCTTTTGTCATATCCTTTAATAAGCTGGTAAATAGAAGTATTTCCTTGAATTCTGTGTGCACCTTTAGCAAATTAATGGAGAAGGGCGTCTTGGGCATCATTTCATGGGTACAAATGATTAATTCTGTGAGCTCCTTGGTACATAGGAATGCTTGGATATTCAACTTTGTAGTTATTGTATAATTTCATATACACAAACTTATAGATTATGGAAAGATAACCTTTTAATTGATAAAGAAGATAGTATTGGTTTTACCAAAAGGGGTCTTGTGTGTGTTGCTCTTAGTACTCCATGCTGGAATATTTACCTCCAATTTATGCCAATTTTTGATCATAGAATAACTTGCTGCATAGGTAATTCTTAGTAGTCACCAAAATCATGTTTATGTCTTTGCTTTTCCAGTGATATAGGTTGTCATTGGATCTGAAGACAACATACGTATTTACTTTAGTATCAAAAATCTTCTCATTTTCACTATGCTGTATTTTGCCGATGATATTTTTCTGAGTTATGTATCTGTGTTTATGAGGGAAATGTGACTTTTCCTGAAATGAAAGGTTCCTGGCCCTGTTAACAGATATGCCATGACCTCCTCCACAGTCTTCCAGTTTGCCCCTTTCTTTGGTCTCAGCATCCTCTTCTATGAAACCCAATGCTGATGTCTGGATTGCAACACATTTAATTCTAGCAAGGGGAAAGGAATTCAAGAGGATGAGGGATCTCTAGCACTGCTACCAATGAAGAAATGATAGTTCCTGGGGAAATGGGAATGGACACAAAAGCCATTAAAGAAAGTTTCTTTCATGAGGGCAAGGTTGTTTTCACATTCAAAAAAAAAAATCAATGATTATTACATATCATGTTAATAAACTAAAGAAGAAAAATCCAGTGATCACCTCACTATATGCAGAAAAGAATTTGGTGTAATTCAGTATCTGAAATGTCTTATTTTTCTGTTGCATTCTATTCTTGACCATTTGAATTTGGTTTCTTGTATTTAACAAACTCTAAAACCTAATCCTGTTCAGCATTTTTTCTAGGTTTCCATGTCCATTTTTATGAAGCCCTTAGGACATGTTTTTTAAGATATAAATCAATAAGAAAAGTCTTACAGGAGTTCCTGTTGTGGCTCTGCAGGTTCCAAACCAGACTAGTATCCAGGAGGATGTAGGTTCAGTCCCTGGCCTTGCTTAGTGGGTTAAGGATCTGGAGATGCTGTGAGCTGTGGTGTAAGTCACAGATGTGCCTTGGGTCCCAAATTGCTGTGGCTGTGGTGTAGGCTGACAGCTGCAGCTCCAATTAGACCCCTAGCTTGGGAATCTCCATATGCTGCAGGTGTGGCCCTAAGAAGAAAAGTGGGGGGGGGGGGGCAGAAAACTCTTCCAGAAAACCTAATCCAACTAGAATTGTGTGTATCATAAAGAGGAACCCTGGTATTAAAGACATCCTAAAAAGGTAGCCATATTACATTGGGTTATTTACCTGACACATATTATGATTTCTATCTCTGTAATAATAACAGACAAAATATATAGGAATTGCCTGATTCTTAATATTAAGGTGAATTTCAGAAAAATTCCCTTTCTCTCCTACTGAATCATTACTTATTTCAGTAGAATCTAGAGAAGCAATCAGAAGGCCATTAATATACCACACATTTTATCTCACTTTCCAGTTCTGGTGAGTTTGATGTATCATTGAATGTTGTGATGACATTCAGCTGGGAAACTTCAGTTTCTTGTTTTTTTTTGACAAGTCATTTTAGTCATAAACAACTGTAAGGTTTTGTTAATTTTATTATTTCAAGTGGTCAATAGACTATCTGTTTCATTCAGATAATATACTCCATAGCTGTGGATCTCTAATTGGTGTTCTCTGAAGAGAAAGATGAAAACAACTTTTTACAATTTAAATGTCATTGGTCTCCTGTCAGAATACCTTTTTATATGTTTTATCATACAAGATGGTCCATTTCCATCCTACTTCCTCAGTTCCTCATCAGGTGCATTGGGTAATGGATTTTTCCTCAGCTCAAATCTATAACAAAGGTATTAGGTCTACTCTCTCTGACTTATTTTGACCTTTGGACTTCCTTGAGTCCAAAATGAATGTTGCATTTCTTTTGAAGATCCTAGGAGGTGTGGCCATTTGAAAACCTTCATTTTTTTTTTGTTTTTTATTTTTATTTTTATTTTTGTATTTTAGGGCTGCACCCACAGCATATGGAGGTTCACAGGCTAGAGTCGAATCAGAGTTACATCTGCCAGCCTCCATCACAGCCTTGGCAACACAGGATCCTTAACCTGCTGAGCAAGGCCAGGGATGGAACCCACAACCTCATGGTTCCTAATAGGATTCCTTCCTCTGCACCACGACAGGAGCTCCAAGGCTTCATCTTGTATCACCATGGATATTTCCTGTTATACCTTTGTGTGAGGGCTGATTGATGGGGGTGTTACATGAACATTCCCCCTTCTTGTTTTCTATGCTTTATAGGAGTAATGTGCACTTTCTGTTTTAGATAATTTACTGTGTTCTCCACTGTGGAGAGAGCGTATTGCTGTGAGGCAAAAAAAGCGTGATTGATAACATGGGTGTAAAACAAGCCAAGAGTTATGGTCCTCATGTGTGTAATAGATTCTGTGAGGCTAGGGGCAACTGGAAATGGTAAAAAGAGAGAGAATAGAAATGAAACTAAACTAATCTCTCCATATTTATCTTCTTTAATATCACCAGCCTGGATCAACAGACTTTAAAAAACATGGAAATGAGTGAAAAATTATATTGTAATGATACATTCATTAGTTTCATGTGAGTTCTTGGATCTTGTTTGACCCGGCATTTTTCTGAGACATTCTTGTGAATAAATGGAAAGGTGTTCCTGGTAGATATCAAACTTTTACAATTGACTATAGAGATGGAGAGAGCTGGAGAGAGGGTTGTTGGAAATGAATGATTTTTTTCCAACCCATCAGAGAACTGAGGTTCCAGGACAAACAACAGGAACTCTCAAGAGTGACAGGCCCCTGTGGGGAGAAACAGGAACTTGGCATTCACTTACATAGGACAGACACAGACTGGATGAATTATAAGCCCAAACACTAAACTAGACCATTTTAGCAAATTGAGCAACAAAACAAAAACAACCAAATACTGGCTTATAAATCAAAGAATAAATGTGAGTCCATACTAATATAAATAAACTATTGACAATAAAAATAGATTAAAGAAAAATAATTTAAAAATCTATGAAGGTATATAAATATAGATACTCCTTTCTCCAAGGAGTTGAGTTTAATTTCCCTCACGTTGAGCATATGCAGGATTTAGTGATTAGCTCCTAATAGAGATTTGAGTGAGAAAAAAGTAACTTGATAGTGGAGAAACCTGGCAGATGCCACCTAGACATAGTGATCATGAAAACATCCTCATAAGTCATGTTTATATCATGGACCCTCTGGTATTGTTCCTGAAGGTGTGGTCTGGCTGCTCAAGGCCAGTATCTGTAGTTCACAACCTGAGGACTCACCGGCTCTCACCGTTGGAGGTGACTGCATTCACAGATGACCAGGACATTGTTTTATCCTTCACTACAGCCTGGGTGGCAGTATTTCAGATAACTCTGAAATAGCACCCCAAAGAAGAAGAGGGGAATATCAGGATATCATAAAATTGAGGGGGAGGTGCATGTACACATTTCCCAGAATTTTGTTGCTGATCTCCTGATGGTCACAAGGAGCAGACATCACCATGAAGGATTTTAGTGTTTTTCTCTATATGAGGAGATGCAAGAATTGGGCCCATAAAATCTAAATCTGGCTATTTGGAGACCTATTCTTCCAGTTTTCCCAGAGCACAGTGTGCCTCACTCCTGATTCTCACCCTGAGCTCTGCTCAGGGGGTGCTGTGGGTCTGCAGCTGCAGTGGCTCAGAATTTAATCCATGTAGAGCCTGATGGCAGGTGCCAAGTATCAGTTCACAGACTGCAGGGTGCATGACTTTGATTGGTGGGGACCTTGTGAATGTCAGGAATGTTGGCTCCATCTGAAGTTACCATTCCCAGAGTTCCTGACATGGCTCAGTGGTTAATGAAACCAACTAGGAACCATGAGGTTGTGGGTTGGATCCCTGGCCTTGCTCAGTGGGTTAAGGATCTGGCATTGCCATGAGTTGTGGTGTAGGCTGCAGACATGGCTTGGATCCAGTGTTGCTGTGGCTATGGTCTATGCCAGCAGCTACAGCTCTGATTAGACCCCTAGCCTGGGAAACTCCATATGCTGCAGGTGCGGACCCAGAAACAACAAAAAATAAAAATGAAGTTACCATTCTCCATGTGAGTGGGAGCCTTTCTGAGGAAGAACACAAAGATATTTTATTATATATATCCCCTCTGGAGGAATAAAATCTCTTGCTTTATAGTGGCACTGTTGTTTTTTGACTGCTCCTTTTTTGTTTCACAGTTATTCCCCTTCCCAATCCTAAGTTCCAAAGGGCAGATTCAAACAGGAGGGGATGAGGTAAGACTTGTTTCTAGCAGGGCCCTGCAGGGCTCTGATTGGTTTCAAAACTGCACTCAATGAAAAAAGTCTGGGAGTTCCTGGCATGGCTCAGCGGAGAGGAGCCTGACTAGTGTCCGTGAAGACACAGGGATCTGGCATTGCTGTGACTGTGATGCAGGCGCAGCTGTAGCTCTGATTTGACCCCTAGCCTGGGAACCTCCATATGCTATGGGTATTGCCCTAAAAAGACAAAAGAAAAATGAAAAAAGTTTGTTTGATTATGACTAAATCTGTGAGCTCACTTTTGAGAAAACAAAACAAAACACTATTTCCTTCACAAAAGAAGCCCACATGTCACCAAGTAGGTTAATTAGACCGAAAATTCTATTCAATTAGGAGGACATTTTCTTTTTTTGTCTTTAAAGGGCTGCACTCATGGCATAGGGAGGTTTCCAGGCAAGGGGTCTAATCGGAGCTACAGCAGCCAGCCTACACCGCAGCCACAGCAACCCCTGATCTGAGCCGCCTCTGTGACCTACACCACAGCTCAAGGCAACACCAGATCCTTGACCCACTGAGCAAGGCCAGAGATCGAACCTGCAACCTCATGGTTCCTAGTCGGATTTGTTTCCACTGCACCAGGACGGGAACTCCAGGAGGACATTTTCTTAAGACTAAAAGGCTTCAGTAATTTGGAGAATCTGATTTCAGTCATGAGGTTTCCCAGCTTTTGCCTGGGACCCCCATATAAAACAGGGATGGAACTGGTCTATGATCCAGTGTGGGGACACACTTGACCCTGGATCTCAGGGTGCCCAACGCCCTGGGATGAACATTTCTCTAGCATTTCTATCCAGCCACACTAAACACTTTGCTTGATTAAAAAATCACAGGGTTAGGGAGTTCCCATCGTGGCACCGTAGCTAATGAATCCAACTAGGAACTGTGAGGTTGTGGGTTCAATCCCTGGCCTTGCTCAGTGGGTCAATGATCTGGTGTTTCTGTGAGCTGTGGTGTAGGTTGCAGATGAGGCTTGGATCTTGTGTTGCTGTGGCTCTGGCATAGGCCGGTGGCTACAGCTCCGATTCGACCCCTAGCCTGTGAACCTCCATATGCCACAGGAGTGGCCCTAGAAAAGACAAAAAGACAAAAAAAAAAAAAAAAAATCACAGGGTTTTGAGGATGGGGCTGGCTAGGCTCCCTGACAATGCACTCTCTATTTCTAACAGCCTCTGGGTCTCTAATACCTCCCTCTGTGCATGTACAACCTGGGCCCCACCTCTTCCCTTCCACCTTCACAAGCCTCATCTCTAAATCCTGGCACCTCTAGGTCTTGGCCAGGGAACTATCAGTGGGCTCTACCATGGACCTCACATGGCCTGTAGGTTTGCTGAGAGCTGTGTTCTTATGGTGGAGGCAGAAGCATGACGTCTTGGGATGCCCTCAGACCTGGTGGGACCCTGCAATGCCCAGGTCTGGCCTGGACCTTGCCTGGGGAAGGTGGGTGGGGGATCCATGTTGCTGCCCTGTGGTCTGGGGGCAGGTGTATCTGAGGCCCATTAGGAGCTAGCGTATGGCTGGTATGGGGACTGCATGTCCAGCCCTGCCTGCTGCCTTGTGAGGTAACGGGGCCGGGGACTGCATGTCCAGCCCTGCCTGCTGCCTTGTGAGGTAACGGGGCTGCAGTGGGAAGAAAAGTTCCACGATAGTGCTGGTGGTGGGCTGAAGGAGGGAGTGGGATGGATGGGGTCTGCGGGGCAGCGCTGCTCTGGATCTGGTGTTTCTGTGATCATTTCCTGCTGTGTAATCTGTGACCTTGGGCCAAAGAAGTAACCTGTGGGAGAGTCTGAAAAGGAGGCTGTGAATGATGTCTGCCTTATGGTGTTTACCTGAGTATTTGATGTGCTGTCTTTTTTCTTTTTTAATTTTCTTTTTTCTTTTTGGCTTCAGCTTGCAGAGGCTCAATGTGGAATTTCAGTTCCCAGGCCAGGGATTGGATGGTGGTGGTGAAAGTGCAAAAGAGCCCTAATCACCCAGCAGGGAGCTCCAGATATGGTGTCAAACAAGGAGTTAGCAAAGTGCCAGGTGCTAACCCCCCAAAAGTGTTAACTGCTGTTGAATGTAGGTGACCCTTTCTTCTTTTCATGGGGTGGTTTACATAGGCCTCGGGATGCTCTCCTGATAATGGGTATGGGCACATACATTAATCACGCAGAACAGAAACCTCTGAGTCTCAGGATGGTGAGGTGGTCCTGAGTTTGAGAGGGCAGGTGACTTCTCCACGCTCACCCAGGTTGGGACAGAGCCAGAAGTGGAGCAGGGCATTCAGACTGTCCAGTCATCAGAAGAATCTTATCATGAGTCCCTTTTGAGAAACTGTAACCCTCTTAAAAGAAAAAAAAAAAATTTGAAAATTGTCTCAAAGCACCCCATATTTTTTTTTCTGGACTTCCTGTGGTTTCTCTCACTCAAGGAGTAAACACTTTGCCTGGTAAATGCAGCCTGTGTCTTTTTTCTGCATTCATGTCAATGAAATAGCATCATCCTCTAGTGTTTTAAGCATCTGTTGTTAGTTTTTTGTGTGTATTGTTTCAATCAATGGAGAACCTAATTTTTACTCAGTGAGCTGTGATCATTTCCAACTGGAAAATAGATGGCACTTCCAGTGGGTCCTTCCCATGCTCATTCAGGATTTAGAGTGAGGAGATAGGGAGGCTGCTCCTCAGCTGGGCTGCTGAGGTGATTGGGAGGTGAAGGCAGGAACTGTCAGGCAGCCCAGGTGTTCTGACGCTGTTGTCTCTCTGTCCCCTCAGCTGAATCTTCACAGTCCTCTCTAATGTCCCAAGTGCTCCAGAAAATGAATCTATTTGAAGTGAGCTCTTTATTTATCTCCTGCTTTGTACTGTGATGGATTTAACTCTTGATTTCCAGTTGCTCTCACTTGTGTTACACATCCTTTATGAATGAAAGTTATTACCCCTTTACAATGAGTTTGCTAAGATTTTGCTTGAATCATGAATGTGCTCAGAAATCATATTGAATACTTGTTTTTGTCTATTGGAGTAAAGCTATAGCTTATTTTTGTTTTTCAGTTTGTAACTGCCATCTTTTGCTCCTATCCTATTTGAATTTTTCTTCACATTGTATTGACTAAGTGGATTAGTCTATAATTCTGTTTTCTTGTGTTCCTGCCCAACTGTGATATCTTGGTTTTACTGGTCTTATTGAGGCATTTTCCTGCTCTTTTCTCTTATCCCCTCCCCCCTCCCTTGCTTTTCCCTCCACTCCCCTCTCTCATTCACATGACAAAATCACCTATTACAGACTTCATGAAACTTAGCTCTAAAATGGGACTTTGTGAGTACATGTTTTTATGTGTAGATGTAGATTATTGAGTCACTTTATTTGAACAACCCTGGGTCTAGTCTTCTTTATATTATTACTATATTTTCTGAGAAAACTGTACATTTTTATCTGCTAGGAAATGTATTTTTGGAACCTTGTTGATAGTACTCTCTTATATCTGTTATGTTGATAATTGCTGTCTCCAGATGTTCAAGTAATGTACTTAATAAAGGGAATGGTGACCAGAGGCCAGCCAAATGTGTTGCTGGTTGGCTCTGTCAGAAATCTAGATATTCAGGGTCTGAGGATGAGCTGGAGATTTTTACTGGTAGTATATTCTAAATACTGAATTGAGGGAGCACTGACTAAGCAATTTTGCTGGTTCCCACCTCAGAACACCAGCTGTCCATTTATTTTTTAGATAAGTGATGTGTTCCTCTGACTCTCAAATGTATCTTTTTTTTTTAGGACCGCACTCATGGCATATGTAAGTTCCCAGGCTAGGGGTCAGATCGGAGCTGTAGCTGCAGCAACACCAGATCTGAGCCACATCTGTGACCTACACCACAGCTCATGGCAACACCTGATTCTTAACCGACTGAGCAAGGCCAGGGATGGAACCTGTGTCCTCATGGTTGCTAGTCAGATTCTTTTCCACTGAGCCATGATGGGAAGTCCAAGACACTTAAATCTAAACAGAGGAGTTCCTGCTGTGATACAATGGGATTAGCTTTTCTGCAGCACCAGGACACAATTTGGATTCCCATTGGGCACAGTGAGTTCAAAGTTCTGACCTGTGGTTAGGATCTGATCCTTGTCATATAAACTCCACATGGGTTGGCCAAAAGAAAGAAAACAATCTAAACAGAAAGACTCATTGAATTCTGTGACCAGTTTGAATTAATTATTTTTTCTTTGTGGTGCAAAGCATGAATCCAGGGTATTGCTGTTAATGTATTTTCTAATGGACTTTTTTAGTCTTGTATGGTTTTTCTCAGAATATGCTTTCTGCACTGAATTGCCTGAATACATTGATTAAAGAAATGTGTGCACATTTTGTCACATCTGTCATTTTTGGTGTTTCATTTTTGTGGGTAGCACAGACTGTTTTGATGGCTGTATGCTTTGTCTTGAAATCAAGTAATATCAGTCCTCCAACTTTGTTCTTTTCAAAATTCTTTTTAGATTGTAGGATGTTTGATTTTCTACATAAATATTAGAGTCAGCTTATGATTCTCAATTGAAGCAACATGGATGGAACTAGAGAATCTCATACTGAGTGAAATGAGCCGGAAAGACAAAGACAAATACCATATGATATCACTTATAACTGGAATCTAATATCCAGCACAAATGAACATCTTCACAGAAAAGAAAATCATGGACTTGGAAAACAGACTTGTGGCTGCCTGATGGGAGAGGGAGGGAGTGGGAGGGATCAGGAGCTTGGGGTTATCAGACACAACTTAGAATAGATGTACAAGGAGATCCTGCTGAGTAGCATTGAGAACTATGTCTGGATAGCTTTTGATTGTGATTGCACTGAATCCAGAGATGTCTATGTGGAGAACTGACATTTCCATCCTATTAAGTCTCCTAATCTAGGAATTCAGTGTTTCTCTCTGTTTACCAGGTTATCTAGAGAACTTGAAGCTGAGGAGGGACATGTGTCTCTCTTGAGGGTGGACTCTAGTGGGGCAGTGGTGGCAACAGATGGTGTCGCAGGCTCTTTCAGTACTTCTTTCAAGAAACGATGATGTTAGCAGTTGTATTTGGAAAGGATCAAATATTGGATGGATTATGAAGGCAGAGAGCCAAGCTTCCATAGAACATTGCAAATGAAGAGTGTACTGACAGATAGTTTAAATTTTGTGGGTTTTTTGGCTGTGTTTGTGCCATATGAGTGGCTCAGGATTGAACCTGCTTCATAGCAGTGACCCAAGTCACTGCAGTGGTGATCCTGGATCCTTAACCTGCTTCAGCAGCAGGAAACTCTAGACATTTTTTAAAATTTTTTTATAATGTGGGAAACACTTTTTAGATTTTGTTCTACATTTCTAACATAAACATGATTGGAATTAGTTCCAAAGTTATTTTCCATGTCACCCTTGTCCTAAATCTTTGGATTGCTAAGGAGTGTGCTTTCACAGATATCAGTGTCCTTTAAGGATGTGACTGTGGAGTTTACCCAGGAAAAGTGGCAGCAGATGAGCCCTGCTCAAAGGACCCTGTACAGAGATGTGATGCTGGAGAACTACAGCCACCTTGTGTCATTGGGTGAGCCTGCTGTATCATTCAACCCTGCCTAGAGTGCAATTGGTTTTCTGTTTCTACTTCTTTTAAAACATCACCTATCTTGAGGTATAATTAAAGGAAAGTAAAATGCAGCAAGATTCAGTATACAATTCAATGAATTTTGAAAAATGTGTCTAGCTATACCACCAAAATCACAAAATAGATGATTTCTATCATGTGAGTATTTTGCTTATGCCTTTCTTGAGAAGTGTGTGCACATTGCGTGTGCAGAATGATTGATCATTCTTTTCTTCCCACCCATTTTCTCTTCTTTTTTCTTTTTTTTTTAATCCCCATGTTCTGATAATCCCCAATCTTCATTCTAGGTCAATACTTTTTTCTTTTTTGAAATTCCATATAAATGGAATCAGACTTTGTGTGCTCTTTTTCCCTATGGCTTCTTTGCCTTAGTGCAATTCTTTTAAGATTCATGGATATTGTGTGTATCAATATTTATTCCTTTTATCAACAAGTAATGTTGCTTCTATGTCATGTCTTTCCAGTTGTTGAGAAGACATTGAATTCCTTTTCCGTTTGGTACTTTTGTAAGTAAGGGTACTATGAATATGTAAGTCCAAGTATTTTCATTCCCTTGTGTGAAGACCTTAGAGTTTGTTTCCTGGGCCTCTTGGTAAGTTTTTATACTTTATAGGACTATCTCATTTTATTGTACTTTAATTTGTTTCCACTTCCTGGCTGTTTCGTTTTTTTTTTTGTTTTGTTTTGTTTTTTTTAAGAAAGAGAAAGCTTGGTGTTCCCATTATGCTCAGAGGACACGAATCTGACTACCATCCATGAGGACACAGGTTTGATCTCTGGCCTTGCTCAGTGGGTTTTAAGGGTCTGGCATTGTCTGTGTAGGTTGCAGACATGGCTCAGATCCTGAGTTGCTGTCGCTGTGGTGTAGGCCAGTGGCTACAGCTGTGATTTGACCCCTAGCCTGGGAAATTCCATATGCCATGAGTACAGCCCTAAAAAAAAAGACCAAAAATGAAACAAAACAGAAATATAAGGCTTGTAGCAAGCCCTGTGATTTTTTTTTTTTTTTATGGATCTGAGCAATGTCAATTGGGAGCCTTCTGGAAAGTGTTGACCATTACAGATGCCATGAGGACTATTGTGATTCCTGGGGAGAAGTCACATTATCATCTTGAATAGGAGTTTGGGGGAAGTTGATTCCTACCCTTACAAATGACTTTGAAGGGGTCTAAACTTCACTTACTAGTAATTGCCTAGATGTAGTTGAAGCAGCAGAGAATTTGAGGTAAAATCTGAAGATGTGATTCAATTGTTTCAATCCCATGATAAAAATTTAATAGATGAGGAGTCGCTTCTTGAAGGAGCAAAGAAAGTAGTTTTTTGAGATCAAATTACTCCTGCTGAAGCAACTGTTAAGATCCTTCACATTACAACAAAGGATTTAGAATATAACATAAAGTCAATAAAGTAGTGTTTGGTTTTGAGAGGATAGAGTCTAGTATGGAAAGTAGTTGACAGTTAAAATGCTGTCAGCTAGCTTTTCATTTTTCAGAGAAATCATGAAAGGAAGTCTGTTGATATGAAATCCTTCAGTAAACACCACTGTTATTTGTCAGTGGTGATCAACATTGAGGCAAGACTCTTCACCAGCAAGAAGATTATTAGGCCAGAAGGCTCATATGATGGTTACCATTTTTTTGCAAAAAGTTTTCTTTTTTTTTTAAAGCCCTCACCCTTGGCATGTGGAAGTTCCTATGCCAGTAATTGAACCCACATTTCAGTTGGGACCTGCACCACAGCTCCTACAAAGCTGGGATTTTAACTCACTGCACTAGAGGGGAACTTATGGTGCAATAGTGTTTTTTAGTGAAGTTTGTATGTAATTTTGCTTTTTAGGGCTGCACCTGAAGCATATGGAGGTTCCCAGGCTAGGGGTCAAATCAAAGCTACAGCTGCCAGCCTACACCATAGCCACAGCAATGCAGGATCTGAGCCATGTCTGTGACCTGCACCACAACTCATGGCAATGCCGGATCCTTAACCCACTGAGCGAGGCTAGGGATGGAACCTGCAACCTCATGGTTCCTAGTCAGATTCACTTCTGCTGCAACACAAGAGGAACTCCTAGTGAAGTTTTTGTATTATTTATATAAGATATAATGCTATTGCAGACTTAATAGTCTAAGCACTATGTAAACACAATTTGATATGTACTTGGAAATCAAAAATTTTACTCACTTTGTTGTGATATTCACCTTAGTGCAGCTGTGGATCCATGTTTGAAGTGTGAATCTGAGATATGCCTATACATGAAGAATAAGAGTTTAGACCTGCCAAATGCTTATCACTGTGCCACTATGGGAACTCCCTCTCTTGCTCTTTCTTGGATCATTCAGTCTTGGGGAAGCCAGCTCCCATGCATGAGAATACTTGAGGAGTCTACAGACAGGTCCATGTGACAGAGAACTGAAGCCTCCTGCCAATCACCATGTGATTGAGAAATCCTGAAAGCAGATCTTCCAGCCCCAGGCAAGCCTTCAAATGACTGCTGCCCTCTGTTGTTATCCAGATTGCAGCTTCATAAAAGATCCTGAGGCAGAACCAATCAGCTAAGATAATTCCTATTTCCTGACCTAAAGAGATGTTAAGATAATGTTTGTTGCTCTAAACCACTAAGATTTGGAATAATTTGTTTCATAGTAATATAGCAATAGATAATGTAAACACATAGATGCATTATTCTTCTCTGCTTTTCTTTTTACCTAAATTCTGAGAATACAGCAACAGTATGTATGGATCTTTCAAAAAGTATGAAGGATCTTTCAAAACACACAGAACACTGTCTGAATGATTAATGGGACTTGTGAAACACATAGTGAGCACTTACTAAGCTACAAAGCTCAAAACCACACCACATTCATGTAAGCTGCACTCAGACCCATTTCACAGACTAGGAAACGATAGAGAAATTCCACAGAAACTTGACCAAGGTCATTTTGTTAGGAAATGGTAGAAGCTATAAGCTTTTGTTCTTTCCTCAAAACTCCAGTGCCTCTCCTACACTTTTAATAAGCATAACTATGAAAATAACATGACACTAAGCACTTGGAAAAGTTGGGATGGAGAGAAACAAAAATGGTACACATATGGGAAAGTTAGGATGGAGGAGGAAAACAAAGATGGAGCACATACTATGTGTTTGGCAGATGTTATGTATCATAGCCCTCATCTCACTTCATTCTAACAACAGTACTATGGAATAAGTGTTAAGATTTTTATTTGACCAAGAAAGTAATACAGGTTCAACAGGATAGGATTATGTTAAACTACTCACTGGCTTCACCCTCCAAACCTTTCAATCACTAGTAGAAAAAAAAAAAGCATGCATAATAATGCCATTCAGCCCATCTACCACACAAGGTTATGGCAGGGGCCATATGATATAATTTGTGTGGATGTGATTCATAAGCTGTTAAACATTATACAAATACAAGAGGTGAAAATTACATGTGTTCAGCAACTAGTAGAGCAACTGTGAGAAAAACTAAAACTAATAACAACACTTACCCCAGGATATTTTATAAAGCAAAACACAAAAAGCTTCTAAATATGGGAAATTTTCATTTCGAGATGTTTGCTTTCAGGACCCTAATTATTACTAAAACCCCTAGAATCAAGTAAAATTCTACCATGGGCTTTGGTTTCTACATAATTTCCAGAGAAGATTTGATTGCTTCATTTTGTTTGAAAGGCACCAAACAGGATTTCAAACCAAAACAGGAATCCACTGATTAAAAAGGCTTATTTTACCTTTTTTTTTTTTTTCACAACCTCACCTGAAGCACATGGGAGATCTCAGGCTAGGGGTAAAATTGGAGCTGCAGCTGAGGCCCAGGCCACAGCCACACAACAGTGGATCTGAGTTGCATCCCTGACCTACACCTCAGCTTATGGAAATGCCAGATCCTTAACCCACTGAGCAAGGCCAGGGATCAAACTTGCAACCTCATGGAGACTGTGCTGGGTCCTTAATATTCTGAGCCACAATGGGAACTCTGGATAATTTTTGTTACACATTTTTTACCATAAGCCCTGTATTTAAGATAATTTTTAAAATATGTTATGGCCATTAAAGTCCTACATACAATAAGGTTAACAAACATTTAAAATACATTCAAATGTGACTTTGTACTCACCTAAAAGTAATTTACAAGAAGAGCTAAAGTAGAAATCTTTTCAATGAATGACATTCATTTTGGAAATTTTTGTGGGGTTTTAGGGGGGTTTGGGAGGGGGGGTTGGCCACGTCCATGGCATGTGGAAGTTTCCAGGCCAGGGGTCAAACCCATGCCACCACAGTCACCCCAGCCACTTCAGTGACAACATTGGATCCTTATCCAACTGTGCCATAAGGGAACTCCTATTTTGGCAATTTTTAACTCATTATATTTTTGGTTCCTAACTAACATGCATAACATGTAGGATACATTTTTAAAAGTCAAAAAATCTACCAATATTACAATGTAATATAATGAATTGATGCATATTAAGCACTTAGTGCAGTGGTTGGCATATAATAAGTGTTAAAATAGATGAGTAGAAAGATGAGGACAGAATCTACAAGGTTTCTTTGGGAAGACAAATGAGACTGTGTCCCAGTTTCCTAATTACTTGATCCTCAGAGATAAGAGTATAATTTACACTGCCTAAAGCAGGTTTCTTAAAAATACATATCATATGTTCTTGAGGTATATTAAGGTGTGTTTTGGAAACAGGGATCTCTGACAAGAAATATTATGAATCACTTTCTCCACTAAGAATATTTTTTAAGCTCCTTAAAAAAGAGGCATCTGATTTTGCTACATTTTCATATTCAAGACATGGCAAAGCATGTCTGATATGAATGTATACCCACTCCCCATTGTGGTTGCCTAAAAACTCATACCAAAAACAATGATGAATGAATAAAAGGTATGATGGGCTTTAGGGAGTCTTATTGAAAGTGTTCCTACCCACACTAAGGAACTCTCACTGGGCATTATCCATTCCATGAGAGAAAGAATCTCTGACTTGAGGATGATTCTATTAAAAATCCAAATGGCTGCTCAGAAGAAATGTAGTAACAGAACAGGCCTTCCTGAAACCAGGCCAGCAGAACAATTCTAGATGTGTTCCAATTGTCTTGAAGAAATGATGCAACTGACCTCATATACTCCTCTGTTTATCACCAGACCAGCCCAAGCTTTCTTAGAAATAAGGAGGTATACAAGAATAAATGCTAAGAATGGAGTGAAGGGAAGTAAAGCAGCTTGGGTTTCTGTCCCTAAAAAGCAATCTTTGATGCTCTGAGATGTCAAAACGTGCAGCTGTTATAGGGAAGGGTACAAATAGAACCTGTGTTAGCTAGAGTCTCTGCCCACAACACAATGTGAGGGGTGAACATGACCTCAAGTGATGGAACAGTATGGTGAATCTGTGTGCAGCAATAAGAGAATGAGGCTCTAAGAGGATCCAGCAACAGCAATCCATAAAAGTCAGACTTCATGGAGACTAGGACCTATTTCAGTAGCTGCAAAGATGTTGAGAATCCACAGTACTTTTAGTACTTTCAGCAACACATTATATGTTGCCCTGACCCCAGCCCTTTTCAGAAAAGCTGATAAACTTCATTTTTATACCTGACATTAACATGTTTCTCTCTGGCTGCTTCTGCTCCTACTTGGTATTCCACTTCTGTTACAGTTGTTTACTGCTTCACTATAACTTACAAACATATTAAGAGATTTGATTCATTTCATCAAAATCATCCCTGTCAGAGAAAGCTCTTGTGCCAAGATAAGGCAGTTTGGCCAGTCAGATTGGATTTCCTGAGTTAATAAGCACCTATCCATTTTCTAGTTCACTCTGACAAGAAGGTGAGGTCACCCATAACAGACTTCTTCCCTATATGTATCCTCTCTGATTAAAACTGTATTGTCTATTGTCTGTTCTAATAAACTAACAGTTGACTTGTCCAGATTGTTTCAAAAATAGTCTTCTGCCCTGTTGATAAAGTCATCTAAGGAAAAAAGTAGAGGTCAAAGGAGATGGCATGTTTTTTTCATGAACAAAGAGTGGAAATACACCAGGCTTCTAACTAGCTCACTATCATTCCACCCACAATTCATCAAAGCAAGTCACATGTCCAAGTCCAAAGTCTAGTGAGAAAGTCACTAGAACCACAGGGGAGATAGAGCAAGAGAGGATAGAAGAATAAGAAATAAGATCTGTGTTTTTATTAATTTGGGGATGAATAAAATGCCATGAAGGGAAAGGATCAAGATAGCAGATGAGCAGACATGGAACTTATCTTTTCCCACAAACATTAAAAAAAAAAGCTATATGTAGAACGATTCTCATAGAACATGAATTCAAGGATGGCAGAAGACCAAAATCTTCCAAGAAGGTCATGAAAACCTCCACATAACTGGGTAGAACAAAAGGAAAAAGAAAAGAAAAAGGGAATCAGGACAGGACCAGCACTCCTGAGAGGGAGCTGTGAAAGAGGAAAGGAATCTGCCAACTGGGAGGCCTCCTAACTGAGGGTGGAAGGGTTGCAGAAGATTATCCAGGATGGAGGGGCCTCAAAGCCTCAGAGAAGAGTGCATCAGCTGGCCTGAGGAGTGCAGAACAGACAGCAGGACAGATGATCAGAACTACCACCAGGTGCACCACAGCCTAAGACTCTCAAGACGGGCCAGGTGCTGAGGTCAGTCCTGGGGAGAGGACTAGGGTTGGCTGTGTGGAAATAGCCTGAGGGGGATAGGGAGCTGTGTACCACAGCTGAGGGAGTGCAGGAAGATGCCTGGGCCCACCAGAGCAACAAGACACAATTGTTGCAGAGTGCAAGAGGGTGAGGTGGTATATCCACAGGAAACTTTTTC
Source organism: Sus scrofa (assembly GCF_054392235.1). Classification (NCBI taxonomy): domain Eukaryota; kingdom Metazoa; phylum Chordata; class Mammalia; order Artiodactyla; family Suidae; genus Sus; species Sus scrofa. Next base: position 54,743,383 of record NC_139385.1, on the reverse strand, counting down.
TCTCTGCACATGTGGGTTCTCAGGTGTCAGGGCACCTCTGGAACATGCCCTGGGGGCAGGTGTAAACTGCCACAGCCATCTTGGATTCCAGAGGTGGGAGTGAACAGACATCACTGAGGGTGCTATGACCAGGCACTTCCTACTACCCCAGTCACCCCAGGGGTGGCTGCCATAGAGGGCACTGCAATGGAGCACCACCTACTGCCACCACTTCCCTGGGGTCACTGCCACTACCAAAGGCCTTGCAACCATATGTTCATAGCAGTACCATTCACAATAGTCGAGACATGGAAACAACTTAAATGTCCATCAGTAGATGAATGGGTTGAGATGTAGTACATATATACAATACTACTTAGCCATAAAGAATGAAATAATGCCATTCATAGCATAGATGCAACTGGAGATTATCATACAAAGTGAAGTAAATCAGAAAGAGAAAAATAAATACCATATGATATCATTTATATGCAGAATCTCCAACTTGGCACAAATGAACCTATCTACAAACCAGAAGCATACTCACAGAGAACAAACGTTTCCAAAGAGGAGGGGAGAAGAAGTAGGATGGAATGGGAGTTTTGGATTACTGAGGCAAATTTAGAATGGATAGACAATAAGATCTTACTGTATAGCACAGAGAACTATATCCAGCCTCCTGGGGTAGACCACAATGGAAAATAATATTTTTTTAAAAAAATCTATCTATACATGTATGATTGAGTCACTTTGTTGCACCCCAGAGGCTGGCACATGATTATAAATCAACTACACTTAAAATAAAAACAAAATGTCAAGAAAATAATTTAGAAAGTTTTAACAAAAATATATGTGCCTGCCTTCTACAAAAACAAACCCAAGCACTCTTAAATAGTCTTCCATTTCTGTTAAATATCTAGTCAAAAAAAAAACTAAAGGAAGAAATTTTAGGACAAAAAAATTAACTGAATCACAAAGGGAAAAATATAAATTAAAAGAGCTTGGATGGAGAATTATCCTGTGACTCTGTAAAGAAGAGCAGAGGCCTGCCTCAGCAGCTTTCCTTGGAATGTGAGCTGAACACATGGGAGGAAGAGCCTTGGTTTCTGCTGGATCTGAGGCAGGCAGCTGCACTCATGAGATGCACCTGTAGCCATTAAATAGTGATCATTAAAACAAGCAGCACAGCTGCCTGTGCGTGTGGCTCCAGATGTCATAAAGGGAGGGCACTCAATCCCACACAAGAAGCCCAGAGGCCATCAACCAAAAGGATCCATGATCCAAACCATCTTACATGCTCTATGGATGCTTGCTTTCCTTCAGCAAAGCTTTCCAAATCTGTTTCTAGGATATGGAGATTTTTAAATAACTATGATGTTTCCCTCAAGAGCACTGCCTACTTAAAATATTTTCATTTAGTTCAACTGATACCCTGAGAGAACAAACTAGTGGAGCACAGTTAGGGCCATGTGAACTTTCCTTTTTTTTTTTTTTTTTTTTTTTTGTCTTTTTCCATATCTTGGGCCACTCCTGTGGCATATGCAGATTCCAAGGCTAGGGGTCAAATTGGAGCTGTAGCCACCAGCCTATGCTAGAGCTACAGCAACATGGGATCTGAGCTGCATCTGCGACCCACACCACAGCTCACAGCAATGCCAGATCCTTAACCCACTGAGTAAGGCCAGGTATTGAACCTGCAACCTCATGGTTCCTAGTCAGATCTGTTAACCACTGTGCCACAACGGGAACACTTGAACTTTTCAAATGGATATGTGCTGTATGGATAATGTAAGAAGCTCCCCAAAGTCAACATTTAAATGCACATTTATACAAATGATTGAATATATTTGTATGTATATTTGTGTACATACTCATATTTCATCATTTAAAATTTGTCTGCCAGAAGAATTACTCATCTATAACCATATTGTAATTACCTAATAGGAAAGAAGGGTTTTCCATGTATTCTATCAATGTATTAACTCCTACCACCTTTGTGTGGGAGAAGCAAGGGAGAGAAGGGGAGGTAGCTTTCAGCTTAGGGACACTTCAATTTCATAAGAGGCTAATACTAAGTCAATATTGAAAACAATGCACAACTAAAATTGTAGAAAATTACAACACAAAAACTTATTTAAGAAATGTCATATAAAAATACAAAAGTGGTACTGAGATCTTTATCTCTACAAAGTGGATACAGATTCAGCCCAAGGCCATTATTTTCAAAGCTCACAAGAGGACCTTTCTATAAGGAGATGAACCCATAAGGAGACAAAGCATTATGTTTTAATTCCTGTAACATCTCATGAATGGTATTTTTCTATCAACTTTATCATTTCAACTCTAGTAATAATTAGTTTTCTAGACGCTACTTTCCCATTTAAGAGTAAAATCAAGTCAACCCCTCAGTTTCTTAAATCCTAAGGCTGTGTAGGCATCATCTTTTTGCAAAAGTAAGTTTTCTCCTCCCATAACACTGCTTTGCAGTTTCCCTCAGGAAAATTGTACATTTTCATGTGTTTTACTTTTCCTTCAAAATATTAGAGTATGATCACAGAATATACTGGAGCCATGAAGTATTTCTCAATATCTTGAGTTCAGTCTCAACACCCAGAAATATCCTTGGACTGGTTTCTTTGTTATGAAATCTTGGGCCCTTTGGGATTAAAGCCTCTTTCTCTGGCATGAAAAGCTGCCCACTGGGAATTTAAATTACATAATCCTATCACTCTATATTTTCCTCCACTGTTTTTGTATTTCTGGATATACTTCCTGACAGTGTTTATAATCAATCTATGTCTACCACTGCCCAGCTATCTTAAACTGTGCATGAGTCATCAGGCATCAAGAAGTTAAGACCAAACAACCACTGGATAAAATAAATCACCTACCCTCACCCCTCCAACTGAGGCACAGTGGCTATAGCAAGACCACACATGGATCTTCTTCAACAATATTCTGTCCTTCAGTGGAATATGGATTCCTAAGGACATTGAACTTAGCAAAACCCTGTATTCACCCACATTCACCAGAATGATTTCTCAAACATTTTTTATACGCAGTATGCTGATGCTTTGCTGTCTAGACTTTTAGACCAACAAGGACTTTCCTGATATTAAAGAATAGGTAACTTTCTTGGGGTCATCTTAGTGCTAAAGTCTACACTGCCATATGGCTGGGAAACTGGCTCAAGGCTCCTGATTTTCACATCAAACTGTGTGTAGGTAACCAAGCAGCTTCAGAAACTTGCTAATTTCACAAGTGAAAAAAGCACAGAACTTAACCATCACTCCTTCTTTAAGGTAGTTTGCTGTCACACCTTGTATCCCTTTATTTTTTTTAAGTTTTATTTAAGTATAGTTGAGGTACAATGTTGTGATAATTTCTACTGTACAACAGAGTGATTCAGTTATACATGTATATACATCCATTCTCTTTCAGATTATTTTCGCACATAGATTATCACAGAGTATTGAGTAGAGTTCTCTGTGCTATACAGCAGGTGCCTGTTGGCCAATCATTCCATGTGCCTCATGTGCAAATGCCAGTCCCAAACACCCAATCCATGCCTCCCCCCTACCCACCCATCCCCTTTGGTAACTATAAGTTTGTTTTCAAAGTCTATGAATCTGTTTCTGTTCTGCAAATAAATTCATATATATCCTCTTTTTTAGATCCCACATGTAAGTGATATCATATGATGTTTGTCTTTCACTAACTTCCCTTAGTATGATAATCTCTAGGTCCATCCTTGTTGTAGTATAGACATTTTGACAATATTGATTCTTCCAACCCAAGAGGTATATCTTCCCATCTGTCTGTTTCATCTTTGATTTCTTTCATCAGTGTCTTACATGTTTCAGAGTGCAGTATCCCTTTTAAATGCTAAATCATTTGTTAGTTCACATCAGCTTCAGGTAAGATCATTTCTGGCTGGGACAACTTTCATTGCTACTTAGTACCTGCTGGACTGACCTGTGGCCATTCCCCCAAGACAAGTTTACCTGCACATGAAAAATTCAAGGTAGTCTCCAAACAGGGAAGGTTTTCAGGTGCTGAAGAATGTAAATCTATGGAATTCTCTCTCCAAAGTGCCCATTTTGTCCATTTACAGAGCTTTATCCTAGTGGAGTTCCCAACCAATCAGGAACTATAAGAAAAGGCATTTCAGAGTCTTGGGATTGCCAGAACACTTGATTTCTCCTTTTATTTTTATCTCTCTTCACATGATCTTCATACTACTCATATATTCAATGTCAACAAACCAATGCAGCAAGGATGGTTCTTATGACCAGACTCTTCTTCACCTACATTTTCAAATTGTCCCCCCTCTGGACACCTCCAGACAGTAAAAATTCATTCTGCATTTAAGAATCTGGTTCCAGGAATTCCCATCATGACTCAGCAGAAATGAATCTGACTAGCATACATGAGGATGCAGGTTTGATCCTTTGTCTTGCTCAGTGGGTTAAGGATCTGTCATTTTCATGAGCTGTGGTTTAGGTCACAGATTTGGTTTGGATCCCACGTCGCTTTGGCTGTGGTGTAGGCTGGCAGCTACAGCTTTGTTTCAACCCCTGGCCTGGGAACCTCCATATGCTGCAAGTGCATCGCTAAAAAGACAAAAGACAAAAAAAAGAAAAGAAAAAACCTGGTTTGAAGTCTTCTCATCTGTATTTATTACATTCACATTTGCCTTCATTCAGTTGCCATTCTAAGGTTTCTACTTTTTTTTGCAAAGGCCCAATGAGTGGAAGATGAATTTGGTCTTCCTTACTCTAAAGCTAACTTCCATCCATGGTGGGTACTCTCAGCTACACCACAGACTCCCTCCCTGTGAAGACTGCGTAACTTGCATTGTGCACCTAGAACCTTTAATCAATATTCCAGCCCACCAAGGTGAAGTGGATGGAATAAGCAAAATAATCCATGCCAAACACTGTCTCCTATCCCTTAAACTTCAGATTTGTTTTGCCATAGCAAAAATCTTGGATGTCTTCTCTAGCCCTCTGCAGAACTACTCTCTTAGAACAACCAGGAAGACAGTTTTAATTGTAATATCTTAATTCTATCAGTCTAAATCACAGAAAATCTTCACTCCAGACACGTGAATGTTTTTCCAAGGGGAGATATTTGTCATCAAACTCTGAAATACTTGCATGACTTTAAGATTCTTTATGTCAATGCAAACATACCCTAAAGGCTAATCTAGCACATTCAACCAGAGTCTAAAAGAAAAAGCCTCATGTGCCCAAAGGGTGCCTGCTCTTCATAGTATAGGACAATGGACTACAGTCAGGCCATAACTGGGCTGGAGGGACTTGGATGGCAAGGCTGCTTCTGTGACAACATAGGACTCTTCATTTCCCTCTCACACCTAGGAACTGAGGCTGTTCAATGTTCAAGTGGGGAGTCAGGAATTCCAGAGAGCCCATAACTGGCCAGTAGGCAGGAGCTGAGTTGGACTGGTCTGTTGGAAGAACTGAGAGAGATCAGCATAGACCAGAGGATCCAGTGCTAATATGTTTCCTGGAGTCCCATTGAGGGCAGAATAAGATTTTCTTCTCTCAGAAGTGGCCTAATGCTCCCCATATCACCATGGCTGCTTATCCCAAGCAGCCAGGCTATATTTAATAGTAAAAATTGGAAGTGGGCTTGTCCTAGCTTTTTATAATTGAACAGTATCATAGTTTGCAATGCCAATAACCCATCACTCTCTCATATCTCATAGGACATTAGAAGATAAATTAGCAATTCTTTTAAGTCTGATTTTTATTCCTTTTTAAAACTTTAGAAAGGTATTATATAAAAGATAATGTCCACCTTTCCTGATATTTAAGACTTTAGCTTAGTTGAATTTAAAGAAATGAAAGCCGAAATCTTACTTTGTTTATTTGGGTCATCTCTCTTTTCTTCTTGGTGAGCCTGGACCAGGTTTGTCAATTTTGTTTACCCTTTCAAAAAATCAGCTCTTGCTTTGATTGATTTTTCTATTTTTTAATCTCTAGTTTATTTCCAAGGATCTTTATTATTTCCTTCCTTCTGCTCACTTTAGGTTTTGTTTGTTCTTTTTCTATCTCTTACAAGTGGTAGCTTAGGTTGAGACTTTTCTTGATTTTTGTGGAAGGCCTGTATTGCTCTGAATTCCCCCTCATATGACTGCTTTTGCAGTATCCCATAGATTATGTACAGTTATGTTTTCATTGTCATTTATCTCAATGTAATTTTTAATTTCATCTTTGATTTCATCATTGACCCATTTTTTTTTTTTTTTTTTTTTTTTTTTTTTTTTTTTTTTTTTTTTTTAGCAGCATGTTTCCATGTAACTCTTTTTGTATCTTTCTGGGGTTGATTTTAGTTTCATGTTGTTCTGGTCAGAGAAGATCCTTGAAATAATTTCTATCCCTTTAAATTTGTTGAGGTTTGTTTCATGTATTAATATGTAACCTATTCTAGAGAATGTTTCATGTGCATTGAAAAGAATATATATTCTGATTTTGTTTTGTTTGGGTTTTTTTTGGATGTTATGTCCTGAAAATATCTATGAAGTCTAACTCTTCTTTGTGTCATTATGATCTCTGTTGCTTTATTGATTTTTCTGTCTGGAAAATCTGTCCATTGATGTCAATAGGGTGATAAAGTCTCCTACAATTATTGCATTCTCATCAATTTTTCCCTTTATGTATGTTACTTTTTGTTTTATGTATTTAGGTGCTCCTATATTGGGTACATATACATTAACAAGTGTAATATCCTCCTCTTATATTAACCCTTCTATCATTATACAGTGTCCTCCTTTTCCATTATGGCCTTTGTTTTAAAGTCTATTTTGTCTGACATGAGTATGCTATCCCAGCTTTCTTGTCATTTCCATTTGCATGAAATGCAAAGTAAATCTCTGGCCTAGATGATACTCATACAAATTAAACTTTGTTAAGGCCAGTGAATAAAGCAGAACAATGTTATTAATTTATCACTAGAGGTATCCAGTAACCACAGAATGCCCAACCCAGGAAGTCAAGTTAATAGGAAGTGACTCAGAAAGTGGGTAAGTGCACCAGATCGAAATAGAAAAAGCAGTATGTAGACACTGGAGAGAGATGGTGGTTATATCACCACAACTCTGAAAAATTCCAGTAAGATATTCATTTGTCACAGAGTATACTTTGCTAGCAACTTGATAGGGAAGCACAGAGTATCTAGATTGTGTTATCTGGACAGTGCTAGACTTAACCCTTTAACACATTTTGCTTTACTGAACCCTTTAATACATTTTGCTTTACTGAAGCCACCACACCTACCTTTTCAACCTTTTCTGACTACTCTAATTCTCTTTTCCCTTATCAGATGTCAACAGCAAATCCTTACTCACCTGGATTTGTAGGGTTGCTGCCTCCTCTCTACTATAAGCTAAGCAAGTTACACAATGCTTAAAGCTCCAAATAGACATCATTATTGCATAACTTCTGTGGCATGTATCACATTCCTTTGTGTGGCTGAAAAACAAATCACAGGATATACTACATTTGTTTGTCCACTATCAGTTGATGAATATTTTGTTATTCTCACTTTTTGGCCATTATGAATAATCCTGCTATAAACACTTGTATACAAGTTATTGATATTATGCCTAACAGTAGGTAGTTACTGTAAGCTACCTTTAAAAAAATTATTGGAGTTCCCATCGTGGCTCAGTGGTTAATGAATCTGACTAGGAACCATGAGGTTGTGCATTTGATCCCTGGCCTTTCTGAGTGGGTTAAGGATCCGGCATTGCTGTGAGCTGTGGTGTAGGTTGCAGACATGGCTCAGATCCCACGTTGTTGTGGCTCTGGCATAGGCCAGCAGCTACAGCTCCGATTAGACCCCTAGACTGGGAACCTCCTTATGCCATGGGAGTGGCCCAAGAAATGGCAAAAAGACAAAAAAATAAAATAAAATAATTAAAAAAATATTATTGAGCAAGTTCATTTGCAATGTTGTTAATTACTGCTGTATTGCAAAGTGATTCAGTTATACAAATATATATTCTTTTTCATTATGGTTTATTAGAGGATACTGAATGTAGTTCCTTATGCTATACAGTAGAACCTTATTGTTTAACCATTCTATATGTAACAGTTTTCATCTGCTAATCTCTAACACCCAATCCTTCCCTTCCCGCATATCCCTTCCCTCTTGGCAACCACAAGTCTGTTGTCTATGTCTGTAAGTCTGTTTCTGTTTTGTAGATAGATTAATTTGTGTCATATTTTAGATTCCACATGTAAGTGATATCATAGGTATATGTTTTTCTCTGACTTCATTGAGTATGATAATCTCTAGGTTCATCCATGTTGTGCAAATGGCATTATTTCATTCTTTCTTATGGTTTAGTAATACTCTAGTGTGTGTGTGTGTGTATATTTATATATACACCACATCTTATTTATCCATTCCTCTGTCAATAGACATTTAGGTTATTTCCATGTCTTAGCTATTGTAAATAGTGCTGCTATGAACACAGGGGGATGCACATACCTTTTCAAATTATAATTTTATCTGGATATATGCCCAGGAGTGGGATTGCTGGATCATATGGCAACTCTATCTTCAGTTTTTTGAAAAACCTCCAAATAGTTTTCCATAGTGGCTGCATCAATTTACATTCCCATCAACAGTTTAAGGAGGGTTCCCCTAGCTCCATGTCCCTTCCAGGATTTGTTATTTATAGACTTTTAAACGATGGCCATTCTCACTGGTGTGAAGTGGTACCTCACTGTAGTTTTTTCTTTGCACTTCTCCCATATTTAGTGATGAACATCGTTTCATGTGGCTATTGGCCATCTGGATGTCTTCTATGGAGAAATGTGCATTTAGGTCTTCTGCCAGTTTTTCAATCGGTTTATTTTGTTGTTGTTGATGATGCCTTGCATGAGTTACATGTATAGTTTGGAAATTAATCCCTAATCAGTCTCATCATTTGAAAATATTTTCTCCCAGTCTGTAGGTTGTCTTTTCATTTTGTTTATGGTTTCCTTTGCTGTATATAAACTTGTAAGTTTAAGTCCTCTTTGTTTATTTTTGCTTTTATGTCTATTGTTTGGGCTACCTTTTTTATTCTATTTAAAGGAGGAAATGTTCTTTGCCACCCTCAATGTTTTCTGTAGTACTCATACCTTCTCAAAAGCACTGGCACTGGACTGTTATAACACAACAGCCCCTCAGTTTCATCCCAAGAGACAGCATGCCCTCCCAATCAAATTATCTTATATTTTTCTAGAGTCAGAGTTACCTACTTATACTATGGGACTTTCAAATCCTTCAGCAAATTGAGAAGTTACTCTGCTTGCATTTGATCTCTTTTACAAAGATGCAAGTTAAATTACTAAAATTTTCTGTTTTCCCTCAGACTTGCCTTACTAATGTTCCCTTCCTTTCTGTTACATGCAAGGCATCCTTTGGGGCTCCTCTTCCTAATGCAGAGTTGGATGTAGAGTGACAATAAACTTTGTGCCCTCACCACTACTTGTACCTCCTGGATTCTAGTTTTAATCTTGCTATTGTCATTCTTTCAAATTTGGTGTTTTAGCATCCTAAATAGTTCTACCAAGTGATCTGATTTGAAAACTTTCCAGTTAGCCCTCCAGCTCTCATTAGAGCTCTTGTCTCAGCCAAAAAGAGCCACATCTCTTGTCTGGTCCTTCCTATAGACCTGTTTGATTTAGTTCCTTGGCCTCTTTTCAAATAATAACCAACTTTTGACATTTTGAGCAGAAAATTCCATCATAGTGATTGTGTGTTACTCTAAATTGCTTTACTAGCTCCTCACTATGGAGAAACTACATTTAATCAGGATGAGTGGGACATTTATGGACAGTACAGGGAAGAAACTTATCTTCACACTCTTCTAAAGTATAATTTCACCTTCCAGAGGACAGTTGAACAAATGGTTGGACGTTTCAAATATACACATACACACATATGTATATACATACAGTCAGCTAATAGTCAATAACCAACCCAAATCACAGTCTTTTCTCTTGGTTTGATATTAATTATGCTCAAGCCATCTTTTCTTGACACCTCCATGAGGTTCAGAAATCTCCTTTCCATATGATCATAAGCTTTCAAAAACTCTTCCCATCACATTCTAATTTTGGAGAGATACAAAATGCAATCTATATAAAACTCCAAGGAAATAAGAAGTACTTCTTTTTATAATTTTTTTTGTCTAGAATTAGAAAAATGTTACATACGCAGGAACATTTTAAAAGAACAAGCTAGTAAGCAGTGAAATCAGAGGATCTTTAAAATCAGGATGGATACATCTACTGTGTTGCAAATAACTTGGAGGCTATCTTGTCTAAAGGGCAAGGAGGTGATCTATACCATGTCTCCCATCTTCCCTCATGATGACATTCAATCACCTCAAACTACTGCTCTGGAGACCAGCCTCAAGTTCTCTCTTGATGAAAAGTGGATTGAACACACCTTTATAATTAGCTACTCTTTTTCGTTCTGTGCCCAATTCTGGGAGGTGGGAGTGGACCTTGGGAATCAAGTCCACACAGACGCAGACTTCTGGAGTGCCAAACAGTAGTGAGAAATCTTTCTCAGCTATCTGCACTACTCTGGGTGGTGAAAGACAGTCTTTTTCAACCTCACCACTGGCATTCTCATTCATTCCTTATGGAGAAGACCATCAGTCAACAGGAGACAGAACAGGAAGCTGCTGGAATAAGCATATGTATCCATATTTCCCCTTTGAATGGTCTGCCACCTCACTAAAGAACATTTTCTCCAGCTGCTGCTAGCAGACACTAATACCTAAACCACAAATCATCACATTCCCCACCCTTTGAGCCAGGGCTTGTCCTTGAACTTCCCACATAGTGAGATATTAACCAAACTGGCCACTGATACAATATCTCTTTGCAAAATCATTAAAAAACAAAAAACAAAACAAACAAAAAAAAAAACACCGCACCATCTAATTGATGGACTGAAAATGTGGACCTCCTAACATAAAAAACATTCACTGTAGGGGAACCTCAGAGAGTAATGCAGGATATTACAAACATCTCACAAGGACCAAATCCTGGCTAGCTCACTAAGAAGAATATTTTTATCAGTGTAAACATGCCAGACATAACTGTATCAAAAATTAGAGCAAGAAATTCCACGTCTCAGAAATGGAGCCATCTTGCAAAAACAGAACTGAAAGCAGGTTGCTTCAGATTTTTCAACAACCACCAGGAGAACTGCCTTTCCCTGAATAAGGCAACCATGTTGCTCTCCAGTTTCTTCAGGGACCAGTGTGGGCTTTAAAAAAATGGTTCTTGAACTTTCTCTACCAAGGCACATTAAAGCCATTTATACCAATACTGTAACTTAGCAAGATGACTGACAGGAGCATACTCACACTGAAAAGGTGGTGTCAAGTGATCCAGCCTGAATCTTAAAGGGAACGACCCTTCAGTAGACTGCTCTCCTGAAACCACCTTCTGGGCTGCAAAATACTTGGGCTTGAGCACATATTCCTGGGTCTGGCCATGATGAATCATCACATTCTGTAAGGAAATGGGTTTCACTCTGAGAAGAAGCAAAGTAAGGATAAGGAAATTAATAATGGACTTTTGAAAGTCAATGAAGACAGAAGAAATCAGTTAAACTTAGGGGCATAATAATTCCAAGCAAGGCTAATTTGTTTTTCCTTAAACACTGTAGTCATACATGAAAAGAACTCACAGCTTATCCTTGGAAAGCTCCAACATAATGAGGGCTTTGGTATCTAGTCAAGAAGCACAAGGACATATAGGCCATCACAGATGGAAGCTATGAAAGCATTTTTTTTTGTCTTTTGTCTTTTTAGGGCTGCACCCACAGCATATGAAAGTTCCCAGGCTAGGGGCCAAATCAGAGCTGTATTTGCCAGCCTACACCACAGATACAGCAATGCAGGATCTGAGCCAAGTCTGCAACCTACACCACAGGCCATGGCAACACCAGATCCTTAGCCCACTGAGAAAGGCCAGGGATAGAACCTGTGTCCTCACAATGCTAGTCAGATTCATTTCTGCTGAGCCACAATGGGAACTCCTATCAAACCACTTAAAGCAGAGCTACCATAAACCTTCATTAAACAGGTGAGGACATAAACAGGATGTATATCAAAAAGGTACTGAACCTTTTTGAGCTTCACATTCCTAATCGATACCATGGAATTTCTGCCACACAGTGCTAAGAAAAAAATTATTGTAAAAATAAAAACAAAAAAAAAACCTGAAAAGAAATTATAATGTTTTGAATTATAAATTATGAAGATGGGAAAAAAACAGTCATGACCTACTCTAGTGAATACGTAATATTTTATGCTATATCTCATCATGATTAAAACTGTACTATTCAGGTTAAGTGCTTCATAATTACTAATTCCCAAGAATAAAAATTTATGACAGTCTCAAAATTTTGTCAATGACATGAATCAAGACCTCTTAGGACTCCTGAACATAATTACTTTTTTTTTCACTCTTCTGGTTGAATCCTCTCCTCTTCATGACATTTTCTACTGCTCCATGTACCGTATACTTTTCAATAAGCCTTCTCCTAGATTTAATCACTTTCTTAGGGACAGAACTGACATCATTAACTAAGGTAGACAAATAATGAAGACTATAAAAAAGATGTACCAACTAATTATGGAAGATGCAAACTTGCTCTTAAAATTGTTGGGACAGGGCATTTTCACAGCGAAGAGAGTCTTTGGAAGAAAACTTGCTCTTTGGTGTAATCTTGAATTTTATTGACCATAACATGTTAAAGCTGTTAAAACTATAAAAAAAAAGCATTTCCAAATGACCATACTCTAACTTGGCAAAATGGTTGACTGGACTATACTCATGCTAATAAGGTGCCATTAGACCCTCAAAGACTGCCCTCTGAGCAACAGGAAGAAATTCACCATAGCTGGTGAGTGTGAAATCATCAAGCCACGAAAAATACCCACACCGTGTCTCATCAAAAGCAGTAGCAGAATCTTAAAGAAATCTGGCCTATCAGATTCATTTCAGTTGGAGTGGATTGGCTAATTTGTAGGACAAGGCATCCATGAGAGACAAAGGAATAGCAGAGGCTGGGATTAATAAGGCTTCCCTCTTAAGCAGTCAGTGCTTAAATCCATCCATTTCAACCCTATAGTCTCAGGAAAGCCTAGGGAAATAAATCTCATGCCTAGATTTCCCCAAATGCAATGCATGGACAGGCATTCCCTTTGTCACTGGATGGATGACATAAGCTACTAAAAGCCTAAGTCTTAATACTGTAAACACTTTTATTTTGATGATGTAAGTGTTGGTTTGAACTTTAAGTATGTCTGATTGGGATGAAGTATAGAGTGGAAGAGCTGAACACATCAGGTGGTGACTGATAAGAACCACAAAGCTCTCCTTTAGCCTTGTGGAAAGGGGAAGCCCTCCTTATCTCAGGAGCAACTTGCTCCCCAGCTATGCTGTTGACACTGTCTCTATACTGCTTCAACCTGTTGAGGAGTACAGGTTCACTACTATTTGGAAGAAGACAGACCAGCCTTCCAAGAGAACATAGAGCTGCTAGAGCTAATTCCTGTTCTGACCCCTACCAGATAAGGCTAACCAGGAGGGGAGTCTGCCTTCTACTGAGGTCCTCCCTATCTCTCCCCTCTGAATCAAGGAATGAGAAGCAGCAAGCAATGAGCTGAAAGCCCAGGTATGTATGAGATCCTCTCCCTAAACCTAATAGAAAGGTAATGAACAAATAAGACAGCAGCACTGGGTTTAGACCTTGAGTAGCAAACCTTAGCCATCACTAACCAAAGGAAATGAATATTGGTACTTATGTCTTACTCTAGTGTAACTACCCTGCAAGTGACAAACACATAACAAATAGGAAATTACGCAAAGCTGTGCTTCCTTGTCCTCCATTTCCACTCTCCTCCAATGTGAGGATATAAATAAAAACACGTGCTCACAAAGGCAGACACATGAACAGACAGGCCACCCTGTCTCAGGGCCTCATGAAGAAGCAGAGCCATAGAAGTGATGCCAGGAGTCCCCATTGTGAAGCTGACTAGTACACATGAAGACACATATTTGATCCATGGCCCCAGTCAGTGGATTAAGGATATGGCATTGCTGTGAACTGTGCTTGTGGTGAAGGTCAGAGACATGCTGGGATCTTGCATTGCTGTGGCTGTGGTGTGCTGATTCAACCCCTCACCTGGGAACCTCCATATGCCACTGGTGCAGCCATAAATAAATAAATAAATAGTCATGATAGAACATTCACAACCATGAGAGATGAGGTGGCTAGAAGAAGAAACATAAGTCTAAATGTGTTGGTGGAATTTGCAGAGACAGTGACATTCTGAATACCAAAGAAATGATTTTGAGAGGAAGGATGGGGAGTGAGAGGGGCAATGAATAAGCTGAATCTTCATCTCCTATGGCAAGACATTTTTAGACAACATTCAAAGGGAATAAATCTAGATCTGAATAGATGTCACTACCAAAAGGAGTAATAGGACTTGAGGATTATATTAAGGGCAGGATGCTGGGGTGGGGGAGAGACAAAAGGAAAATGAGTCAAGTGATGATGAACATTTCTAGCCTGGCTGACTGAGGTATTTTTGGATCAAGTCTGGGGGAGAAAGTAAAGGCAAAGAGGTACGTCGGGTGAAGGTGGTCAGAAACAAAGGGCCAGTGTGTGAGGAAGAGAATTATGTTAATTTTAGAGGTGGATATCTGGGGTGGATCTTGGGGATCCAAGACAGAAAGCCTGTGGGTTTAGGAAGAGTGGTGTTCTAAGGAGGTCCAAATTTTTCAAAGGCAAAATGGTTCAGAATAAAATAAGGAAGCACATAGTCTTGGAGGATATTCCCACTTACCAGTGGGATGTAAAGAGAAAAGAGGGAGAAAAAAATAAGCAGGAGATAAAAACAGAAGTACCATAGATCCAGAAATGCTAAGTGGAGGGAAGTTTCTAGGTGGAAAGGAAAGAGAACCACCTGAAAATTCCTGCAGGAAAAGCAGGGAAATAAACAATTGGAAAAGGCCACTGGGTTAGGTTGTAGGTCAGCAGCCCCCTCAACAGCCCCATGTTAGTGATGGGACAGCATAGGGTGACATACTTGAGAGATGCTAAGCTGGTGACATGGGGAAAAAAAGAAAAGCAGGCCATCTGAAGACCTGAATCTGTGGAAACCTCTAAATCTTCCTAAACAGAAGTGAAACAATTACATGAACTTCTTTTCTTAAAAGAAAGAATTAGTCGCATATTGTTTACATGTCTGCCTTCACAGTGGCAATTTTTGGCACAAGAATGGACCAAACTTTTCCATATTTCTACTAAATCCATTATTTGACCTGCAGAGAAAGTGAGAGGATCTGGCAAAACACAAGCCCCTTTCCACACAAGAAAAGGGCTTTGGACCTCACAGAAGGGAACCTCCAACAGGTCATAAAATGTTTCCCACAGAAAGATGGTCTGACATGACCAAGCCCTTTTTCCCATGATGAGGATGCCCCTGTTTATAATCAAGACAAAGAAATACCAGGAAAAGAAACAGCACTGCCCCAGAGAAGTCACCTCCAATCTTTCAGGGCCTGCATCTCTTTACAAAATTCAAGTGATTGTATGCATCCCCCAGTTATGGTCCAAGTTGCTCAGAAGCATGTTTGAAAGCTTCCCAAAGAACAGAATGCACCAAAGTAAATAAGAAATGCAAACTCTGATTTGAGGGAATAAAGCTCTTTCCTGTGGAGTTCAAGGACAATGTGTATATAGGGACAGACAAAGAAAAACAAAGCTCTGGGAAGAGGTCACAAGACAACATTTATACACACACACACACACACACACACATGCACGTGTGCACACATAGAGGTGAGGGAAGACAAGTGTTTGTTGTCAGGAACCTCATTCACAGGAAATTATCATCTGACCCAAAAAGGATGAGGAGGTAAAAGCTGCTGCTGAGGAGACTAATGGACAGCAGAGACAGCACGCACAGACTTCCAGTAACAGAGTAAGTGAGGGTTGGAGTATGCCAGAATAAACACTGAGAACGTAAAATGAAACAAGCAAACACAGTCATGAGAACAGGAGGAAAGATTACACTGAAACCATCAGTGGAGAGGAGAGACCAGTAAAAAGCCTTAGATTTAAAGTGAGATGAAGAAGACAAAAGGGACCCAAAAGATTAAATTAAAGAAGGTCAATACTAGAGTGGAAGGGGTGGGAAAGACGTGGAAATTAAGGGAAATTTGAAGGTCATCATTAATAAACAGGGCAAATGCAGCCAAGTTGAATTGATTTTCTGTTACTGGTGGTTCTTAACTGGGGGTGATTCTGCTGCCTAACCAGGGACATTTGGCAAAATCTGGAGATGTTTGTCATTATCAGAACTTGGAGGAAATGGCCTCACATCTAGTGGGAAGAAGCCAGGGATGCTACTAAATATACTATGATACTCAGGACAGCCCTTCACAAGAAAAAAATTATCTGGCTGAAAACATAAATAGTTCCAAGGTTGAGAAACACTGCTGTAAGCATGAGGTGTTATCACAAAAGAGGTGCAATGGACACAGGAGTGAAGAGGCCATGGCCTCTGGGAGTAGCAATGAAGTTGTCCACATAAATGACAAGGTGAGGCACTCAAGGATTTAGATTCTACAGTAAAGAAATGTATTGAAAAAATACAACTTCCCGTGTCTCTTGAAAGCCCCATTAAAAGAGGAAAATGGCCTTGTACTCAAGTTGCCTGGGTGGCCATCTATAAGGGATGCTAGAGCATCACTGATAATGTAAAAGGATGGCCAGAAAAAATCATTTTAATCATGCTATACTCAAAGGACCAAGTATAATGTGCAGTTGGAGAAAACCCTCTGATAAACTGCTTACCCTTGGGATGAGAGTGTATCGTGAAGACACAATGGAAAAAGAATAGATGGTCAGTCACTCAACTGCTTCCTAAGAAAGGTGAGTGGCATCAACCCTACAGCTTTAGTGATGCCTAGAAGGTCATAGGCATCTGGAGAAGACATGAACTGTCTGGATAACAATGGAGAAAGGCTCAGTGTTCCACTGACAACTCTCTATGTCTACTCTGCCCTCTCAGTCCTCACGCCCTCCTCTAAAGATGTTAGAGGGTCACACATTGGCCTCTCAAAGAGACCCCATGTCCTGCAACAGCCCTGATTAGGAGGGATTCTTCTGGACGCCAACTGCCACATGAAAACACTTCCAGAATTCTCCAACTCTCCAACCCCAAGTTCCTAGAGAAGAGGAGGGTTTAGAAAAGAGCTGGAATGAAAGGGAGATGCTAAGAAGCAGAGTGAGCAAGTCCTCCTCTAGGAAAGTTTAATAATCATAAGGCTTGGGAAATTTAAATGAAGTGGTCTAGAAATAAGTGCTTAAAAATGTAAATGGTCTAAATTAAAAGTCTAAGATGATCAGACTGGATGAAAACACCCAACTCTGTGCTGCTTTACAACACTTAAAATATAAAGACATAATAGGTTAAAAACAAAAGGATGAAAAGAGAGGTAAAATGTTCACAGGAATTGAAAAAAAGTTGCAGTAGCTATCTTCATAACAGGCAAAGTAGATTTCAGAGCAGAGAATAGTATCAAGGATGAAAAGCATCATTTCCTAAGGATAGGGGGCAATAAGAAGACCTAAGAATCCTCACCAGCTATGAACCTGGTAACAGAGCTACGCATATGTGAAGTAAAAACAAAAATTTTTTAAAAGTCAGAGATGGAGTTCTGAGCTGTGGTTCAGTGGGTTAATGACCCATGGTTGCTGCAGCTGTGGCCTGGATTTAAGCCCTGGTCTGGGAACTTCCATATATCATGGGTGTGGCCTAAATAAATAAATAAAATTTTTAAAGCCTTGAGAAATAGATAGTACTTTGCAGTTATAATTGCAGGTACAATACCTTCTGATTGACAGAACAAGTACACAGAAAACCAGTATAGGATATAGAACACTTGAACAACACCATCAACTAGTGGCATTAACAGAACGTTTTATCCAACAAGAGAACACATTTTCTTTTTTTTTTTTTTTCCTTTTTGTCTTTTTAGGGCTGCACTCAGGGCATATGGAGGTTCCCAGGCCAGGGGTCAAATCAGAGCTACAGCTGCTAGCCTACACCACAGACACAGCAGCACAGGATCCAAGCCTTGTCTGAGACCTACACCACAGCTCACAGCAATGCTGCATCTTTAACCTACTGAGCAAAGCCAGGGATCAAGCCCATATCCTCATGGTTACTACTTGGGTTCATTAACCTCTGAGCCACAATGGGAATACAAGAACACATTTTCTTAATGCATAGAAAATACCAAGATACACCATATTCTGGGCCATATAAAAAGTTTCAGTATCCTTTAATGGATTCAAGTCATACAAGTTATGTTCTCTAGCCCTAACAGATTAGCAGTCAGTATTAGCAATTTGTTTTTAAAAATGTTCCAAATAGTTAAAAACCAAACTTCAGAATAACCACTGAATCAAAGAAGAAATCAGAAGTAAAATCAAACAATTTTAACTAAATGAAATTGAAAACACAATCCAAATTTATGGGATGTTGATTAACCACTACCAAGGAATAAATTTGTGGTGCAAAATACCTGTACTAGAAAAGGAGAAAGGTATCAAATCAATGACTCATCTTCCAAATAAAGAAACCATCAAAAAAGGAAAATGAAACCTAAAATAATAAGAAATGTGGAGTTCCCACCGTGACACAGCAGAAACGAATCTGACTAGGAACCATGAGGTTGTGGGTTCGATCCGTGGCCTCGCTCAGTGGGTTAAGGATCTGGCATTGCTGTAAGCTGTGGTGTAGGTCACAGATGTAGCTCGGATCTGGCATTGCTATAGCTCTGGCATAAGCTGGTGCCAACAGCCTGATTAGACCCCTAGCCTGGGAAACTTCATGCGCCATGGGTGTGGCCTCAAAAAGACAGGAAAAAAAAGTTATAGAGATCAGAGTAGAAATCAATAAAATTGGGGGGGGGAGTCAATAAAAGTGGTTTGAGAAGATCAGTAAAACTGACAAATCTCTGGCTATATGGATAAACAGAAAGAGAGAAGACAAGTTATCAATAACAGGAGGGAGATAAGTTACAATACCATAGGCTTAGAAGACTAGAAGGTCTAACAGAACAAGATGAAAAACCTTCATTTGCCAAAGAGTAACATGATGGACCAAATTATTTGAAATATGTTTAAATGTATCAATTCATTTCAAAAAAAATTTAAGTCACTTTTGGAAGATGTTTATCAACTCATTATTTGAAAACTTGTCAATCATCAACAATCAGAATTACATCCTCATGTGATGGTTAGTTTTATGTTTCAACTTCAAGGGTGTTTTTGGATGAGATTATCATTTAACTTGGTGGACTCCGTGTACACAGACTGCCCTTCACAACATGGGTGTGGACTTCATCTAATGAGCTGAAGACCTAATAAGGCCAGGATCCCTGACTAAGAGGAAATTCTCTTTTTTTAATTAAAGTATAGTTGATTTACAATGTTTCTTCAAGTTCTATTGCAAAACAAAGTGACACAATCTCACAATTTCCCTGCCCTGTACAGTAAGATCCCATTGCGCATCTATTCCAAATGTAACAGTTTGCATTCAAAAAACCTCCAAAATGCCCAAACGACCCACTCCCTCCCCTTTCCCGCCATGACCCCTCCCCCCAGGAACCCTAAATCTGCTCTTCTTGGCCATGATCTGTTTCAGTTTTTGTTTGTTATTTTTATTTTTTATTTTTATTTTTATTTGTCTTTTTGCCTTTTCTAGGGCTGCTCTTGTGGCATATGGAGGGTCCCAGGCTAGGGGTCTAAACGGAGCTGTAGCCGCCAGCCTACGCCACAGCAAGGCAGGATCTGAGCCGCGTCTGTGACCTACACTACAGCTCACCACAATGCCGGATCCTTAACCCACTGAGTAAGGCCAGGGATCGAACCTGAAACCTCACGGCTCCTAGTCAGATTCATTAACCACACCATCGTGTCAAAAACTCCTGTTTGTTATTTTTAGATAGGATCATCTGTTCCATATTTTAGACTTCACAAATAAGTGATATTGTATGGTACTTGTTTTTTTCTTTCTGGCTTACTTCACTTAGTATGAGAGTCTCCAGATCCATTCATGTTGCTACAAATGGCATTAGTTTTCTTTTTACGACTGAGTAATATTCCATTGTATTTATGTACCACACCCTCTTAATCCATTCATTAATGCACAGCAAAGGAAACTACTAAAAAAAAAAGACAACCCACAGAAAGGGAGAAAATCATTGCCAATGATGCAATAGACAAGAGCCCAATCTCCAATATATACAAACAACTCATGCAACTCAACAACAAAAACAAACAAACAACACAATTGAAAAATGGGAAGAAGACCTAAACAGACATTTCTCCAAAGAAGACATATGGATGGCCAAGAGGCAAATGAAAAAGTGCTCACTATCACTAAAAGAGAATTATGAAGCAGACTGCCTTCTAACCTGACCTGTACCACTGGTTCTCCTGGGTCTCTGTCTGACCTCACACAACATCTGGACTTGCCAGCACCCACAATCACATGAGTCAATTCCTTATACTAATGTCCCTATATACATAGTAATATACACCCACATATACTCACTCACATATATGGACATGTGCAATTGGTTCTGTTTCTCTGATGAAGCCCAATATATACCCTGCTACTTTCCCTTTACAAACTGAACCTCAAGCAAACAACTGAGGAATGAAAGTGGGTTTGGAAAATTTTTCTAGCAGGAAAAGAACAGAATTGAAACACCCATTTGCTACCACTATTAAAATATAAGCAACAATAAATGACTTTTAACATCACAAAAGAGAGACAACACATGGCCCTTGATGGAAGAGCACACCACCACTTAGGAAGTAGTCCCATCAGAATGTCAACTGTGAATGTGATCAAGCCTCGAGACCCACACACCACTTACAGCAAATTCAAGGCTCTGAATACATGTTAATCTCCAGGCTGTGCAGTCAGCAAAACCTAGAGTTCAGTGAAGAGATTTCAAGGAAATAAAAAAGAGGGAAGAGGGACCATAGGTTAAAAGATTTAATATTGCAGACTATCACAATGAACATTTTCTAAATCTCAATTTGAACTAATGGGCTGTTAAAAACTTGTGAAACATTTAGGGAAATTTACCTGGATTTTTAATGATAATTTTTATTATTTATCTTAGGTGAGATAGCAGTCTTGAGGCTACATGTTGAGCCCTCATATTTTACAGATCCATGCTAAAGTATTTATAGATTCTCTGTTTTTATGTGTTTAAACCATTCTGTAAGAGTTTACAAAGTACAAGTGTATGAAATTATCTTCTTTAATTTTTAAACATGTGTTAAATGACAACCTCAATTTACAAGGAATTTGAAAAGTTGAAAACAAAATTTCAAGAAATCATAAAAAAATTATGTATGTGTAAAGTAGCAATATTAGTATTCAGAATAAAGAAAAAAGGAAACAAAGAGCAAGAGAGGGGGGAAATGAATGAAAAGACAAATGCCAGCAATGCACATTCTCACTTTTCTTCTATAATTATCAAAGCTGCAAGCTAATAAGGCAGATATCCTATCTGTAAAGGGTGAGGTAACTGTTCAAAAGCTCTGCAAAGCAGAGATGACCAAACATATTCAGTTCAAGGTTTTGATGGTTTGTTTAGCAAGTAACCATGGAAGGAAATACTATTGATAACCAAAGTCCTTAGTTTTGTCAAAAATGGGTTGCTATATTTGGTTACTTAGGACAACAACCCCGAACACAAATTTAAAATGAATTGCAGCCATCTCCTATTTATCTAAACTAAGAGAATCCAGGGAAAAGTCACTAAATATAATCTCAGAAAAACACAAAATGTAAAACAGTAATTAAGGCTTCTACCCTACTGGGGAGTGTCAACTGCAACACCTTTTAATCAAATTCTAGGGGCCAAATCATAACCCTACCACTTACTATGTGGAGGAAGGGGAGAATTATCTCAATTTCCTGACTTCAATTTAAAGGTAATGATATTAAACCTCACAAAGTGAATGTGAAAACAACATGAAATAGGATTTTTTAAGTGTGTGAAAATACCTAGCACAATACCTGACACACACACAAGACTGTTAAGATTCCTTCACTCCCCTCTACCAATAAGGAGGACACCATAGACACCAAGCTTCACCCCTCCAATAACATTAAAGTTCATATTCAGAGTTTGCCCAAATGTACAGTTAAAAGCAATGCTATTTCAAAAAAATTACTAAAAAATTGTAAAGTTATTTGTAATTAGAGAGTTTGGAATTAGAGTCCCGTTCAGCAACCCTAGGGTCAGTTATCCATACTGTTATCCACACATACAAGTGAGAGCTGTCCACAAGGTTCCAAAAGAGTCAAGGAATCTAGCACCACAGGAATATAGTTTGGCTGTTTATCAAAAAGCTAAAGACAGAATTATTATATGGCCCAGCAATTCTACTCCCAGATATATGCCCCAAACAAACTAAAAACAAAGACTCAAACATATTCTTGTATATCAGTGTTCACTGTAGCATCATACATAATAGGAAAAAGGCAGAAACAACCCAAGGTGTGTTAACAGAGAAATGGATAAACAATATGTGATATACAGACTATGGAGTATTACTCAACCATGCAGAGGAATGCAGTCCTGATACAGGCTATGACCTTGAAAACATGAAGCCAAATTAAACAAACCAGATACAAAAGACACATTTTATATTATTCCACTTAAATGATGTATCTAGTAGAGGCACATTTACAGAGACAAAGCAGTATGAAGGTTACCAGAGAACAGTGGGAGACAGATGGAGAATTGTATTTTAATGGGTACAGAGTTTCTGTTTGAGGAGATGAAAAAGTCCTGGAAACATAGGTTGGTTGCACAACAGTGTGTGAATCTCGTGAATGCCAATGACTTGTACATAAATGGTTAAAATGACAATTTTTGTTGTATGCGTTTTCCTATAAATTTAAAAACCTGCATTAAAAAAGATCCTACATTCCTAAAAACAAACAGACCCAAAACTAGCACACATACACACACACACACACACACACACACACACACACACACACACCCCAGCACAACAGTGAGAGAGGGAGGGAAAAAGCAGGTTTCTGATCCCTCCTTTTCCCCCATCCTCCAGTATTTCTGGATGACAAAAATGTAAGTCTTGTTCATCTCAGTCAATTCCAAATAGGTTTTGTCTCCTTTCAGCCAACTTTATGATGCCCATTTTACAGTAATAATCAGGCATATGTTTGTAATCCCCACATTATCACTTTGATTTTTTTCCTCCTGCTTTCTAACACTCTTCACTTTGGTAGCTGCTCCTTAAACTCCATCATGAGATTTCAGCCTCTGGTGTCAGAGCGTTACATTCTCCAGTGACCTACGTCTTACAACACTGTTAGGAATTCACATCTGGATGGCCATATGTGGGAAATAACCTCTATCCACTTGTTTGGGAAGCCTTTCATACCTCACTTTGCTCATTCTCCAAATTCTTCTCCAACAGCATTAAAGCTATTGTATTTACATGAATTTTTAAGTAGCTCTCCATCATGGACCCTAATGGCAGCTGGAAGAGACATTCACTTTTTTCGGGTGTGGATACTAATTTTGTACACACCCTTTTCATTACCTTTAAACCTGAAAGAGTAAATAAGGCAGTAGGAATGTGTCAGACAAGATGTTTTTTGACAATCTTCCCTCTTCCTAGCCAGCACCTTCCTTACCTTGAGCTTTGAGAGAGATATTTAGAGAGTCAAGGGTGGATGCAATGGCCCAGAGATCCAGGAGCTCCCTTCTGCAGGACAGGGCATCCACAGTACTTAAGATGGAGAAAAGATAAGTACTGCCTTGGACTCTGGAAATTCAAATCATACCTCTGCCCATGTCACTGAATCTCTGAGAGCTGTGGGTCAAATTCCTCTATTTCCTCATTTATAAGGTGCCAGGTTCCATTATACAGTCCTAAAGTCCCCCTGCTCTGAAATTCAGTTATAAGCTCATTAAAAACTGTAGCTCCAAAACTGCTCTCTGATCACATCAAAAAATACTTCATATGGGAAACTATTTTTAATGTGGTATACATGTAAAATATCTGTTCAAAGTGGGAAGAATGTCTTGGAGTTTTATTTTCCCACATTCAAGGTCAGTAAAATAAAAAGGAAAAAGTCAGTTTTAAGGTGAATGCAATAAACTCTGTTTTTCCCAAATGGCCTAGTTTTTTTCTATTACAATTACTGCTAAACTAGGTCACCTAGGTAATAAATATTGAAAGCATTTAACCGAATTCAAACATCTGTTCCATTCCTTTTTCAGAGTTTGATCCAGCTGAAATAAAATACCCACTGCCCTGCAGGACCTGCAAGATCCACACTGCTGGAAATGTTGTTTTCCTAAAGCCAATATCACCTAGTAAAATTACATATATATACACTTATTTCAATATGTCTGAAACACAATGAGTGCAAAACTATATGAGAGGCAGCAAAACGCAGTCAAATACATTTTGTCATGCCTGAAATCCCCATAGTAGGACAAAAGGACTCATAAACAAACTTTGTTTGAGTATGTGCCCAATTTAAGCCCCTGCATGGTAGGTGTATTTGGAGGCCATGGCAAAGGCAGTGCCTCTTTGGCTTCTGTATAAACTAGGAGAACTTTGCTCTCAGATTAGTCACCCTATTTTGCATTGGAATTTTTAAGTAAATAATTCAAATTTGACTTCAGCAAAAATTATGTTGACTTTAAAAAAAGACATCAGTTTGTATATAAAAAGATACTACAAATAAACAAGAGATTAGAAGAGCTACCTAGACTTCATGTGAAAAATAAATGTATTAAGATATAAAGTACTCATAAATTAGTAAGAAAACAAGTATGTAACTCAATGGAAAAAAAACCCAGTAAGAAAATGGACAAAGGACATGAACATACAATGCAATGAAGAGAAAATCCAGAAGACTGAGAAGATGCCTATCTTAGCCTCACCAGAAATGCAAACTTAAGACTGCATTTGTACCCACTCTGCCAAATTTTTATTCAAAATATAAAAGTTTGGAAAACAAAAAAGGGTGGGACTATGGCTGACAGGGGCATAATGAAGTGGGAGAAAAAATAATACTCCAGCATCACTGGTAGAAATGCAAATTCAAGCCTTTGTAAATCAATCTAGAAAAATTTAAATTCAAGATAAATATATCCAAAGATTAATTGCACCCTTGATAATTTATAGAAATAAACCCCAGTAAATATACACTTAACGCATTTATTGAATCACTGTTTATAACAGCAGAAGAAGTAAGAACTGAATTACTAATAGAAGAATGGGTCAATAAATCCACACATTTACAACATGGAATATTACATAGCTATTAAAAATTATTGTGTTATAGGATTTTCTATGACCTATTTTGAGTTTGACAATCAAGATCCACAAACATTTACAGACTATGTCCTTACTTGTTAAGCAATAGCAAGCTCTAAATGACTATATGGCACTGGAAGCGCAAGAGAGCTTATTCACTAGAGTATTAATATTAGTCATTTAGGAAGAGGAGTAGTATAGTTCAAATGAGGAAGAACAGAAAAGCTAAACAACAAGATCAAATTTTAAAAATGCCCATCATTTTTTAAGCATTGCTGTGAGCCATGGTATAGGTCACAGATACAGCTCGGATCCCACATTGCTGTGGCTGTGGTATAGGCTGGCAGCTGCAGCTCTGATTCAACCCCTAGCCTGGGCACCTCCATGTACCATGGGTGAATTCCTAAAACACTAATAATTAATGATAATAACAACAACAATTTTACAAACACTTTGCTCCTGCAACTACTTCTGGTCCCCTTAGTATGTGATTTTAAGAGAAAAGGAAGTGGTAGTGGTAGTTAGTGTAGATTGATCTGATTTTCAAATCATCTAAATTCTTTCTCCCAAGTGACCCCATTAGAATGGTTTTATGAATGACCTATAATTTTTTTAAAAAACTGAAAACTACATAGCACCATAAAATTGTTATAATGACCATCTTGTTCTTCTTGCGAGAACACTAACAGTTTCATAGACTCACTGTGCTTAAAATCCCTACAGCACTAATGTATATTAAAATGTAAAAATTTAACCTCTGCTTATGTTACAAACCCCACACTATTACACTTGGTTCCATCTGGTGTCATTTCCCTTAAGCCTGAAGAACTTCTCTGATAACATTTTTTATTTCACCTTTGTTGTTGAAAGATTTCTCTTTGGAGAGAAAATGTCAAGTGGATAGCTTGTTTCTTTGGCACTTTAAAAATGTTCCACAACTTTACAGTCTCCTTTGTTCCTGATGAGAAGTGACCCATCATTTAGATCATTGTTCTGCTGTGTGTTCACTCTGGCCACTGTCAACATTCTCCCTTCATTTTTTGTTTTCTATGAAGTACCTAGGTGTGATTTTCTTTGTGTTCATCTTAAGGTTTGCTGAGGGGTTTTCTTCTTTGTTTTTTTCACCTTATCTGGAAACTGAAAGCCATTATCTTTTTCAACATTTTTCTTGCCACATTCTCATCATCTGAAGCTACAATTATGTATATACTATTTGATATGATTCTAACAGCACCAAGATATTTTTCCAGTTTTCTTGAGTCATTTCTCTTTGTTCAAGAGAGAATAACTGAAGACAGACCAATCAAAATCACTTTTTCTTACTAACACCCACAGCATGCAAAAGTTCCACTCAGGGATCAAATCTGAGCCACAGAGGTGACAATGCCAAATCCTTAAACACTAGGCTGCCAGAGAACTCCACCTAATCTTATTTCTATTTGTTATTTTTGTTTTCTATCTTTCTAGTAAAATTCTCATCTACTGTTGCATTATGATCACATTTTAATTCTACTATATTTATAGTAGCTGGTTTCAAAGTCCTTGTGAAACTAAATTTTAGCATCTCAGTCATCTCAGGGTTGCTTTCTATTGACTGCTTCTTCTCTTGACTATGAGTCTTTTTCCCTTTTTTTTCTAATGCATAGAGTTTTCCTCTTTTACTATAACTTCTTTATTTTATTTTATTTTATTTTCCCACTCTACAGCAAGGGGATCAAGTTATCCTTACACGTATACATTACATTTTTTCCCCACATTTGTTGTATTGCAACATGAGTATCTAGACAAAATTCTCAATGCTATTCAGCAGGATCTCCTTGTAAATCTATTCTAAGTTGTGTCTGATAGCCCCAAGCTCCTGATCCCTCCCACTACCTCCCCCTCCCATCAGGCAGCCACAAGTCTCTTCTCCAAGTCCATGATTTTCTTTTCTGAGGAGATGTTCATTTGTGCTGGATATTAGATTCCAGTTATAAGTGATATCATATGGTATTTGTCTTTGTCTTTCTGGCTCATTTCACTCAGGATGAGATTCTCTAGTTCCATCCATGTTGCTGCAAATGGCATGATGTCATCCTTTTTAATGGCTGAGTAGTATTCGATTGTGTATATATACCACCTCTTCCGAATCCAATCATCTGTCGATGGACATTTGGATTGTTTCCATGTCCTGGCTATTGTGAATAGTGCTGCAATGAACATGCGGGTACATGTGTCTCTATTAAGTAGAGTTATGTCCAGATATATGCCCAAGAGTGGGATTGCAGGTTCATATGGATGTTCTAAGTATAGATTTCTAAGGTATCTCCAAACTGTTCTCAATAGTAGCCGTACCAGTTTATATTCCGACCAACAGTGCAGGAGGGTGCCCTTTTCTCCACAGCCCCTCCAGCACTTGTTCTTTATGGATTTATTAATGATGGCCATTCTGACTGATGTGAGGTAGTATGTAATGGTTGTTTTGATTTGCATTTCTCTTATAATCAGCGATGTTGAGCATTTTTCCTTGTGTTTGCTGGCCATCTGTATATCTTCCTTGGAGAAATGTCTATTCAGGCCTTTTGCCCATTTTTCCATTGATTGATTGGCTGTTTTGCTATTGAGTTGTATAAGTTGTTTGTATATTTTAGAGATTAAGCCCATGTCATTTGCATCATTTGAAACTATTTTCTCCCATTCTGAAAGTTGTCTTTTTGTTTCCTTTTGGGTTTCCTTTGCTGTGCAAAAGCTTTTCAGTTTGATTAGGTCCCTTGGGTTTATTTTTGCTCTTATTTCAATTGCTTTGGGAGACTGACCTGAGAAAACATTCGTGAGGTTGATGTCAGAGAGTGTTTTGCCTATGTTCTCTTTTAGGAGTTTGATAGTGCCCAGTCTTATAGTTAAGTCTTTCAGCCATTTTGAGTTTATTTTTGTGTGTGGTGTGAGTGTGTGTTCTAATTTCATTGCTTTGCATGCAGCTGTCCAGGTTTCCCAACAATGCTTGCTGAAGAGACTTTCTTTTTCCCATTTTATGTTCTTGCTTCCCTTGTTAAAGATTAATTGACCATAGGTGTCAGGGTTTATTTCCGGGTTCTCTATTCTGTTCCATTGGTCTGTCTGTCTCTTTTGATACCAGTACTCACTGTTTTGATGACTGTGGCTTTGTAGTATTTCTTGAACTCTGGGAGAATTATGCCTCCTTTTTGGTTTTTGTTTCTCAGGATTGCTTTGGCGATTCTGGGTCCTTTGTTGTTCCATATAAATGTTTGGATTGTTTGTTCTAGGTCTGTGAAAACTGTCATGGGTCATTTAATAGGTATTGCATTGAATCTGTAGATTGCTTTGGGTAGTATGGTCATTTTCACAGTGTTGATTTTCCAATTAATGAACGTGGAATATCTTTCCATTTCTTTCCATCTTCTTTGATTTCTTTGATTAAAGTTTTATAGTTATCAGCATATAGGTCCTTTACCTCCTTGGTCAGGTGTATTCCGAGGTATTTGATTTTGTGAGGTGCAATTTTATAAGGTATCATGTTTTTGTATTCTTTTTCTAATATTTTATTGCTGGTGTTCAGAAATGTGACTGACTTCTGAATGTTCATCTTATAGCCTTCTACTTTGATGAATTTATTAATCAGTTCAGGAAGTTTTTGGGTTGAGTCCTTAGGGGTTTCTATGGATAGTATCATGTCATCTGCATACAGTGACAGTTTGATCTCTTCTCTTCCTATATGGATGCCTTTTTTTTCTTTTGTTTGTCTAAGTGCTGTGGCTAGGACTTCCAAAATTATGTTGAAGAGCAGTGGTGAAAGTGGGCATCCCTGTCTTGTTCCAGATTTGAGGGAGAAGGCTTTCAGTTTTTCCCCATTGAGTATCATATTTGCTGAGGGTTGCTCATAAATGGCTTTGATTATGTTCAGGAATGTTCCCTCTATACCCACTTTGGTGAGGGTCTTGATCATGAATGGATGTTGGACTTTGTCAAATGCTTTTTCTGTGTCTATTGAGATGATCATATCATTTTTGACTTTTGTTAATGTGGTGTATGATGTTGATTGATTTGCGTATGTTGAACCATCCTTGTGATATTGGGATGAACACTACCTGCTCATGGTGTATGATCTTTTTGATATGTTGTTGGATTTGGTTGGCGAAGATTTTGTTGAGAATTTTTGCATCTATATACATCAATGATATTGGGCGATAGTTTTCTTTTTTGGTGGTACCTCTGTCTGGTTTTGGAATGAGGGTGATGGTGGCCTCATAGAATGTCTTTGGGAGTATTCCTTCTTCTTCAACCTTTTGAAAGAGTTTAAGGAGGATGGGCACCAATTCCTCTTTATATGTTTGATAGAATTCACCTGTGAAGCCATCTGGTCCTGGACTTTTTTTTGTAGGGAGTGATTTTATGACCTCTTCAATTTCATTTCTAGTGATCGGTCTCTTCAGTTAGTCTGTTTCTTCTTGATTCAGTTTTGGCTGGCTGTAAGATGCTAGGAAATTGTCCATTTCTTCCAGATTGTCAAACTTGTTGCCGTATAGTTGTTCATAGTATTCTCTTATGGTTTTTTGTATTTCTGCTGTATCCGTTGTGATTTCTCCTTTTTCATTTATAATTTTGGTTGTTTGGGTTCTTTCTCTCCTCTTTTTAGTGAGTCTGGCCAGGGGTTTGTCAATTTTGTTCACCTTTTCAAAGAACCAGCTCTTGGTTTTATTAATTTTCTCTATTGTTTTTTGAGTCTTTATTTTATGGATTTCTCCTTTGATCTTTATAATTTCCTTCCTTCTGCTGAATTTAGGTCTTTTTTGTTCTTCTTTTTCTAATTCATTTAGGTGGAGGGTTAAGTTGTCAATTTGGGATCTTTCTTCTTTTATGAGAAAGGCTTGTATCGCTATAATTTTCCCTCTGAGCACTGCTTTTGCAGCATCCCGTAGTTTTTGAGAGGTTGTGTCTTCATTACCATTTGTTTCAAGGTATTTTTTAATGTCCTTCTTGATTTCCTCATTGACCCATTGGTTTTTTTAGTAGCATGTGTTTAGTCTCTCTGTAGCAGGTTTTTTCTCTTTCCTTTTCCCATGGTTGATTTCTAATTTAATGGCATTGTGGTCAGAGAAGACACTTGAAATAATTTCTATGCTCCTAAATATATTGAGGTTAGTTTTGTGTCCCAATATGTGGTTGATTCTTGAGAATGTTCCATGAGCATTTGAGAAGAATGTGTATTCTGCTTTTTTTGGATGTAGTGTCCTGAAGATATCAGTTAAGTCTAACTTTTCTATTGTTTCCTTTAGGATCTCTGTTGCTTTATTGGTTTTCTGTCTAGAGGATCTGTCCATTCATGTGAGGGGGGTATTCAAGTCTCCTACTATGATTGTATTCCCATCAATATCTCCCTTTATGTCTGTTAATATTTATTGTGTGTATCTGGGTGCTCCTGTATTTGGGGCATATATGTTGACGATAGTAACATCCTCTCCTTGGATGGATCCCTTAATCATTAAGTAGTGTCCTTCTTTGTCTTTCTTTATGTCTTTTGTTTTAATGTCTGTATTGTCTGATATGAGTGTTACAACTCCTGCTTTTCTGTCATGTCTATTGGTGTGAAATATTTCCCTACCCTTTCACTTTCAATCTATATGTATCCTTTGTCCGAAGCTGAGTTTCTTGTAGGCAGCCTATTGAAGGTTTTTGCCTTTTTATCCACTCAGCCACTCTGTGTCTTTTGATTGGGGCATTCAGTCCATTGACATTTAAGGTGATAATTGATAGATGATTATTTATTGCCATTTTGAACCTCGTGTTCCAGTTGATTCTATGGTTCTCAGTTCTTCCTATCTTTTTTTTTTTTTTTTTTTTTTTTTTTTTGGTTGTATGGTCTCCTGTTATTATCTGCTTGAGTGTATTTTTTTTTTCATTTTCTGCAAATGCAGTATGTGGTTTTGGCTTGTGGTTGCCCTGTTTTTTAAGTATGCTAACCCCTTCCCATAATTGTGTGTTTTAGCCTGATGGTCCCATCGTTTCAAACACTTCATTACTATATTAAAATTAAGGAGAGAAACATACAAACAAACAAAAAGGGTATATTTATTTTATAAAATCCCTTGCCCACATTTTATGATTTTGATGACTCTTTTTATCTTTTTAATTTTATTTTGTTTGAAGAATGTTCATGATTAAATCTGTATGCTGGCTTATTTGAGTGACTGCTCTCTGATTGTGGTTTCCTCAGTCCTAGTTCTTCCTCTTCTTTTTTTTTTCTTTTTTCTTCCCTTTCCTTCCTTTCTTTTTGGTTTAGAGAAGCCCTTTCAGTATTTCTTTTAGCCTGAGTTTTGTGTTGCTGTATTCTTTTAGTTTTTGTTTGTTGGGAAAAATTTTTATTTCCCCTTCTATTTTAAATGATATTCTTGCTGGATCGAGTATTCTAGGTTGCATATTTTTTCCTTTGAGCAATTTAAATATCTCCTGCCATTCCCTCCTGGCCTGTAGTGTTTCTGTAGAGAAATCAGCTGATATTCTTATGGGGGTTCCCTTGTAGGTAACATTCTGCTTTTCTCTTGCTGCCTTTAGGATCCTCTCTTTATCACTAACTTTTGCCATTTTTATTATGATGTGTCTTGGTGTGGGTCTCTTTGGGGCCCTCTGTGCTTCTTGTATCTTGAACCCAGTATCCTTTAGGTTTGGGAAGTTTCCATCGATAATTTCTTCAAATATATTTTCCATTCCCTTATCTTTTTCTACTCCTTCTGGAATTCCTATTATGCATAGATTGGCCCGCTTTATATTATCCCACTGGTCTCTTATATTGCTTTCCTGTTTTTTGATTCGGTTTTCTGTCTGCTAACCTGATTGGGTGATTTCCATTAGTCTATCTTCCATATCACTGATTTGTTCTTCTGCATTATTCATTCTGGTTTTTACTGCCCTTAGTTCAGTTTGCATCTCTGCAAATGAATGTTCTAGTTTTTCTTGGCTCCTCCTTCTATTTTCTAGTTCCTTTCTGAGGGTATCTGCATTACTGTTCATATCTTCTCTTAATTCCTTCAGTATTTTCACTATTTCTCTTTTGAACTCCAGGTCTGTCAGACTGCAGAGATCTGTTTCATTGTTGACTGTTTTAGGTGAGTTCTCCTGTTGGTTTGACTGGGGGTGGTTTCTCAGCTTCTTCATCTTGCCTGTTGTTTTCTTTTTCCCAGTGGAGTTGTACTCTCCATGACTGAGCAGTGTTTGCCTTGTCACTGCCGTGGAATATCTCCTGAGGGCTGGCGTTGTTGGTCAGTCTTTTTTGAGGCAGTGTGGCTTTTCTGGAGTGTTGATGGGGCTAACAGGGTCTCTTTGAAGCAAAGGGGGACTTTCTGAGGTCAGACAGGACTGGGAGGTCCACACCACAATGGTAGCAGATTTCACTAGGTCATGCAGAGCTTGCTCTGGTGTTTTTAGGCTGTGGGGTTCTTGCATGGGTTTGGTGGTGTTGGGAAGCTGTTCCTTAGGAGTGCAGCACCCCCCGAGGGCTGGAGTAGCTATCTGGGTCACTGAGAACCTAAGAGGCTCTTCCCTAGGGCAGCCCAACTCAGAAGGACGGCCTGAGAATGTAGGCAGATCTTTTCATGGCCCGGCCAAGCTTGTTGTAGCTTTTCTGGGCTGCAGGGGTTCCTGCAGATAGCTGGCCATCCTGTGCAGCTGTACCATGAGAGTTCTGCACCCCCTGAGGGCTTGGGCAGCTAGCTGGGCCACTTCAAGCTCAAGAGGCTCCTCCCCAGGGCAGCCTAACTCAGAAAGACTGTCTGAGAATTAGGCAGATCTTCTCACAGCCTGGCCAGGCTTGTTGCAGCTTTTCTGGGCTGCAGGGGGTCCTGCAGAGAGCTGGCAGTCCTATGCAGCTGTTCTGTAAGAGTTTGCTTCCCCCCAAGAGCTGGGGAAGCTAGCTGGACCACTGCAAACCTAGGAGGCTCCTCCCTAGGGCAGCCCGACTTTGAAAGACTGTCTGAGAATTAAGCAGATCTTTTCACGGCCTGGCCAGGCTTTTTCTAGCTTTTCTGGGCTGCAGGCCTTTTCTCGGGGGTTGATGGTGTTTGGTGCTGCTTGGCGGGGGTGTATCCCCTCCAAAGGGCAAGCAGGCCTGTGCAGGGACAGCCCCTATGGTGGTAGGCTTCAGGCAATTGTTGAGGCCAGCCCTCCCAGATGGCAGGCAGCCCCAGGTCTGGCGAGTGCATAGGGGGTGGTGGGGATGGGGGGAGGGGATGCAGTGGGAAGCACAAATTTCTGATAGCTAGTGGGCCGGTTAGATTGCTGTGGCATGGGGAGTATACTATGGGAACCCACCCCTTCTTCTCTCCCCTCCCCAGCACGGGCACAGACCAGGCTCTTCTCCCAGGTTCCCGCTAATGTGGCTTTCCACTTCCCTGCCCCTAGAATATTGCTCCCTTCCCCTGCGATAGCTTTGCTTTCTAGTCTCCCAGGCAGTCTCTGCCCCGTCAAACTTGACAGACCAGTTTCTAGACCTCCCAAGCAGTCTTCCCCCCCCCCCAGCCCTTCCCCGGGGACTATCCTCCGGAGCTGAGGTCTAAGTGCCCAGCCCCCACCCAGGCATCTCAATTTTTGGTGACTGTGCCCATAGTTCAGATGATCCATTCGGTTCTCAATCTGCTTTTCGGATCTCCAACTTACTGCTACACTCTTCTCTGCATCTGGAGATTCCTCCGGTTCATTTGATCTTTGTGTCGAGTAGGTGACTTTCCAGGGTTCAGGATCCCTTTCTCCTCCTCAGTTCCCTCTCTGGAGCACCCGTCCAGCTCAGATTCACCTTCTCTCACTCTCCTCTTTTCTCTTGTTTTAACTAGTAATGTCACAAACTTCTTGCCATTATTGGAGTTAACGTTCTTCTGCCAGTGATTGGTTGCTGTTCTGTGCGAGTCATCTATCCTGTAGACGTGGTTTTTTTTGGATGTGTTTGTGCAAGCATGTCCCCCTACTCTTCTGCCATCTTGATCAAGCCTTAACAGTGATAAAGACTTTATGGGAACACGTCTTTCCTTTTCCTACTTGTCATAGTACTTACTGGCATTTGAGTAGAGACAGGGAAATCTCATCATGGTGATCTTTCTAAAATGCAAACCTGATCACATTGCACCCCCACCCTGTGTTAAACCTTTGGATGCATCGACAGAGGAGTGTATAAAGGAAATGTGGTACATATACACAATGGACACTTACTCAGCCATAAAAAATAATGAGACAATGCTATTTGCAACAACATGGATGGACATAGAGGTTATCATACTGAGTAAGTCAGACAGAAAGACAAATATATGATACTTATATGTGAAATCTAAAAAAAAAAAATGATACAAATGATCTTATTTACAAAACAGAAATAGTCTCACATGCAAAGAAAAGAAACTTATGATTACCCAAGGGGAGAGGAGAGTCAGGAAATAGGAACTGATTCACATTGCTCTACTCCTGAAACTGAAACATTGTAAATCAACTATATTTCAATAAAACCTACACCACAGCTCATTGCAATGCCAGATCCTTAACACATTGAGTGAGGCCAGGGATCAAATCTGCATTCTCATGGATGCTAGTCAGGCTTTCAACCTGCTGAGTCATAACAGGAATTCCCAATAGTTTCCATTTTAATAAAGAGTGGACATTGGGGAGTTCCTGTGGTTAACGAATCTGACTAGGGACATGAGGGTTTGGGTTCGATCCCTGGCCTCACTCAGTGGGTTAAGTATCCGGCATTGTCGTGAGCTGTGGTGTAGGTCACAGACGCAGCTCAGATCCTGCATTGCTGTGGCTGTGGTGTAGGCTGGTGGCTACAGCTCCAATTAGGCCCCTAGACTGGGAATCTCCATATGCCTCGGTTATGGCCCTAGAAAAGACAAAAAAATAATAAAGAGTGGACATTGGGTATAGAATTTAAAAAATCAAATTACTTACTAGCTCCTTAAATAATCAAATGATTTTTCACTTTTGATCTATGGATTATTTTAAATCTCCTCATTGACAAGGAAGCTTCTGATGCAACTGAAGGCTCATATATCACTTGGTCAGGAGAGGTGACATAGAGATGCCATGGCATTGAGTATATCTCCCTCTCCTTCTCTCCCTCTCACTCTGCCCCCCACCTTCCCTTCCTCCCTTACTGTCATGACAGCTCACTTTGATTAACATCTTAGAGTTGTAAAAACTGAAAATAGGGAGTTCCTGTCGTGGCACAGTGGTTAACAAATCTGACTAGGAACCATGAGGTTGCGGGTTCGGTCCCTGCCCTTGCTCAGTGGGTTAATGATCCGGCATTGCCGTGAGCTGTGGTGTAGGTTGCAGACGCGGCTCGGATCCCGCGTTGCTGTGGCTCTGGCATAGGCCGGTGGCTACAGCTCCAATTTAACCCCTAGCCTGGGAACCTCCATATGCCAAGGGAGCGGCCCAAGAAATAGCAACAATAACAACAACAACAACAACAAAAGACAAAAAAAAAAAAACTGAAAATAATCAGTGCCTTGAGCATCTTTGGCCCATTTTCTGGAAGGCATCTGGGTATGGGACTCCCACTGTGACAGTGTGAGCAGCCATTAGCCTTGGTGAGCAGTTTGGTGTGTTTGGCTCTCTGCTTATGCCTCATCAGTGTAAACAACCCCAAACAACCCACACAGCCCAGTAAGTCTGAAGCCAGACACCATATAAGATACATCAGTGACCATGCATTTGTTTTATTTAAACCTGACTTTTACACAGGTGCATCCTGTCAGTCCTCCCTAATATCAGCCTTCTGGCTGGGACATCTTCTTTGCTACCTTCCTCAGAGCAGATACTTGCTCTTCTTTCCCATCATCTCCATTGGAGTGAGGACACTGCTACAGATCAACACATTTGATTTCAACCTTTTGTGTCACTTTACTACAACTTTTGCATGATCATCAATATATTTTACCTCCATGGTCTCCTAATCTTGGATTTGTCTGTTGGATGCTCTAACTGCTAAGTATTTGCCCCAGGATTCCTGGCTATACTTTTAATATTAACACCTATATTTCATGTTTGAGAAGAGTAGCAGAGTATAATTTTGAGAAATGCTGTTGTGAAACCTAGGAGGAGAGGTTCCCATTGTGGTTCCTGGGGTTAAGAACCTGATGTTGTGTCCCTGGCCTCACTCAGTGGGTTTAGGATCCAGAGTTGCTGTGGCTGTGGTGTAGGCCTGCAGCTGTGGCTCCAATTCGATCCCTAACCTGAGAACTTCCATATGCCACAGGTGCAGGGGTAAAAAGAAAAAAAAGGAACCTATGAGGAGACATAGTTTGTGGGGAAAATAGCTACCCCCTATTCACACATTTAATAAAACATGCAGATTCCTTCCTCTATATACAAGGGGGATTAGAGACTGGGAAAGGAATACCTGCGCAATCCCTGGGCTTGTCCCAGGCAGAGTGGGGACCCAGTTACAGGAATTAAAACAGACACATTTCACCCAGGAAAATGGCCAGATCTTTGTTTCTTCTGCCTTTCCTCTCATGTACAGATGCCACTTCTTCATCTAAATCCCCTTTTTCCCTCATATTTGTCTTTCAAATGCTTTTCAGTGGCTCAGGGAAGAAGAGCAGTACCCATGGGTTTCAGAGTTTGTGGCAGTGAAACCCTTTCTTTCTCTTCCTTGGAGCTGAGACTCCTCTTCCCTCCATTCTTGAAGCTGTGACACAGCCAGGGCAGAACATGTCTGGGCATCAGCCGGGTCCTGGCGGAGTAGCAAGCACTTGGTTGTCCTGACTGTGAGCCTCTTCTCCTTTGGATCTGGAAACCTTTGAGCCCAGTTTCTGTCTCTCCTCTGCAGATGGCAGAGGATTTTAGGGCAGTCCCTTACTGTGCAGCCCTCACTGACCATCTCACCTTCCCCTTCCTCTTCATCCTCCTCTGTTCAGTCTTTCTTATCTGTTTATGGTATAATTGATTTTCCTGTGCTCTGTTGTGTGTCTCTTTGTAAGCTGTGTAAAATCCCTTTCGTGGTAAATTCAGGAGCACGTGAGTAACTCCAGTGAAACCAGTGAATGCTTTATTACCTGGCACATGACCTCACTACTGCCCCATGAGGCCAGGGACATGATTGGTTTTTATGCTCCTGTCTTCCTGTGGCAATGATGCCTTGCAAAATTGTACCAAAGACTTCACAAATGTCTGTTAAATTGTAAGGAATTTTTCCAAGTCCATGTGGCAGAGCAGTGGACCTTCTGCCCAGTTCTGGCCAAAAAATGAGTGGGGTTCCAATACCAGTTTTGTTTGAGCATCTTCTGTGTGCTGGCCTCTGTGAGGGGGGTGGGGAGGCACTGTGCCAGGCCTGGGGCCCTGAACCCCAATGCCCCAGACTCAAGGAAGTGGGCATATGGGAGCAGGAAATAAAGCGCAGGTGCTAAATGCCAAGAGCAGGGGAGGGGTGTGGGTTAATGTTAACTCGTCCTGGGCACCCCCCTCCTGTTCCAAGTACCCTCTCCATGAAGTACACAGGACACCAGGTCCACATGCGGGGAATGTCACTGCACATGCTAACTTTCTTGAGCCTCCGTCTAGAAGCTCAGAGGAGTAACTCTTCTGCTTTCTGTGTGGATGGGACAGTTCCACTTCCTGCCTGATGCTCACCTGCTTCTGACAGCTGGGGTGACACGGGGGTTCAGATGCCTTGTGCCTAGTGCATTAGCTGGCACATGGGCTCCATACATTCTGATGAGAGAGAGAAGAATTATAAGCAGTCTCCTGGGAAATCCCACTAGCATCACTCAAGTGGAACAGGCTGGGCATTTGTTTTTAAATTATGACTATTTTGGTGGTTTTGTGCCCCAATTGTCTGTCTTTGGAAAAGGAAAGTGGTAAACTGGTAATGATACAGAAAGAAGGAAAAGTGATTGGAGTATAGAGAAGTTAGGCCCCTTGAGAAGAGACAACAGTCGCTTAGGTTGTGTGTTCCTGCCCTTGTGGATGTCTCCGCTTTCCTCTGAAACCAGGGGGTGGGCAGTTGTGTGCTGACCGAGGCCTCTCTTGGGCCAAAGGGACCCATATTCTAAGTGCAGCCAGCTGGCTCTGGCAGGGCAGGGTGCAGGATTTACTGTGGGTAAAACTTGCCCAGCTTGCAGCAGGTTCCATGATGAGGGAGGGGGCTACACTTATAGGGAGGGGTTAGAGATAAAATGACAATAACAGAGAGAAAATAATGAGATGGTTTTGCCAGTAGATTTCAGGCAAAGAGGCCACTGCATTGGATTGCTCAGATTTCCACCTGCCAGGATACTGTGTAACTATGGTGCGGCTGACACTCTGGCTGTCCCCACTCTGCCTTCTTCCAACTTGGTAACTTGCTATGTGTGACCCAGGGGTTTGAAGCTTGAGCTGAATACAGAGCACCTGCCTTCAAAGTGCTGCCTGTGAGTGCCCATGAGGCTGTTGCTGAGAGAGCACAGGGTGGGCACAGCTCCGAAGAGGGGTTTTCCTGTGGCCCAGGTGGTCAGGGGGTGATGTCTGGATTGGGTGTGGAAGTTCCAGGGGAGGGGCATCCAGGCCAAGAGGGACGTGCCTGCCAGTGATGCTGGGGTCTGCCTTTGCTGGGCCCCAGTGGTTCTATGGCATCATTGATACTCCCTGGGCCTCATTCTTTTTTTGCTAAAATCATTTGCCCATTTTCATGCTGGACACTGTGGATAAAACTTTCAACACAGTCCCTGCAGTTGGCTTTATCCCAGGTCACACAGCAAGGAGGAAGTAAAGCCAGGCTTTGACCCTCGAATCTTTTGGCTCTTGCTAGCTCTTAAAGTGCCAGCTCATCCATGAAAATGAAGGTACTGGAGCACACTAGGTCTGCATGTGTACCAAGGGAAGATTGTCTGGGGACATGTTCTGAAAACTATGAAGCACTTTTCAAATGTAAATTCTGGAGTTGCCATCATGGCTCAGCAGTTGGTGAACCCAACTAGTATCCATGAGGATGCAGATTCGATCCCTGGCCTTGCTCAGTGGGTTAAGGATCTGGCATTGGCATGAGCTATGGTGTAGCTTACAGATGTGGCTCAGATCTGGCATTACTGTGGCTGTGGTGTAGGCCAGCAGCGGTACCTCCAATTCAACCCCTAGCCTGGGAACTTCCATATGCTGCAGGTGCAGCCCTAAAAAGACAAAAAGACAAAAAACAAAACCAGAAACAACCCCCACCTCCACAAATGTAAAGTCTTAGCAAATGAGGCAGATTTACTTTGCAGCCAGAGATTTTGAGCTGCCCTGGATTAGTAGTAAGAATATTTTCCCTCTTTCTTTGTGTAAGTGTGTATGTTAGCTTGTGTATGAGTGTGTGTGTGTATGTGTGTGTGTGTGTGTGTGTGTGTGTATAAGAGAAAGGGGGAGGAAGAAACCACACAAATCTTGATAAATTACTTGAAAATGTTCATTTTCAAGGGTGGAAAGTTTGGCTGCATTCTTGCCAACATCAGAAAATGTTCCATTCTGGCACATTGCCGTAGTTCTGTGATTGGGTAGCTAGAACAGTAATTATAGCTTACGTGTGTGCAGGCACATGCTTCTGCTATGTTTTAAATTGTGAAATAACCAGGTTCAATGTACAAAACAGCATAAGCTGTGGGGCATGGTGCTAGTTCACTGCTCATAAATGTACCTCTGGAGAGTGTGCACATGTGCCTCTGGTGAGTGTACAAAGGCTTGGTCATAAGCAGGTGGCTTTTCTCCCCCAGGGAGTACAATCATGGTTTTCTTTTTTCTTTTGTTTTTTGTCTTTCTAGGGGCACATGCATGGCATATGTAGGATCCCAGGCTAGGGGTCTAATTGGTACTACAGCTGCCGGCCTGTGCCAGAGCCACAGCCACACCAGATCGGAGCCACGTCTGTGACCTACACCACAGCTCATGGCAACACCAGATCCTTAACCCACTGAGCAAGGCCAGGGATCGAACCTACTACCTCATAGTTTCTAGTTGGATTTGTTTTCATTGTGCCATGACGGGAACTCCAATCATGGTTTTCAATGACCGGGTCATCTGATTGGTTTTATGAACTTGAATCCATACATAAAACCATGGAGACAGTTGATGTCTTGCTTTGGCTGGTGGTTTAGGACCCTATGTGGTGTTCTCACATCCCACCTGGGAGACACATGTCTGACTCATGTCTTCCAGACACTTTACCACGTGTGGCTGATATCTCGCAGCAGGTGATCTGTGTCTGGAAAAACAGGAACTTGGATCTCATCATGTTGTCTCTTAGGGCCTGATGGAAAACACATTTCTCCATGATTTTGTCCAAATGATCCTTCCCACCTGCATTGTGTGGCAAAGCTGAACGTAATGATGAGGAATGATTCAGGGGTAGGCATTCCCAGTCACACAGGAGGATGTGTAACCAGCCGGGAATGCAGCTGGGTCACATGGGAGCCTCTTTCCTGCTGGTGGCCTGGCTGTGCCGGCCATTCTGGCCACTGAGTCAGAGAAGACCCAGCCCACCTGCACTGTGGCTCCCAATATCCCCATCAAGGGTTAAATGTCCTGCCCTGGAATTCCCGCTGTGGCTCTGTGGGTTAAGAGCCTAACATAGTGTCCATGAGGATGTGGGTTCAATCCCTATCCTCACTCAGTGGGTTAAGCATCTGGCCTTGCCA
Organism: Sus scrofa; assembly: GCF_054392235.1. NCBI lineage: Eukaryota > Metazoa > Chordata > Mammalia > Artiodactyla > Suidae > Sus > Sus scrofa. The sequence continues at coordinate 54,702,311 of NC_139385.1, read as the reverse complement.
CAAGCTGTGACTTGTGTCTTGGATCCCATGTTGCCATGATGGTGGCTGTGGCCAACAGCTGCAGCTCAAATTTGACCACTAGTCTGAGAACTTCCGTATGCCGCAGGTTCAGCCTTTAAAAAAAAAAAAAAAAAAAAAAAAAAAAGAGAAGGCCCTGCCCTAAGGGATGCATGGATTCCTCTGATTCCTGATCAGTTTTCCTTGTGATGGTTGCCCTTGGCAGAGGAGGTCCTGTCCTGTGGACCAGAGAGGGCAAATGTACAGATTCAAATCCCCAGTGCATCACATCCAGCTGTGACAACTTGGGCACGGTAAGCTCTGAGCCTGGGTTTCCTCTGTGCCTCTCCAGTGCTGCTGTGGACATAACCCTGGAGCAGGGTTTGCTGTAAGGGTGTGCAGTCACACATGTAAAATGCCTCATGTGGGGCTGGGGAGAGGCAGTCAGGCTACATCAAGTGACTGCAGGGACCTATGAAAATCCAGGCAGGAATGCTGGCTCACATCTTGGGCCAACGTCCTCCCTTCCCGGCCCACCAACCACCTTTCTGCACAGATACAGAAGGTGGGGGAGAGGTTATAGAAAGAACTACATGGGGCTCCCCTCTCTGGGGCACCCCTCTTGGGGGGGGCTTGTCTGCCTTGAGCACCTGCTGACACAGCCTTTGGGTGAAACTGAGTCCGAGTCCTGCCGTCGAGGTCCAGGATCCTCCACAGAGCTGGAGTGGCAAACTGGGGTGGGGGTCAGGGCTAGGTTCTGGTGGACAGGCACCTTTCTAGTGGCTCCCAGGCTTGTCCAGGGGCCTCTCCAAACAAGCAGGCTGAGTGGAAGGCTGTTGACCAGACACTGATGTCTGCCCAGCCCGGGGGAGGCTCTTTGCTGTGGGAAGCCTGCCCTGCCCTGTTTACCCATCACAGGACCCTGTTTCACAGAGAAGGAAGGTGGTTTGCCAGCCTACAGTCACCTGGCTTGTGCCATCATCCTGAGAACCTGAGGGGTCCACCATCCCACCCACTTATTTGTTTCTCTGGACACCCACATTCCATGCATGTAAATGTTTGAGTGATTACTTTTAAATGAGTGAACTTTGGAGCTCTCAGCAACTTCATCCACAGGGACACACCACCCCACCCTGGATACCCACCCCCAGACCCTGGCAGATGGGTGGGGCTGGACCTGGCTCTGCCCCAGCCCATGTCTTCTGATGCCTCTGGCCCCACTTCCAGCAACAGCTTTCCTCCCCCACCTTCCACCTTGCAGACACATGGAAGCTATGGGATGGGAAGTTCCAAAGACTCACCTTCTCCTCCCCCCACCCTCCAGCAGCATCAGACAGGACTTCCTGTCTCATCTCCCATTGTCACTGTGTCCCTATCCTCTGTCACAAGCAGGGCTCCCACATTCCCTGCACACACCTCTGCCTCCCAGGAAGCAGGGGCCCTGCTGTTCCCTCTGACTCAGAGCTTCACTTTCTCAAACTCTCTCCCCTTTGGGTCTAAATCTGCCTGACTGCTGCCTTCTCCTGGGTGCCTTCACTGCATTCCAGCTCTCCCCTCCTCCAACATGACAACCAGCATGTCCTTTCTGTTCTGAAATTGAGTGACCACCCCTCTGTGTGTGGGCTTAACATCTGATCCTGTGTGGATATTGGTGGAAAATGGCCTTGTGATCTGAGGTCTTGTCTTTCTCAGCTACAGATTATGTCTTGCTGTTCATTTGGCTGCTGTGTCTCCTTCAGGCTCTGTTTTCTCCTCCTGAAACTTCTAGGTCCTTTGAATCCCTTGCTGGTCCTCAGGCTTTCCATCTCTTTCTGTCTGTTCTTGAGAACTTTGGGTGGTGTTTTGTGGAGATGACTGCTGTAATTCTCACCACATTCATTCAAACTTTGTACAAAGCTTTGTTTGTTTGTTTTTCATTTTGAGAATTCTATTTTTCTTTTCCATGGTCCTCCTCGATTCTTGTTTCTTTCACCTGCTCTGGTTTTATTACCTCCTTTGTGATTTTGGAGGGGCAGACTTTTGCAATTTAAGTAAAGCCTTCATACATTCAGAGCAGCCCTGGTTCACCTCTGACTGTGCTAACTCCGCCCTGCATGCTGGGCTGGTTTCCTCTCTCTCATCTCACCGCCTATGCTTCCTGCCTGCTTGATGGCCTCTTCCTTCTTTTGCATGGGCAGGATGACCACTGGGGAGTGGGGTGGGGTTACTGGAGCAGTGACCTTCCGGGTATGGGCCCTCACTGATTTCAGTGGTCGAGTTGCCTTGTAGGGAACCTTGGCTGCTGTGCTTCTGGGGCCACTGCTTCCATTTGTCCCCTTGGGTGCCCATCCTTGGGCCTGGCATCTCTGCCCTGGGGGCCAACCCCATTGGGAGAGGCAAGCAGAGGGGGTTGAGGTGGGGGTGGCCCCACTCCAGGGACCCCTAGGGCAACACAGCCTCTGCCTGGGGCTCAGGCCTGAATTCTCTTCTCCCCCAGCCTTCATTACCCAATTCATATTCTTTTCTCCAAAACATAGAGGCTCTGGTTGGACTATAACCCAGGGAATCCATTTTCTAGGCTGGTTGCCACAAACCATCCAAAGATAGCCAGTCTGTCCATAGAATGCAAAAACTAGATATAAATTCCAGTATTGCTTTGATCTGATCCACAAAAAAATGGGGTGTAAAATTTTCATAGGGAGGACAGTGGATAAATGACTCATTATCTTTTTATGGCCAAACACTCTAATTTTTCTTATACCTTCTCAAAATCATTAGAGACTGAGGGGAAGGCCAAGAACTTCGAGATGGCCCCTCTCCCTTCCCCCTCCCACTGCCATCTCCTATCCCACCCCACCCAGCACGGGAGTTGTTGGTTTCCTGCTCAGCAATATGGAAACCATTGTTGGGAGGAACATCTTTTAAGAATGTCCTCACCTTGGCTTTGCACTCCATGGAGCATCTTGCAAACTTGTCACTGCATTATGTATGGGTGATGCTTTCCAAGAACAGCCTGAATCTGTGTGTCATGTTCAGAAGTAAACTGTGGCACATTACCACTCAGCACATGGCCCGACCTGGGTGCTAGTCCAACTTGCTGAGCCTGGTCCAGGGGCCCCATGTCTGAGGATGGAGTTTCCAGCCTTTCCTTCTAGCCATCCCACAAAGGCTATGGCCTCCTGTTTCTCCAGAAAAAGTGATTAGAGGAGCATCAGGAAACAAAACTCTGCAGAAGTGCATAGGGAGGCAGAGTCATTTTAAATCACAGGCCAAAGGGGTATTTGTTTGTAGCTCCTTGTTTCTGTAGAATAACTGTTTCTTTTGGCTTCTCTCATTCACACTGGGCCATTTTGTCCTGTGCTTGTGTTCCACAAATGTCCATCTGTCCTGCTCCATCTGGTCCTGCCATCCTCTGTGAAGTGAGGAGTGTGCAAGGGGTGCAGACACCAGGAAGTCCCCACTTGAAGGCACAGGTGCAGCAGGTGGTCCTGGAGATGCCTGGTCTCCGTTCATTAAGCCAGCTTCTCTTGCAAGTGAGAAGATTTCTACATGTGTTCTGATCTGGGAAGGCTCAGAGATAGATGTTTCAGCGCTTTTCTGCTGCCCTGAGCTGGCGCTAGGCTAGTAGGAGCTGAGAGAGGCCTGTGGTGCTGGACTTGGAATCTGGACCCCCTGCCTGGCCCTGTGGGACCATCACCCCTGGGGACAGCCCTGCCCTCCAGCCTGAGTGGTTCAGGGTCTCCAGGGTGACATGGGCCTAATTTGGACTCCCTTAAACAAGCTTTATCACACAAAGATAGAACAAGTCTCTTTCAAAGATGGCCACTGCTTCTGTGTCACAGTCTCTGGACATGTTTGCCTCTTTTGAAAGCTTTTATTTATTTTTATATATATCTTTTAATGGTGTAACTTCAGTTTTTTTAATTTAATTTTATCTGAGTGTAGTTGATTTACAATGTCTTAGTTTCAGATGTATAGCAAAGTGAATCATCTATGTTACACAGTAGTGAGTATGTGTTATTCCTACCCTCCAAATTCCTGCTTCCCCTCAAGGTTTCACCTATGGTAACCATAAGATTGGTGTTGAAATCTGTAAATTTGTTTACAACCGGAGCCACCTTGAGTTTGTCAGTTGATGTTGTGGTTTTTTCGCCTGTGGTTAGCCACTCCAACAACCATGCCCAATAACTGTCCCCTTGATTTCTGCCACCACAGAACTGAGGAAATGAAAGGTGCCTTGCAGCCACCCTTGAGTCCTGGGACACTGCCTGGCCTGTGAGATACAAACCAATGAAGCCCACCTAGAAGCTTCTGGGAAATGCCATGCCTCCTTGTAAAGGGCTTCCTGGTGCCCCTTCCTGACTGTCTGGCCTGAATGTGCCACACCCTCCTGGCAACCATGAGCCAACAAGGACAAAGTGGCAGAGATGGAGTCAGGACAGACAGCGGGAGGGAGGGTGTCTGAGGATGTCTGAGGGTGTCTGAGGATGTTTGAGGATGTCTGAGAACCATACCAGAACCTGCCTCCCTCTGCTCTTGTTGACTCAAGGAAGCAAAGCCCCATGTTCAGGCTCTGAGAGCTGAGTTTTCTGTTGCTTCCGGGTGTTCCCACCTGAGGCCCTGTGGCTCCTTACTCCTTCCTAACAGGTAGATGTTAATCCCTGAATACTTAGATCCAAATCAAGCATCCCTGTGTAGGTGGATGTTCTATAAAAATACGCTTCCGTTGTCACATCACCATGGCTTTTCTCTCTGGGTTTGCAAAGTAATCTTAATAACATCAGTAATCACAATGGTAATAATGTCAGAGGTGGCATCTGTTGTAATACTTTAATTTTTTTTGTCTTTTTCCCTTTTCTAGGGCTGCTCATGAGGCATATGGAGGTTCCCAGGCTAGGGGTTGAATCAGAGCTGTAGCCACCAGCCTACACCAGAGCCACAGTAATGTGGGATCCAAGCCTTGTCTTTGACCTACACCACAGCTCACGGCAATGCTGGATCCTTAACCCACTGAGCAAGGCCAGGGATTGAACCCGCAACCTCATGATTCCTAGTCAGATTTGTTAACCACTGAGCCACGGCGGGAACTCTGTGTAAGACTTTAATTTTTAAAAATTTAACTCAAAATTTCCTCTCTCCATACAAAAACTTGGGCAGGAATGTTTTTAGTTTTATTAATAATGGCCAAAAACATCAAGGAAGCAGCCAGAAGGTCCTTCACTAGATGAGTGGATAAATAATCTGTGATCCATCCAGACAATGGAATATGACACAGCACTAAAAATAAGTTAACTGACAAGTCAGGAAAGACATGAAGGAGGAGTTCCTATTGTGGCTCAGTGGGTTAAGAACCTGAATTAATGTCTTGAGGAGATGGGATCAACCCCTGGCCTTGCTCAGTGGGTTAAGGATCCAGCATTGCCACAAGCTGCTGTGTAGGTTGTAAATGCAGCTCAGATCCAGTGTTGCTGTGGTTGTGGCATAGGCTGGCCACAGCTTTGATTTGACCCCTAGCCTGGGAACCTCTGTTTACCACAAATGTGGCACTAAAAAGCAAAAACAAACAACAAAAAAACAAAAACAAACAAAAAACCCAAAAAAAACAAAACAAAATGAAAAAAAAAAAAACATGGTGGAAACAAATGCACATTACTGAGTGAAAGAATCCTATATGAAAAGACTATGAAATGTACAGCATCAACCACATGACATTGTGGAAAAGGCAAAACTATGGAGATAGCATGAAGATCAGTGGCCACTGGGGGTTGGGAGGGAGGAACAGAGGAGTAGGGGAGTAAAACTACTTTGTATGATACTATAATGGTGGTATATTTGGCCACCATTATATACCATAGAGTGTATATTGACAAGTGACCCCACATATAATCTGTAGGCCTCAGATAATAATTGGTTCTCACTGGTTCATCAGTTGTAACACCTGTGCCCGGTAATGGGCAGTGTTAATAGCGGGGAAGCTGAGGGCATTGGGGCGGGGGGTGGACGAGAACTCTCTGAACTCACTGTTCAATTTTCTGTCAACCTAAAACTACTCCAAAAAATGTGCTGTTAAAAAGTAATCAACTACTAAGAAAGAAATAAATTTCCTTCTCTTCTCCCTTGAAGGAGTATTTTAGAAATTAGTATTTCATCACTGAACATTGTAAGAGCTATGTGGGCACTGTCATTAAGTAAATGGTTTAAAAGCACGTTTGGGAGTTACTATCATGGCTCAGTGGTAATGAACCTGACTAGTATCCATGAGGATATGGGTTCAATCCCTGGCCTTGCTTAGTGGGTTAAGGATCTGACATTGCCATAGCTGTGGTATAGATCAAAGATGCAGCTTGGATCTGGCATTGCTATGGCTGAGGTATAAAACAGCAGCTATGTTCTGATTCAGCCCCTGGCCTGGGAGCTTCCATATGCCTTGGGTATAATCCTAAAAAAAGACAAAATAAAAGCACTTCTGTAAGAACAGAGAGAATATTTAAGGCCACAAATCACAGAGTAAGTCACGGAGCCAAGCCCAGTACATAAAGTTCAACAAGAAATTTTTGATTAACCCAAAAATGTTAGCTCCAGAAACCAGATTTTTCATGTTTCAAGTCTCCCAGATCATAATTTTCCCTAACACTGGATTTGAAATATCATGTTGGGCAGCCAGAAAACAGGATCCTCAGCCATTTCACCATTAGGAGAGGTTGGAAAACCCACAGCTCCTGGCTAGGAATGTGCTGTGGCCCCTTTTTGCTCTTATAAAAATAAGAAGTGGCTGAGGAAGCACACATAAAAGGTTCATTTAGCTAAGTGATTGGAGCCAAGTGGGAAGAACAATTAAGCGTGTTTGAGCCTTGTGGCAGGGAGCCTTGGTGGACACAGGTGAGGTGGTTCCAGGCCTCCGCAGGCCTGTGTCCATGCCAGGGCTGTTCTGCTGAGGCAGAGACTTACAGGGGTGTGGTTTCCTGCCTCCTTGCCCAATGTTCTTAGACTTCTGGTGACTTTTCCTGATTTCTTTAAGAAGAATTGTCTAAAGTTCTACTGTAAAAGGAATACTGAAGAAGCCTCCCTTCACCCCAAGAGAACTGGCAAGTTTCAGAGGAGATTGGAAGTGTATGTAAAACTCAGGAGCCATATGCTTTTCCAGTGTTTTCCCCACAGACTATGAGACATAACCAGTTCACATCATAAACTTACCACCAAGATTCCTACATCAAATTCTGGCAAAAATCTCATCATGATGGGGGGAACTAGAACTTGGTTGCACTAGAACTTGTGCAGTTGTGCTCCATGAAAGATACAGAATCCAGTAATGCTGGTGACACATGGTGTGCACAAGCAAGAAACCATGAGTGGTGACAAGCAGCCCAAGGCAGGGTCAGCGATGGCCATGTGGTGAGAAGCAGAGCAGCGTAGGAGCTGAGAGGGGTTCCAGAGCCAGGATGTTAGCTTTGAATCCAGGCTGGGAAAACCATTCAATGTCTCTGTGTCTCACTCCTTCATATGAGCAGTTAAGGATACCAGCTCCTACTTCAGAGGGTTCCTGGGAAAATGAAATAACACACATTGGGAAGGGCTTAACACATTGCCTGGAGCAGTGCATTGTGGATGAATGTTAACCCTTTATTAGAAATTATTAGAGCAAGTGTGTGATAAAATGCCAACTGCGGGGTTTTGACTAGAACAGTAGAGCAGAACAGTAGCTTGCTAGAACAGTACCTGGCACTTTATAGGTCTGCAATAAAAGGAATTGCAGGAATGTTGAATGAATAAATGAATCAAGCACCCTTTAAAAAGGAAAACCAGGTCACCATGTGTGGGGAAAAGGCACGCCTGGATTTGGAGCATTCAGAGTTATGGAGGGGAGAGCTGGAAATTGAACCAGAAGAAACAGCAGGCAGAGGACATTGCTGAATGCCGGGTATCAGACCCCTCTAAGTGGAAGGAGTGTTGGGAGGAGACCAAACTGAAAGGAAGATCAAAGCCAAACCAAAAAAGACCTTGGATGTGGGGGTCAGGAGATGGATTTTCACATCATGCATGTGTGGGTGGTGTTCCAGGAAGAATAACCTAGCATGACTCCTGGGATCAGCTGGAAGGGCAGCCAGCTGTTGATAGGAACCAAGCAAGCTGAGGCAGTTCAGCTGTGAGCTGCAGAAGATGTAAACCAGCTCAGGCAACCAGCGTGTCAGAGAGTGTCCTGAGAAACGGATCTCCTTTTGGACAGAACCTAGCTTAATCTGCCAAGCTTGAAAGGGAGAAAGAGTTCTTGGCAATACCCTAATTGAAGACCTCAATTCAGATACGGAGTTAGCGCATGACATGTTTTGCTGCCTATGATCTAATATGTGACTGTGCAGAGCCATGAGTCTAGCGTGATTTCATGTCAGTTCAGAAGTGGGTTTTCAGGTCCTTCCCCTGCTGATGGGGTACCACTAAGCAGTGGGGGCTGATTGTATGAGTCTTGAGAAAGGCCTCTGGAGCTTTGGCCCATCCCATGAACTGACTTTTACAGTTTGAGGACACAGACAATGACAGGACACATTAGAGCTGATGATAACCCACATTCTGCATCATTTGAGCCTATGTGAGAGAACCCTGTGGGAAGAAATTGGTAGCTTTCCAAAAAGGACACATGTACCTTATTAAATCCAGATAAGAGACCAGATCTCCCAACTCGTATGCCAGTTTTATGGTATTTTTTTTTCATTGAAGTGTTGCCATTGGTTTCACTTACTGTGCCACCAACTGCACATCTGAGGATTTAACTAGATCAGGCTCTGAACTGTCCTTTAATATGGGTTCCCCTTTTCCAGTGCTTTGGACCCCTGAGGTTCAGCTGAAGACTGGTGTGGTTTAAATTTGCTCTCTTGATCCATTGATGACCACGTCCAGGCTGGCTGCTTTCTTCCTGACTCTGGGGTGCCTCTTGCATCCCCAATGGACCTGCTCTTTCTCCATCCTGGGGGTCACCCATGGATGCCCATTTGTAGGAAGAGCTCTGTGTGCAAAGAAGGAAGGTGCCAAGAGGAAAGAGCCAGCCATGAGAGGGCTCTGTTGCCCTGGAGCTCTTGCCAGGCTCTTCTTTCCAGGGCACTTACAGTGCAAAGCAGGTGGACTGTGCTCCCATCTTAAGACAGGGTTGAAAGGGGGCAAGCTCATCTCTGCTCCTCTAGACAAAAACCATAGATAAAGACTATAGAAGGCTTGGTGTGCAAATTGAAAATTGTAAAAAAAAAGGTGATAAACCATGTTACTGTGAGTGCATTATGCTGGATTAAAAATTGGTCAGCAGCAACCACACAGGCCTGTTAAAGCATTTAGCAAATATTGTAGTTTTGTGTATGTAGGGTTCACTCCTGAAGCATGTTCTGGGTCCTCCTATTCAAATCAAAGAACATATCTTGAATTCTGGAAACTGAAAATATGTCGGAGTTCTCTTGTGATGCAGGGGTTGGGATTCGATGTTGTCACTGTAGCAGCCTGGATCAATGCTGTGGCTCAGGTTTGATCCCTGGTCTGGGAACTTCCACATGCCATGGGCAAGACCAAAATAAATAAAATAAAACATGTAAAATAAATTTTCCAAGTCAGTCTAACTGCACCTTTTAAAGGAGCAATAAGGAAGTCTGGCTTAACAAAGAAAAACAAGAGATTGGACAGGTTTCATGCAAAATATTTTTTAAATAAATCTCTGACATCTACATTCTTGTTCTTCCTCATATTTTAGCCCTTATTATTATTATAGTATAATTATATAATATTTTATACTTTTATTTCCCCATGTTTCCTTCTAGGTCATTTTCACTTCCTCTCAACAACAAAAATAAAGTGATGCTGGAACTCAATGGATAACTACAAAAAATATAGTTTTATGACATCTGACTTCCTCAGCCTTCATTTTGGTCAAATTACTTTTTACCAATTTCCTTAATGACTGATCACCACACTTTTTTCATCATCACACTTTTGATATTCAGATCCTTTTGTTTGAGGACCTACCCCATTCTCACTCTTGCTCTCTCGGGTCTGACTTTCAGCTGCCCGTGTGTGCATGAGGCATAGGCTTAGCACACTTCTCTCACATGACCCCCACAGGCTTCCTGAAATCTTCCAGCTCTTGAAAAAGTTGCAATTTCAGTTTGCACTCATTTTTTTAATGATTTTTATTTTGTACATTATAGCTGATTTACAGTGTTCTGTCATTTCTCTACTGCACAGTGAGGTAACCCAGTCACACATACAGAAATACATTCTTTTTTCTCACATTATCATGCTCCATCACAAGTGACCAGACATAGTTCCCAGTGCTATACAGCAGGATCCCATTGCTCACCCTAAGGCAATAGTTTGCATCTATTAACCCCAAATTCCCAGTCCCTCCCACTCAGTTTGCACTCAATTGGCATTGAATTTTGTCTTAATGTGCCCATTGGTAAAAGTAGAAGACTGATGAGCAAAGATATTGCTGAGATTGTCTGCTATTAAGTGGGGAAGCTTTGAGCGGGAACTCAGTTCCTTTGGGAAAATGTGATACAATGACTTCTGTTCTCCTTCTGTCTTGTAACTAGGGCATCAGATACTGAATCCTCAGAGCATTTCCTCTAAGATGAATTTGAATGAAGTAAATGTCAGCATTGTGATATCAGCAATAAAGCAAGTTAATATTATTCTAGCAGAGGTGAGTTTAGCCCAATATCTTTTCCTGGATCAGAGGGGCAGTGACCACTGTGGAGCCCTCAGGAATCCATTTTTCCAAGGGAAGACTGAGGTGGGATGGGTCAGAGGGGGACAAAGGACCTGCATTTGAGCCTAAGAGTAGGAGTTCTGTTTCTCTTTCCATTGAATGATTTCTTTATGATAGCTTTCGGTCCTGGGTCCTTCTCTGTCTGTGTAAACATGTTTTGGACCAGTACTTAGCAAATACTCCCACGTCCAAGAGTCAAGAGGAGATTGTTAAGGGTAGGTCTGATTCCCCAGGCCAGAGATCTGCATTTCTGACCATCTTCCTCTGGTACTGCGGATACTGGTCTGAGCTTCACACCTGCAGTAGTGATGCTGTGGACCCACCTTTCTGTTGCTCATGGGCTCCACTGTCCGACCAATGTGTGGCCAGGCCTGTGGTCCTCAGACATTAGCCTGCCTCCAAATCACTGGGAGGGCTTGGAAAACAATGATTGCTTCTCCCCACCCCAAGTTTATAACTATCGTCCAATTTTCTTTTCACAATACTTCAAGCAAGGTGCTACTATTGCCATTCTACAGATGACAAAACTTAAAGCTGGGATAGGTTCATTGACCTGCACAAGGTACCTCAGTTCACAAGCTGCCTGAACCAGGGAGAAGGCTGGGTTCACTGCTTCCTGTTTCAGGGGAAGAGGCACAGCTACAAGCCATCCTGGGATGCAAATGCATCTGATCAGAGATTATGGGTGAGGCTTACCCATCTCTGCCCCATTCCTCTCACCCTGATGAGGAGGAACAGGACAAGGGGATGTGGCTCTTGGCCCACGCAAAGGAGAGGCACAGGCGGTGTCTGACCCTTCAGGCAGTGGTTCTCAAAATGCACCAGTAGCATCAGTACCACTTGGGAAGATGGCAACATCCATTCCTGAGTCCCACCCCAAATCCTCCCACTGGTGAGTTTCAGGTACCCTTGTGAAGTTCCTAATGCACACTGATATACACTATTGATATATACATATTGGTGTGCACAAACATGTATTCCCATATACATTAGTGTATACCTGCATGACATCTATACCCATACACATTAGTGTACACGCATGATGTGTACATCTGTACACATCAGTGTACATGTACAATGTGTATATATGTACACATTAGTGCATACACACAACTGGCACTTTGGGTAAGCGGGAACAGGATTGGGCAGGCTCTGTGTATCACAGGCAGTTAGGTCTGCTTTAACTGCTCCTAAAATTCAACCTGCTTTTGAACTGTCCATTGAAAACCACAGAATTTTAGAAGAATGTGGTTAGAGCCACAACACTCAAACATTTTATTAGTGACACATCATAGAAGGATAGTAACTCAAAAAATGACATCCCTATTTGTCCATGTTAACTGGTTCAGAAATATGTGGACACTACAATAGATGTGTTGCTTCAGAAATGTTACCTTGAAAATGTCTGAAGTGGGCCTGTAGAGGTGAGTGCCCACATTGCTGGGGGGTCCACCCTGCCCACCATCCTGTCTGCAATGGGTGATGGGGAGGGGGAGAGAGAGAGACTCCAGGAACAAAAGAACAGAAAACAGAGGATAAAATACAAAATTGGGGAGAGTAAAGGGGCAATTGAGGAGAGTGATGGCCCAGAGCTCCTGGGGAAGGGGGGCAGCCAATGTTCCAGAGAAGTGCTGCCAGGAGGGTCTCCTGAAACCAGAAGGAAAGTTTACCCCCAGATTCAACATGTGTGGCTCAATGCCCTGGTGATGGTGTGTGTGTGCTATTTGTGTGTTCCTGTTGCAGGCACCTGGGCTCTCAGGGATGACATGTGGGTGAGCAAACTGAAATTCACCTTATGCTCAGGTTGTGCCCTCATGTGTCCATCACACTGGAACAAATCATTTTTTTCAAAACAGGTGTCAGAGCAGAACTGGCTGCATTTACATCATGGAAATGGGTACCTCCTTCAAGTTAGGGCTTTTCCCCCCCTGGAGCATCTGTTAAATACTAACACACTGCTGACTGTAAAACACTCAGTGGAGTGATTGGTATATACTAAGCGCCTAATGAATGGTCAGAAGTGATGCAATTTTCCCAGGTGAAAGTCAAGTGGGATTCATGGAACGAACTGAAAGTAGAGGGAGACAAGGCAAAGCAGGTTCCCCAGGGCTGGATCAGGGCTGCCATCCCAGAGGAGCAGATGTGGGGATCCCCTTTGCAGACAGAGTGGGAATAATAACTTTTAGAACACATCTACCTCCACCCTCCCCTGAAGGTGCAAAGAGACACTAAAGATAAAGTGTCACAAATTTTTCGCATCTTTTGTACTCATGTTCAAGGCGGAAACAGGGAATGATAATAAGCTCCAGTGAGACTTTAATTATTTTGTGAAGGTATTTTTTATCATAAATTGGCATTTTAAACTCTCCTGCTAAATTTCAGTGCATATAGTTTACTACACTGTGTTCATTGGCAAGCCTCAATGAGATATTTAATAAATGAGGCAGTGGCAGACATGTATTGAACAAAGTTTTTATGAGGCAAACCTAAATGTGCATGTTTTTAAGATGTTTGCCATCAAGCCTGAGGAGTAAGATCTAACTTGTCAATCACCATGCAAGCAGCATATGGTGAGATGAAAGCCACATGGATGCAGAAAAAAGCAGAGACCACATGAGTCAGAAGAGACCCCTCTGCCTGGAGTCTCTGAGAAGGAAGGCATCACATAGGTTGTGGTATTGGAGTCTGGCCTTGAGGAAGAGCATAAATGACAGATGTAAGGTGGACTGGCTGCATGTGGAGGAATGGCAGAGCATTTTTCTAGGGACAGGAATAATATTGGTTTGGACAGATGGTTTATGAAAGTGTTCCTCTGTACCTCTTACAAGATAGTACTTTCATGGCTGTAGAAATGGGGAGATTTCTGTGGGTTTCAGGCAGCCTCGTGTCAATTTTATTACTACAGGTTTATTGTTAATTTGCTCATCATCATTTAAGTGATCATCTTCTCATGTCATCCTTACGAGAGGCTTATGAAGTAGGCAATATTGCTGTCCTTCCTTTATGTGAGGGAAAAATGAGGCAGGGAGCATTTAAGTAGCATGCCTAGAATCACAGGATTACTTACTGAGTTTCAGATTTGAGTGCAAATCTCAGTCTGGCTCCTAATCTTTTCACTCCACTGCCTCTCCTACTTTGAGTTACACCAAGAGGTATTGGAACATGTCTGCAGGCAGTCTTCAGGTTGAGGGTGGATGATGTTTCTTGAGAAGACACTATGAAGATGAAACAATTTACATTCTGTTTTTATTGAAAAAGGGTGGCCATTATTGCATTAAAATTTGGAGAAAATTGCCTTATTCCTGTATTTCATTAATGACAGAGGTTCCTGAATTGTTCATACCATTAATTCATTCCAATAATCTCATCTCAGAGTTCCCACTGTGGCTCAGTAGGTTAAGCTGATGCTATCTCTGTGAGAATGCGGTTTCAATCCATAGCCTTGCTCAGTGGGTTAAGAATCCTTCATTGCCATAAGCTGTGGTGTAGGTGGCAGATGTGGCTCAGATCCAGCGTTGCGGTAGCTGTGGCATAAGTTGGCAGCTGAAATTCCAATTCAACCCCTAGCCTGTGAATTCATATGTTGCAGCAGGTGCAGTCATAAAAAGAAAAAAAATTACGTCTTACTTTATTCAAGACCTTTTAATGAATGGGGGTTATGGGCTAAGGGTGGAATGTCTTAGAGCTCTTGGAAGAACCCATAGGAGGCCCAGGCCTGCACAGGCCCTCCAGAAGGAGCAACAGAGCCTGGAAAGGAGTGGTCTGTGGGGCATGTATGCAGGAAGTGACTAAGGTTCCCTGAAATCCTCCACCCAAATCTATCAGTGCCATAAATGTGAAAGGGAGCATAACCAGCAGAGCAGCTGGCCAAGCATCCTGCAGATTCTCCGTGATGGAAAACTGCACAAATCTCACATGAATTCTCCAAGAACAAATGTAAAACAGACAGGGTGGCTGTTTCCAGTTGGTTCCACCTTCCTATTTGAAATGGATTTGGTTGATTTTCCCTGATTATACTTTTTCCTTGGCCTGGTTGTGGGCAAGGAGTTGCCAGTACGTCTGTGGGCTCCCTGGATTAGTTCCCACTTCATGCGTTTTTATACAGCATTCCTTTTTCCACATTGATTCAGGCCAACCCTGTCTGCAAAGACTCAGTCTAATAAGAATTTGAGTCTAGGTCCTACAGACTAGAAATGTGCTAAAGACACCACAACATGTTACTGAAAGAGCCTTTATTCTGAGTGTGAAGGAGACACCTGGTAAAACCTCTTGAATAATAAAGCAGGTGGTGCCCATGTGCTCAGCTTCAGGGCTCTCCAGCTGAAAGGTTGGTTGTTGGCACTGTGAGGTTTACCAGTTGTCTCCACTGCACAGATGTGGGATTGTTGAAAACTGAGATTCCTATGACTTTCTCATTCCCTGGGCCTCAATCCCAGGTCCCCAGAACACTTAGGGGGTGGGTGGCAGTTGGAGTCATCAAACTGTTCAGCTCCATTATTGGAGCTGATTCTGTCTCATTCTCCATGGAGGTCTTATTGCCTGTAAAGAGAATTTTGGAGTTAGGCAGACTTGGACTACCAATCCAGTCCTGAAGGCTCTGAGTTATGTAAGCTTAAGCAAGTAACTTGACCTCAAGGAGGACCATTTATCTAGTCCTAGGATCTAGTCTCCTCCTGAACTTTATCATGAGGACAATTGAATACATATAATATTTCAAATATTATCTACACAAAGTGTAGCTGAAGTTTATTGTATAAGAAGAAAAAACACCAGAAGAATGGAGTTCCCATTGTGGTGCAGTGTAAATGAATCTGACTAGGAATCACGAGGTTGTGGGATCAAACCCTGGCCTCACTCAGTGGGTTAAGGATCCGGCATTGTCATGAGCTGTGGTGTAGTTGCAGACATGGCTTGGATATGGTGTTGCTGTGCCTCTGGCATAGGCCAGCAGCAACGGCTCTGATTAGACTCCCTAGCCTGGGAACCTCCATATGCCATCAGTGTGGCCCTAAAAAGACAAAAAGACAAAAAAGAAAAATACCAGAAGAAAGCAAAGGATAGAAATTAAAACAATCCATGTTTCATCTCTTTTTTTTTTTTTTTTTTGTCTTTTTGCCATTTCTAGGGTCTAATCAGAGCTGTAGCCACGAGCCTACACCAGAGCCACAGCAACACAGGATCTGAGCTGCATCTGCAAACTATACCACAGCTCAAGGCAATGCCAGATCCTTAACCCACTGAGCTAGGCCAGGGATCAAACCCACACCCTCATGGTTCCTAGTTGGATTCGTTAACCACTGAGCCACGACGGGAGCTCCTCATCTCTTCTTTTAAAATTCGTATATCGAATTTTATTATATGTATTTACACATATTTTTTATAAAAACAAAATATGGGAGCTCATACTGTTTATTTATAAACATATATACATATCCAAGTATTCTTCACTATGTGAAACCTCATTATATGAACTCAAGAAGAGGATTTGGAGAGAAAGGAATATTTGTATATAGTATACATAGCTTTTGTGTTATATATACATAGATTTTTTTGTACACTGGCTCAAGAAACAGTACTTCTTAGAAATCTCACTAAGTCAGCTGGTTTACTCTAATTCTTCATAGTGGTTGCACAATATTCTCTCATATAGATATACTATATTATACTCATTTTCCTATCAATGAGCATTTAGTTTCCAGTTCTCTGAGGCTACAAACAATGCTGCAATAAATAGCCTTGTATGAACATCCAATGCTCATGTCTCCAAATAAAATTTATTCCCAATCGCTCAACAGAATTTTCATTTCCCATTTTATTCAATCTGCCCCTCCACACACATGCAGATCAATTAAGCTAGTTATTCATAGTAAGTGTTGTTGTGATACCCTGCATACCGTCAGTCTTCTTTATATCTATCTCTTGAGTACATGCTTACAAGGGATTAATAGGCAAGTTTTTGGAGAACATCAGAGCCCCCTCCCTGAGGAAAGCCCCAGGTAGGTTCCTGGGGACCTGAAATCATAACCCAGGGAGGATGGCTCCATCATCCAGCAGCACCAGGGCCAAGGGTGCTCTCACCTGAAACCCTTACAACCTTAGTAACATTTTAGCCTGAAGTCAGCTTTCTGGCAGGATTTCATTAAAAAAAAATTTCTTGGAGTTCCCTGGAGGCCTAGCAGTTAGGGATTCAGCATTGTCACTGCTGTGGCTCAGGTTTGATTCCCTGGACCAGGGAACTTCTGTATTCTATGACTGCAGAAAAAACAAAACAAAACAAAACGTATATTGCATTTCAGTAAAATAGGTAACCTATTTACAGAATAGCCATTTTAATGAAAACAGCAAGAGATAAGAGCTGATGTCCTCTTTACCTGAGTTGAAAACAACCGCATCCCTATGATTTATTCAGGGATGCACATAACTGCCCATAAATTCTATTTTACAATTTTATGAAACAGTGCTAGCTTTTGATGACATGGCTATTCTGGGCATGTCATCAGGTTCTGATTTGAGCTGGTTTCATCTGGACGTTTTACCTCAAAATGACTGATGAGTTCAAGGTTGTACTTCAAGAGGGCCAAAGCTCTTGACTCAGTTCACAAATGTTCTTAAACTATGTGGGAGGGGAGAATGCAGTATACTTAGACTTTTGATATTTAAACACCAGTTTTTAACTTCTGAAGTCTTTATGGAGAGAGAAGAAGAGGGAGAGACTGAGTTATGATCCTTCTATGGTATTTGTGCAGTAGTCTGGATCATTAAATATTTATTGTCTGACTTCACAGAGCAGGAGCTAGTTTACAGGGTCATGAATTTAAGACTTCACATGTAAGAATCTCTGAAATTGGAAAGACTCTTCATTAGCATTTTTTAAAAGGCAAGTTTGGCTTAGAGAAAGTAAATCCCTAGTTATATCCTATTTATACAACTTGGGTAATATTACTTATTATGATTTGCTATTCTTGACAAACAGCTTTGTGTAACTGACAGCAGCTCATTTTCAGCTGGTTTTTATGTTTGCCAAAATGACTGTTCACTATTCATCAACTGTATAATTACTCTTGACTTTTCTTTCATTCAACAAATATTTATTTTTTATTATTATTACTTTTTTGTCTTTTTGCCATTTCTTGGGCCACTCCCATGGCATATAGAGGTTCCCAGCCTAGGGGTCAAATCAGAGCTATAGCCGCCAGCCTACACCAGAGCCACAGCAACTCCCAGGATCCAAGCCACATCTGCAATCTACACCACAGCTCATGGCAATGCCAGATCCTTAACCCACTGAGCAAGGCCAGGGATCAAACCCTCAACCTCATGGTTCCTAGTCAGATTCATTAACCACTGAGCCATGATAGGAACTTCTTAACAAATATTTATTGAGTGCCACTATGTGCCAGGAACTGTAGGACCTATAACAACATATGGACATGCACTATGCCTACTTTTCCAATAAATATTTATTCCATAAGTTGTAAAAATATTATTCAGGGACATGAAAAAGAAGGAACCTATTAAAAACAGTTTTTTAATAAGTAAGTTAATTTTGGGTGCAATAAGAGAATGAATTCCAATGCAAAGGTGTTTTAAGAGAAAGTGAAAACCTCAACATTTCAATAGCTTGGGAGAAAAGTTATTCCATAAATTAACAGAAGCTAGATAGAAGACCACAGTTAAAATCTGAATATTGGCTTATGTCTTCTTGCACACTGGCCAAAAAAAAAAAAGACAAATCAAAGTCTTATTAGGTCACGAGTCTTTGCCCCGGGCCTTCCATATTAAGGGTGGACAAGTGGCCATGGCTGGTGGGCAGTGGTGGGTAGAGAACCCAGCTAGCTAACAGGTGGGCTGTCCTCAAGCCCCTTGGGGTTTCTGAGACCTCAGGGTTGCTTATAGGACACTGGTGTGCTTCCTTGCAGAGCGTGAAGGAAATGGTTTCAGCCACCTCTTACTTACCCAAAAGAACTTTGTCCCAGCATTAGGTGAGTGGTCTTCTGAAATTCACACAAACTTTTCCCCACCAGTATAGGTTAGAGTTAGCCCCAACAAAACCATCTCTCAGATCATGGCAAGGGTCTTTCTCCTCCTCTCAACCCCTCCTCTGTTCTGGCAGGAAGCAACTGAAGGAACAGACCTTAGAAGTGTAAAGATGCCAAGGGCTGAAAAGGGAGGATACTGGGGAATGGGGGGTGGTCCCCAGATAAGAACCTTGCTCATCCATCTCTACCCCTCATCCATCAACCTTGGCTGCTTTTCCTAGGTGGGCCAACTGGCTGACTCTCACTCCTACAATAGCCCTTAAGCTCTTCTTTTTATTGGATTGCCCCTGGGTTTCTATCCTTTCTTTTGTAGCCAGGAGTCTCCTCATCTCCAATTATTCTTGTTCATTCCCAGCCCCAGCCTGCCTGGACGCAGCGGACCTCTGGTGCCAGATCTGCATGTGTAATAGATGTGAGAAGCATCCATCCTCATGACCATCCATCCCTTCTTCCTCCTCAGAACTCTCGTGTGTCACTTGACACCACTATCCCCTGTTCTCTTCCTCCTCCTCTGCCCATTTCTTAAAGAAAGGTGATTTCCAGGGCCCTTAACCATCTGTTATCTTACCCTTTATTTTCTTCCTATTTTTTTTTCCTTTTATCACCACACTTGCAGCATATGGAGGTTCCCAGGATAGGGGTCAGGTCAGAGCGGCAGCTGCCAGCCTACACCACAGCCACAGCTATGAGGGATCCCAGCTGTGTCTGTGATCTATACCACAGCTCACTGCAATGCCAGATCTTAAACCCACTGAGTGAGGCTAGGGATTGAAGCCACATCCTCATGGATGCTAGTGGGATTTGTTACCACAGAGCTACAATGGGAACTCCTCTTCCTAATTGTTTATATCCATTCCTCTGACTGTGCTTCACTGAGTCTTGATTCTATACCCCAGGCTCAAACTCCACCAGCTCCACCTGAACATGTCAAAGGTTCAGTCCACTATAATTGCTCAAAACCAAGTTATCCTCTTTTCCCATTTCCTGCTCTTCTATATGTCATGGCTCATCTGATTTTTCCACTCTTAATATTAAAATTATTACCATCACTCAACATGTATGAGCTGAAAACCTTAAATCTTTCCTATTTCTTTCTCTCACTCACTATCTATTCCCAAATAATTAACAGACCCTCTATTTTTCTGCCCTAGAAAATACTCTCAAACCTACCCTCTCTCCTCAATTTCCACTGTCCCTGTATTACTTTAGACCCTAATTGCCTCCTGCCTGGGCTTCATGTCAACCACTCATCCCCTAGAAGCCCATCTCTTTCTCTACTGTCAAAATAGTTGCACATTCCAAGTTGGTACTGCTTTGTCCTGGTTAAATCTCTCAGTGGCTGCCCATTGGCTGTAAGATAAATCTCCTCTGTGCACACATGATGCTCTTTGTCAGTTAGCCCCTCTTGTTTGCCAGAAACCTCCTCCATCACCCTCAGGTACACATAGCTTCAGTACTTGGGTGTCTCTGGACATTTGCCCAGACTTTTTCTTCCTTTGGAGCCACTGCCTCCATCCTTCCCCAGTTTCCTGCCCATCGGCCATCTTTTCATTCCTCCAGGAAGCCACCAGAACATGGCCTCACTCATGAGCCTTCCCCTGTTTCCTCTTGCTGTTGGTTAGGCTCTCCTTCAGCTGAGCAACCCCCTCCACATCTCCAGGGTCCTTCTCACTTGTTGGTTTATGCCTCTGCATCCACCACCAGACAGTGAGCTTCTTCAGGGAAGGAGCAACATCTTATTCATCTTTATAGCTTCACGGGTGTGGCACCTGACACACAGGCAGCTTTCTGAGCCCCGAATTTGCCAGTTTCTTATAGGCTTTACCTTGGGGAAGTCACCTGGTTACATGTTTTCTACTTTAATGTAATGGCATATTGCCTGTTATATGCCTCATTGGGTTATGTGACCCTAAAATGTGATTATGTGTGTAAAAGTATAGCTCAAACTGAAGTTTTTATCCAAAGTAAGATGTTGCTGTTGTTGTTTTATCCTACTTACTGTTTTTTTTTACCTAAAGTTGGTCCATCTGCTCTCTGCTTGAAAGCCAATACTTGAGAGGAAAGGGTGGTGGAAAGAAAAGTTTGCTTTATTTTGGAGACTGGCAAGACAGGGAGAGTGTGGGCTCATGTCCAATGGCCAACTCCCCTTTGAGCACTGGGGGAAAGATCTTTTAATGGGGAGTTTCAGGGATCTATAAGTGGAGGGAGGGGATACATGCATAGTCAGATCTACAGTTATTCCATTCGGTGTCTGATCAGTGTCATTTTGATTGTTTCAAGTACAGTCAGTATTCAGTTCCAGGGTTGGTTTATTCCCACTTCTTTGAGGCCATCCCTTGGGATTGTGGCAGCTTAGGTCAAGACAAGAGTCTGCTCATCATGCAGTTAACTCCTTCCACATGGGGGTTTCAGTATCTATAGGGGGTTTCAGCTAACAGGACATGGCTCAGGATATGATCTATAAATTGGCCTTGAGGAGGAAATAAAGCCCTTGACTTTGCTAATGTTGAAACTATTCTCATTTGGACTTGTTTCACTGCTTTTCTTTGTTTCTGTATTTTCTCACTTCTCTGATTAAACTTATTCTTTGACCAAAGTTTTTCTACTGACAAAAGGCAGGCAGAGGACATGGTGGGTGGGGGGAGGATCATAGGGTTCTACTAATAGCAAACTCAAGGCATTGCCCACCTCCCCAATTACAGGAGGGCTGCTATGTTGTGGGGGGAGGTTGCCAAGTTTACTTTATGTGAATTATGGGAATGTTTCAGATGCTGCCTCCCAGCAATGTCAGCATAATTCCATCAAAAATGTGGAACTTACCCAGAATAAGAAGGGCAAGAGCAAGGATATTCTGTGGATCCATATCAACTGTGCCCTTCCCAGAAACAAACAAATGTGAAGAGGAGGAGGCATTTCCTCCTTAATCCTTCCTGACTGCCACTCATTTCCTGGCCATCTTTAAACCTATTCTACAGATAAGGAGGCTTTATGTGCAGATAAAGATCTCACTTTTGTTTTGTTTTCCACATGGATCACTTTACTCATCATCAGTTATTGAATGCTGACAATGAGCAAGGCTGTGGATGGAATCAATTTCTTGGTGAATGACTATTGTGTGCCTGGACTTGACACACAGGATTTAGGGCCATCTTCCCAACAACCCTAGGTAAGGGAGGGATTACTTCCCTCCTAGATGAAGAAGCAGGGTCTCAGAGAGGCCATTCCATTGTGGAAGGACACACAGCTTTTAGGAGAGGAGTTTGGACTGGGAACTAGAATTCTGTGGCTCCACCTGCCCTCTTCCCATGGTTTAATCCATCTGTTGTCCATGCAGACTGGAGAGAAGCTTTTCAGTCAGAAGGTCTGTACCTTATACTTCTCCACCCCATAGCACAGCTTTTGGGCACTCAGTGTTCAGCAAATGAGTAATTGCTTGTGAGGAAAACCTGCATTCTTCATTTTAAAAAAATTTGAAGTGTAGTTGACTTACAACATCGTGTTAGTTTCAGGTGTATGGCATAGTGATTCAGATATATGCATACACATATATCTGTACCTACATATATTCTTATATATATATTATATAATATATTTATGTATGTATGTATACATAATGTATACATATGTATATTCTTTTTTCAGATTCTTTCCCTTATAGGTTATTGCAGAATATTAAGTATAGTTCCCTGTGCTATACAGTAGGTCATTATTGACTAGTTAATATTATAGAGAGCAAATTTATGGTTACCAAAAGGGAAAGAGGGGGATAGGTTAGGAGGTTGAGACTAACAGATACAAACATATACATTGCTCTTTGCAGTCACAGCACCTACTTTCTTAGAAGAAGGCGCCTCACAAATTCTGTGACAGCATGTCTAGGGGAGCCAGCGATGGCTGGGACCCTCGGGTGCTGGCACAACCAGCTTTCAAAGATGAAGATGATTCACCTCCTTTCCCTGTAGAGTGAGTGCCTGGCAAGCCATTTCCTGCTTGCCTCCACCTTGCCACTCTTAAAACA
Source organism: Sus scrofa (assembly GCF_054392235.1). Taxonomy (NCBI): domain Eukaryota; kingdom Metazoa; phylum Chordata; class Mammalia; order Artiodactyla; family Suidae; genus Sus; species Sus scrofa. Next base: position 54,679,534 of record NC_139385.1, on the reverse strand, counting down.
CTTCTATCCTTTAGTTCTAGCAGAATAACAAGGTTTGAGGGACTGCCTCTGGGTCCAGAGTGAGGGGCTGAGTGGTTCACAGCTCTGTGCTCTGCCAGGTAGATGGAGGGTGTCCAAGCACTTGCTCAGATTCTGCAGAACCTTCCAGAAGGTTCTGTGGCAACCACATACAGCCCACTCTCTCTTGGTCTCTTTTGGGTTCCTAGTTCAGTCTCATCCTTCAATAGGCAGAGATGAATGATGCTCGTGCAGAGAAACTTTGCATCTCATTTCTGATTCAAACAAAGACCCTAAGACGTGTCTGTGAGAATGTTCATACATGTCCAGTGTGTCTCCCTTTTCTACTTAGGTCTGTGCATAATGAAGTTAGAGCCTTCTGATACTTACTTTTGATATAAAATATATACAATATATACTTAATTCTGTGTAAATATTATATGCAAATGAAACTGACAGCACTAATGGCTTGAACCTAGCCAGAACACAGATTGGGACCTGAACCCACATGCCAGGACTCAAACCCAACCTAAACCCAAATTGGGTCTTAAACCCATGGTTTTAAATTAGAATCACTCACCCTGTGTCTGGACTCACTGAGGTTGAGGTTCTTCATGTCTCTGTGCAGAAGGAATTCAGTGAGAAACAAAGTGACAGGCAAGAAACAGATTTATTAGGATAGGACTCTTGTGAGAGATGCAAGTGGGCAGGCAAGGAATCTCTGCCTCGAGGATCTGCTAGGCTACAGTTTTGTCCTCCAAGGGGAGTGGGGGTTGGAAAAGCTGCCTCTTCCTTTCCAGGAGTAGTAGATCCTCCTTGGTACTAGTAAGGCATGTATTCAAATCAGCAGAAGGGGGGGTCCTCAAACACCTGCCCTTGGTTTGAATCTGAATGTAGGCCTCACCCCATGCCCCACCCAAGGGCCTGAGGCAATTCTTGCACTTGCACTAGTCAAGCAAAACTGCCTTGTTCTGAAGGCTCTTTCAAGCTATTTACTTAAAGTGACCTCCCAATGTCCCCTAAGTTTCCCTCATTTTCTGTGGTCCTTTATCAGGACTTCTAAAACTACCTGTGCCTACTCCATCCCTATCACAAATATTAACTATATAATGTACATATTAACTATTGCATATAATTTATATATGTATATTTTGTGCACAATAAAATCTAATTAATAAATATGTTTTGCCATCCTTTAGAATATGAATGAAAGAAAAATGAGAAAATGTAGACATAGAAAACACAAGTCCCTTTGAATTCTACCCACAGACAAACACAGAATAATTTTGTGTATGTTCTTCAAACCTTCTGAATATAGTCATTCATAACTTTATAGTTTTTCCAAAAATAATATTTTATTGTGGTTATTGTTTATAAACTGCCTTCAAAAATTACTATGATTATCCTTCCATGTCAATAACATGTTTATGTTATCATTTTAATATATACATGTAAATAACTTAACCAATCATCTGTTGTTGGCTTTTATGCTATTTCTAACAGCAGTGTAACAAAAATCCTTTTAGCTCCATCTTTAACTGCATTCTTAATTACTTTCTTAGGCTGAATTCCTGGTGGTTTAAGCACTGGCCTGAACTTTTTGAAGGATCTTAAGACATACTTCCAATAAATTTGTTCTATAGTTAGTAGTTGGAGGCAAACCCAGCAAACTTCCTCCTGCCCTGAGCAAGCCTTTGTATGCAACTGCAAAATCTGTAAAAATGCAACATCTTTCTATTAGAAAATTAAATCCTTCATTGGAAAACAATGACTTGCGGGAACTCTGAGGTTTAAAGGTCTTGTCATGGCCCATGATGTCCTTGGAGGATGAGGAGAGCTGACTCCATCTGAGGGTCCTGGATGTTTAACCCTGAGTCGGATGATGTGTAATGTCTGATCCATCATGGATGGGACCCTGTGCTCTAACTGGTGAGGGCTGGAAGCCAGGCTTCTTTCTCCCTTTGCATTGTTTTCTCTTTGTTCTTTTTTGCAGTGCAGGGACATGCAATATGTCCAGGGTGTGTCCAATCTCACAGCCAGGATTTCCAAATTATCTGCAAACTCTGAGTTTTTAAAGGTCATTTGGATATTTTTTTGACCTCCATTAAAAGTGGAACATTTGCATCTGGGAAGAATTTAGACATTGATATAAACCCCAGGGAAGAAATCAAAACAGCAGTGATTTCTCCATACCAAAAGAACACAGACACATTTAATCCTACATGAATGTGGCTGAGGGGTGTCTTTCACTAGGTAAGAAGAGATGGCATAGTGCCAAGCAAGAGTGAGGTGACCTGGAAGCATAACTGGCTCTGTCCTCCTGAACCTCTGGCCTTGTCTGGACTTCACGCCTCACATGCAGATGGTCAAGGACTGTACCTCAGCAAATGTTGCTAACCCTGTGCTCACTTCACTCTGCCAGGGAAAGTTTCAGGAGGACACTCAGGCCAAAGGCACTTGGGAAACCAGTGTCCCCGAGCCATCCCTCTGGGGGAAACAAGTCTTTGCACACTGGCCAAGAGATAAGTTTTTTAAAAACTTTTATTTGGAGACAAAGAATGCATAGGGGCAGGTGCATAGGGGGAGTTAGAGAACAGGGCCTACAATGAAAAGCAGAAAACAGACAAATTAATGTACCTGATCCTGCTTTGGTCTAGTCAGGACTCAGCAAATGTTCTCTGTCAGGGGCCAGCAGTAAATATTTTAGGTTTTGTGGGCCATACCCTCTCCACTGCACCTACTCAGCTCTACCCTTGTAGCATGAAAGCTGCTGTAGACAACATGTGACCAATGAGCATGGTTGCCTCCCCAGAACACTTTGCCCAACAAGTAGAGTACAAGCAGCAGTGTTTTGGGTTTGCTGTTGCTTTCTATGGAGAAGAAAGCTTATCTAATGACCTGTGATGTTAGAAGCCAGACCTACAAAGACACCAGAGTCCAAGATGTGTAGAGAATGTGTCCAGAGAAGTATTCCTGTTGCCACAAGGCTTGTAAAGTTATCAATAGGAAGAATTTATGCCCTGGTAAGAGCATTACATTTGCTTTTGTCCCCACAATAAAGTTCAGGGAATGTTGGAAAGATAAGATTAATGAGCCACGAAGTGACTATATTTTTAAAAATAGAATTGTAAAGATAGCTTCCAATGGTTGGCAAACTGTGGCCTGTTTAGTTTGCCTCTTGTTGTAGAGCCCTCAAACTAAGAATGGCTTCTACATTCTCATAGAGTGGGAAATACCTGAAGGAGGAGGAGGAGGTAGAGCTGGAGGAAGAAGAGGAGCTGGAGGAGGTAGAGGAAGAAGGAAGTGCATGAGTTGGAGGAGGGGGAGGGTGGGATGGGGAGCCAGAGGAGGGGGAGGGAGAGGAGGTGGAGGAGGAGTCAGAGGAGTAAGAGAAGGAAGATAAGGAGGAGGTACAGGAGAAGATAAGAAGAACCAGAACAACAAGAGAGAAGAGGAGGAGGAGAATGTATGAGCATGAGACACTCTCCATGTCCCTGGAAGCCTCAACTCCTTGCTTTGGCCAGGGCAGAGGAAGCCCACCATCCCAGCTGGAGAGTGCAAAGACCATGTTGACAGAAGACTACTGCTCTGTGCAGGGACCTTGTGCTCTCCCTCTCCCTTAATAGGAAGTTCAGGGTGGGGTCAGATGGGTGGGGTCTGGGGCAGCTGATCTAGGTCCAAGCAAGCACTGGTCACTGAGGTGCCTGCACCCCCATGCCAGGTGTAGGACCCACCTGGGCTGCCCTGCTCCAAAGGATGGTGCACATTCACATCCTTGTTCACATCTTTGCTGGCAGACTTCATGTGGGAACAAAGTTCTGTCTCTGATTTCCTCTCTAAGGGACCTGGTCAATCAGAGAAGGCAGGTGTCAGACCCACCCTACACTTCCTGACATCATAAAGAAGGGAAAATTTTCATCATTAAGGAGGGCTTTTGGGGGAGGAACTCCCTTATCTTCCCATGTTTATTCCAGAATAGACTATTGTTTTAAACTGTGACAATTTGCCATGTCTGTGGGTACAAAGTGCTTCCCAGAGGAATGTGATTTACATTCATGCTTTGCCATTTGGCAGGAGCAGATTTTCTGTAGTGTGTCATTGAAAACAGCCCTCTGTAACTTATCACAAGGTTTCAAACACATCCATGGAGAGAATTTGAGTCTGTCACCTGCATTATTGCTTTTCAAGTGTCCACTCTTTCATCCTAAGGGAGGCTTAAAGCCTGGGAGGAGAAATAATCTTGCTAAGCCATGTTTCTAGGAAAGGAGAGCATATCAAAATCAGTTTAAAAGTGTAAACTATCAAGTTTTATCTTTTACTATAGGTATATATTCACAAATGGACTATTTAAATCTATTTTCAAGTGCAATCTATTTTCAAATGCAAGTAGTGCAAAAATCAGTTTGAGCAACACTTTTTTTAAGTTGTAAATCTCAGTTGAACTGTTGGATATGAGATAAATATTGTTTGGGAAAGGATTTCTGGTGCTCCTCCTGTAGTCAGATAATGGGATTTGTAATCACTGAAGTATCAATAATATTAAATCTCAATTCCATAGTAATTAATGGTTCTTTGAAGTACATTCTGAATGGAAACAAGCAAAAACATTCCATTCACTTGTTTTAAAACTGACCATGTATATTACATTTAAATTAGCCATATTTTAAACACTGTTATAATCTAAGAATACACAAACCTGGAATTCCTGTCGTGGTGCAGTGGAAACGAATCCGACTAGGAACCATGAGGTTACAGGTTCAATCCCTGGCCTTGTTCAGTGGGTTAAGGATCTGGCATTGCCATGAGCTGTGGTGTAGGTCACAGACACAGCTAAGATCTGGTGTTGCTATGGCTCTGGCATAGGCAGGCAGCTACAACTCTGGCTAGATTCCTAGCCTGAGAATCTCCTTATGCTGCAAGTGTGGCCCTAAAAAAGAATAAAAGACAAAAAAAAAAGAAAAAGAAAAAAAAAAAGAATACACAATTCATGGGCAGGGACAAGGAATATGTGAGAACTCTGTGTTTTCTGTTCAAGATTTTTGCAAATTTAAAACTGCTCTAAAAAATAAAGTTTATTGAGGAAAATCCACATCCATGTGTGATTCCACCTTCCAGAGAATTCCTATCCATGATGAGACCATCATGATTAAAAATTCCTATGGCTTCTGGAGTTCCCGTCGTGGCGCAGTGGTTAACGAATCCGACTAGGAACCATGAGGTTGCAGGTTCGATCCCTGCCCTTGCTCAGTGGGTTAACGATCTGGTGTTGCCGTGAGCTGTGGTGTAGGTTGCAGACGCGGCTCGGATCCCGCGTTGCTGTGGCTCTGGCATAGGCTGGCAGCTACAGCTCCGATTAGACCCCTAGTCTGGGAACCTCCATATGCCGCGGGAGCGGCCCAAGAAATGGCAAAAAGACAAAAAAAAAAAAAAAAAAAAATTCCTATGGCTTCTAATTTGTGGGATTCAAATTTACTTTGTTCAGTCTATATTTTCTTATACCACCCTGGTATTGTTGAATTACAAGGTTATTTTCCTTTTTAGAGCATTAAGTGCATTTATTTCAAAGGGTTTCCTGTATTTATGGAGACTTGACTGGGGATATGGAGCCTTGTCCCTCAATTGGGTGCAGGGGATAGGTGCCTCCCTAAGAAAACAGGAGTTAAGAGGGCCAGTATCCCAAGACACAGATCACAGACTTAGAGTAAGTGGGTACATTGGGTTGTTGAGATCCAGAGGTGGAAGTGACGTCTCAACTGGTCTTGAAAGCTGTGGAGAGTTTAATGGTGTTGATTTGGGAAGGATGGGGAGATTGGCCTGGAAGTTCTGGCTTTGCCTGTTCTCAGGACAGATTCCAAACTTGTCTATACTTTGCTAAAATGACACACAAAACATCTGACTGGCTCTCCTCCCTTCATTTTATGCAGGGAATTCCCCTTTAGGGAGCACATAGATTTACATTGTAGAGGCCAAAGTCTTACTCCTGCATTTGCTTTGATTCTCAATGTTCACCATCTCTTAGGTATGGAGATTTTGCTCAGGTGTGTAGCAGATGCTCTGCAGCCATCCTCTCTCCCTGCTTCTTTGCCACTGGCAGAATCTCAGTGTGTTTACCTCCCAAGTGTCCTGGGACCATGGCTGCCTTCTAATCCAGGGCTGAATCATCATCGACCTGAGACAATCATGGCCATTCAGTTCCCCATTAGCAATAGTTTAGCCATGGCCATGTAACCCAGTCCCAGCCTCTGTGGCAAGACATGGCTGTGGGGAAAATTTTTTTTTCCAAAATAAAACAAAGTTTGGGGTGAGAGCCATGATCCTCTTCCTCCCTGGGCTGAGTGTAGTGCTGGAGGTACTGCTGCCATCTTGCAGCCATGGAAGGAAATCTGGAAGAATTTCAGCAAAGCCCTGCCTTTGAGCTGCTGAGTTAGCCAACCTTGAAACTACCCAACCCTGAGACTGCTTATGTGAGAAGCTAAATTCCAACTATTTAAACCACTTTTCATAACACACTCTTCTACCTGTAACTGAGACTATCCTATCAACAAGGAACTTGGACAAGAGAGATGACTCTTTGAAGATCCTCAAATGGTGAAGACAGGCGTGGCCATGTCAGTTAACAAAGGACATTATTTCAATTTATTGTAATGACAGTATGGTTGGTTCACGTCCCACAGAACAAGTTGATATTTAATTTGTTTGACAACCACACAGAAAAGATAGAAGTGTTAGTAACTGCTGAAGACCAAAAGGAATCCATGTTTGGTTTGTTTTCTTGTTACTACATTCTTTTAACCCAGAGCCATGCAACATCACGTTCAATATAGATGAGAGTTGAGAGTACATGTGGATATGGCACAAAGCAGAAAAGAGAGGCAGCAGGAGGAAAGTGTTGGTGCTTCTTGTTTCTTTTCTTTTCTTTCTGTCATTCGCTTTGGTGGTTGTGTTGTCATGTAAGATGTAGCCAACAAAAAGGCTTGGCATTAAATTCTGGTTTTGAATCTGAGTACTTACTGACCCAGTTATAGCAAAAAAGAACATGTGGAACTCAAACTTGGAATTAGGTCACAGACTCTCATGATGCTTTACAGACATCTTACCTTTTTTGGTACTGGCAGATTTTGCAGAAACATGTTTGGGTCAACGGATTGCAAATTAGAAACTGGCATTAGTTCCCACAATTGCTGACAACATTTTTTAAGACTATTTAAAGCAGAATCATTATACATTCCCAAATTATTGTTCCCGTAGCAATGCTAACACAGCCACCTTGTGCAAAAGTAACTACTCATTGATTGTTATTGTTTACATCTTAATTTAAAGACTAGTGTTTCAGACCTAATGGCATGGCTAGACAAAATTTCTTTTTCTGCTGGACTCATAAATTTTAACTCCAAGATTGTCTTAGATTTTGGATTGTTTTGGATGTACAACCAGAAATAAGAATCAAAAACAATGACCATCAAAATGTCAAAGGTACCCATGGCTTTGAATCCCAGTGTCTCAATAGACAGACTAAGTAAGGTACTGAAGAGGCAAGAATGCTGAAGAAGCTTTGAAGTGTGCTCATGGCCATGACCTAGGTTGGTAGCAATAATTTTGGCTTTTAGGGAAGCAAAAGCTAGCACACTGGACCCTGAGGCCCAGTGATGCAGCATCACGGCCTCTGATTTTATGTGCAATGCCTTGGGGACTCAGCATGCAGGAGCCTTTTAGGACTGGCTGAGTCACTGGAAATAGAAATTGAGGAGGAATTCACAGTACTTGGCACTAGGCAAGGGAGGTGCCTTCCACCTTCCTTCGTCCTGTAGTATTGCTACTTCTCTGCTGCAGAGAAAACATAGCCTGAAGTGTGACAAGTTCTAACAGTGTGAGAAGGCTCCCTGCCTTCTTTAGCCCTCTGTGATTTGTAACTGCTCATTCTAGCCTTCAAATGGAATGTATGGTCTGTATCAGGTTTTAGTATTTCATTATATTTTCTTGTCTTATTCTCAAATTATTTCTCATTATTTTATAATTATTTAAAAGTCCACTGCCAGTGATTGGTTGCTGTTCTGTGCGAGTCATTTATCATGGACTTGGAGAAGAGACTTGTGGTTGCCTGATGGGAGGGGAAGGGAGTGGGAGGGATCGGGAACTTGGGCTTATCAGACACAACTTAGAATAGATTTACAAGGAGATCCTGCTGAATAGCATTGAGAACTATGTCTAGATACTCTTGTTGCAACAGAAGAAAGGGTGGGGGAAAAACTGTAATTGTAATGTATACATGTAAGGATAACCCGACCCCCTTGCTGTACAGTGGGAAAATTAAAAAAAAATAATAATAATAAAAAATAAATGTCCACGGTTTGGCTTATCTCACCATTACAATTTGAGAGATGAGATGCTGTCTTCTCCCACAGGACTCAGCCTTACACTATCTCAGGGACCCGAGAGGCCAGGCCTCCTCCTCTAATTCTGGTTTGCACACTTCTTCTTAAATTCAAGCAGTGAAAGGACACATTTTCCTTTTGCAAAACAAAGTTGGCTTTGGACACAGTCTGCAAGTGGATGTTTTCAACTTAGAGCACTGTTCTCTTTGTTAAACACCCCCTTTGGGTTAATTATAAAGTGCCCAAATTATATTTGATTATTTCAGAAGAAAAATATGCAATAGGACAGTGTGTCTGTGCCTGCAAATCCAGCAACTGACATTCCATTCTCTACATTTCACTTTGTCTCTAGAAACATCCTGACTATGTCTGTAATTCAAACAAGCCAGTTGTGAGAGGCATTGGGAGAAAGCATGGAATCCTTTCTATGTTTCTGGGCTAAAATGTACTTTAAAATAGCCCCTCCAGGAGTTTCCATCATGGTTCAGTTGTTAACAAATCTGACTAGGAACATGAAGTTGCCTGTTTGGTCCCCGGCCTTGCTCAGTGGGTTAAGGATCCAGCTTTGCTGTGAGCTGTGGTGTAGGTTGCAGATGTGTCTCAGATCCTGCATCACTATGGCTCTGGCATAGGCTGGTGGCTACAGCTCCAATTTGACCCCTAACCTGGGAACCTCCATATGCCATGGGAGTGGCCCCAAAAAGTGGCAAAGTAAATAAATAAATAAATAAATAAATAAATAAATAAATAAATAAATAAAAATAGCCCCTCCACTCCTATAACTATCTCTTCTACACCTGTGTGTGTATGAGACCTTCCCTTATGAGATTACATACTCATAGAAATATTGATAGGATGAAACCAACATGGGAGTACCACCCTGCATTTTGGCTCTACCACGTGGTTTGTGGAAGGAGAAACTGGCCTTTCATGGTTCCTGAATCTCATCCACTTTTCCCAAAGTGGCTCCTGCTGCCTGATTTGGTGACAGTAGGACTGGGCATCTTCCATCCCACCCTCTCCCTCAGGTCCTTTGTGGAACTGCTACAAATCCACCCAAGATGCCATGTCTTCCTTTGGTATCTGTCCTGCAGCTGGGACAATCTCCATGGCATAACACAAAGGGCAATGTGGTTCATTCATGTTGGAAAGCCCTTGAAGATGAAAGCTGCTTTAAAATCCCAAATCCCAGAAACTTGTTTGTGAAATGTCCCCATAACGCTTCATGAAGCTGCACTGGGTACATCAACCTTCTAAGGCTTGGAGGTAACTGTGAGATGTGAGGACACTCAGGAGGAAATGCTCACTTGGTTTCCAAGTTAGTTTAGCTCATTGGTGACATCATAAGATCACTGTCACCTAGGAAATGAAACATGTTGCTATGGGAACTGCAAAGATGATAATGCTGCTTTAAAAGGTTGACAATTGGAAAAGCCTCTCTTTTTTTCTATGTCATGCCCATAAGGATGAATGTTTTCTTTGAAACATTAATGTTTAAAGTTTGATCACATAAACTATTTGGAAGCAAATAATTTGTGACTCAAAATATTTAGAATGTCAAAATTTTGGGGAAAAGTATTACCATCTAGCTGCATTAAATGCTCTTGTGTGCTGAAACTCTCACAGGCCTGATGGAGTCAGAGTTGTTATAAAGAAGATATAAAATTTCCCTGCAAAGCCATGTGTAATGGCCCATCTCATTCATGTCTTAATCCTGGATTCAGGCCACTGATGAACGGTTTATGCACAGAGTCTTGGTGCATTTCTTTCAGGTTTCTCTTTCATCTCCTGAGATTTCCTGCTTTCACAATATAGTTTATAGAACCATGACAGTCTCTTCATGAAACCATGACTAGAGCCACATGCCATATGCTCCCACGCATGTTTGTATCATTACACGGACATGGATGAGTGCATATCTATGTATGAGTGTGTGGGTATATACGTACATATTCAGTTCTCAATGTCATGTGGTTTGGTTCTGTAGTCCCCACAAACATGGAATCAGAGAACACTGAACCACTGCACCCATGGGAAATTCAGGGTTCGGTTCCTGCCAGCCTCTGGTCACACTTTTTTGTCTATTGATAAATATAAAAACTTATTTTATGTGTGTTTCTGTTTAAAGACAACTTATTTAATATACACTGTTGTTTCATTGACATTGAACTCACAGCCAATTGCACCATAATCCTATGTGTAAACAAAATGTATCTAACAAATGTATTTTCCCCGTAAAGTACTAGACAACACTTCAGCACCAAACATGGGGGCCATTTGAAAGAGTTACATCACACACACACACACACACACACACACACACACACACCACAAAAATGTGGGGAAATGCGGCACTAAATAGACCAGAGAAGGGGCATTTGCTTACAGTATGAGCTGAAACAAGAAGGCAGATTTTCACTTTGTTCAGCCTCAGCTGGAAATGCATTTGTTGGTAGACAAATTTTTCTCTTCTCTGAGTGTGTCCACGCATGAGCAAAAGCACCAGAAGCCCTGACCTGGGGTGACAAATACATTTTTGTGAATAGGTGAATTCACAGATATGGAATCTGTGACTGATGAGGACCAATTGTGTGTGTGTGTGTGTGTGTGTGTGTGTACATACATATATATTACATAATGTTTTGCCACTGGCTGGAAGATCCAGTGGTGAACCATGAGGACCTCTGCAAGAGAGAAAATACAGTGCACTTCCTGTCCCTTGAGCACTTCCTCCTTCTGAGCACTCTGGGAGTGAGCTCCCCATTCCCTGGCTCCTCAAGCCCTGGCTATTATTCTCCTCACAAGGCACATACTGTGTGTGTTGGAGTGATGCTTTCTCCAGGTGTATGACCTGTCATCCTTTTAGGCTGTGAAGATGTGGAGGGCAAGCCAGGGCCCAATATTCAGGGCAGTTATCTGCAGCTAGTGGGTGAGCCACGTATGAGAAGATCTGCAATACAGAAATGCTTGTGTCAGGAGACCGGATGTGGACAAGGCTCATCTGAAAGATGTTATTTGCCTGACTCCCTTCCTTTCTTTTTGTCTGATTTACTGGGTGCTCAAGCCATCGTGCAGATGACAGAGTAATGAATTATCAGGCTAGAGTCTGTGCCAGGTCTTGCCTGTACAACCAGGTAGGAGTTGCTCTTCAAGTCCTCATCTATGGAAAAACATCATTTGTTTCAGGAAATCCTATGGTTCTAAAGTCCTTTTTGGAAAAAAATTAATAATGTAATTCTGAGAAACTTGGATGGAATTGTGTAACAAGGTACTTGTATGCCATTTTAGAAACCCTGTTCTTGTCTTTTTTTTTTTCTCCCCTGCATAGGGCTGCATCTGTGGCATATGGAGGTTCCCAGGCTAGGGGTCAATTCAGAGCTGTAGCCACCAGCCTATGCCACAGCCACAGCAATGAGGGATCCAAGCCAGGTCTGCATCCTACACCATAGCTCACAGCAATGCTGATCCTTAACCCACTGAGTGAGGTCAGGGATCAAACCTGTGTCCTCATCGATGCTAGTCAGATTCATTTCCACTGAGCCACATTGGGAACTGCAGGAGCCCTGTTCTTTATGAAAGTATTCAGGAGATAATGCAATATGTGTTTTTTATGTTCTTCATTTAAAAGCTGACTCATTTGCATAAAATTTTTTGATGGTTTTTGTGAATGTTTTAGGTTTTCAGAGTTAAAAGAATTTTTGAGTTGTGACAGCATCACAATTCTTAAAAATTGTTTAATAGCATCAAGATTATGTAGGCCATTTTGTTTGGGTTTTTAGCAACTGAAAAAGTATAGGTTGTCAGCAGCACTCTGGAGCAGGTCCTGCCCGTAGTGCACTCTGTTAGTCACTGTAATTATACTGGTTCTAGACACAACAGGATTCCCATTTTTCAGTTGATGAAACCAAGGTTCAGAATGGCTAGGATGTCTGATACACTCTTCAAATCCAAGTATCCAGGTACTATAACCTACATTCTTTTCCTTTGGCTGTGCAAAGTGTAATTCTCTAAATGTATATTAGATTTTATTAGCAGAACTTGGAAATTGTTTTTTGCAATTTTTAACTCCAGTGTAGTTATAAGATCTAGTATATGGGAATAAAGAAATTGAGGAAGTAAACTTATTTTACCAGGAACCAAGACTTCATCCATTTTGCAGAACAAAATTAAACTTCCAAAAAAAAAAATCCAAGATGTTATTAAAAGAAATTTTCAAATATAGTTTTTTTTTTTTTATTCTGGTAGTATTGTTTTTAAGCTGGTAGACACTATATATGTTAGTTGCCTTGTTCATCTCACAAGCAAAAATCACTGTACTTAGCAAATTTGTCAGCAATTTATTTAGATGCCATTTGACCATCTGATGAGCAAGCAAAACATTCCCATCTATTCCTCATGGAGAGTCTGAATGTAAACATATCATTCCTTCTGTTCAGCTCCTGGGCACCCTCTCTACCTTTCTGAGTCTTCTGCCCAAGTTGGTTACCTTGTCACCAACATCCCACTCATGAAAGAGTCAGCACTTCCTTGAGTGTTGCTCACCACTGGTCACCTTTCTCTCCTCTCCCAATCAGGACTGTCCTGTCACATCACTTCACATCACATCACCTTTCACTCACCAAATGTTTATGGAGCATTCAGCTCACGCCAGACACTATTAGAGGTACTGGGAACACAGCAAAGAGGAAACGAGAGTAAAATCCCTGCTTGGGGCTTACATTCTAGTGGAGAAAAGAGAAAACAAACAAGAGATGGGGACCGAGTGTTGCTGGTGGACCTGGCAGTGTGCTCCAGAGACGGACCAGGAGGAGGAAAGGACACCTGAGTGGATGAGACTGAAGCTGGGGACCAGTGAGGGAGGGGTGGGAACAGTGTGTCCATGCGGGACAGAGGACAAGGTGGAAGAGGCCTGGAGGCGGCAGGTGCAGGGAGGGACTGCAGGTGGCAGGTAGGTGGAGGGACTGTGAGTGTCAAGAGGCCCTAGGCTGGTGGCCTAGGGGGCACCCATCCAGCAGCAGGGAGCAGAGGGTAACCACTGTAGGTAGAGCTGGGGATGGGCGGAGGAAGCTGGACATGGTGGCTTCCAGCAGTAGCCACAGAGACCAGGTGGAGGTTCTGGTCCTGACACTTTCCAGTTGAGCTGCATCAAGGGTCCTCCTGCCTGCGTGGCTCCCTCCCAGAGAAGGAGAGAAAAGCATTATCCATTCATCTGAAGACAGAGGGCTGTGAGCTCCAAGCATGCACTCTGCAGCCAGGCGGGCCTGGGAACTTCACAGGGTCTCCTCAGTCCACGGGGAGGGGGCAGGGCCTCCGCCGGAGGTTCAGTCCTCCATGCCAGGTGCAAGGCCTCTACAGGCAGGGTGGGGCCTCCGCAGGCAAGGTGGCACCTCCGCGGGAGGGGCAGGGCCTCCACGGACGGGGCGGGGCCTCTGTGGACGGGGCGGGGCTGCGCGGCTCACACCCAATCCAGTGCACAGCCTCACTCACGGCCGGCCGCCATCTTGAATCGTCGCTCTGTGCTTCCTCAAGAAAGGGAGTCAGTGGCCGGCGGAGCTGCTTCCCTAGCTGGGGTCTAAAGTGCAGGCTTGGGGCCTTTGCAAGGCGCTCAGCCAGCAAGTGAAACCAGGCCAAACACAAAGAAAAAGAAAAGGTAGACTTTGCTTTATTCCCCAGACTGTACTTTTATGGCCCAGGAGTTTTTAATGGTCTTTGTTTGTGACAGTTGAGCTGCTGAGGAGAAGAATGAGGCCTGAGGGGCGTGGGGGCAGAGGAGTCCTGGGCGTCGGAAGAGCCAGTGGGGAGCAGGTGGTGGTGCTGAGGGAGTGAGGAGGCGGTGGGGAGGACGGAGATGAGATGAGAGGGTGGCGGTGAGGTGGGGAAGATGGTGATGAAGTGGGAGGTCGGCAGTGAGGTGGGAGGATGGCTGTGATGAAGTGGGGAGGACTGTGATGAGGCGGGAGAGTAGCGGTGAGGTGGGAGGATGGGGGTGAGGTGGGAGGTTGGGGGTGAAGTGGGAGAGTGGTGATGAGGTGGGAGGGTGGCGATGAGGTGGGAGGATGGCGGAGATGAGATGAGAGTGCGGTTATGAGGCGGGAGAGTGGCGGTGAGGTGGGAGGATGGGGGTAAAGTGGGAGAGTGGTGATGAGGTGGGAGGGTGGCGATGAGTGGGGAGAGCTGTGATGAAGTGGGAGGTCGGCAATGAGGTGGGAATAAGGTGTGGAGGATGGTGATGAGGTGAGAGGACAGCTAGAGGAAGTGAAGGGACTGACTGCAGGGCCAGTAGTGAGAGGGCTGTCACACAGCGCAGGGATCTTGACAGGTGTCCAGTTTGAGAGGAAATCCTTCAGGAAGGAGGGGGGTTAGTTGGGTGTCATTCAGACGGCCCAGTTATGGTGGATTGAGGAAGTTATCAGCACTACACTACATAAAATATACAACATATCAGCATCTTTTAAGAACCTATAGTGGAAAAGAATCTGGAAAAGAATAGATATACACATGCAGGGTTATAACTGAATCACTTTTCTGCACACCTGACACACAACATTGGAAATCAACTCTACTTCAATAAAAAAAGAAGTTATTCAGGAGGGGACAGGAGCAGAGTAATAGTTAGATTATTGTGGTGACAATTGCCAACTTACACCCCCTTTGGTGCTGGACTCCTCCATACTCCTGTCACAGATGTGAATGCATCTGACCCTGTGCCCAGAGGTGATTGTTGCTAGAATGTCCATGTTAGAGAGGCTGTGACTCTTTAAAAGGAATTTTTCCCGGGTGGGGTCCCCAGGGTCTCAGGCCTGGGTTGCCAAGTGTGGTCATGAGGGACCAACTCTCACAAAAGCCCTGGGACTGAGAAGGCCTGCATCAGCTTCCACTTGGAGCCATGGAGGTGGCCAGTTACAAATGCATTTTAATGTTACTCCCCACACTTCTGTAACATATCAGCCCATTGCTTCAGGTAATTTTATCTTGAAGCCATTTTTCATTTTATTTCTTCTTTTTTTTTTTTTTGTCTTTGTTGTTGTTGTTGCTATTTCTTGGGCCGCTCCCGCGGCATATGGAGGTTCCCAGGCTAGGGGTTGAATCGGAGCTGTAGCCACTGGCCTACGCCAGAGCCACAGCAACGTGGGATCCGAGCCGAGTCTGCAACCTACACCACAGCTCACAGCAACGCCGGATCGTTAACCCACTGAGCAAGG
The DNA here is from genome assembly GCF_054392235.1 of Sus scrofa. NCBI lineage: Eukaryota > Metazoa > Chordata > Mammalia > Artiodactyla > Suidae > Sus > Sus scrofa. The sequence goes on along the minus strand of NC_139385.1, from coordinate 54,663,963 downwards.
GCAGGGACCGAACCCGCAACCTCATGGTTCCTAGTCGGATTCGTTAACCACTGCGCCACGACGGGAACTCCTCATTTTATTTCTTATTTAACTGAGGGGATAATGTCCTTGTCAAGCAGACAGGAGCTGACAAGGTGAGTGATCATAAAAATGTATTATAACTTCGTAAAATTTCTCACCCAACTCCTTCCCATCATCAACTCAAGACCTATTCTTGGAGTAATTAAAATCCTATTATCATAGGAAAGCATCTGAAAAGCATCTCTTCTCTCCTCCTTTTTCTTCCTTTGGCTGATCCTGACCAAAGGGCCCTAGTGAGAGTGGTTCCTGCTAAAGTCATGATCTTCTTCAGAACCTGCAGCGTAATTCATTTTCCCTGGAATGGATGTGGAGCCTCCAGGTGCTTCCAAAATGGGCTGCACCAACTCTGAGACTTCTGTGTTCCATTTTCTCAACACTCCAATGAATTATCAAGACAAAGCTTTGTGTCAATATAGAGAAGCAGCTTTTTTCAGGCCTGCATTTCTGGCTGGGAAACAGGAGCCCAAATCCTAAATCCTATTTGGTCAGCTTACAGTCCAAACAGCTATTTTGGAAATGCAGAGTTTTCAGAGCCTGATGCCTCTCCTGCGGTTTAAATCTGTACTGTTGTCACCAGTTACAGACTATGGCATATGGCTTGTGGTGTGTAGAGGAGGACGATGGACAAGGAATTGAAAAGAGAAAAGAGCAGCACGCGTCCTGGTTCAGCTCCTACAAGTTGTCATTAAAAGTCTATAATTTAATCAGAGTCTAACCTCAAAAATCCATGCTCAATTAAAAGCTGTCTCCAGTCAATGGGTTGTGACGTAGAGTTTCTATGTTTAGGGACACCTTCTACCCTTTATACAGACTGCCTTTCACCTTGAAAAAATGGCATCCAAAGCCCCACTGTTGGATGACAAGTGTGTAACTTGCATTGGTGGCACCTCCAGGTTTCATGGCATTTCATGTCTCTTCACCATGTATAGGCTGTGTGTTAAAACTTCCGAATTCCCCTTTTCTATTCTCAAGGGTTCTCACACCCCAGATGGCAATGGAATCCGCAATTATAATCAACTTCCAAACAAAATTAAGGGCTCTGCTTTCCTTATAACCATTTCTCTTTTCCCTGTAATTCTTCAAAATGGCCCAAGACATTTTAAATCTGTCATGTGGCTGCTGTCTGGCTTCTGTGCAGAAAATAGTGCCTCCTGGTTTCTTCATCTGCTGCAGATGGATGTATTCCCTTATCATTTCTTAACCCAAGCTGTGAACCTATTGCTAATGATGATTTGTAGTCTGAGCTCTCTGGGGTCCAGAGAGAGCCCTGCAGGTGCCTGTCAAATGCTCCGTCTGAGAAAGACCAAGCCAAACTAAATCAAGCCCCATGGCTTGACTTGGCTTTCCAAGTTCTGCAGCAGAACAGCAACCCTCCATCCCCACCAGGAACAGAACCTCCCATCAACAGCTTCATCCCTCCCCCTGGTTTTCTCCCAGTAATTTTTGTGAAGATTACCTGGGGCTGCCAACTTCATCTGACTTTTCACTTGGCTCATTCCACCTCTCCCAGCTATTTGCTGAAATACAGGGCTTCCTCCTCCCCCTCTTCTTAGAACAAAACTTACTAGGAAGTTGACCCTAGTCTTCTGAGGCTTCCTCATGTTGTCCCAAAGCCCATCAGGTAATTTGTAAGTTTGTTTTTAAGTGGCAGAGCTAAAGGCTTTTCTCTAATCAACTGACTGATTTCCCCTCTGCCTCTGAGCAGGCTTCATTCTAGAGTCAGAGATATCCAGGCACAGCCTGCTGAGTTCACTAGCCTCTTGATTTTGAAGACTTCACTGGGATTTTCCTGCATCTCTGCTGGAAGATGAGCCTCAGTGACATATGAGGACTTCCATGCCTTGCTGGTCAGCACCACTCTGCTGCTGGGCTGGAGCCTCCATCCTCCATCCCTACATCTGTGCTTACATTTAAGTCTCACTGGTGAAGAAATAGGATGAGGAAGAAGGAAAGAATCAGGGGCTAGGAACATGGTCTCACTGACAAGCCTGAACATCTGACTTTCAGCTCCTTTAATGCAGGTTTCACAGCTGAGAAACTGAGCCCACCCAGTCCTCATTCTGCCTTCACACCACAAGGCTGGCATGGGCAGAGTGCCATCAGGAGAGAACACAGCTCCTACCATGGAGAACCCCTCTAAAGTTGCCTGTACAAAAGTCTAGTTCCAACAGCATGTGGCCTGTGGAAAATGCAGCTGCTTTTAGTAACTGAGGTTCTCAGCCCTGCCCTCACTTCCTAGCTCCTAGCACATGCTCCTTCCTGGTTCGCCCACCATGAACCACATGACACTCTGATGAAACAGATATGTGATGACTGACATCCTGAGTCTCTGCCCATGACAAGTAGGCCCCTGCAGTCACTGGGTCACAGTTCTCCCCCACCAAAGGACCCTGTAGGCCATGGAGCACCATGGCTTACAGCAGGGTTTTGGTGCCCATCACTAATGTTGTCCCACTAAGTATGTGCAAAGAAGACTCCCGTTAAGCCTAAAACCTAACTTGATATGTGGAAGATCCATATTCACATAAGACCTCAGACTGGAAGAGTTTGGTTTACAGAGAGAGGGTCACAGTCCCAGAGGAGAGATCTACCCAGCAAGGGCACTCAATGAGGAAGACAGAGCTTTATCCCCTTATTCCTGCAGCATTCACCCTTGACATTCATGGTTCACGATGGCCTCAGGCTTTCTCCAAGGGTTGAAGTGAGTGTGTGGGTGTTGTTCTGTACCTCTCCTAGGTCTTAATTATACAGCCAGCACTCAGCCTCCTCCAACACTCTGGCCCCTCAATCAACCCTGGACACTGAATGCGGATATGACAGACATGCAGGTGCTGTGACAACCTCTGCCAGGCGACAAGACCATCCTTCCCAGTGAGTCCACTCAGGACCCGAGATGTCACTCAGCTGGCTTGCTGCCACCACAAGCACTCAGTCAGATGGTGGTCCTTCCTCTCCCAGCATAGCCAGGCTCTCCTGGACAGTTAACATGGAATTTGGAGGGAAGATTTTACCCTGAAGAGCATCACTCTTCTGAAGGGAGAAGAGGAATGCATGTGACAATATTAAAGCCAAGGCTGTGTGGTGAAAGTTTAATAGAACAAATATACAGATGGCCAGCTGAGGAATAATAAAATCACTCTGATGGTGAGGACTTTACTGCACTGGTTTCCAGACCCTTGTTTGCTAAAAAAAATTATTTACTTGGACCTTGGTCAAATGACTCCACTACTTCCAGCCATAGTTTCTTCATTGTAAACTGAGAGGATGGGGCTCTGTGAGTGGTTCATGGAGCATCCTCATACTAGGGGAGGAAGTCTCATATTTGTAGAGCATAATTACTCTCTACCAGTCACTGGGCATGTTTACAGGGGGTGCAGAGTTGACCCTAGTCTTGCTGCTATGGTGCTGGTGGCAGGAAGCCATTGTTGCTGCCTTCTAGGACCCTGTTGTCCGATGGGGAATGTGTGATGGGCTCTTTGTAAACCCCCTGACAAACCCCTCCCCCTGGTCAAATAAATCCCAAAACTATTTTAAGAAACTTATAAAAGACTGAGATGAAAGTATTAGTACTGTAGATGTCCCCCAGATGATTCATTTATTGGTTGATGAATTTTATAATGTGATTAGATTTATTCTAAGATCATAACTCCTTTCTTATGAAATGTACATGCAGCTAGCACCCATGTCTTCATTATTCTCTGGGACTTGGGTAAGAAGCTTGTTTGAAAGTCACTGCTAGCAGGTAGTGAACTGTTTGGGGTGTGTGCAGCCTGAGCTTGGCCAGGTGTTGAGTCCCTCTGGTTCATACAACTCTACCAGATAACCTGCTGTCACATAACCCACTGGTGTGTTTCATCCATGTAGAGTATGTCAGCAGCTGTCTAGTGGGGCCTAGAGCAGCTCACTTCAGAAAGGAGTGTGGAGGGAGAATTGGCTGAGGTGGATATGGGGTCCCGAACAGGTCTCTGTGAGGGGAACCCAGGAAAGGTGTCTGTGTCGAGACTGATCACCCCACAGCACCATCAGGTTGATTGAGGGAGGGAGAATGTGATATGAAAATTAGCAAACTCAAGGAGTTCCTGTTGTGGCACAGTGGAAACAAATCTGACTGGTATCCATGAGGATGCAGGGTTGATCCCTGGCCTCACCAAATGGGTCAGAGATCCATCATTGCGATGAGCTGTGGTATAGGTCACAGACATGGCTTGGATACTTCATTGCTATGGCTGTGGCTGTGATTGGCAGCTGTAGCTCTGATTAGACCCATAGCCTGGGAACTTCCCTATGCTGCAGGTGCGACTCTAAAAAGCCAAAGAATGAAAAATAGAAAACTCAGGATATGAGATACACACATATATATTGTAGATTTCTTACATGTATAGCCATGGCACTGACAGTTGATAAAATGTGTTTGTTGATAAAATCATAGGTATTGGCAAGATTCTTATGTTTTTTAAAGAGAGATTAATACATATAAAAGATTAGAACTGTTAAGGACTGAATTACTTAGAAATAACAATTAATTCTGTCTAGTTGTGAAAACAGCCTCTTTGCCTAGATTCTGTAGGCATGAGTACAATCAAATGCCAGGTTTTTTGGGGGGTGTTTTTGGCTGTACCTGCAGCATACAGAAATTCCCAGGCAAGGGACTGATCCCACCTAAGCTGAAACTGTGGAAATGCCAGATCCTTCACCTGCTGCACCACAGTGGGAACTCCATAAGATGTCATTTCTTCCAAATTTTCTAAAATTTAATCTTTCCCCCATTTCAAAGGATTCTCCCCTATTGGTTGAAATTAGTATAGTTTTGATATAAAGTTATTATTCTTGTAAAATAAAATAAATTATGTAGTGAAGGTGTTTGGCTTTGGGTAAAAGGCGTAAACTTTCTTCAGAGCATCAACATTATGGTACTCTGGAAATTGGGTGATAGAGGTGGTGTTTCCTTTTATACAGAAAATAGACACATGCTATTACACAAAAGCTCACAGGGTGGTTAATAAGATAATGAAAAATGTGAAATATCTATATCTAAAAAGGATAAAAGAGTTTAGCCACATATGTGAAGGAAGAGCTAAAAAACAAACAAAAACAAAAACTTATTAATTAGTTGACAGAAATTATTCTTTAGCAGTCATTGTTCCATAGAAGTCTTTGAATGAATACATTTTGAGCTGATGGAAATGGGAAGAAAGAGAGAACAGGACTCATGGGGTTAAATTCTTTTAGGATAATATTCCATGGATACGCACACATGAAGTACTAAGTGAAAAAAGTAAGTGAAATTAATGGAAACTTAGACATTCTCATTTAGAGAAAAAGTGAGGTATAAAAATAATACCTTATTCATACATTTACATTTGTTTGTTTAATAATCTGGAGTATAGGAGGTCCTTGCCATCCAAGGAGACATTGAACCTGGGAAAAATGCCCTTAGAGATATTCTTCCTAAATCAGGGACCAAAATGGTATCATAAATAGGGAAAAAAATATTGAGTGAGATTTTACTTTGGAAAATTAAAACATGTCATTATATCTTATATTCTACAAATTTAGGTATTAGTTTCATTTGTGAGTTCTTTTCCTGACTCTTGGCCAGTGACCTTCCTTCATAGTTTATTGCCAAAAATAGATTCCATCATGGAAACTTCCTTATCTCTTCCCAAGCTTGCACACATCCACACTCAGGTCCCTGCCTTCCTTTCTTTTAAGACACATGAGATCCCCTCACCCCTCCTCTGTTGTTCAGGACCCCATCCCCCCTCTTTTCTCAAGGACTTTGTCTTGCAGTCCTTCTCCTCTTTACCTTCACTTACTGCCTGTACTTGATCATGCCCTTTAGCATAAAACATTGCTCTTGTGTCTTTCATCTTTGATAAGACAACCCTCCTGAATACCATAATCACCTCCAACTACTTCCTCCCTCTCTCCTCCCTTTGGAGGCAGATATTTCCATCCCCATGTCCTCAGCCTGGACTGTCCCCTAGTCCATCATGTCATCTTCCATCTTTGCACTCCAGGGAAGCGTCCTTATGAAGCTCCTTTGTGACCCCATCTTCCACATCCAGGGCTCACTCTTGGTCATTTTCTCAACTCATCAATTCAACATAGTTTACCACTTCCTCTTCCTTTAAGTGTTTCTGTGACATCTCACCTTCTATTTCCTCTGTTTCCTAGTTATTGTCCTCAGTTGTCTCTCTTCGCTGAATTTTGGAATACTCAACCCTTTTTGATATTTACACTTTCTCCCCAGGGGATCTCATCCAAAATAACAGTTTTAAATATTATTTTTATGAAAATAACTTCTAAAATTTTACCTCCACCCTTCATCTTTTAAATGAGTATAAGGATATGCCCTGTGAGTTTTCTGGACCTTTCCACATGAATGGCACACATAATATGTCCAAAGGAGAATTCTTGCTTTGTATTCCAGTTGCTTTTTTCTCTTGAAGCCTTGTACATCTCAATAAATGGCACTAAATCTCCATCCAAAGCTAGTAAGCATCTCTGGTCTTTCTCCTTCCTTTTCCTGTAACAGTCAAACCTTAAAGAAACCCTATTGTCTTCACTTCCAAAATCAATCCTAAATCCATCTACTTCACTCTGTTTCCAGTACTAAAAGCCATGTCTGACTTCTATCTGAAGTAGCCTTCTTTCTGGTTTCTGTTCTTTTTCTTATCCTATCACAGCATAGTCAGAGCACTCAGGGTCATTTTTTTTGGAGATGGAAACCATATGAAACTCCACTGATTAATATTCTCCAATGTGATCCTAAGGAACAAGAATGAACATTCAAACTCTTTACCTTACTACTTGCCATAAAATTCTATAAAAACTGGACCCCACCTAATTCATCAGCACGCTGTAACTCTCCTTCACCCTATGTCAGGTTTACTTAGGAAGTACAGCAATGGGACTTGGTAATGAGTTAAACATAGGACATGAGGAAAGAGTGCCAAAATGACCTGGGTTTCTGCCTCGCTTGATTTGATAGGGTGTTAGTGACATTGACCTTGTTGCTGTAAGAAATAGGCCACCAAAATAGCTCAAATACAATAGAAATTTATTTCTGGTTCACATAAGGTGTGTTCCTAATCCAGGCAGATGTCTCCCACTCAGAGATTCAGGGACCCTTTCCTTCAAGTCTGCCCCCTGAAGGTCTCATATACCTGCATTCAGACTGTGGTGGGAGAGAGTGTGGAGAAAGCACATGTGCTTGTATGTCTTGGTCCAAAAGTGGATGTGAGTGTTTCCACTCACATTCCACTGACAAGGGCCAGGTGTGAAGCCACCAGTGGATGCAAAGTAAAGTTGGGAAATACCATCCCTGGTGGGAAAGCACTTTCTAGAACTCTCTTTTAGACATGGAGACCATGAATTCCAGTGGCCATCCAGCCAGCTCTGTCACAGATAACTATCTCTGACACATAACATGGACCACCACAGAGAGCCAGTTTTGTGAGGGAGCATCATGAGTGCATGTGACAGCAAGCAAGGTGCAAGAAAAAGAACATATTTGGGGTGAACTATCTATGTGTTTGATGCCAAAACTCACCTATTTGGGTAAAAAGCATTTTTTCAGCTGATGGTTGGAGACTTTGAAGCCAGAAACACAAATCAAAGGAAATTATGCATTTCCCAGAAGCTGTTTTGCTTCTTATCTATTTCAGCATCACATAAGTTCAACCACTGAAGTCCAGATTCAAATCATGGCATACATTTTGTGGATCTCAGAAACTAGAGCAGCAATCAGAGGGAGGGACATGTGATTGAGATGGGGTGGGCTTCCCTGAACAACAATTCTGGAAAGACCATGGGCTTGTAAACAGAAGTGGAATCAGCATATGTGGGTCAGTGCAGTCACTGAATTGACAAATTACCTCTCTTTTTTTGTTCTATTTGGAAATAAATATGGATCACTGTTTCCTATAGCTCACACCAATGATGTAGGAAAAAAAAGGTGATTGATTGTTAGTAACAGACTGAGACTATTTGGAAAGCAACTTTGACAATGGAATGTAAAAATATCTCTAGATACTCAGACTTTAACAATGAATATCATATCAGCTAATATCTTTGCACACTTTTATGTGACAGGACTGTACTTAGTAGTGGGAACAAATAAAATGAGAAAAACACATCCACTCTGGGGAATCATACCATCTGGTGGAGAGGTAACAGGACAAATTCGTTATCTTAATGCTCTCTGCTAATTTCTAAGGCTAGGTAAGAAGGCTTGAGCAGAGCACCATGGGACAGAAAGGGAAGGACTCCTGGCAGACTTGGTTTCTAGAATGAGTCTTAAAGGAATAGCTGAGAGAGGTAGGAGGCCACTCCAGGCAGAGAAGAGCTGAAATCAGGATACAGCTGAAAAATCAGTTTGGGAGCACTGGGCCATTCTATATTTGTGCAGGGTAGACAGTGATGGGAGGGGGCAGGGTCACAGGGATGGGGTGGTAGGCCAGGCCAGGCCCAGAGCTTTGCTCAGGACCTTGGGCTTTAGTCTGTGTGCATGGGAGCTACTGGATGTCTTAAAACAGAAGAGAACATGGTCATTTGTTATATTTTAGATGGCTTGCTCTGCAAAGTGTATTTGAAGAGTTCCTTGGCGTGGAGTCAGGATAACAGGAAAGAAAACCCGCCCTTTGCTGCTTGGTGTGGAGTCCATTCGTTGGTGCAGGCATCGGTTCATCCAGGTAGTTTTAAGGAACATCAGTGTCATGCTGGCTGGGTGCTGAAGATGTGACGGAAAATGAAAACAACAGGGTCCCATCCCTATAGAGAAGGCACTTCCAGCTGGGTGAGTGTGGAATCACCAAAACTTGCCATCAAGAATTAGGTTGACAATTCAGCATGTGTGCAGGTGCTGAACAGGCTGGGACTTTAACAGTCTCATCTCATACTTTCCACTTCCCACTCTATTGCTGACAACACACAATGACAGGGACCTGAAATGGGATCTCTATCAGGTAAGAGAGGACCAAAGCCTGGTGTCAATCACTAGCTTACTCAGAACTTTAATCAGACCCTGTTGTCAGTATTCTGTTTAGTCCAGGGAATGTCTTCTGTTCAATCCATGTGACATTTGCTCTGTTACCTGGTAGCCAACTGTGTGTATGAGACATGCAGAAGAAAGGTGACGTTTGCAATTTTGCTTTACAGAGCCATGATCAAATTTGGCTTTGAGAATAGAGTTTGGAAGGGGGACTAAACTTTGTCATTTATTTGTCTTCTACTCTTTTTTATGTTACTAATCATACTCACTGGGCTTAGAAGGAGGGTCTGCCAAGACTCACACTCACTCATAGATGTTCATACTCCCCCAAGTTAAGTTAGAAGCTGTCTTACCCCCTCCTCTACAGTATTTATCACATCATATAATAAGTGTGTTTGGTTGGAGTTCCCATTGGGACTCAGTGGTAATGGACCCAACTAGTATACATGAGGATGTGGGTTTGATCCCTGGCCTTGCTCAGTGGGCTAAGGATCTGGCATTGCCATGAGCTGTAGTGTAGTTCACAGACATGGCTCAAATCCCGCATCACTATGGCTCTGGTGTAGGCCAGCAGCTGCGGCTCTGGTTTAACCCATAGGCTGGGAACTTCCACCCTCAAGGCCTTGTCCTTTCCTGTTAGGTGTGTGCATGCAAGAGAGAAAAACAACTTCCTGCCCACTGACTGGATGTCTTTACTCTTGAGTGATAAGTGGATAGAACCCCATGGTTCCCTTCAGCCCATGCCTTTCCCCCTGAGGTTGAGGCTGCAAGGTCCCAGGATTTGGCTCATGTGGCTGGCATCCTCAGTGAGCTTGTTGGAGTCCTGCCTCTACCCTCCTGGCTTCACAGTCCCTTTCACTCTTGCCATCATGACTTATCAGATTGCTCTTACCAATCAGTCCTTCCTGACTAATTACCCAAAGGGCTACTGAAAAATTAGTGTACAAAGAGATTCAAAAAGAAAGAGGAAAAAAAACAGGTTGCTGAGCAGCCCAACTCTGTAAGCAGTAAACAGAGGGAGATGCTATTTTTACACCATGAAGGTGGCTGCAGTTGATTTTGTAGCAAACTCCTGGCCTCAACCACTGGAGTGACCTCCTGGAAACCTCCAAATGAACTGCAGAGCCACCAACTGCTTAGGGTAGGTCTCTGATGAAATGAGGCCTCTTCAGAAAGGGCTCCATAGTTATTATGTCTCCTGGAGTGCCCTGTGCTTTTCCTGCAGGGCACACATCAACATTAGTAATTATAAAGCCATTTATCGGGTTTTGTGAAATCTCCCTCTCTGCACTGGACGGGAAGCTGGCAGAGGGGAGGCACATGGCCTGCTTCTCTTCATCAGTGTTTATCACCAGCATGTATTACACTGGCCATTCACAATAGGTTTCAATCTTTGTAGAATGAATTGGTGAATGAGTGGAAATTAGATTGATATTAGTACATTGGATCTGATTGTCATGAAATGTCATCTCTAGTCAAAATGTGGGAGACCATTAGGATCTCAAAGGTTTTTCTATAAGTTGCAAACAGAAGTATTTTTAAATAACAAAATACCTAAATGTTGGTACCTGCTGTGTGCTGTCCCCTAAATTAGCCAGCATGCTTGCACTGGGAGCATCCAGATCTGTGAGTCACCATGCTATATGACCTTGGAACTCAGCTGGGAAAGAGAAAATGAGCCAGGCATGAGCAGGGGAAGGGGCTGTGGTGCCCACCACTGGGGGCAGCAGTAGCTGTGTGGTCAGGGGAGGCCTCCAGATCGGGCGCCTCAGAGAAGAGACCTAAGAAGCAAGGGAAGGGCTGTGTGCAGACAAAGCATACCCTGGCCCTGGCTGTCCACCAACACTGCCTTCTTCCTCACTCTCCTTCACTGGCTCCTCATGGTTCCTACCTGCTCTGCCATTTGGTGGGTTCTCCCTCTCTCCTCTGTCTACACACACCTGTCTCTGGGTGGTTCACCCAGACTCGAGTTCTTCAATCCAAACATAAATGTCTTCCCCCTGGAACTCATCTCCACACTTTAGTTTATAAACCTAGGTGCTGGAAGCCCTGGCCAAACATCAATGATTTCTGCATTAAGCTTCCAAACACAGAGGGTTCATCCTTTCTCTAGGCAATTTGTTTAATTCTTGGACACTCTGAGTTGTCAGGAGTGTCATTCACTTCTCCAAGTTACTTTTGGTTCTGGAACCACAAAATGCCCACGTTCTTGTCCAACTGATGGTTAAACATCTCAAGGTAGCTATTGTGTGTATTCTTAGCTGCTTCCTTGTATGTTTCCAGACCTTTAATAGATATTTGATACATGTATGTTAAGTGTAAAGCATGGTGCTAGGTGCTTTGGTTACTGAAATGATGGTTACAGAGTCTGTCCTCTGGCATCTTGTGGCTCAGGGTCGACAGGCTTTGTCCTATATGAGCTAGGCCATGGTGAATGTGCTGCATAACTGACCCCAAATGCAAGGGGATCAATCAGATGAGGTGCTGCTGAGGGGTGTCCAGGTGGTGGTCCATGTGGTCTCAGGGTGGAGCAGGGGTGTGGAGGGTCAGTAGCACTCAGACATGGGAGACTGGGGAGGTTGAGAGACCATGTGGGAGAAGGTAGGAAAGACTGGCACAAGGGGCCAGGAGGAACTCTGTTTTGCTGTGTGAGGACCCTGGGTGTCTTAGTAGTTCTCTGGGCCTCTTTAATGAACTGGGCATCTTCAATTACAGAAATGAAATGTCCTGAGGTCTGGAGGCCAGATGCCTAAAATCCAGGTGTCAGCAGAGCCGTGCTCCCTGAGGGCTCTTGAGGAGGGCCCTGCCTTACCCCTTCCAGCTTCCCATGGCTCCAGGCATCCCTGGACTTGTGGCATCACTGCTCCAGTCTCTGCCTCCATCTTCACATGGAAGCCTTCCCTTGGTGTTTGTGTGTGTCAGTTTTCTCCTCTTTTAAGGACACCAACCATGTTGAATTGGACTCACTTCAGTAGAGTGTGAACTCATTTGAACTTGATTACATCTGCAAAGACCCTACTTCCAAATGAAGTTGCTGGAGGGTAGAATTCCACCATGTCTTTTAGGGGGACACAGTTCAATCTACAACAAATGGAGAGTGGAAATTAGGTAGGATGGTAGTCTCAAGGTAAACACATACTTCTTTGAAATCCAAGCTAAGGAATTCAGATTTTATTCCTTAGGGCTGTGGCTCTAAGTCTTGGCTGTTCATCAGAAACACCTGGAAATCTTTTCAAAATGCAGGTGTCTGGATTCTACACCAAACCTGCATCAGAATCTGCCTAGGTGTTTCTGACACTTAACCAGGCTTAGAGCCACTCATCTGGCTGACCAGGACCTGTTTCCCTCCTTATGATTTCAGTTTTAGGACACCTTGAAGACTCAAACTTACATACAGAAGATTTTATAGAGTTTATATCCTAAAATAGTGCCCTCCAAATTGAGTATAATCCCTACAAGATTGTGTGGCCAGCCCAAGCACACTGGGATGATTATTTATTTTGTTCTGTTTATTCATCCTCTATGGATGCAGTGCAAATGGTGGTCTTTTCCACAGTAGCCAGATGTGGTCTTGGCTCCATGCAGTTTGTGGTCTATTGAAACTCTTCCCACATCTTTTCACATGAATGGCTATAAATCCAGGTTTTCCCTAGCCTGTACTTGTGCAATTGAGTTTTGGATCCTAAATGCAGGCCTTGACAATACATCTATTTAATTTCATCTTGTGGTTTAAGTCAAGTGTTCTAGCCTGTTGAGGCCTTTACAGTTCAAGTCTGTCATTTATCATGTTAGCAACATCTCATAAGTCTGTCATCTGCAGATTTGATAAACATGCCTTTTCTGGCTTTGTCCAAATTGCTGTAAACCAGGATTAACATGTCTGAGAGAGAGATATATGATAGTCCTCGGAGTCTGACCTTATTTGGCAAACACTCTTCATTCCTAAATCAGCTGTCATTGGTCTAACTCTTAATCAAGCCATATTTTATTCTCAAAGAATTCTTTGAAACTTGAGTCATCTGGGAGGTGTTGCAAATTCATAATTAGTCCCTGAAGTGAAGACCAAATAATGGCAGGCAAAATTGACCATGGTCATGAATATGTCATTTGGGCTGTACTGAGTAAACTCAAGCCACAAACAAAGAATGTTTATTGTCAACTTTGAGCCGAAAGCAATTAGTGAGTCAACTAAGCATCGAGTGACTATATGCTAAGAAACAAATTCAGGGTACATATATACAATTTTTGATGCTAGAAGCTAGAGCATGATATTATGTTTGCTGCAATTCCAAACCCAACTTATGTTTGGGTTAGAACATAACCCAAACTTATGTTCTAAAAAATACCCAGTATGTCCACTCAGAGTCTCTTTTTGGAATGCCTCCTGCACATTTATCATGATACTGCATGCTCTGGAATATAGTGACACGTGGCCACCTGGGACAAGAGAAGGACATGGCAAGATGGGGTGGCTGGAGGAGATCTGCTTCCCAGCTCTGCAGAACCATGAAGTGAAGAGTTCAGTCTCCTGAGAAGGACAGATCTGATTCAAACACTAGTATACAGTGTGACCTCCGTCAAGTTAATGAACTTCTCTGAATCTCATTCTGACTGTCAGTTAACCATAACAGAAGCCAAATTAACAAGATTGTTAGGATGAAATGAGATGTGTGGAGTCTGACTTAGGAGCAGTCCCAGCACATAGTGGTCAGACACACTGACTTTTCTATGAAGGTTTGACAAGTAAAGGTAGCATGTGATCCTGAGCCAGAAAAAGGATGTTAGTAGGAGACATGGCAAATATTGAATTATGACTCTCGATGAGTTAAGGTAGTTGCATCAATGTTTGTATCTTGATCTTGGTCATTGGACTGTGGCTGTGTGACATCTGGGGATACTGAAGGACACATGGCAGTGCTTTATATTTTTTCTGGAACCCTTTTGTAAGTGTGTGATTGTTTCAATATGAGCTTAAAGAAATGTAATTATCAACTCCTTCAATGCGTGTGTCTATCACACCATATCACTGTCTCCATTTTCAGTGGGGAGACTGGTATAAAATGATACCTTTATAGGACAATACATGGTTGTTACCATGATTCAGTGCAGGCAAAAAAGGCTGGAGGCAGCCAGAGACTGTAACTCACCAACCTAGAGTCCCATGTTGTGTGCCTGGAGACAAGTTCATAGTAGGCCCTTGACCAGAATCATTGCCATGCACTGGGGACATGTCTGAGGTTTGGACATGATGAGGATGGCAGTGCATTTCCCCTGGATATTCCTGGGAAGGGTGGGGCTGGACACTCACCATAGGGTACCCTGTGAACAGTTAAAGGTGATGGGCAGGGGTGCAGATATGGCTGCCCATTGAGGACAGAGGCACAGGCTCCAAATCTTACAAATGGGAACTATGGCCAGAGTCCAGAGTTAGGAGCATGAATGCTGGGCCTCTGGGAGGAGTTGGCAAGGCTGATTACCAACTGCTGTTATCATCTTCTCTTAACCAGGGCTGCCATGGGTTCCCATGGGAAGTTTTCCTGCAGCCCCATTTACCACAGAAGTTGAAGGGAAAGCAGCCCTGGAGAGGTTTTTACGCAGAAGGTCTCTGGCTCCATCCTCTTGACCTAATCCACACTCAAAGGCCTCACCTCCTGACACCATCACAGGACACAGAGCTGAGTGACAACTGACACTTTCACCCTCACATCCCTTCACATCTGAAGCTCTGATGTGAACTTGTCAATGACATGAACCAATACATCTCAAAGGGACAGAACCTAAAGAAACAAATGCTTTAAATGTCCAATGGTCATAATGTAAATCTGCTCTTGTATTATATGCAAGAGCCCTTCCAAACATCCTTAAAATGATACAGAAAATCACAACCCTTTATAGAACACAATGGAGGATATATTTTCAGAACATTATAAGGAGCTGAAAATACTATCTATGGCTATCAGCCACTTACAACATGTTCAAGGTTTGCTCTTGTATTTACTTTTGTCTTTTTGTCCTTTTAGGGCCACACCCAAGGCATATGGAAGTTTCCAGACTAGGGGTCTAATAATAGCTGTTGCTGCCAGCCTATGCCAGAGCCACAGCAATGCCATATATGAGCCGTGTCTGCAACCTATAGCACAGTTCATGGCAACTCCAGATCTTTAACCCACTGAGTGAGGCCAGGGATCAAACCCAAGACCTCATGGTTCTGGGCAGATTCATTTCCCCTGTGCCACAACGGGAACTCCAAGGTTTGCTATTTTAAAAACGCAGTCTACTAGAGAGAAAATGGAGGGGAGGGGTCCTGTTATCATCTAAAATTTGAAAGTGGATGTGACAATCTGGGACAGAGGTTAGTGAATAACCTGAAATACTGTTTAAACCTGTCTTCATGGTACCATGGTGGAACTCCCTTCAGAAACATAAAAAGTTAAATCCCTTGTTTCTTAATTTGAAGATAATGATGACCCTTCAGTTTTAGATAGAGTTATAGTTAAAGTAATAGGGGTCTCAGAGTTCCCCTTGTGGCACAGCAGAAATGAATCTGGCTAGTATCTATGAGGCTGTGGGTTTGATCCCAGGCCTTGTACAATGGGTTGGAGATCCAGTATTGCTGTGAGCTGTGGTATAAGCTGCAGATGCTTCTCAGATCCCACATTGCTGTGACAGTGGTATAGGCCAACACCTGCAGCTCTGATTCGACCCCTAGCTTGGGAATTTCCATATGCTGCAGGTGTGGCCCCAAAAAGAAAAAAAAAGTAATAGAGCCTTCCTGTCACTGTCACACCAATTTCTTCTTTTAAGTCCATCCATCCATCCTCTGCCTTTTTTTTTTTTTTTTTTTTATCTTTTGGCCATTTCTTGGGCTGTTCCCACGGCATATGGAGGCTCCCAGGCTAGGGGTCTAATCATAGCTAAAGCTGCCAGCCTACACCAGAGCCACAGCAACGCAGGATCCAAGCCATGTCTGCAACCTACACCACAGCTCACGGCGACGCCAGATCCTTAGCCCACTGAGCAAGGGCAGAGATCAAACCCGCAACCTCATGGTTTCTAGTCGGATTTGTTAACCACTGCGCCATGATGGGAACTCCATCCTCTGCCTTTCTAAAGCTATTCATCAGAGTGCAGCAGAAGGTCTCTCTATACCCAGGGACCACTGAAGAAACAGGAGTGCAACAGAGCAAAGCAGTCATCCATAACTGTGTTTGTTCTTAAAGTAGTTAATAGACTTTTTTTTGAGAGCAGTTTTAGGTTAACAGGAAAATTGAGCAAAAAATACAGAGCTCCCATGGAACCCTAGTTCTTTCCACACACCTCCCATCAGATTCCCTCACTATCTGCCATATTTGTTACAATCAATGAACCAACACAATATGTCATTATTGGTGGTTTTAGTGCTTTTGTATAAGGAGAATGAAGGAAAGTCATTCCTGACACAACTTATTAACTTCTTTTTTTAAAATTCATTTGGAGGACAGGTGACTTGCAATGCTGTATTAGTTTCAGGTGTACAGCAAAGTGAATCAATCGTACATATACATAGATCCGTTCTTTGTTCCCATAAAGGTTATTAAAAACTCTTGAGTAGGTTTCCCTGTGCTGTACAGTAGTTTCTTGTTAATTACCTGTTTTATACAGTAGTGTGTATATGTTATTCACATCCTCCTAATTTATCTCTCCCCACCATGGTCTTCCCCAGGGTAGCCATAAGTTTTATTTCAAAATCTGTGAAAAACCCAGTTTCTCATGAGGTCCAAACATAGTCCTCTAGAGTCAAAAACAGAGGATTTAGAACTTAAGTAGCTGACACCATCATCCCAAGGCCGTTGATCGATTACTGGTCATCTTGCCCTCCCTCCCCATCCACCTAGAATTTTCCTGCCTGAAAAGTAAACACCATGGACAGACTATCAGGCCATCTTCCTGCTTCTTCTCATGAGGGTCATGTTTCTAGTGCTTGCTGCCATCCAGTGGGAAAAACGAAGTAACAACTTTGAACTCCACTTAATAAACGATTCCTCATGTTATGTTCAGCTAAAGTCATGGTAGACTGTGGTTTGAAGTCACCCTCTGAAGCATCCTCCTGTGTGCGCTGGTCACCATTTCTTAGGATGTCCATGGGCCCCAGCATGTGGCACAGAGCAAGTGCTCAGGAAGGTCTGTGGGGGAGGGATCAAAAGAGTAAAAGAAATCTTGGGTTCCTTGTGAAGAAAGGTTGCTCCAGGGGCCCTTAGGGTTTCCCCATACCTGACATCATCCTGATCAGAGGGCACTGGTGATGAAGTAGAGAATTTCTGCGATTTCTTGTGGTGAGAACAAAAGAAGCCCAGGGAAGTACCCATTTGATCTGGATCTTGTACTGTGGGCTTAGCTGCTCAGAAAGTGCCTCATATACCAGGGCCCTCCCTCCAGGCTTGATGAGCCCCCTCCATCCCCACATACATGAGAGGAAAACCAGGGTATCCAGGACCATTTGTTTCCCTTATGTGGTGACCTTGTATATTTTACCAAGAAATGGGGATGTCCCTGCTCAGGTGTGTGCCATACCCGATGGACACATTAGGGAACAACTGCAAGAGTGTGCTGTTGGATAGGTAGCACTCTGCAGACAGTGACTTAGCCAGGACTTCTTGGGGGGAACTGTAGCCCATACCTCTCAGCAGGCAATGTGGCCCAGTGACGTGCACCATAGGTCATGCATTCTCTGAGGGGGCGATGTGCACCCCAAAGGGGCAAAAACTCTGAGCTGTCCCATGGCCGCTGGAGCCCCATCCCTCCCAGTCTCATTCCTTAGTATTTCACCTCTCTTGTTGGGTTTTCTTGGGTATCACACAGGTAGCACTGACACTGAATTCTTGGAAGATACACAAAACATGTGCACATTCAGGGCTACGAAACAGTGGTACAGAGCTCACTGTGAAAGGGGGGGCTTTGGAGTCATTGTTTGATCTCTGCCATGTTTCTAAGTGTGGGTGTCTTAATAATTATGTATATTATACCTGATGTCTGTTATATGTCTGAATCTGAGGACTGATGCCTCTCTCAGACTCAGGTAGTTTTTTCCTCTCCTTTGGGAAGAACTTCAATTAAATGTATGTTGGAGCTTTCACTCTATCTTCCATATTTTCCCCATATTGCAACTCTTTTAATTATTTGTGGTATAATTCATATGTGACTGTGCAGAGCTCAAGGCACTTTCAAAGAGGAAACAGCTTCATATGAAACTTGCTTTTTTGAGTCAGTCCAGAACTCTATTGAAGTTTTGTGATAATTTCATGTAAATCCAGGTGTTACAAATCTGTATCTTTTAACCTCCATGTACAATTATTAATACACTACATTTCAAAGGCTTATCTAATTTGTAGTATAGAATTATAATCATTAAGTAGCACATACTGATGTCTTAAAATTCAAATAGAGGCTTATTATAAACACATTCATAGAGGTCTCATACAGTCTTCTCAAAAGGGCTATGATGGGAAAAAAAACACATTTTTTTAGTTAAAACCTTCTGATTTCCTACAGTCAGATCCTGCCATGAATATTTGGATTTTAAAACTTCCTTTTAGCAGGATTTAGCAGTCCTATAGCATCCTGTGTTGTGGCCCCACCATGGACAGGAACAATTATAACTTGACTCATCCCCATTTGAGCCTCCAATGTGTTTGTTTACAGATGCTCCTTTGTTTAATTTAGGCAAACAAGATAGTTTTACAAACTTTGATTTCATAAATATTACTATTTTTCTTGTTGGCCCATCTCATGGGCTTTCCTAATCCTTCATTCACTAGCATTGTTGTGTTTGGTGCCAGAAAAAGTGAGTCAGAGGGGTCTTTATCCTGACACTAGTGAGAAGAAATGGTGGTGTGGTTAAGAGAGAGCACTAATACAGCCATGAAGAAGAGACTCCTGGTCTTCCTCCTGTGGAATTAGTGGCAGAGCTACAGACCTGAGTCTTCCTCTTACTGGCATGGAGTGTGGGTGGGGTCAAAGGTCAGGAACTGTTAATCCTCTCTGGATGTGTGAGTATCCTGGAGTGGCTGTAACAAAATGCTGCAAACTCAGTGACTTACAGCAAGAGATAGTTAAGCTCCCACAGCTCTGGAGGCCAGGAGTCCAAAATCAAGGTGTGCTAGGCTGAGGTTCCTCTGAAGGCTCCAGGGGAGGTTCCTTCCTGTCACTTCCAGCTCCTGAGGGCTCCAGGTGGTCCTTGGTTTGCAGCTGCATCCCTTCACTCCCTGCCCCCATCTTCCCCCAGCCTTCTCCTCTGTGTGTCTGAGACTCAGATCAGTTCTCATAACTTTTAACTTGCCTTATAATGCTATTTGATTTTTCCAGGAGTTTGTTGGTGCTAACAATTTGGCAATGCTTCAAAATCATTTTCTGGTTCAGTTTATGCTCATAGTATAAATTGAACCCTATACCAGCCTATGATTACAGATGGTCATTGGAGGCATGTTTTCCCCTCAAGGGACCAAGGCCACAGTGGACTTTTTCATTTGTGTCCTTTTGTGGGTCTTATTTTCTTCTTGTTCACAGTCTCACTGAGCGTATTCTAGGTTCTGGGTTTATGTGGTTTACTCGGTCCTCCATTCCCTTTGCATAGGTGAGCCCAAAGCCTTTCTCTGGACTTCCTCTGTGCTCACTAAACCATCAGGAACAGCAGACACCATTAGTGCTGCTCCAGCTCTGGGATTCAGGGCTTGCTTGCAGGGCTCCCCACCCTACCTACAACTTCACTTATGAATGCAGCTGGCACATAGGAAGATTTTTTTTTTTTAGGGCCACACCTGTGGCATATGGAAGTTCCCAGGCTAGGGGGTCCAATCAGAGCTGTAGCTGCTGGCTTACTCCATAGCCACAGCAATGCCAGATCCAAGCTGTGTCTGTGACCTACACCACAGCTCACAGCAACACTGGATCCTTAACCCACTGAATAAGTCCAGGGATTGAACCCGCAAACTCATGGTTCCCAGTCATCGAATTCATTTCCTCTGCACCATGATGGGAACTCCTATAAGAAGATTTTTAAAACATTTTATCCAACTACACTGTAATTATTGACAGATGAATGAGATTTTATTTATCTTTATGGTTTCCTTGGCATAGTGCACAACTCATTAAAGACATTCAATAAATATTTGAGGAGGTTACTATATAAACACACACATAAAGTAATAGGAAATATATAAACTCTCATAGTTAAACTTAGTAATTTCTTTTTCTTAATATAGACTTTATTTTTTAGAGTAATCTTAGATTCACAGCAAAATTGAGTACAAAGTACAGAGAGTTCTCACATACTCCTGACCCTTATATTTGCACAGCCTCCCCCACTATCAAAATCCCCCACCAGAGGGAGACATTTCTAATAATCCATGATCTACAGTGACACATCATTATTACCTGAAGTCCATAGTTTGCATTAGAATTTACTCAGTGTTGTACATGACATGTGTACTTTTACAGCATCACAGGGCAGTTTCACTGCCATAAAAATTCTCTGTGCTCTGCCTGTTCATCCATCCCCCTTGAACCTCTGGCAACCATTGATCCTCTCACTGTCTCCATAGTTTTGCCTTTTCCAAAAGTCACATAGTTGGAATAAACTGAGCAATTTCTATCATTCTTCTGTCTGATGCCCTCTTATCCATGGTTCAGCCTTGATGCAGAAATATTAATATGGAAAATTCCATAAATAAATGATTTTAAATTGTCTTGTCTGAGCAGCAAAATTAAGTCTGTTCTCTCCATCCCACTTAGGACATGAATCTTCTTTTTGTCCAGCACATCCGGGCTGTTAGTCACATAATAGCCTTCAGTTATCAGATTGACTGTGGAGGGATCACAGTGCTTGTGTTCAAATGGCCCTTGTTTTCCTTACTATGGCTCCAAAGCAGGAGAGTAGCGATGCTGGAAATTGTAATACAGCCAAGAAAAGCTGAAAAGTGCTTCTTTTAAATGGAAATGTGGAAATTCTTGACTTGAAAGAAAAAAATCATATGCTGAGGTTTCTAAGATGTACAGTAAGAATGAATCTTCTCTGTGAAACTGAAGAAGGAAAAAGAAATCTATACTAGTTTTGCTGTCACACCTCAAACTGAAAAAGCTATGGCCACATTCTGTGATATGTGCTTAGTTAAGATGGAAAAAAAGCATTAAATTTGTATATTAAGATGTTTTGAGAGAGAGATCACATTCACATAATTTTTATTAGAGCACATAGTAATAACTGTTCTATAGTATTATTATTAGTTGTTCTTAATCTCTTACTGTGCCTAATTTATATGTTAAATAGGTATGCATGTACAGGAAAGACTGTAGTATATATGGGGTCTGGAACTACCTCAGATTTCAGGGATCCTCTGGGGTCTTGGAACATATCCCTGTGGGTAGTGGGGATGACTCTAGAGATGTAGATGAAGAAGCAGCATCAGACCGAAGGACATAATATTTGGTTCTGTTTAGTCCTTCTGGGTATAACCTGCATCCATAGACCTGCATTTACAACACATGCCAGGTGTAGGAGACCAACAGAATACAGTCACCCAGCACATCCCTCTGCTGCAGTCCCATGGCATGAGAGGAGGAGCACTGGAAGAACCTGGGGAGCTTTGTAAAACCATGACTGTCACCATCCACCCACCCAGCTCATATATTCTACCTCCCTAACTGGAAACTAGTCTCCATTCCCTCCTGCAAATCTCCCCCCCCCCAACCTGGTACACATCTGTTCATTTCTGGGCCCCAGTTTACCTTTCTTTGCTGCAGCTCTCACATTATCTTCACCTATGTTTCCAATGGATTTTATAAGAGATATTAACATGCAGTTGGAATCTTAAGTCTGGAAAATCACAACATCCACACCTAAAACTTCCACTTGTCTGCCTGACGTGGCTACTTTACTGGGTGTATACTTCTATCTGGTGGTAAGCTTATAGCCCCTGCTGCATAGTCACCACCAAATTCTGTAATTATACCCCACAGGACAGCAGAGGTCAACCTTGTAATTACCACTGTCTTCTCTCTGTGTGTTTATGTCCTTCCCCTGTGTTCTTTGCTGTGTTCTTTCCAGTCATCCCTGAGCCCCATCACTGAACATGTTTGCAGTAATTTTCTCAAAGCCCATGCCATTGTCTCGTTCTGTTAATCGGACCCATTATTGTGGCTCTTATCAGAAGATCAGTTACATGTGATGTGGGCTAATTCCTGGGTTCCTCTTAACTGTTTGAAAGGACATTTTACATGAAATTCATTCCAGTAACCTTAAGACTAAGTAGTTTATATCAACTTTAGATTTTCTTTGTGAGATTCAGACAAACGTGTGATTCAAATGGACTGAAATTAGGGGTGTGGCATATTTGCAAAAAAATAGCATAGTTGAAGATTTCAGAGGGCAGACAAAATGTGAAGGGTGGAAAATAAAGGTCACCTAAGCTCTTTGCTCTGACTCTACCACCGCCAGCTCTGGGCCGAGCAAATCACTTACCTGCCTGTCAATCCCAAACAGGATTTGCAGGTAATCAGTCTCCAGACCCCTGACAGCCTCCTTCCAGTGGTTCCCTGAGTAGTGACTAATTTGGGAGTCAAAATGTGATGAAAGAGGCTTTTTTCAATCACAGATTTTTGAAACTTTGGAGCAGAATACTTTTTTTAAATGCACATTCCCAAGTCCTTCTGGACCCCACCCCACCCTAGTACCCCAGAAAAGGCAGATGCTCTAGTGACATGCAGGCCAGTCATCAGTTCTGGGGAAAGCAGTTGTGTTGGAACATGCACCTCCACACTCTCCATCAGCCTCTCCATGCCAGGTAAGCACGAGTCTGTGTCTGCTCAGGGCTCCCCTGGCCACTCACCTGGCTGGAGAGCTATGTTGGGTGGGAGGAGGTATTTGTTCCAGCATGTAAATGGTCTCTGTAGTCTGCATCCCTGGTTTATCCTGCAGGCTTCTCTGAGATAAGCAGATCCAGTCAGGGAGATCTGGGGTTGGAGCCAGGCCTGTGATGCTGTGGGCTGGCCTCTCCTTTAGGCCTGGACATATTAAACCTGACACAGGTCCCTAGCTTAGATGGGGATGAAGCTCCAGGTCATGTTATTACTGTCTACCTAGATCAACCCTTTCCACATGCTGAATGCACTAAGCACCAGCACCCCTTCTCCCCCGAAGTTCCATCAAGGGCCCCAGAGAGTTGATGGCAAACCTGCTTGTTCAAAACCAAAGCACCGAAATTCTGAGATTCTGGAGCCCTCTCACTTCTCCCTCCTCTCTGGCCTGTCACCCTCTGGGTGAGGGGTGTGGAGGTTCCTGGCCACACTCTGTTTTGTTTTGTGCTGCTACCACACCCCTAACCAAAGTGAGGGGGCAGGTGGTCTCAGCAGTAGAGTTGTCCTTTCACACTGAAGGAAAACCTGACCTGTGCCTATCCCAGGACTAGACGCTCCTTAGACATCCGAGTGACTACCTTTACACTTGGTTGTACAGTTCACCTGGCACAACTGATGTCACACCTTGCTTCATTCAAGACCAAAGTTGTGCCATTATATGCTGGATGTTGTTGGGCACCCGGTTGATATGAGGTGCAAAGAGGGCCTCACTGTCTGGTGACTTAGTCAGATATGCCAACAAATGTGTAATAAAATTGGAGACATTCCCTGAGAAATCTGTCAGGTGACCATTAGAATCAAAGGTTGCATCTCTGACAAGGTCAGCGGTAGCAGGAGGAATATAAATCAGCCACATATTCCAGTGTATGTTGTGCTTGCATTGTGTCACCAAAAGCAGCAGATGTTTTGGCTAGAGGGCTAGTCTCTACCTGATGGTGCTCAGGAATCAGGAGATGGAGCTCAGAGGGCATGAGAGTGGGGGCTGGGTGAGTGAGGGTGGTGCTGAGATCTACCATGAGCCACGGGTAAACACTGCCTGCTGCCTGGGTACTGTATCTCACATGCAGTCTAGATAATACCATTGGACAGTTTTTTGGAACAATGAGGAAAGCCATGAAGATGTCTGATGGAGTCGGGGGACAGTTGAGTGGGCAGGGAGAGAAACAATAATAATTCACTTATGGCTGCTTGGTGTAATGTCATCATAATTTCCTGCACAATGTGTATTTAGTCACATGCATTTCTCCAAAACTGGAAGTTGCTTTTTGCTCTGTGCTCAGCTAGGAAACTATTTCTAAAGGATGTGATTTGTTTGTATTTAGAGAGTGTTTACTGTCTTGCTGGATGGAGTTTAGATGTTATTTATTTCAATGTTTCTGGCTTTGAAGGGTTGACTTTTTTGAAATTAGTTGAGATTTTCCATTCCCATTAGCCAGAGTGTTGCCCAACATTCTGGTTTAGGAAAGAAGGTAAAATGCCCTGGACAAGCCTAGAATCCATCTGGGCAACTCACATCTTCTGAATGTACAACTGACGCCGAGCCTTAAAACTGCTTTTGTTTGCGCTTTTAAATTTTGTGGGGAAAAAAAATGTGGCTTTCCTGTTTTAAAGAACAAAAAGAAAGGCTTATGAAACTACACAGAAGGCTTCTTGAACATCAAAAGCCTCTTACAAAATGACAAAAGGATGAATTAAGTGTGAATGGATGAGAAACATAAGGATTAAATTTCCCTTGAAATGCTCATGGATTTAAAAATTAGAAGGGAAAAGTTCTTGGCTAAGTGTACCTAGGGATTCCCTTGGCCTGGAAAGTTTGATAAATGACTTGTAGTGTTT
Organism: Sus scrofa; assembly: GCF_054392235.1. Lineage (NCBI taxonomy): Eukaryota > Metazoa > Chordata > Mammalia > Artiodactyla > Suidae > Sus > Sus scrofa. Next base: position 54,639,164 of record NC_139385.1, on the reverse strand, counting down.
TGCTGAACCTACCCAGCTACCCACAGAGCCTGTTCTCAATGAAAAGTCTTCAAGTGGTATGATTTTGTAATTGCAAACTGAAGCAACAGCAGAGGAGGATGGCATCACCACCCACCAGAGGGGGGCTGGGAAGCATGGAGATAGACATAGGGGAACATACAGAGGACCCCAAACTTTCAGAAATGTAAGCAGACTCAATGGGTAGAATATTTGTGGTCAGGAAAGGTGCTTTCATGTTGGTAATCTCAGTGGTAGTAGAGGTGTCCAGAGAGCTCTTCAGCCAGCAGGGAGCCCAGCATGGTCTCATTTTGAACTCTGAAAACAGATACATACACCCTGCCAGGAACAGGGTCAGAGGCCCATGTAGACACACACCCCATTTCTGGGACGAACTCTGTATCAGTCTGAGTCCAGTCAAGCAAGAGAACACACACAGCAAATTGAACAGGGGAAATTTAGGCCAGAGCAACACTTTCAAATGTCGAATTCAGGTTGTTGCTGAGCTGGAACAGTGAAGGTAATGTACAGTATTGACTTTACACCTGCTTCCAAAGAAGGACCCCAAGGATGCCATACAGCATGATGATTAGGCTGACCCCAGAGACATCAGCCTGGGCTCACAGCCCAGTCACTAGAGCAAGACCTTTAGCTGTTATGTGCCCTCTGTCTGAGTGTACAGTGGGAATATGGCCATACTCACCTTACTCTGCATTGTCATGACAGCCTATTTGAAGGACTTAGAAATGTGCTTAGTGTCATACTGCTACTCTTTTCATTTTCTAGCATGTTCCTGACTAAGCTAGGAACCTGCCTTGATGAGGACGGGACCAGCCAGGTCTGAGTTTACTGAGTTTACCTGTATAGTAAACCCTTCCCACCTTGTGTGACCTGAGATGACAGAAAGATTTGAAAGTGTTTTTCCCCATTCTCCTACTTGCCATTAACACTTCTTTATTCTTTATTTCTATATCTTGCCTTTTCCACTGTGCTTTTCAGAGGCAAAAACTAAAAACACTTTAAAATAGAAATGATCTTCTTCTTTAAAATGGAAATAAAATGCAAACACATTTCTGGGGAGCATACCTTGAATTGCTTTTTCCACACTTACAAGGTTGTGGATTATTTTTGAGACTTCTACCATATGATGAATCAAAACATGGACTCAAACCCCTGTATGGGGAGGGTGGTAGCTGAGGAATGGACTCACAAAAACAGATATGGAGGATATGCCTGAGTAGTAATGTTAATTCACAATTTTTTTAAGGATCGGCTTTGGGAAAGTCACTCACATGTTGGCAGTATTGTCCACTTGTTTCAGTAGGGAGGGCAGACAACATGTTGCTTCAAAGGATATCATTAGGAAAGGTAAGGAATTCCAAGGATTCAGTACCACTGTTATTTTCAAAAGGACAATTGAAAAAATCCATCTACAACAAAGTGACCTGGGGTTTGTCCTTGGTGCCTGTTCACCTAGGGATGGATCATCAACATGGTGCCGAGCTGAGCCACTAGAGACCCTGAGAATGCCACACCCTGGACAGCAAACTTGAGGAGCCTCAGATTTGAACATTGAACTTGGTTTGGGAAATCACCGATCATGGCAGACTTCCTAAAAAACTGCAGTGCATTGACATGGAATATATGGGATTTCTTTGCTTGATGTTTCTTTGGGTTTTAAACCCTGTCTTTGTAGGATTCATAATATGTAACTCAGATATGACTTAGATCTCTCTGTCTCTTTAGTTCAGAACCCAAGTGAAGCTCCTGACCTACCGCTGCATGTGCCCTACACACCCTGCAAGCATCCCTCCCAAGCCCCATTCTTGGGTCTCTGCATAGCCTGGGCTGGGAAGGCCACAGCTGCATGCACACCTGGCTCTCACCTTCCACTTTCTGTAGGAACCTAGTCACATGGGTGCCTCTCAAAACAGATGCAGGAGGGGCGCCCAGCCACCTCCTCTCCTGGGTGTAAAGCAGCCTCATTGGCCTGTCCTCCCCACCTGGGCCTGCATTTTGGAATCCTTGTAAACCAGTCTCCACCTCACAGACACATAATCCTTGGTTTTTGAAGTAAAGATAGCTACAGTGTAACAGCACATCAACTAATGCAAACCAAGTATGAGCTGTACAATGAATGTTTTCCAACACGATTTTTCTCCCATATTTTCCTTGGAAAAGAAAGAAGGAAACCATGCAGTGTCACATGACTTAAGAGAAAAAGTGATAGATGTTTATTCAAATTCTGGCTCCACCTCCTACAACCTTTAAGCCTGAGCAAGTTACTTAATTTGACCTTAAATTTTCTCATCTGTAAATGGGGGACACATTTCTACCTAATAAGCTTATTGTTGGGGTTAAACAACAAGCCAAGTGCCCTGTATTTAACACATCACCCAAAACCCTGTAGATAATAATAAAACTATTAGTATCCTTTTCTTTGTTGGAGGGATTCCTCCAAAGATGACTTTTGATGTAGCTGTTCCGAGTAGTGATATATTCTTTTCTGTGATCAGGCTTCACAGGAACCCACAGTTTGTGCCAAGAGCTATCTAGGAGATGAGGATACAACAGGCTGAGACCCCCACCTGTACATACTCTGGGCCAGGCTGCATCTTCTGTATTTTTAGGGTCAACACTGGTTCTGCTTGGCACCCAAGAGGCACTTGGGAGAGTCAGGGAGCTTTGCCTGAAGTTTCAGGAACACATATCACCATCCAGATGAGGGTCCAGTGTGTGGCCAAGTGCCTCCTGCTGCAGTGTCCATGCAACTGCATCACCCAGCCTTAAAGCCTCCTGATTCTCACCTGGTTTGATACATTCAGCCTCCACAGTGTGAGGAAAATATTGGTCCATCTTTCTCACACCTGCCATAATAAAGAACATCCCACTGGGTGGTATAAAGCCACAGAAATGTATTCTCTCCAGTTGTGGGAGGCTGGAACTCTGAAATCCAAGTGTGGACAGGGCCATGCGGCTCTGAGGCCCCGGCAAGGCTCTTGCTTTGTTTTCCATCTTCTGCAGTTTCCTGGAAGCCCTTGACTGGTGGCTACATCACTCCAATCTGTCTTTGTCTTCCCATGGCCTTCCTATAAGGCACCAGTTTATGGGATTTTGGGCTCACCCCAATCCAATATGACCTCATCTTAATTTAATTCTATATGCCAATTCTCTTTTCCAAATAAGGTCCCGTTGACTGGTTCCATGTGGATGTGAATTTTGAGGGGACTCTATCCAACCCAGTCTACTTGAGAAGTACAACATAGCAGGCTTATCTCTGTCATGGTCCATGAAGCCCATAAATATTGACAATTGGAGAAAGAAATGATTACTTACTAGAGAAATGAAAATAGAACTGCTCTATTATCCAACAATCCCACTTCTAGTTATTTATCCAAAAGAATTAAAGTCTGTATCTCAAAGAGGTATCTGCACTCCTTTGTTCACTGCAGCATTATGCTCAACAGCAAAGGGATGAATGCAAGAGTCCATTGGGAGATGAATGGGTAAGGAAAGTGTAGTATATCATACAGTGAGATATCAGTCGGCCTTAAACTAGGAGGATATTCTGCCTTTGGTAACAATTTGCATTTGGTTTTCTGTCAGCTGTCCTGATTGTGCAATTTACCTTATTCTATCTTCCAAGTCACTAATTCATTCCTCTGTATTATTCATTCTGCTCTTCATAGCCTTTAACCCAGTTTGTGTCTCTGTGAATTAATTTTCTAATTTTTTTGGCTCCTCATATTTTCTAGTTCCTTTCTAACGTAATCTGGAGTACTGTTCCTATCCACTCTTAATTCCCTCATATTCACTCTTAATTCCTTCAGTATTTTCGCTGTTTCCTTTTTGAACTCAGTGTCTATTAGAATACAGAGGTCTGTTTCATTGTTTGCTCCTTGATGTGAATTCTGTTCTTTTAATGGGGAGTGGTTCCTGAGATTCTTCATTTTGCTTATATTTTTCTTATTCTTTGAATTTAGGGAAACTAACTGCTATAATCTTGGAAGGCTCTTTATATGTGTGAGCACCCCTGGGTATTTTCTTAGGGCTTCCTTTTTATTTTCAGGGTGCTGTGTGCACTTCCAGGGAGATGGAGGCAATGGGCAGGGCTAGTAGCCAGTGCCTGGTTTCTGGGCCCTTGACAGTGGCAAGGACCCACAGGAAGGTGGCACAGGCTGCTCCTAGTTGCCAGGCCCTGGGAAGTGACAGTGATCAGGCATGTGTAGGCAGCACCCAGAGCATTTGGCAGTGGCAGCAGCAGGGCAGGTGTGTTCCCAGGGGAGTGAGAGCAACAACAGGTGGTACTTGGTTCCTTTGCCCTCTTTGCTGACCTCTGAGGTGACTGTGACTGCAGGTGGTACCTGTTAACAGACCCCTAGTGGTGGTGGACCATGCCCCTCTCTGTGTCTGAGATGACTGCTGTGGTTTGTCCCTGCCTGTAGATCACACAAGAGGTGCTGTGTCAGGCTTAACGTCCCACTGCCCATAACCCAAACAAGGGGTGCCTGGACACCCATAGACCACACAAGGGGCACCTGGTTGCCTGTACCCCAAGCAAGTGGCACCTTGATACCTGTAACCTATGCCAGAGGCACTCCAGACTCTGAGAGTCTGAGTGTGTGCAGTGAAAGAGATTTCCCTGGCCATCCACCCTCCTCTTCTTGCTCTCCTCAACAATGGAGCCTTGCTTCTCCTGTGGGCCCAGACCTCCTCCTAGTTCCCTCGGCTGTGGTGTTCCACTCCCCAGCCCATGGCACACCACTCTGCAGCCCCTCAGGCTGTCTTCATACAGACAACCCTAGTCCTCTCTCTCAACCTCCAGAGGCTGAGTCTCAGTGCCCAGCCACTGCCCAAGTGTCTCAGGCTCGGTTGTCCAGGGCAGTGGTGCATATGATCTGTGTGGCTCTCCGCTTTGCCCTCCTCAGCCCAGCAGCTTCATTTTTCTCAGCAACTTTCAGGTCCTTCTGTCTCAGCTGATATCTCTGTTGGTTAGGTGGCTTCCCAGTGTATGGATTCTTTCCTCTTTCACAGCTCCCTCTCAGGAGTGCTAGTTCTGTCCTGATTTCTTTTCTCTCTCTCTCTCTCTTTTGTTTTTCTTTTGTTCTACCCAGTTATGGGAAGGGTTTCTTGCCTGTTTTGGAGGTTTAAGATCTTCTGATGCATTCAGTAGATGTTCTTTGCAAATGGTTCCACATGCAGATTTTTTTTTATGTGTTTGTGGGAGAAGGTGAGTGTGATGTAGTGCTCCTCCACCATCTTGATCCTTCCTCTACATATATCACTCTTGAAAGGATGAGAAGCATCTATAGTGTGCCAGGAGGGGCTTTGGCATGAACTTCCTCATCTGGCTCTCAGTACAGCCTACTCAACTGTTACTGTGATCCCCAATGGGCAGATAGGGAGATGGAGGACAGACAGGAGACCCACCTGACTTCACATAGGTAGCAGAAACATTGCTGGAACCAGGACCCAGTTCTTCTAACTCCACTAAGTGCCCACTCAGAGTGCCACACGTCAGCCAAAGCAGACACACATCCCTGAAAACACTGGATTGAAACCAACTGCCCAGGGTGGGGGGAGGGGAATTGGAGTGCATGCAGCTGGGCTCCAAGTTTCTCTGGGGCTGGTGGAAATGTGCTACCACTCGAGAGTGGTGGAAGTGGAACAATCTCCAGAATATCCTAAAACCACCAAAGTCTATGCTGTAAAGCAGTGAATTTCTTGTATGTAATTTATATCGATAAAAACATAGAAAAATACTCTCAGGAGGTATTTTAGAAAGAATAGCAAAGGTAAAAAAAAATCCCAGAAAGCCCTCATTTATATCCATCATTTCATGGCTTAATTTCCCTTTGGCTGAAAGGCTTTCCATGAATGTGGGCTTTTTCATAACTAAAGGCAATAATGAATGGGATGGTATGATTTTAGTTATTCTCCCAATTGTTTCAGTGAGGTTACAAATATTGGGAAGGGAGTGGAACTGGTTTCTTGTGTTACTTGAAGCACATGATTACAGTAGGTTGAGGTCACCTGCTGGCCCCTGCAGTCCTCAGCAGAGGAAGGCATCCTATCTCAAGCTTCTGCTCTGTGTTACTGGCTCTACTCTGCTTTTTAAAATGAAGAGGTGTGAGTGATGCCTAAATCCATAGATTTCTTAGAGGAACCTCAGGACTCCTTGAATTGAACACTATTCCCAACTAGTGAGGTAACTGGATCAATCTAATAACCTCTGGCAGAAAATGTTTACTTAACATTTGCAAAGGAAAAACTTGGGCAAAAGAGAAAACATAGAACCCACATAGTTTATGATGCAGCAAGTAAAGGAATGTTTGAAGACAGAGTAGGAAAAATAATAAAAAGGGAAAAGATTACAAAGTAGGAAAATATACTTTATCTCTGTGGCCATACATGGTTATGCAAATAGCTGAGTCTCACAAGTGCAGTTTGAAGTGTGTTAGTTGTATTCTTAGCAAGCGTTAAAATCACATCCATCCTTCCAGTATTTCATTTCTCCAGGCCTTCAGCTTCCTTATTTGGTGTTTTTATTACTCTGAAGCTCAGGGAGGCTTTTAAGATCCTCCTGAGGAGGGGGAGTTTCCACACTCCTCTCAACACCCACCCCCCATCCCCAGGAAGTCCCCAGAAGGCAGCAAGTTCCTCAGGATCCAGCAACTCAGAAAACCCCATTTGTAATGTTGGGCCTGGGATAGGGAGGACGGTAGACAGTCGTGTCCTGTGCCATGAGTCTCCCAATGATCTATCTGCAGAATAGCCTGGTCTGTAGGGGGCGCTGAACAGGGGATCAGTTCTAAAGTGATGCAAAGAATAACCAGCAGCATAAAGATGCTGTGGCCAAGAAGCACCACAGCGTAGCTTGAGCATCTGCCTACAGGCCTCAAGATCAAAGGGCTCATTTCCAGCAACTACAGAAGACCCTAGAGAGGGCATGAATCAACTTTACAACATAAGTGTAGTGAGTACAAAATTCTTGACATCTGGAAGAAAGGGCTCTGAAATCACTCAGGAAGTCAGGAGCCCTGGGCAGGGGGGGAGCTTGGAAGGCTCCCTGTTAATCACTGCAGCTTGACCACCAGCTCAGAACGGACAGGAAGCAAAAAAGATGAGCCATTTAGACTGGGCAGATGGTCTGAGCAATGTCACAAGACTGATGTTTCCCTGAGAGGGATCTTCCCAGAGAGGAAGATTCCTGTGGTGAGAGAGTCGCTTGTCCAGACCTTGGAGGTGGCACTGCCTCAGGCTGAACTGCATGGATTCACTCATATTTGACAATTTTTTGACCTACAAAAAATGGCAATTTCATATTCAGTTCAACTGAGTTTCTGGAATGGGCCAAAGAGTTGGGTTTTATTTGTTTGGGGTTTCAGGGGTGGGGAGGGGGCAATTGAAGGTTTTCATTCTTTGGTGTCATCAAGGAGTCTTTGTCCCTGGGAAGTCACCTTAGGAGAAACTCCTTCTACCTGGTTCTGCCCTTCCTTCTTTCTGTTCCTCTGCCCTTACCCGCAGAAACCCACCTCCTCTTTCCCTTCCCCCTCCCCCTCCTTACACACCAGCCTCTGACTGTTCTCCTCCTGATCAGGTGGTATCTCCCCAGGTGCTCCATGCTCCAGGTGCACAGCTGCTGCATCCACAGCCTGGCAGAGCCCCCTCCCACTGTTCAGCAGGCTGAGAGTGAGGAAGCCCTTCCTGGAAGGTGGTGGGAAGCTAACCCAGACTCCATACATTGTAAGGCTTCTCCAAGGCTCTGCTGTGTCCAAGTACTTAGGCCAGTGGGAGAAGAAGAAAGTTGATCTCAAGAGGAATCCCAGCCACCTCTGTCCCTGCCTTTCCCACAGAAGCAGGTGTGCCTTTGATGTGCATAAAGGAGCCTAGGATATAAAAGGAAGTTGCTGGTCAGTGACTGGAGTCTTCTAGACTGGTCACATTGGGAAAAGCTCTCTTCCCTTTTTTTTTTCTGCTTTTTAGAGCCACACCCAAGCCATATGGAAGTTCCCAGGCTAGGGGTCAAATTGGAGCTGTAGCCACCAGCCTGTGCCACAGCCACAACAACACCAGCTCTGAGCCACATCTGCGACCTACACCACAGCTCATGACAACACTGGATCCTTAACTCACTGAGCGAGGCCAGGGATCAAACCTGTGTCCTCATGGATACTAGTCAGATTCGCTTCCACTGTGCCACAAAACAAGCTACAAAACTCTCTTCTTATAAAGGGATGTCTGGGGGCAACTGGAAGAGGAACTGCAAAGAAAAATAAGAATTAAAAATCATTTCAGTCTCATAAGGATATTATTATACTCAACTATTATATATTATACTCAATTGTTATAGCTCAAGGCCACTGGGGACAGTGGTATGGGTGTCAGATACAAGAAAGTTATACTGAAATGCCCTGCCTAGCTGCTGACACATCCTAGACTCTTCCAGGCTTGGACATCTCTTCCCCACCTTGGGCTCACCCCTCCTTTCGTGTCACCTCTGAGTGCTATCTATATCCCACAAAAGTGGTTCAGCCACTGCATGGTCAGGCATCTGTCTGCCCTTTTGGCCCAGGATCCACCTTCATTAGCTCTGCTTTCTGCCATTGTTCATGGCTCAGGTGTGACTGAAGTCTTACTGACCCTGCATTCCAGACTCTGAATAGTTCACAGGGGTCATGGTCAGACCCCACTCCAGGTAACACTTCCCTATGCCCTGGGACTTAACCACTGAGCACTGGGGCTTGCAGAGCTGTCAGCTTTTGGTGGCTATTGTGTAGCACCTGGAGCCCCCCTCCCCTCCCTGTGGCTGCTGGGGGAGTATGAGGAGGAACTGTGACCCTCCTTAGGTAATGTCTGGCTCTGGTGGGCCATGAATGAGGAACAGCATGTTTATTGATCTTCTCCCTGTTTCTGGGCAGGAGTTCCCACCCCACCTACAATGGGGTCTGGGTCCCACCTGCCTCACTCAGGCTGCAGGCATTGCCCAGGTCAGGTGCTCTGTGGAGTCACAGGGGAGGGTTCTTATGTGCCCCCCAGAGCCCTGGAAAGTGGATCAGGCTCAGGCTGCAGTGCTCTGCACTCAAGTCTGTGATTTCTGCTTGTTCTCCAGCCACTCTGGGGCCAATCCGCCTGCTCTGGTGCCTCTCCAGACCAGCCCTGGTGCCTGTGTGATAAGCATCTCTACAGGTTGTCTGCCCCTGAGATGGCACTGAACTGCCTGTTCTTGGCAGGACAACCTCAGAATCATAGGTCCAGTTTAAGCCTTTGGGTGGATGGCACACCCTCTGTGTCCTTGCCTCTTGTGAGCACTTGGCTCCTAGTTGGGGACCACCTTTGTCTCCTCTACTTGGTTCTGGGATAATGAACTGCAAGTCTGGCCCCCTGGGTCCTGATGCTGACCTTCACCAGCTCTTACCTGGATTGACCATCAAACCTCCATAGGGCTGGCCTTTGTGTCCACTGCCAGTTGATTCTTCTGTGAGGAAATGAGATGAACACTACTAGGACTCTGGCCAGCTCAGGTCAGTAGGCAAAGTGGCTGTCTCCACATGCCAGGTGACATAATGGGTACATGGGGACAGGGTGCTGCCCGCCCCTTTAGTCTAGGGGTCCCCAGAGTTGGGCAGCCCTGCTTATAGAGGGCCCCAGGGAGTATGTGGTTGTCTGTCTCATGAACCTAGGATTTCCTATTTGGCTTAAGATATTCATGTATGTCTCTTTAAAACAAACTCTTACATTTTTCTAGTGTAGAAGTTGAAAGTCCTTAAAAACACATTCTCTTTCTTAAAGTTCCATAGTTTTCCATCATGAGACAAAACAAACATGATTCTGTGATATTTCTTCTGACGTCCCCTTGGCCTAGTGTGGGATGTCTCTGTGTGCTTTTTGTTTGCTAGCTTTTGTCTTTAAGCAAAAAACAAAAACAAAACAAAACAAAAAAACAAAAAAAACAAAAAAACCTGAACAAAACAACATGGTGCCTTGACAAAATGGAGAGGAGAAATTTGTGAGGTACAAAAGAAATGCAGAGTACAAAGTATCAATAAGTATCTTGGAAACCAGTAAAAAAGATTTTTAAAGAAAAAAAAATTATTCCTGTAATTTTTAAATATACCAAAACATAAAATAGTAAAGGTGAATTTAAGTTTGAATTCCTAGCCTGGACCATTGTTTCTTATCAGAAGAAATTGGCTACTTGTTTGAGAGATAGTTGTCTGTTTTTGAAAAGTTATGTGGGGCTATTTATGTAATAAATCATCATCTGGTTGCCAGTTAGGATCAGTGACTGGAGGTTTTCAGAGAAAAGGGAAGATGATTTTCTGTTGGTTGTTTAGGTTTGAGTAGAAAAATGGATGTTAAACATCTGACAGCTTCAACCTGCTAAGGAAGAATATTTCAAAATCAGCATCTGGATTTTGTTAGAATCATCCATTTGTATCAGTTTGATCCTATAGGAAGAAGTAGATTATTGGCACAAGGACAGAGAACTGGCGTTTTGATCAGCTCTTCATGACTGGCTTTAATAGTCTCAGGTGTGCAGACACAAGAGACTCCTCTTCACACAGGAGACCGTACATCTCTTTTTTAATCAACTGCACAAAAGGATGGGTCATTAGAGAGAAATGGGATGCTGGTCTGACTCCCTAGACAGTGAGTTGCAGTGTGGCACAGACAGCTCATGAGGTGCAGAGAGGGAGCCCCCACCAACTCCTGAACATGTGGAGAACCCATATATGGTGGTTACATGGCTTCCAAGGCTTCATAACATGGCATGAGGAGGCATCTGCACTGATGTCCATGGGAGTTATTTTTGGAAAGGACAGAAAACTGGCTTTGAGAAGTGTTCTAGATGAGAGCATTACTCACTATTTACTCTGGAGTCTGTTGTACTTTTGCTTGTTTCTCTAGTGTTTTGGGAGCACCTTCTGCAGGCAGAGGGTGGGTGGCAGGGGGAGAGTCTGTTTGGAAACCAAGTTAGAGCTGGAGGAGCCTTTACAGAGGATTCACAGAGAATTAGTTCCAAGAACAGTACAAGCGATATGACAGAGTGATGATTCTGTTTTCACGATAACTCATCCACAAATTTTACTTTTCCACCTCTAGTTTCAAAGAGCACTTCTGATAAACAAAATGCTCATCAGCTTTCCATCTATAGGTAAGGTATTGAATCTCCCTGTCCCATCAACTCATCTGTTAAAGAAGATTTCCAGAATATTTGCAGGGAAGGGGTCTGGAGTTTCAGCTTACTATGGCTGCCAGGGAAGCAAACCTACATCTACTATTGTGTCTCCTATTGCCTGGGCACAGCTTCTTCCATGGAGGTGCTTAGCTGCTACAGTAGCAAGGATGGCCTTTTTTCTTTTTCTTTTTCTTTTTTTTTGGGGGGTTGCTGTTTCCCTGAGCCCAAGAATAAAGAATGGGGCTTCTGCTTGCTCCTGCACCCACAAATGTCAGATGAGGATGACCTTTCTTTTGCTGGAGAACAAGGAAAGATGTCCTCCATGGTAGCTACCAATATAAAATGGGATCAGGTCAGCCAACAGAGACATTTGGGGGAAAAAAATGTTCAGAAGCCTTAGGATAGGATCTCTCCATAAGATGAAAATAATAGCTTATCTTTGATTTTGATCACAATCCTGATGGGAAAAAATGCCACATTGTGCTCTCACAGGGTAAGAAAGCTGGGCTGCTCTGTGAGTTCTGTGTTGTGTAAATATAGAAAACAGGCTCCTAGTTTTCATGCTAGAGCCTAGTGCTTGCTTTTACAGTGGGACTGCCTGTCTAACAAAATCACTAGCTCCTTAAAGGGGCTTGACTGGGAGACCAGTGACATCAGGCAGCCAGCATGCCCTGCTGAGCTTCCACCTGCTTGTCCCAATAGCTAGGACTCCAAAGAAGCCTCAACTTCCTGAGGCATGCCTTTTAAGACCTTTTTACATTTCCTCTTCAGGTGGGGCCCTCACCACTTCACCTGCCTCCCCTTCTCATCTCTCACAACACCCCCTCCTGCTCTCACCCTGACCAGCACTAACCCAATTAAAATCCAGCAGAGGCAGGATCTCCAGTTTGACTAACTTGAACTCACTAACATTGATGCATTACCTTAAATAAGCCTTTGTCTCCTGGCAGAGCGAAAGCATTTTTTCTTTGTTAAGGAAATGTCAGGCGTTAGTCAGTAAGGAGATGCTTGTGGGAGAGAGCTGGACTCTGTATCCAGCCAGAATAGAAAACTCACCCAGTGCTGGGTTTGCAGGCAGTCCTTTCCCCCAATGACCCCTTTCCCCTAAGACTAGTTATAACTGCCACAAGTTTAGTTCCAGCTTTGATAAGTCCAGTGAAAAGAGTGCAACTCTAAGAAACAGACAGACCCGCACTCAGATTTTCAAACTGCAGTGTGTCTGGCTGTGCCCTCTTGTGTATTTTACCTCAAGACTGTTTATAAAATGGCGATATTATATGTAATTGTGATTATATATGCAATTGTAAATGTGTGCATATACTTATCAATATGTTTATATATGATACCTGTATAATATTATATGTATAGAATGTATGTATTACATGTATTTACCTGAGTTTCATGTTTTTTTAGCCTTTCTTAAGAGCCCCCAGATAGCATACTTATTTTTCATACAATTTATTCTCAGGTTGGTATGGAATTATTTTTGTGCCTTAGACTGTGAAATTCTTCCCAGCAAAGAGGCTACCCTACCTGTTACTTACTGGAGGGGCCAGCACATAAAAGTAGGTATTCAGTCAATTAAAGACTGATGCTGCTTCCAATTACCTTCTTAAGGTAAGAGCATACCTTAGAACAGACCATCCTCAATCAACAGAATTGTTTCTTTCTTGTTAGGTTCTACTCCTTAAGTTTAATTTTTATCTTTTCTCTCCTGCAAATGGTTGGTTCCAGCAGGCTTGGATTCACTAAGGGCGTTTTCTGGCTTTGAACTGAGACCTGCATCTTCCTGGGCCAGGCTGGACCAGATTCTTACTGCTAGGAGTTAATGGACAATTTTTCTGATTAACCTTTAAAATGCATTAGAAAGAAAATAGACTTAAAGCCATGTATCAAAATTGTGTGTTTAGGAATACTTTCATCTTGTTAGCAATCACTGGACTTGGATCCACTTAGTGACTGAAAATCGTTGTTCCCAAGTTCAATTTTTTCCATAGGTTGCTGGGTTTAGTGGTCTGCTGTATCTGGGGGAGGCATCATGGGAAGCGAGAAGGGAAGATAAGTGCCATCGTAGGTTAGAGGGAAATGCTGGCATGGGAGTGTGGGGTGCAGACCTGGTGTCACTAGTGCAGTTCCTGTTGCCTTGCTGAAGGTTTGGATGGCAAGATGCGGGTCTGAGATGCAGATGTGGCCTTCTGCAACACTTTTATTGGGGTACAGCTTGGCACAGGGACACGGGACCTTGGCCGTGCTGGGACACATGTGCCCAGCCTGCCCTGCGCCTGCAGGAAGTGCAGGTCTGGCCGGGAAGCATGTGGCCCTGTGTCTCCCTGTCAGGCCACCTCCATTCTGTCTCTGATTGGGCTTCCCGAGTACCTCTAACCAGGCATGTCTGGCCACCCCCAGGGCAGGCAGAGAGGCCAAGGCAGGTGGCACCACCCCAGGCCAGTCCTAGGGCCCCAGAGGTGTGAACCAGAGTCCCCTCTTCAGACCCTCCTCCTCTCCCTCTGTCCTGTTCCCCCTTCCCCTCCCAGTTACTTCTCCCTGCATGGCCCCATGGTGCTCCTAACCCTGCCTCTCACTCTATGCCCCACTCAGGCCTGCATGGCTGGGCACACCTAGGGGACATCACAGGTGGGGACATGGACAAAGGAACAAAGGAACACCAAAAGTCGTGCACCTGCTTGCAGTTCTGTGCTCAGTACCTGGGGCTCTGCAGTAGCATTGTTTTGGAGGAAATTAGAAAGCAAAGGTGAATCATCTCTGTGAATAAAGAAATCCAAATTCAGAAAAACACTGGGAGGGAAACAGGAAATTTCAAAGACTGACACAAAGGAAAACTATCCTTTTGAAATTTTGTGACAATAGGGAGTTGGAACTTAGGTGTATGGGGTTCATTTCTAAGAAGCCTGAAAATTCTTTTTCTTTTGAAACTGTGTTTTGATGAAAATCATGACTGTAATATTTTAGAATTTCTGGAGAAAATTATTAATTTTTCCTCCTCAGGAAACTGTGAAGACAGATGAGAAGTGATAAATGAGGGCTGGGAGTGGCTGATGCTGCTGTTACTTGGGGTTTGAGGTTTAACTTGGGTCTGGGTGATTGGAAGGTGAGTTTTCCACTGCAGTGGGAGGAGAGACCCCCAGACTCAGGTGCATCACTTCCCTGGCACCCTCTGGAGAGCAGACACCTGCATGGGGGCTGCCCAGGCACAGGGGCCACAGGCCAGAGGTATTCACTGAGGGCCCTGGAGGCCAGCCAAACAGCAGGAAGGAGATGGAGGCAGTCCAGGGTCTTGCTGTTTTCCCTCTGGACCTCAGGCCAGCTTTCCAGTGGTTTACATTTGCTGCTTCTGACTCTGTGGTCACCCCAGTGGCCTGAGGAGCCAGCTGGAATCTTTAGACTGCATGGAGTAGGGTGGGCTCCAAAGTCCCTGGCCTAGGGTTTTCCTTCCTTAAATGTCAGGGAACTGCAGTGCCACTGGACTCTATTCAGTTGACCTAAATTGGGGTTTGGGGACCACACAGCTTGAGGCCCACTGCTATGGCTGCTGCAGTGGCTCGCACCCTCATGTAACTCATCCTTCTTGTGTCACTAAGAACCACTGCACTCTGAGAAAGGAGAAAGAGCCACCTGCTCACCATGGATCCATCTCCTTGCTGGCCATCCTCATCAGTTCACACACTGATGGTAGTTCCCCCGGGGTGGAGTCACAGGTCTCTGACTTCCTGGTGGAGCCACCTTGAGCCAGTAACTCCAAAGGCTCAACCTGCTTTCAGGTGAACAAGTAGGGGTTTGACACCTGCTGGCCCCCAGGGACTGTGCTAGGTGCCTTCTCCATCACTAGCAGCCATGCTGTTGGGGCAGATGGACACAGGGACATGGTCCTGCTACCTGCCCTGAGAGTCCTGAGATGATGATTGGCAACCAGAGCTACCCTAAGTCAGCCACAAACTAGCCAGACCTCCCCAGTCGTCAGAAATGGGGTGTGTGGAGCTGTGGAAATGTGCACACAACAGGAGAGGTGAAGAAGGCTGTTCTGCCATCCTCCCAGATGCCGCTTCACTCAGTCCATGAGGAGAGCTGTGTTCTTCATCTTGCCAATCCCCCTTCCTAAAATGTCAGAAACTTGAGAAGCTTCTGCTTCTGGTTAGATGACTCAGTCACCCACAGGCATGCACTGAGCCCTGCTCCATAAACTTGTGGGATTTGAGGGGTGCAGCTTAAACACAGGAGACCAAGCCTGCTCTCCAGCCCTCTCAGCCAGGGGGACAAGCAAACCAGTACAAACCAGAACAAGTAATGCATAGTGTACTGTCAATGCTAATCAGCATTAGGGCAAAATCCAAGAGGGGTTTTAGTTTGTTGCAGGTGTGTTCATGTTACTCAGCACATGGGGGACACCTTCTTGATGCATCAATGTGCACCTGTGGCAGTGACATGAACAGTCAAGAGTGGGGATGGTGGGACTTTCTTTTTGTAATGAGTCAAGTTGCACCATAAAAACATGATTGGCCCAGATGTCCATAGATTTCTTTCCTCATACATGGCACATTTCCATGAGTCTGACAGACCAGTCCAGATACTTCATTGTTTTGAGAGCATCCACAGAGGGGCTAATTTAAAGAAATGTCTAAATAATGCAGTAAGCACCTCTGTGATTCAATAGATTTAAGATAAGTAGTTGACATCAAGTGAAAGCAACTGTTCAAATTCAGTGGGTGAGAATGAAAGGAAAATCAATTTTTTTTCGAGAAATAAAAGACCATAGATGACCCTGGAAAAATCAAGACAAAAAGCTGCTGAACAGTTACATCCAAGAAATATGAAGACGGCACCAAGCATTTTGTGATGGTGACCTGTTAAGAAGGGCCTTTGAGCCAGGCTGTTATCTGAAAATACAAATAATGGTACATTCTTTGTTCTGAGGTGAGGACTAAGGTAAAGTCACTTGTGTAACATCAGGATCATAGGTATTTTGTTAAATAAGATGAATAAGTCCTTGGATGATCCAGACAAGAAGACTGAGGATGAGAAACATAGGTTGCAAGGAAAGTGAATTCTTAATGCTTGTACATATGGATGATATAATACTTAAGTAATTTTGCCCAAAGCAAGAACTCCTTAATCCAATATCACCCCAGTCAAAAAGCTCATTAATAATTTGGTCATGCTGCCTGATATTTTTAGATTCATTTTTTTTTGTCTTTTGTCTTTTTAGGGCCATACCCATGGCATATGGAGGTTCCCGCTAGGGATCCAAGCAGAGCTACAGCTGCTGGCCTACACCACAGCCACAGCAATGTGGGGTCCTAGCCATGTCTGTGACCTACACCACAGCTCACCACAATGCCAGATCCTTAACCCACTGAGCAAGGCCAGGGATTGAACCCACAGCCTCATGGTTATTAGTCAGATTTGTTAACCACTGAACCACTGCAGGAACTCCAAGATTGATTTTTTTTTTTTGCAAGCAATTTTTCTCTTTTGATTTGACCAAATGCGTCATCCTCCAGGGAAGGAAGATTGAATAACTGTCAAAAAATTAAATTTTGCTGAACATAATTTGTCATAGGTGAAGAAGGCTATGATTTCCAAACACCTCTCATATGCGAGGCACCCACTCTGTCTTCTCAACAATCCTATTAGGAAGGATTTCAGTCACTAGGAGATTAAATAACCTTCTAAGGATCCCAATTCTCTTAAATAGCAGAAACATAGATTTGATCCAGGTATTTCTAAACTTAAAATCCATGGGACTTTTAAACAGCAAGTGATTTTTAGGTAGAAGTAAAAAGAATCACCACTGGTGAACTAGGACATATTGGGACACCTACATGTCATTTAAGTATAAATATTGAAGTTTGGAAGTATTAGATTAAAACGGAAAGTTGTTGCACAGTTCAGACACTTCAAACTCAGAACACTGTCTGACTTGTTCATGCCCAAAGTTGACTTTTCTGATGTCATCTCACTGCATGGCCAGTGATTTCCTAACCCTACCTCCTACCCTTCAGCACTGGAATGTCATCACTTCTAATCACAAGGCCAAGAGACAATCCAGCAACTCACTCAAGTCAGGTAGCTGATTCTAATCTTTATACTCTGTCAAAACATATTATAGACAAGCTAGAATACAACAGCATAATTTAACCTTGTCTCCGACATTTAAATAATGTCATCTTCTATGTTTTGCAGTACCATAATTATCAGTAATTAAAATGTTAAATGATTCATCATTGAAGTGGTTTCCATTTTTTCTCTAGGCTGTCAAGATAATGATTTTTCAATTTTCTTCTGAAGGGGACAAAGGAAAGGAGTGAGCTTGCTGAGGAGAAGCAGTTAGGGAGGCTGGATATGAGGGCAGAACTGGGAGAGGCTAATTCATCGTCAGTGAAGCACCATCAGCCCCGGTCAGGAATCCAGCTCATGATCTCCTGTTGGAATCTAAGGCTTCTGAGTCTAAAATGAGTTGCTTCTGCTCTGTGTCCTTTTCAATTCTGGGAACTGATCAAGCAGGTAGCAGTCACTCAATATTTTATTTGCTGAACAGCATTAACTATGTGCTCCATCATAGCCAATTCCAAACCATTTCATTACTTCTATCCACCAGTGATTTATATTTTCAAGCAAGAGAGAGGACAGGGAAATTTGCTATGAGTTTGGAAGAGAGATCATAAATCAAGCTGTATAAATCTGCAACATCCACTTGCTCCTTCACCAAGTATTTATTGAGCACTTACTATCTGCTGGGCTCTCTTCCAGGTCTTTCCATTGAGTTTATGATAGTTTGTGCCATGCTAAATACTGCACTGAGAATGTGTGAAACTGAGGTACTGATTTATTTTTTAGAACAAGTTAGGAAGCATGGCCGTAGCCTTCCCCAGGTTTTTAGTTTTGTTTTTGGTTTTTGCAGTGGGAAAGGATGGCTTGTCTTCATTCCAGGTCTGCTTCTCTGTTTGAACAGACTTATCTGTTCAAACTCATTCAAAAGCAAAATCCTCCTCCATAGAGGAGTGGTAGGAAAGCTAATGGACAAAATGTTATTCTGGAGGGTTCACATATTCCCCAGTTGGTGAAGGCTGAATGAGACAGCCAATCTCTAAAAAAATTAATTTCCAATGCTACATTTATTCAACAATTTATTGAACCTCTACTCAGTGCCTTGCACTTGGAAAGCTGTTTCTGCTATGCTGTCACAAGACCCAGGCCTGTCCTGAGGGGGTTGAACCAAGGTGAGCAGAATATATATAAACAAAATACTAATCCAGAGAAAGGATATTACAGGGGCCTCTCTGGTACCATCTAGGTTACTAACTAAAGTTCAGCTAACTAAAGTGGAACAAGAAATTCCTTTCACAATTATCTCACTGTAGTTTTGCTAGATGTGGTTAAATACTTTAGTTTCATATGAACATGTTTATAAACATTTTGGGGTAGCTGGCTTTATTGCAAAACTTAATCATTGAATAAGCCTCCCAAAAGTTGGGTGGAAGTTTTAGGAAATACTGTAAGAGTGAGTTTTATTTTCTGGGTGTTTGATTTCTAATATGCATTGTTATAAATTAAATATTCTCCCTTCAACACTAAAGTATTCTTTCTCCTCCTTTAAAAAGATGGTTCTAAGTTTCTGCTCTATATAAAATCCACTTATACAATATTTTCTTGGGCTACAAATTTTGAGGACAATGCTATCTGCAGGCATTATATAGTCTTAGCTATTTTTCAGTTGACAAAAGCATGAGTAGATTTGTCATGCCATATGTGATAAATATTTAGTTTTAATTGGTTGAGTTGATTAGCACTTAATAAATAGCTTTTAGCCATCGTTGAATGGTCTCTAAGGTTAACATGTTGACAGTGCCATTAATTTGACTTAAATCTAGTGGAATAATATTCTAATGTGTATTGATCCCAAATTACAGAATAGCCTGTCAGATTTGTTTTCTCCGCACACCAAATCATAATACTTGCCCCAATTTTAAAGCCATTGGATGTTACTGCATTGAATATGACTATGAATAGTAAAGATTGCTTTGGACAAAATGCATCACAGTTGTGAAAGAATGTTTTCAGGAAGAGCTATCTGAAAAAGTGACTGATTAGTGAAGAACTGAGGTTCATTAATACATCGTTTTGCTTCCTCTATGTTAAATTGTAATTTTTGTTTTGCTTTGACTGAAATAACCTCTTGTGCAAAAGCAACATTCCATAGAGTTCAGCCTGCAGGAAGGCTACATCCTGGAGTCCCTATCATCCTCATGGGGCCCCTGCTGGCAGTTTCTTTTCCCTGGATGCTCAGAGCCACAGGACTCCTTGTGAAGTCATTTAAATAAATAGAGATCAAAATTCACATTTAATTATAGGGCTAATACCACTCACTTGTAGGAAACATAAAAAGAAATATACACCTCAGGAAGTAAGAGGATAAAGGAGAGGAAACACATGATTATTTATGATGAACTTTTGAGGTGATCCTGATGATTTGTGGCAGAAGCTTACAAAAGATTCCTATTTTTGTCTTCTATAAAAATTAACATGCATTATAGGACATTTTTGAAATATAAGTAAATATTAAAATTGAAAAAGCATACTTAATCCTACATCGGTGCCAATAATCATGTTAGAAACTTTTATTATAGATTTTTGTGAGATATATATATATATATATATATACATATATATATATGTATATATATAAATAAAATAAATGCAAACATACATACTCATCTATTTTGTATCTAATATATCAAATATTTTCTATACTGTTTTAATAATTGTGTTTGTAATAACAGACATATATTTTGTCAAGTATAATTTGTAAGATTCAAAAGATATTTATTTTAAAAATTCCCTGTTGAATTTTATATTATAATTTGAGTATGGACGGTTAAAAAAAGATTTTTTAGGAGTTCCCATGGTGGCACAATGGGACTCACGGTGTCTCTGCAGCTCCAGGATGCAGATTTGATCACAGCCCAACACAGTGGGTTAAAGAATTCAGCATTGCCACAGCTGAGGCTAGGTTGCAACTGTGGCTTGGATCTGATCCCTGGCCCAGAAACTCCATGTGCCTTGGGGCAACCAAAAAAGAAATATTTTTTAAAATAGTGCCTTAGGTTACTGAATAAAGTATTAAACGGGTAGGTTAACTAACACTGAGACAACTTAGTACACATCTCTGAAATTACTTAATACCTTTTTTAAAAATTAAAGTAGTTCATTTATAATGTGTTAGTTTCAAGTGTACAGCAGGGTGTTTCAGGTATATACATGTTCTTTTTCAGATGCTTTTCCATTACAAGCTATTAAAAGATATTGAATATAGATCCCTATGCTGTACAGTAGGTACTGGTTGGTTATCTATTTTATACATAGTAGTGTGTTCCTGCTAATCCAAACCTCCTAATTTATCCCTCCCCTCTTTCTCCTTTGAGAATTATGTCTGTTTTCTATGTCCGAGTCTATTTTTGTTGTGTAAATAAGCTCATTTATATCATTCTTTATATTCCACATATAAGTGGTATCATATGCTATTTGTCTTTCTGTCTGACTTCACTTAGTGTAATAATCTTTACGTCCATCCATGTTGCTGCAAATGGCAAAATATTTCATTCTTTTTATAGCTGAGTAATATTCCATTGTATATAACACATTGTCTTTACATTCCTCTGTCAAAGGACACTTAGGTTGCTTCCATATCTTGGCTGTCATAAATAGTGCTGCTATGAATGTTAGGGTACATGTATCTTTTCAAATATGGTTTTCTCCAGGTATATGCCCAGAAGGAGTGGGGTTACTTGATCATATGGTATTTTTATTTTTAGTTTTTTTTAAGGAAACTCCATGCTATTCTCCATGGTGGCTGTACCAAGTTACATTCCCACCAACAGTGGAGGAGGGTTCCCTTTTCTCCACATCCTCTCCAGTGCTTATTATTTGTAGACTTTTTGATGATGGCAGTTGTAACTGGTGTGAGGTGGTATCTCATGGTAGTTTTGACTTGCATTTCTTTAATAACTAGTGATATTGAACATTCTTTTCATGTGCCTGTTGGCCATCTGTATGCCTTCTTTCAAGAAATGTCTTTTTAAGTCTTCTACCCATTTTTTTTTTGATTAGGATGTTTGGTTTTTTGATAGTGAATTCTATATGAGTTGTTTGCATATTTTGGAAATGAATCCCTTGCCAGTCACATACTTTGCAAACATTTTCTCCTATTGTGCAGGTTGTGTCTTCATTTTGTTTATGATTTCCTTTGCTGTGCAAATGCTTTTAAGTTTAATTAGGTCTCATTGGTTTATTTTTGCTTTTGTTTCCATTACTCTAGAAAATGGATCCAAAAAAATATTGCTGTGATTTATGTCAGAGTGTTCTGCCTATGTTTTCCTCTAGGAGTTTTATGTTATTCAGTATTTAATCCATTTTGAGTTAATTTTTCTGTATGGTTTTAGATAATGTCCTAATTTCCTTCTTTTACATGTAGCTGATCAGTTTTCACAGCACCACTTATTGAAGAGACTGTCTTTTCTCCATTGTATATTCTTGCCTCCTATGTCATAGGTTAATTGACCATAAGTATGTGGGTTTATTTCTGGGCTTTCTAACCTCTTCCTTTGATCTATGTGTCTTTTTTAGTGCCAATACCATACTGGAGTTTTTTGTTTTTGTTTTTGTCTTTTTAGGGCTGCACCCACAGCATATGGAAGTTCACAGACTAGGGGTCTAATCAGACCTACAGCTGCAGCCTATGCCACAGACACAGCAATTCAGGATCTGAGCAGTGTCTATGACCTAATACAACAGCTTGTGGCAATGCCAGATCCTTATCCCACTGAGTGAGGCCAGGGCTCAAAACCCATATCCTCATGGATACTAGTCAGATTCTAACCACTAAGCCACAGCAGGAGCTCCCCAATACCATACTTTTTTAATTGTTGTAGCTTTGTAGTATAGTCTGAAGTCAGGGAGCCTGATCTCTCCAGCTCTGTTCTTCTTTCTCAAGATTGTTTTGGTTATCCAGAGTCTTCCATGTTTCCATACACATTTTAAAATTATTTGCCCTAGTTTTGTGAAAAAATGCCATTGATAGTTTGATAGGGATTGCATTGAATCTGTAGATTTCCTTGGGTAATGTGGTTATCTTAACAATATTGATTATTCCAATCCAAGAACAGATTTGTTAACCACTGTGCCACCACGGGAACTCCCGGATTCTTAACCCACTGAGAAAGGCCAGGGATCAAAGCACCAGATTCTTTTTTTTTTTTAAGAATTATTTTATTTTTATTTATTTATTTATTTATTTATTTTGTCTTTTTGCCTTTTCTGGGGCCACTCCTGTGGCATATGGAGGTTTACAGGCTAGGGGTCAAACCGGAGCTGTAGCCACCAGCCTAGGCCAGAGCCACAGCAGCGCAGGATCCGAGCCATGTCTATGACCTACACCATAGCTCACGGCAACGCCGGATCCTTAACCCACTGAGCAAGGGCAACCTCATGGTTCCCAATCAGATTCGTTAACCACTGTGCCACCATGGGAACTCCCAGATTCTTAACCCACTGAGCAAGCCCAGGGATCAAAGCTGTGTCCTCATGGATGCTCGTCAGATTTGTTTCTGCTGAGCCATGATGAGAGCACCTAAATTTCTATTCTTTAAAATGATATAACCATAATCTCTTTGAACCTTGTGAAATTACATGTTTATGGGTTAAAAACAAAAAAATACCACCAATTTTATGTGGTTTCACCTAATAAATGAAAGGCACACAAGTGAAATGTTCTGTTTGCCACTCTTCATTGGCTTCCAGATGTTTATAGGAAATAGCGCAGTGGCCTAAGAGTCCATTTGCTTTTTGTTGGGATTATTTCAGATGCACAATGAAGACCTAGAAAAAGATAAAACACCACAAAACTGCTTGGAGAGAGATTTGGAACATGCCACAAGCAGCCTGGGGATGGCCCATGATGAGATCCGCAGGCTCGCCACCAAGGAACTGCAAGGCCAGGGGGAAGAGCAGCGCAAATTAGGTAAACACGAGGCTGCTGATACCCACTGAGGCCCACCTCTGACCGGGTTTGAAGTATAATAATCCTACTCAGTGTGGAACTGAGCACCCTGAGAAAAACAAATCTTTTAAGAAAAACGCATAGAAGTCTGATATACCACCTCATTTTCTATGATGTCTAAAAATTTGTATTGGAAGTGTAACATAACACACCTACCCAGAAGTGCAAAACTCCTCTGTGCACACCACCCTGTGCAGGGAATGTCTAGTGCCCTGGGAGCCCAATTTCTTCTCCCTGTGTGTACCCACTGTCTCCTCCCCAAAGGAGTGAGTATCCTAACTTTTGAGGCTATTTCTTAGTTTTGACCACAGACAACATGCATTCTTTCATTTGTTTCGTCTGTTTCATTTCATTCACATGATAGCGGTTTGTTCCTTCTTGCTGTTTGTACTCTCATGTTTCATTGAATAAACACATCCGGTGTGTTCTGTTTGCCCATGCTACTGTTGATAGACATTTATGATGTTTCCAGTTTGGGGCTGTTCTGCATTGTGTTGCTGTGAATATTCTTGTTCTCATCTGTACATAAGAACGGTGGAAAATTGGACTAATGGGTACACACCTGGCTGTGTTTGTCAAAATTCATCAAACTACACACTTAAAAGGATGAATTTTACTGTCTGCAAATTTTACCTTGATAAACCCAATTAGGAAAAAAAAGGAATTTGGCTATGTGAGTCTGATGAGAAATAGTCTGCTGCTAGCAATACAGAAGGAGAAAGGAAAAAGTGGGGCACCCATTCCCTTTCGTTACCCCTGGATGCAGCAGAACTCAGTGGCACACCCTGGGCAGCAGCACAAGGTCCATCTGGTGGGTCCCATACTGCTTACTGAAAACTGTCCACATGGTGAATATACCCCTGGGGACTGCTGGGAAGCTGAGTTAGCAAGTCCTTTTAAAATAGCATATGTGGAGTTCCCATTGTGGGGCAGTGGAAACAAATCTGAATAGGGTCCATGAGGATGCGAGTTTGATCCCTGGTCTTGCTTAGTGGGTTGGGGATCCGGCATTTCCTTGAGCTGTGGTGTAGGTTGCAGGTGCAGCTCGGATCCCGCCATTGCTGTGGCTATGGTGTAGGCCAGCAGCTGCAGCTCTGATTCAACCCCTAGCCTGGGAACTCCATATGCCACAGGTGTGGCCCTAAAAAGCAAAAAAGAAAAAAAAAAAGAAAGAAAAAAAGAAAATAGCACCTGTAGTGTCACTGTGTGCCTTATGTGTTACTTCTTGAATCATCCTGGTGCTGGAGAGCCACTGCTAATCCCGTTGCACCACAGTGGGGACTCCAGGCTTATAGCTTAAAAGAGTTTTTACCTTTGAGAGATACATAGTGAAATATTTAGAGATGTGTGATATGATGTCTGGAAGATGTTTCAAAATTATACAGGTCCCTACTTCACACCTACACAAAAATTAACTTAAAATGGACCACAGAGCTAATACATGTAAGAGTTAGATCTGTAATATGCTTAGAAGACCATATAGGAGTAAATCCTGATGATCTGGGGTTAGGCAATCATATGTGAACTATAACACCAAAAGCAAACGTGATAAGAGAAAACCTAGTAAGTTGTACCTAATCAAAATTTAAAATTTCTGTACTTCAAAAGATACCAACAAGAAAGTGAAAAGGCAAACCCCAGGCTGAGAAAATATTTGCAAATCATACGTTCGATATGGGACTCATATCTAGAATAGAAGTCTTATATATTCGATTATATTATTTAAAAAGACAGCCCAATTTAAAATGAACAAAATATTCGAGTAGAGATTTCTTTAGAGAAGGTATGTGAATGGCCAGTAGGCGTAAGGAAAGATCTCGACATCACTGGTCATTCGGAGAGTGCAGGTGAAACTGTGGTAACATCCCACTTTACACCTGCTAGTGTGGATGTAATAAAAAAGTCTGTGACAAGTGCTGATAAGAATGTGGAGAAATTGGAACATTGCCGACTGGAGTGTAAAATGGTGAAGACACTTTGGAAAACAATTTGGTGGCTCCTCAGGGTGTTCAGTGTAACATGATCACGTGACTGAGCCATTCCGCTCCTAAGTGACCCAAGCAAAATGAAAATGCAAGTCCACTAAAAACTCACATGTGAATGTTCAGAGCGCTGATGTTTACAGGAGGCAAAGCATAGAAACAATTCAAATGCCCAAACACTTATATGGAACAATTAAAGACCCAGAATCGCCAAAGCAATCCTGAGAAACAAAGACCAAGTAGGAGGCATAACTCTCCCAGACTTCAAGAAATATGACAAAGCTACAGTCATCAAAACAGTGTGGTACTGGTATCAAAAGAGACAGACAGACCAATGGAACAGAATAGAGAACCCGGAAATAAACCCTGACACCTATGGTCAATTAAGCTTTGACAAGGGAGGTAAGAACATAAAATGGGAAAAAGAAAGTCTCTTCAGCAAGCATTGCTGGGAAACCTGGACAGCTGCATGCAAAGCAATGAAACTAGAACACACCCTCACACCATGCACAAAAATAAACTCAAAATGGCTGAAAGGCTTAAATATACGACAGAACACCATCAAACTCCTAGAAGAAAACATAGGCAAAACACTCTCTGACATCCACATCATGAATATTTTCTCAAGTCATTCACCCAAAGCAATAGAAATTAGAGCAAAAATAAACCCATGGGACCTAATCAAACTGACAAGCTTTTGCACAGCAAAGGAAACCCAAAAGAAACCAAAAAGACAACCTACAGAATGGGAGAAAATAGTTTGAAATGATGCAACTGACAAGGGCTTAATCTCTAGAATATATAAGCAACTTATACAACCCAACAGCAAAAAAGCCAATCAATCAATGGAAAAATGGGCAAAAGACCTGAACAGACATTTCTCCAAAGGAGAAATACAGATGGACAGCAAACACATGAAAAAATGCTCAACATCACTGATTATAAGAGAAATGCAAATCAAAACTACCATGAGATACCACCTCACACCAGTCAGAAGGGCCATCATTAATAAATCCACAAATAACAAGTGCTGGAGGGGCTGTGGAGGAAAGGGCACCCTCCTGCACTGTTGGTGGGAATGGAAACTGGTACAGCCACTATGGAGAACAGTTTGGAGATACCTTAGAAATCTACACATAGAACTTCCATATGACCCTGCAATCCCACTCTTGGGCATCTATCTGGAGAAAACTGTCCTTAAAAGAGACACATGCACCTGCATGTTCATTGCAGCACTATTCACAATAGCCAGGACGTGGAAACCACCCAAATGTCCATCAAGAGATGATTGGATTTGGAAGAGGTGGTATATATACACAATGGAATACTACTCAGCCATAAAAAAAGAATGACATAATGCCATTTGCAGCAACATGGATGGAACTAGAGAATCTCATACTGAGTGAAATGAGCCAGAAAGACAAAGACAAATAGCATATGATATCACTTGTAACTGGAATCTAATATCCAGCACAAATGAACATCTCCTCAGAAAAGAAAATCATGGACTTGGAGAAAAGACTTGTGGTTGCCTGATGGGAGGGGGAGGGAGTGGGAGGGATCGGGAGCTTGGGCTTATCAGACACAACTTAGAATAGATTTACAAGGAGATCCTGCTGAATAGCATTGAGAACTTTGTCTAGATACTCATGTCGCAACAGAACAAAGGGTGTGGGAAAAAATGTAATTGTAATGTATACATCTAAGGATAACTTGATCCCCTTGCTGTACAGTGGGAAAATAAAAAATAAAAATAAAAAAAAAATCAAATGCCCTTCATTTGGTAAATCAATAAACACAACATGGTACATCCATCCTGCCCAGAAAAGAGTTAACATAGAAGCCCTGACCCTGCTGTCCTTGGAAAGTCCTGCTTGCCAGGTTAGCCCCGCCTGACATCTGGGAATGTGAATGTGGGAAGGGTCCCACCATGCCCCAGTTTATAATAGTAACTCTGTGCCTGAGCTCTTTGTACAGATCATGTGTTATGTGGAAAACCTGCTTTCCCTCTGAGAGTCTGGCACTCCGGTGCATCCCAGGCAGAAGACGGCATCTATGTAACCAGCCCCCAGTAAACACCTTGGGCATCAAGTCTGCAACGACTTTTCCTGGTGGACCTTTCATATTGTATATTTGTTGCTGGAGAAATTAAGCACATCCTATGTGACTCCAGTGGGAGAAGATGCTTGGACGTTCGTGCCTGATTTCCCCTGGCCTTTACCTCCAATATCTTTTCTATGTGATTAGGAATGCTCATTTGTAAGATTCCCATTAGACTGTCACTTCTGGAAGATTCCTCGACTTGCTATCACAGGAGGCCTTTCAGCCATAGCATTGGTGATGAGTAGACCACAGGAGGCAAAGTTATAAAGCCTGGATTATAGACTCAAATCCAAAAGATTCCAATGCCCCATATTCCTTCCCTGGACCATCCTATTACCCTCATACAACTCTAGAATAGTACCAAAAGCTACTGCCTAGAATTTTGCTGTTTTGATATTTCAAACAACTGCTGGCAAAATTCTAGATAGTATTAATTATAGGAGTTAATTTTAAGTATTTACAATGTGTAATATTTCTTTCTACTAGACTGGTAGACCATGATGAAAAACTTCCAGCTGTTCCTGCTGTTTACAGGCCCTAAGTGCACAGCGTCTGCGTAGGGAAACTGGGAAAGGTCACGTGACCAGATGTCAGGGCGGGGGTGGTTAAACATGAGATGCACAGAAACATGAAGAGGGCAATCTGGGGAGTTCCTGTTGTGGCTCAGTGATAACGAACCTAATGAACCTGTCTAGTATCCATGAGGATGCGGGTTCCATCCCTGGCCTTGCTCAGTGGGTTAAGGATTCGGCCTTGTGTGAGCCGTGGTGTAGGTCGCAGATGTGGCTCGGATCTGGCATTGCTGTGGCTGTGGGGTAGCCCTGCAGCTCCAGATCCACTTTGACCTCTAGCTTAGAAACTTCCATATGCCATGGGTGCAGCCCTAAAAAGACAAAGCGGGGGCAATCTGGAAAAGCTTCCTGGAGGAGGTGACATTTATGCAGAAACTCCAAGGACAGCCACCAGAAAGTGTTCCAAAGAGAAAGAGCCCTTTGAAACATGATTATTTTACTAACCATTTGCTCTTTATGCAAGTATTTTCTTCTCTTTTTCTTTTAGATTCTGCATTTGAGGAGTCTCAACTAGAAGTTGAGAAATTAAAAGAACTTTTTAAAAAGCTGAAAGAAAATGGTGAGACATTTTAACAGATATAGCAATATTTAATAGTAAAATATTAAACAATAATATTTATATAATGTTTTAAAATGAAAATGTTATTTAATAATTTAATAATAACATTACTCCTACTATTACTATTTCTACTGCTGTTACTATTATTGCCATTTGTTTCTTACTAACAGGTACTCTGCCAGGCACTTGCCATACTGTTATCGCTAACCCTAACGACAATTCCAAGTTGTGACTATTATTATTCCCATTTCATAGGTAAACAGACTGAGTCATGATAAGGTTAAATGCATTATCCAATAGCTACATGAAGTGTTAGAGCTGGTGTTTGAACCCATGTATATCTGACTCCAAAACCTTGGGTCAACACAAACAATACATATTTTACTGGGGCCACTGGGATCAAGATACCTTGTAATGCATTTAACAACACCTCAGTTTTTGTTTACTGCGAAGCCGATAGGCTTGGAAGAAGTGGTGAATTATCTGACCCCAGATTGACCTTGTAAAGATATCAGCTGTAAAAAATGTAGTGAAATTTGAGTGTTACAGTGGTAGTAACTACAAAAATAATTTAAAATATGTTTAGTGGTTTTAAGTGGTTATAAAAAGAGGCTTATTTATCCTGTAATATTATGATTTACAGTAAGAAGCATATATTTGGTCTTTGATCTGTTTTTGGCACTAAGCCCCAAACCCTTGCAGTTTCCTAAGGATAAGAATAAGGGTGGCTTTGGTTATGATAACAAGGACTTTTGGAAAGCCCCTAGGTAACCGTAGGATCAGTACTGGTTGCCAGGGGAGCCAACTGCATGCTTAGAGGGTTGGAGCTTTCTTTTTTTGTTTGTTTTTGTTTTTATTCTTTTGGCTGCACCTGCAGCAGATGTGGAAATTCCCGGGGCCAGGGATCAAACCTTGCCACAGCAGCGACCCTGAGCCACTGCAGTGTCAACACCAGATCCTTTACCTGCTGCATCACAAGGGAACTCTGGGTTGAAACTTTCAGTTCCAACTCTACCCCCTCCATATCGGTAACCCCAATCCTCCCATGTCCCCACCCCACCTCCCAGGAGGGAAGAGAGGCTATAGATTAAGTTCAATTACCAGTGACCAGTGATTTAATCAGTTGTGCCTATATAAAAACCCAGAAGGACAGGGTTCAGAGAGCTCCCGGACTGGTGAACGCATGGAGATTTGGGAAGCGGGGTGCACTCAGGGAGGGTGTGCAATCCCTGCACCTCTTTCCCATGCCTTGCCCTATGCACCTCTTCTATCTAGCTGTTCCTGAGTTATGTTCATTTATAATAGACTGGCTCATCTTGTAAATGAAATGTTTCTGAGTTCTGTGAGCTGCTTTAACAAATAATCAAACTGTAGGAGGAGGTCATAGGAATCTCTGGTTTATAGCCAGTCAGTCAGAAGCACAGACAACAACCTGCCCTAGCGATTGGCGTCTGAAGTGACATTCTTGTGGATCTGAGCCCTTGGCCTGTGGAATGATGCCAACCCCAGAGGGACAGTATCAGAGTTGAGTTGAACTGGATACCCAGCCGGTGATGGAGAATTGTTGGGATGTGTTGGGGGGAACCTCCATCCCTCATAACTGATGATCAGGATTGTTTAAAAAATATGTGGGTACAATTAAAAGAGAGCACTGCTTGCACAGTAATAGAGAACGTAAACAAAATCAGTAAGCATGTGGAAGACCCAGTAACACCACTAATCAGCATGGGGAGATTGATAGAGAACGCCACCAGAAGGGTTATAGTCTTTCCACGCATATGGAACAGTCACAAAAAGAGGTCATTGCCATCAAACAGATTTCTGCAGAAGAAATGAAATTATACAAATTATGTTCTAATAGAATTAAACCAAAAAGCAATAACGGAAGGATGTTTAGCAAATTGCCAAGTAGCAAGTTAAATAAAATACTTCTAAATTGCCATGCCTTCAGAGAAAAAACTGCAAGGGATATTACAAAATATTTTCTATGAATTGACTTGAATGAAAATGAAAACACTAAACATATCAGCTTTTGTGGGATGCATGTAAGCCAGTGCTTAAGAAGGAAATGTATGCCATATAATGCTCATTCCAGAAATCAAAAAAGGACACAAAATAATCTAAGCTTCTACTTTAAAAACCCAGTATAAGAGCAAAATAAATCCAAAGCAAGCACAGTGTTCCCAATGTGGTCAGTGGTTATGAACCCAACTAATATCCATGAGGATATGGGTTCGATCCCTGGCCTCTCTCAGTAGGTTGGGGATCCAGCGTTGCCGTGAACTGTGGTGTAGGTCACAGACGTGGTTTGGATCTGGCATTGTTGTGGCTGTGGTTGTGGCTGGCAGATGCAGTTCTGATTCAATCCCTAGCCCAGGAACTTCCACATGCCACGGATGAGGCCCTAAAAAGAAAAAAAAAAAAAAGTCCAGCTCATTAGTCTGATGTGAGAAGAAAAACCATTCTGTTCCATTTCATTAGCTGGTAGAACATTGTCAGGCTGGACTTAAAGAGTTTGGCAGCTTTTCTTCACAAAGAATCACAAAGGTGGAAACAGGGTAGGGTTGACAAGAAGGTCAGGAAACTTAGTTTCAGAGTTAGTGCCCCCAAATTAAAACCTTGATCCAGTTGGATCTCTCTGTTTTAGGCTCAGTTGACTTACGGAAAGCGAAGGAACATAACCGGAGACTGGATGAGGAAATTCTGGCTTTAAGAAATCGGGTTCGATCACTTGACTCAGAAAAAAAAAGTACTTGGAGAAGAGATAAGTTGTCTAATTTGTTCTTGGAACTGATTTAAATGTGTGTAGAGTAACAGTCAGCAGCTAGAGCAACCTGGATGTCCATTGTCCATTGTCATTGGTGAAGGCTGATTCTGGGGGCTGTGGCATCACAGGTAGATCGTATGCTTTTCCTGGCTGCATTCTGTCAGCCTTTCTCTTTCATATTTTATGCATTGTAACTACACAGGCTGAGCAGTAACATTGTCGTTGTGTCCATTTAGGCTCTCTTCTTTTTATGAGGATTTAGATAATAGTTTATAGTTACCGCAAGTAGAAATTATTACTCTATCGGATACACTTGAGATTATTAATACTAAACCCTTTCTTATGTTAGGTTTTTGAGCCATTTCTTCTTAGGAATTTACTGATTTTTTCATAGGTGCTTCCAGGTTCTAGATATACGACATGTCACTCAGCTTACGTTGTGTTCATTTCACAGTCCCATCTCTAGCGTCTAATGCAAGGTCTGGGACACACTAAGTTCCCAGGAAATGCTGTTGCAAGAAGGAGTTACTATTCACTAAGATGGCTGTATCATCGAAACAATAAAAATAGCAAATGTCGAGGATGTAGAGAAATTGAAACCCTTTGTGCATGGTTGTTAGGAATGTAAAATGAAGGAACTGCCTCGTGGCTCAGTGGGTTAAGGATACAGTGTTGTCATTTCTGTGGCTCTAGTTTCAGCTGTGGCATGAGTTCAGTCTCTGGCCCTGGAACTTCTGCATGCCATGGGCACAGCCAAAAAAAAAAAAAAAAATGGAAAATGGTACAGCCTCTGTTGAAAACAGTATGCAGGAGTTCCTGTTGTGGCTCAGTAGTTAACATATCTAACTAGGAGCCATGAGGTTGCAGGTTTAATCCCTGGCCTCACTCAGTGGGTTAAGGATCCAGCGTTGCCATGAGCTGTGGTGTAGGTCAAAGACGCGGCTCAGATCCCTAGTTGCTGTGGCTGTGGTGTAGGCCGGCAGCTACACCTCCAATTAGACCCCTAGCCTGGGAACCTCCATGTGCCACAGGTACAGCCCTAGAAAAGGCAAAAAAGACCAAAAAAAAAAAAGAAGAAAAAAGAAAACAGTATGGTCCTTTCTTAAAAGAGTAAACATAGTTACCATGTGATGGCAATTCTGCTTCTAGGTATACATACCCAAAAGAATTGAAAGCAGGGACTCTGACAGGTGTTTATTCACTCGTGTTCATAGCATTGTTTTTCACAACAGCCAAAAGGTTGAAGCAACCCAAGTAGCAGTTGGCAAATAAATGGAACGAAATGTGTTATATGCATGCAACGGAGTACTGTTCAGCCTTAAAAAGAAAGGAGATCCTGGCATAGGCTACAACATGGGTGAAACTTAAAGACACTATGCTAATTGAAATAAATACTGGGTCATAAAAACACAACTGGTATATAATTCCGTGTGTACGAGGCAGCTAGAGGAGTCAAAAATCCTAGATTCTGGAAGTAGAACGGTGGTTTCTAGGGGCCATGGGGAAGGGCGGGATGAGGTATTACTGTTTGATAGGTGTAGAGTCTCAGTTTTGCATTGAAAAGAATTCTACAGATGGATGCTGGTGGTGGCTGCACAATAACGAGACTGTGCTTAGTGCTACTAAACTGAATACCTCAAAATGGTTAAATGGTAAATTTTGTGTTATGTATATATTATCATAATTTTTAAATGCAGCCGTAAAGCATAAAACTGTCGAAGTTGTCTAAATCTCTAAATTTATATAGCTAATACTGATAAAAAACGTTTTGTCTCATATATCTCATATACCTCAAATGCGTTTTATTTCTCATATGTGATATAAAACATATGTATATAAGCATACATATAAAATGCATCTATGAGATAAACTATCAGCCAACATGCATGTGTGTATGTGAGATAAAGTTCAGGTAGTGTATATTCCGAACAGTCGTGCTTCTGGAAAGGGGAGCAGGATCGTGGGAAGTTTATGTGGAGGAGAAGATCACTTTTCACTCTGTGTACCTATATGTTGTTTAAATTTTTTACACTAAGAAGGTATTGTGTAATATTCATGTAGTATGTGTATATTTTTAAAACAAAGCAGTGCCCCTCACTTTTGTATTGAAAATGCTTTTGTATTTAAGGTTGAACGGCTTAGAGGAGAAATTTGTGAATCTCCAGAGAGGAAGCACCTTGGAAACTACTCTCCCAGAAAAACGGTAGGTGCGGAACAGAAAGTTCAGTTCTTTCTGATTTCCCATTTTTAGGTGTGTTCCATCTCCGAGTACACCAGAGCAACCGAGGCTGAGTGTTTGCTGCTCTTATCACCTGCCTTTTTTCTAGGGCTTTGCCAATGAGCATGGGAGAAGAAATTAGAGTATAGAAGGAACAATTAATATGAAAAATATAACGCATTGTTTCTTTAAAGAACATAAAGAGGAGTTCCTGTTGTGGCTCAGCTGGTTAAGAACCTGACATAGTGTCTGCAAAGATGTGAGTTTGATCCCTGGCCTGTTCAATGGGTTTAGGATCAGCGTTGCAGCAAAAAAAGCTGTGGCATAAGTCACAGATGCGTCTTCGATCCTGAGTTGCTGTGGCTGTGGCCTGCAGCTGCATCTCTAACTCAACACCTAGCCCAGGAACTTCCATATGCTCTAAGTGTGGGCACAAAAATTAAAAAAAAAAAAAAAAGAGAGAGAGAGAAGAAAAGAAAAATGAAGGATCCTGGAGTTTCCCTGTGGCTCAGCAGGTTAAGGATCCGGAGCTGTCATTGTATCGGCCCAGATCACTGCTGTGAAGGGTGTTTAGTCCCTGGCCTAGGACTTCCGCATACCGTGGGTGGGTCCCCCCCTGGGTGGGTCCCCCCCCCAAAAAAATGTACAGATACAACCAATTTGGGCATTTTAGTCGTCAAGATGAAGTTGATTTATAAAATCAACCAGCAGTAGGGAGTGTGTCGTTGGAACCACAGTGAATGCAATAAAATATCGTAGAGAACTAAGATGGTTTTGGTTCCAGTGTGTACAGCATCTAATCTTTTCAGCATAAGCAGCCTCTGCAGTAGAGAGCGAGGTAGTCAGACACAAGGAAGACTGAAGCAAGTTCCAGTGTGTTGTCGATAGAGTGAAGTCAGGCGTTCAGCTCTGACTGCTTTGCCTTTCCTCTCGCGCCCCTAAGATGCGTGGCATCCCTTTCTGCTGAGAAACTTCCTTCGCCAGAGCTCGTTTCTACTGTCCTTCCCTGGGCCCTATACCCCCGACCTCTTAGGTATCAAGGAAACTATAGCCATCGGGTTTCTTTGTTCCCCACCCAAGGAGCCAGCATCCTTCTTGCCTTCCCAAACCCTTTTGCAGGTAAATAATGCGTTTTGCAGCAAGGAAAGAAGGGAGGATAGGAAGGAGAGAAGGCAGGAAGGAAAGAAGGAAGGGTGGGGTGGGGGGAAAGGATGGGGTGGGGGAAAGAAAATTTCTAGGCAGGATTTCAATACCTTTTACCAAAATTAATCCCAAAGAACCCAGTGGTGCTCTAATTTAAAGAAGCTGACTTCTTAGCAACTATTATTATTAGTTCCCTATGTATCCTTCCAGTATTTGTTTTCCTTTTTTTTTTCTTTAATTAAAATGTTCCTAGAGATCCTTCCAGGTCATGCAAAGAGATCATCCGCAGTCTTTAGAGCAGCTGGCATTCTGTTGTGTGGATGCACTATAATTTATTTAACCAGTCTGCTGGTTTTTGTTTGTTTTTCCTTTTTAGAGCTATGCCTGCAGCATATGGAAGTTCCCAGGCTAGGGGTTGAATTGGAGCTACAGCTGGCAGCCTACGCCACAGCCACAGCAATGCAGGATCTGAGCCGTGCCTGCAACCTACACCACAGCTCACACAATGGCCGATCTTTAACCTGCTGAGTGGGGCCAGGGATCGAACCCGAATTCTCCTGGATACAAGTCAGATTTGTTTTCCCTGTGCCACAACGGGGACTCCTGACCAGTCCGCTGTTGATGGACACTTGGGCGGTTCCCAGTCTTTTGCATGTTTTTGCAGGTATTTCTGAAGGATAGAGTCACAGAAGTGGAAGGGTGAGTTTAGAGTGTAGATGCATCTGTAACTTTGGTCCATACTGCCAGCTACTATTCAGTAGAAATTGTATCACTTTCCCCTTCCATCAGGAATGTATGAGAAAGCTAGTTTCCTAAAAATGCACCAACTACATGTATTGTTAAACTTTTGTATTTTCACTAAATGATAGGTGAGAATGAGTATCTCTTTGTAGTTTTCATTGTCAATCATTTATTTATAGGGATATTGAGCATTTTTAAAATGTTTAAAAGTTAATTATATTTCATTTATAAAATTAACTTTATTGAAATATTTAGTGCAATATGAACACACATATTTTAAGAGGCGAGTTCAAGGAGTCTTGACAAATGCATGCATTTGAGCAACCATAACCACGGTAATCAAGAAAGCAAGCATTATACTCATTAGGCTAAAAAATGCCCTGCAGTTTTGCCATCAATACCCCTCATGACTTCCTATGACCACACCATTTCTAGAATTTCAAATAAATAGAGTCGTCTAGTATATACTCTTTCGTGTTTGGTTGCTTTAGCTTAGAATAATGCTTTTGAGATTTATCCATGTTGTTGTCTGTGTTAGTACTTCTTCTTTATATTAATGAGTAAGATTCCTGTGTATGTGGATATACTGTAAATTGTCTATCTATTGGTTAACATCCTGTCAGGAGATTTTGAGCTATTATGAATAAAGCTGCTACTGGTATTTACATACCAATCTGGGTTTTTTTTTCCTCTTGGATAAATATCTAACAGTGGAATTACTGAATCACAGAGGAAATGCTTGTTTAGTTTTATAAGAAACTGCCAGACTGTTTTCCACTTTGTGGATATAATGAATAATGCTGCTATGATCATTCGTGTACAAATGTGTGTATGAATACATTTCCATTTTTCTTGGATGTGTATGTATGGGTGGAATTGCTGGGTCATATGTTATTTCTGTGTTTAACCTTTTGGAGAACTGCCAGCCTGTTTTGCAAGAAGCAGCTACAGCATTTTGCATTCCCATCAGCAGTGTATGAGAGTTCCAGTTTCTCCAACATCCTTTCCAACATTCCTGGTAGCATATGAAGAGTATCTCCGTATAGTTGGTGAGTGTTTTGCTTTTTTTTTTTTTTTTTTTTTTTTTTTTGGCCGTGCCTGTGGCATGCAGAAGTTCCCGGGCCAGGAATCAAATCCACGCCACAGCATTGACAATACTGGATCTTTAACCTCTAGGCCACCAGGGAACTCCTCAATATAGTTTTAATTTGCACTTCCTAAATGGCTAATGATATGGAACATCTTTGCATATACTCACTGGCCATTTTCCAAGCTCATCACCACTTTGTACAGATCCATGATCCATTTGGTACCATCCTCTGTATCCTAAAGAACACGATTAATTCATTCCAGTGAAGATCTACTAGTGATGAGTTCTCTGGTTGTGTTTATCTGCCAAAGTCTTTGTTTTACTTATTTTTTTCAATTTTTTTTTCCTGTGGTAAAATACACAGAGCAGAAACTATGTTTAAGTATACAGTTATATAAACATACAGTTCAGTGATATTAAGCAATTCACATTATTGTGCAACTATTAATTCTCACCATCCTCTCTTCATCTTGCAAACCTGCAACGCTTACCCATTAAACACTAACTGCTCATTCTGCCCTTCTCTCCCAGCCCCGGCAACTGCCACTCTCCTTTCTAGCTCTGCAATTTTGATGACTCCGTGTGCCTCACATAGTGGAATCATACACTATTTGTCCTTTTGTGACTTGCTTCATGTCCTTTCATCTGTGTTGTAGCATATGTCAGAATTGCCTTCTCTTTTCAGGCTTGGTAACATTCCCTTGTATGTATTCACCACATCTTGGCTACCTGTTCATTTATCCTTGGGCACTAGGGTTGCTTTCACGTTTCAGCTGTTAGACAGGTCCTCGGCTGCCTCATGTAATTATGCCTGATCTCTAACTACTTTATGTCATAACCTGTGCACGTGGGTCGCTATTTTCTGGCATAGCGAGGTAGAAAGAAAGAAGTTATTGAGGTAAGGGACATTTCCAGTGCAGCGGGAGAGCTTCCTGATAGTCAGGGGGAGCTGACCTGATCTGGAGCGCTGTTCCAGTGTGTTTTTATTGCCTGGGGACGAAGGAGAAAGGAGGGGTTTTAGGATACACCTGCTGGTTGGGTGGGGGTTATGTTGTCCCTATAGGGGTGGGGTCAGGTGTGGGCCAAATACCTTTCCTAGCAGGGGCAGGAAGGAGTGGGCCAGGACTCACTGGAGGAGCTTGAGAACTCTGCAGCCCCTGCAGGGGAACGGAAGGGGTGAGAAGGGTCTGGAAATTTTTATCTCAGACAGAGGCTTTTTAATCTCCTTAGAGAGGCCTTGCTGTCCCACATTTTTTTTTCTGTATCCTACAAAAAGTAAGTAAAAGGATAACAACTAAGATTTGAGTGCCTGTAATGTGGTCATGAGTTGACTTAACTCATTTAATGTGACAGAAATTTGGAGAAGGTGTAAATTTTCTTTACAGATGAGGAAACCAAGATCGCAGATGCACAAACGTGTGAGTCAAGGTTTCAAATCTTGAGAGTTCCCGTCATGGCTCCGTGGTAACGAACCTGACTCATATCCACGAAGATGAGGGTTCGATCCCTGGCCTTGCTCAGGGGATTAAAGGATCTGGCATTGCTGTGAGCTGTGGTGTAGGTCACAGACAAGACTCGAATCTGGCGTTGCTGTGGCTGTGGTGTAGGCCAGCACTTGTAGCTCCAATTCGACCCCATGCCTGGGAACTTCTATGTGACTTGGGTGTGGCCCTAAAAAAAGAAGAAAAAAGATTTCAAATTTCAACTGACTACTATGTTTTTGCCACTGTGATTTCCAAACCATGTTTCAGGGATTTGTGCTGATCCACAGATGCAGATTTCTAGGTCTTCTGCCTCCACGTCAACCAGAGAAGCCTCCACTTGTGGGCACTGTTTCCGCATAAGAATATGCTTTTGAAAATAAAAGGGAGGTCAGAGTCCTGTGACTTCTAAATGACAAATTTAGAAAGCCGCTCCCTTAAATCAAGCAGACTTCTCAGTGTACAAGTGTGTTCTTTCTTTTTTTTTCTTTCTTTTTTTGCTTTTTAGGGCCGTACCTGTAGCATATGGAGGTTCCCAGGCTGGGGGTCAAATCGGAACTACAGCTGCCGGCCTACACCACAGCAATGCCAGATCTGAGCCGCATCTGCGACCTACACTGCAGCTCATGGCAACACTAGATCCTTAACCCACTGAGAGAGGCCAGGGATCGAACCTGAGTCCTCATGGATATTAGCTGGGTTCATATCCCACTGAGCCATGATGGGCGCTTCCATGATGGTGTTCTTTATCCATCATTATATGCAGACAGATTTACCATTAAATAGGGCATCTCAGTGCTTCTAGTAGGCATGTTCTCAGAGAAAATGCTTGAAACAGAAGAAATGCTGGGTTCCCGTCAGGAGTGACAGTCGTCACGCTATGTTGAGTGTCTGTCCTGGGCTGCCATCTGGTCGAGGTGTTTTACAAACAAAAATATTGTATAACTTCTGTTCAGCCCTCCCCAAGGGGAGCAGGTGTGTTCTGTTTCGTATCTGAAGGAACTAAGGGACTAGACCAGAGGCAGAGGCAGAGTCAGGAACTGAACCAGTTTTGTCTGGAGCCAGAGCTCATTTTCTGCACCAGACAAACTCTCGTGAGGATTTCGAGAGGCCATATGTGCCAGTTCGTGGGGGTAACAACATGCCCAGGACGAGCGTGTGAACTGTCTCTATGGGGAGGTGACGACCCGGCAGTGAGTGTCTTACTCTCTCCAAGGCCCACATCAGCTACCTCATTCGACTGTGCCCGTGAGAGAGGATGGCACCACACGAGACATGGGTGGATGGCAGTAGCTCTGTCGGACGGGGCCTGGGAGGCTCATTCTGGCTCAGAGAGAAAATGGGCCCACCGTTCAGGGAGTAGAATGCTGAAAGTAGAAAATTCTGAACTGTTAAGCCGTTTTGCAGAGCTGTTGGTGGCCGCCCTGTGCCAGGCAGGCAATTCCCTGGCAGTTCGTTCATTCTCCTCTTTGCTGGCTGCTGGCTGACTGATGAGGTAGGCTCTCTTCAGTGCCCAGAGGTCTCTATGTCCCATTGCTCATTTCTCACAATATTGAGGCCCCTATCCTGTGTTTCTCTGCTCTGAATTTTGATCATCGACCTCAAGAAATATATGAATCATCTAAATGTATGAGTGTATTTGGTATGATTAGGGTAGATTTTAAACATACATTCTTTTGAAAAACTTGCTCTTAAAAGTGTTAGCATTTTATGGCTGAGTACCATTCCATTATGTCTGTGTCCCAGGCCTTCTTGATCCATTCCTCTGTCGATGGGCATGCAGGTTGCCTCCACGTCCTGACTGTTGTATATGGTGCTTCAGTGGTCATGGGGGTGCATGTATCTTTTCAAGTCATGGTTGGCATTTGCTGCACCATGGATGGACCTAGAAATTATCATACTAAGTGAAGTTTGTCAGACCGTGAGACACCAACATCATACGCTATCACTTATATATGGACTCTAAAAAAAAAGGATACAAATGAACTTATGTGCAGAACCGAAACAGACACACAGACTTTGAAAAACTTATGGTTACCAAAGGGGACAGGTTGCAGGCGGGGGAGGGCTGGGGATTTGGGATGGAAATGTTCTAAGTAGTGGGAGCTCCCCATGTGGCATAGGGGAAATGAATCCAACTAGTATCCGTGAGAACTTGGATTTGATCCCTGGCCTCCCTAAGTAGGTTAAGGATCTGGCGTTGCTGTGAGCTGTGGTGTACGTCACAGACTAGGCTCAGATCCCATGTTGCTGTGGCTGTGGTGTAGTCTGGCAGCTGTAGCTCCGATGGGACCCCTAGCCTGGGAACTTCCATATGCCGTGGGTGCAGCCCTAAAAACCAAAAAAAAAGGGGGGGGGAAATTGGGATTGTGATGATGGTAGTACAACTATAAATATAATAAAATTCACTGAATTTTTTAAAATGTTACAGCATTAAAATACATGACGTTCTTGTACTGAGTAAACAAAAGAAATGAGGGGAGTTTTCATTTTTAAGAGTTGGGACATTTCTGCACTGGGGCGTCTCAGGTGGTGTAAGGGTGGGCTGAGCAGACTCCTGCCTTGAGTGCTGAACGCACCAGTGTGTCAGGTGTGGGTGTGCGGAAACAACCACCAGTGCAGATGGCAGCTGGTGAAGAGGGAGAAGCTACTCTGGGGGCAAAATACATCCTTCCCTATATTCTTGTGCACTGCTGCTAAGAAGTCAACATGGTTCTTTTTTTTAACTCAGTGAATTTTATTACATGTATAGTTGTACAACTATAAAAACATGGTTCTTAAGTCTTTTGTCCATCCTGCTGGACAGAAGGATGCTCGGGTTTTAGTATCTGTTTTTCCACTAGCATTCTCCATTCTTTCCAACTCATCAATTGGTGTTGCTGTTTGATATTAAACATGAGAGAGGTTGGAGTTCCTGTCATGGCCCAGCGGTAGTGAACCTGACTAGGATCCATGAGGTCGTGGTTCGATCCCTGGCCTCCCTTAGTGGGTTAAAGGATCTGGTGTTGCTGTGAGCTGTGATGTAGGTTGCAGTCATGGCTCAGATCCTACATTGCTGTGGTGTAGGCTGGCAGCTATATCTCAGATTTAACCCCTAGCCTGGGAACTTCCATATGCCGTGGGTGCACCCCCCCCAAAAAAATGAGAAAGGTAAATTATTGATAACCAACTTTACTAACAAATTTATTTTCTTTAATCTGTAGGTTAAATTAATACACATCTGGCAATAGGTCATGAACCAAGAAAATAAGCAAAGCTCCGGAATACTTTCCTGCAAATTTAATTAGATAAAAATATTTGGTAAATGAACTCTTTCCTTTTTCAGCCTAAATAAAGGAATGTTTTTAATCTCTTAATTAAAAACTTCAAATTGAAATTTCCATTGAAAACTAATTCTGAATAGAAGTAATAAGTAGTATCGGAGTTTCCGTTGTGGCTCAGCAGAAACAAGTCAGACTAGCATCCATGAGGATGCAGGTTTGATCCCTGGCCTTGCTCAGTGGGTTAGGGATCCAGCGTGGCCATGAGCTGTGGTGTAGGTCGCAGATGTGGCTCGGATCCCTGTTGCTGTGGCTGTGGTGTAGGCTGGCGGCTACAGCTCTGATTTGACCCCTAGCCTGGGAACCTCCATGTGCCAGATGTGCAGCTCTAAAAAGACAAGAGACAAAAGACGAAAAAAAAGCCCCACTAATTCAAAGAGATCTGTGTACCCCCATGTTCACTGAAGCACTGTTGCCAGTCGTCAATACCTGGGATTACCCCAAGGATCCATCAGTGGATGAATGTGTAAAGTAAACAGGGTGTTACACACAGTGGGATGTCACTCGGCCATTAACAAATAGTGACCTCTTGCCATTTGAAACAACATGGATGGACTTTGAGGTCATTATGCTAAATGAAATAAGCCAGACAAAAAGAGAGAAATACCATGTGCTCTCACGTATGTGTAGAATCTAAAACAACAAAAAATCATGGCTGTAGAGAACAGATGGGTGTTGCTCGAGGCAGGGGTTTGCACGTGTGTGGAACGGGGGAAGGAAGTCCACCAAAGGTACAAACGCGTCGTTGTAGAATGAACACGTCATGGGGCTGCAACGTACAACACAGTGACTGTAATGGACTACACTGCATCTTTGAAAGTAGCTCGGAGAGCGGATCCTGAAAATTCTCATTACAAGAGGAAAAATCACAACTATGAGTGATGAGGGCTGATAACTGCGATTGTGGTGGCCATTTTGCAGAACATACAAACATTGAGTCATTATATTGCATACCTGTTTCCTACTTTATGTTTTTATTTACTTATTTATTGTCTTTTTGCCTTTTCTAGGGCCGCTTCCACGGCATATGGAGGTTCCCAGGCTAGGGGTCTAATTGAAGCTGCAGCTGCCGGCCTACACCACAGCCACAGCAACTCAGGATCCAAGCCTTGTCTGCAACCTACACCAAAGCTCATGGCAACACTGGATCCTTAACCCACTGAGCGAGGCCAGGGATCGAACCTGAAACCTCACCTTTCCTACTCGGATTCGTTAACCACTGCACCACGACGGGAACTCCTATGTTGTATACCTGAGACTAATACAATGTTCTGTATCAATTATACCTCAATTTTTTAAAAATTAAATAGGAGGTCCCATCGTGGCACAGTGGTTAATGAATCTGACTGGGAACCATGAGGTTGCAGGATCGATCTCTGGCCTTGCTTAGTGGGTTAAGGACCTGGCATTGCTGTGAGCTGTGGTGTAGGTCACAGACGCGGCTCGGATCCCACGTTGCTGTGGCTCTGGTGTAGGCCCGTGGCTACAGCTCCGATTAGACCCCTAGCCATGGAACATCCATATGCCACGGGAGCAGCCCTAGAAAAGGCAAAAAGACAAAAATATAAAATAAAAATAAAAAATGAAATAAAAGTAAAAGCAAGGGGTTGCAAGTTAGACTTGGTCTGAATCCTAATGCTGACTGTGTGGCTTTGGGCAAATTACCTAATCTAGCTGAGCCTTACTATGTTCTCTGTAAAAAGAATAAAATAATAGCTCTAACCTTATAGGGATCCTGGGAAAATGGAATTAGATAATGCATGTAAAGCCTTTACTATGAAGTCTGACCTATGGTAAGCACTCAGTAAATAGTAGCTGCTCTCAGTATTATTTTTGAAGTTCTCTGCCTCCTCACCAATTTGGTAGGATAATAACAATACCTTATATTTAGTAAGTGCTTAAAATACTTTCAAAATACTTTCAAAACCACATTGGGCTCCTATTTGAATGGCTATAATGCAGGCAGGACAAGTATCAGTTCTGTCTTACAGTTGAGAAAACAGGCTTAGAGAGAAAAGCCTGTCTTAGAGCTATGGTCCCACGACCAAGTTTACTCAGGTCCGTCCCTCCCCAAGATGACTTTACAATTGAGTTAGACAGAAAAGCATTATCAGAATTTATAGGGAACTTGAGGATTGTATCTGGAATTAATAGTGTAAAATACTTTTGCAGATACTGAAAATGAGCCAAGAAAAAATTGAAATATTTTGAAAGCGAGTTGTCAGAAGAGAGAGAAAGGAAAAAGCCCTTGACACCTGATCTTACCACTGGACAAAACTCTTTGAAAGCTGAAAGTGAGGTATTTTGCCATTTAGGATGTTATTTTCCTCTTTTAAACATTCGTAATTTAGGGATTTCGTGCTATTTGTTTATTTTGATTTTGAAATAAATTGTAGCTAAAGGATGTGTATTTCTATTACTAATAATGAGATGACTGTTATTTCTCATTAATAATAATGAGTTCCGATACTCAACAGAGAATCCTTTAGAGAGCAGGGGTTTAATTATTGTCGTGGTCATAGAGTCCTGGACTTGTCTCTCCTTTTAACCCCTGGTCCTACCGTCTTGGAAAGGTCCTTCAGGAGATGTGGAAGAGTGACCTGGAGGTGAGTTCATGGAAGTCTAGATTGCTGATTTAGAGGAGGGGACAACCAGTTTGCAGGGTAGGTGAAAGCCAGTGCAAATGCCAAATCCCATCCTGATGAGCTGCAGGACTTTTCCATGAAACAGGGTCGGACACTGACGCAGCTTTTGCCACCTGCCCATGGTTTGGGGGGCCACTCCCTACCTGTTCTCCTTTTTGCGCTGCCTTCCTCATCCACACGCCCCTCCCTCTCTGCTAATACCAAGCACCTCCTCTCCTTTAGTAAATTTTTTATCACTTGTTCCCTTCATAAGGCACTGCAACCTGACTCTCAGGCCCCTGTCCTCCACCAAATACTGCGTATTCCATATCATCAATGCACAAGTTTGATTTAAAAACCTACATCTAACTAAAG
The DNA here is from genome assembly GCF_054392235.1 of Sus scrofa. Classification (NCBI taxonomy): domain Eukaryota; kingdom Metazoa; phylum Chordata; class Mammalia; order Artiodactyla; family Suidae; genus Sus; species Sus scrofa. The sequence goes on along the minus strand of NC_139385.1, from coordinate 54,594,940 downwards.
TGTTTTCTCTTATTGATATAGAAAAAAATTAGTGTATGGAATTCCCTTTGTGGCACAGCAGGAATGAATCCGACTAGGAACCATGAGGTTGCAGGTTTGATCCCCAGCATCGCTCAGTGGGTTAAGGATCTGGTGTTGCTGTGGCTGTGGTGTAGGCCAGCAGCTGTAGCTCTGACTCAACACCTAGCCTGGGAACCTCATATGCCGAGTGTGTGGCCCTAAAAAGCAAAAACAAGCAAACAAACAAACAAGCCAGAGGAAATGAGTTGATGAAGTCACTGAATATACATTATTTTTTATTTTTATTTTTCCTGTTACAGTTGACTTACAGTGTTGTGTCAGTTTCTACTGTACAGCAGTGACCCAGTCATACATATACATACATGTTCTTTTTCTCACATTATCCTCCATCATGTCCCATCACAAGTGACTAGCTAGAGTTCCCTGGGCCATGTAGCAGGATCTCATTGCTTTGCACATACATTATGAAGTGAGATAGCTAATCTGTAGGAAAGAATAGAATGTTTAAAGTCAGTCAGAAAGTTTGGATCTCAGCTTTGCCACTTCCTGGCTATGTGAATGTGGGCAGTTCACTTAAGTTCTCTGGGCTGCGGTTTCAATAACACTATATGAGGTTGTGACAAGATTAAAGGTATACCATGTAGCACCTGTCCTATAAGATGTAACTTTAAAAAGATGCATTTTAAAATAGGTACTATAACTGATGCAGGAGTTGCTGAAGAACTTCTCTCTATCCAAGCTTTATATAAAGTTGGGATGTCTAGAAACTGCCTTTGAAACTATAAATGACAGATATTAAGAATACTAATGGCTCGTGACCATTCACAGCCACAGCCATGGCCAGTCCAGGGGTTGCTTTCTGCTGCCTGAGCATCTTGTCCAGAGTGATCCAGCGCCTGGGCTTGGTCTCCTTTGGGGCACATGAAGCCCAGTTCCTGGATGCCTTCAGGAAGGAGATCTTTGACAAGACAGACCAACATCGCTTCTGGAGTTCCCATTGTGGCTCAGAGGTTTAAGAACCCAACTAGTATCCATGAGGATTCGGGTTTGATCCCTGGCCTCACTCAGTGGGTTAAGGATCCGGCATTGCTGCAAGATGCAGTGTAGGTTGCAGATGTGGCTTAGGTCTGGCGTTGCTGTGACTGTGGTGTAGGCCGGCAGCTGTAGCTCTGATTCAACCCCTAGGCTGGGAACTTCCATATGCTTCCATTTTTTTCTCCTAAATATTGTCATCATCTCTTAATCAGGATTTGCAAAAGTTAAAGTCAGAACTTACATGCCTTTATAATGAAATTCAAAGTCTTCCAGGGGAAGCAGAAGACAGAGACCCTTTTTTAATGGCATATGACCTGCTACAAAGAGAGAATTCTGAATTAGAAACAAAGGTGTGACTGAATTATTATGTATTTAAGTGCTCAATATATAACATATCTTTTATGAAGATAAAAAGGAAACTAAGTGACATATTGGAAATTGAAGTTTCCTTTATTATTTTTTTCTAAGTTTCCTTTATTATTATAAAATAAATTGCCTTACAGTGTAGATTATAAATCAAGATGTATTTCAGGATAAACATTCATACCTCAGCCAATATTTCACTCGTAGGATTAATCTATGATTTTTTTTGCTTTAAATAAGCTTCCCAATGGCTTACTTTTTAGAGCACAAGTTGCGATATAAAAGGTGGACTTGGAGTTCCTGTCATGGCTCAGTGGTTATTGAATCCGAGTAGGAACCATGAGGTTGCATGTTCGATCTCTGCCCTCCCTCAGTGGGTTAAGAATCCAGCATTGCCCTGAGCTGTGGTGTAGATCACAGATGCAGCTCGGATCCTGGGTTGCTGTGGCTCTGATGTAGGCCAACAGCTGCAGCTCTGATTAGACCCCTAGCCTGGAAAGCTCCCTATATGCCAAGGGTGTGGCCCTAAAAAGAAAAAAAAAAAAAAAAAGGTGGACTTAGTTCCTGTCCTGGCTCATTAGTAATGAATGTGGTTAGTATCCATGAGGATGTTGGTTTGATCCCTGGCCTCACTCAGTGGGTTAAGGATCCAGCATTGCCTTGAGCTGTGATGTAGGTCACAGATGCAGCTCGGATCTTGCGTTGCTGTGGATGCAGTGTAGGCTGGCAGCTACAGCTCCAATTTGACCCCTAGCCTGGGAACTTCCATATGCTGAGGATGCAACCCTAAAAAGACCACCACCAACAACAAAAAAGCAAAAACAAAAGTTTACTTAAATGTCTTCACGTTCAAAATTTAGAATCAAAGCATCTTTCCAAATATGCTGAAAATTAGGCTCATACTTAGAATTAGGAAAATATTTAAATGTCCCAGCCCCAATCCATTCCCTAATATAAACATGGTGCTGCCTGACCAGGGTCAATCCAGCACTAAATGGAGAGGTTTCCAGGTGTGTAATTTCTAGAGTCCTACCTTTTAGGTTATCACCAACTCCTGGATGAAAATTCCCTTCCTTGATCATTCTCTTGATGTTGATAAGGCGACAGGAAGGAGCAAAGGCTTGAACACAGCAGTGAAAATGCCTGGACTTAAGTTTTAATGCCACGTGTGACGTGCAGGACCACATCAGGGCAATTCATCTCCCGGTCTAGGTATAGTGCCCCATCCACCCTTTTTACTGCTTTCGTAGGTGTTCTTTCATTTTATGTAAAGATACAAAGAAGAGTCTTCAAGGAAGGGAGTCTGTCGAAGAACAAAACAAAACAACAAAATCCTCCACAAATGTTTTGCCAAACCACATAGGAGAGCAGTGACTCCTAAAGTATCCGTTTGCCTCAGAATGACCTGTCAGACTTACTTAAAGTACAAATTCCCATTTTCCAGCCCAGACCACTGATTCTGAATCTCAGGAATGGGGTGGCAATGCGAGACTGCCTTTTTTTTTTTTTTTTTTTTTTGCTTTTTAGGGCCATACTCACGACATGTGGAGGTTCCCAGGCTAGGGGTCGAATTGGAGCTGTAGCTGCCGGCCTACACCACAGCCACTGCAACGAAGGATCCCAGCCGCATCTGTAACCTACATCACAGCTCATGGCAGCAGTGGATCCTGAACCCACTGAGTGAGGCCAGAGATGGAACCTGCGTCCTCATGGATATTAATCAGATTCATTTCCACTGAGCCACGATGGGAACTCCGAGACTGCCTTTTTAAACTCCAAGGAGATGCTCACATCCACTAAGGTTTTAGAATCACTACAATAATCTGGGAGCCTTTGCATGCTCAAGCGTTTCCAGACAAATAGGAGCAGACTGGAAGAAATATGTTCTCTGTAATGTTGATCTAATGTTCTTTCTAATGTTTTCTTTCTTGTAGCACCATATGAATTAATGAGTTACACTCAAAACTTGAGAACAAAAATATATGATAATGGTATAAAAGCTGTAATAGTGTATCACATCTTTTTTACTTATAAACAGAGAACAAAATCTTTAATAGGTCTTGAGAAGCCAATCCCAGAGACCAAAAATAGCTTCTTTAAAAAAAAAATGGACTTATGCACCATTATGCCTGTGGTAAAAATGGATTAGAGTGTATGTGTAACAACTGCAAATTGTTAAACTAAACTGGAATAAGACTTAGGTTTGGATGTCAGTTTCTATTACTTAGGCCAATAATTTTTTAAGCATTTAATGGAATCAATACACTTTTTTCACAGTCATGCATAAGCGTATGCAAAATAGAATATTTGTCTTTTCACTTAACATTGCAGGTCTTGAAGCTTTCACAAGAATTTGAACAATTAAATTGTATTACTTTAGGGAGAAAAACTGCAGATGCTAATTTAATTCCAAGTGAGAATATCTCTAAAGATCTTGTGTCTAAAGTTCTGGTTTTGGAAGTAGAGATTCAAAACCCAAAGGAAGAGAGAAAAGAACTCTGGTAAATTGAGAGAAAATCCCGTTACATTAATTATTCGGGGGAGGGGGTAGGGTACATTTTATTTGGCGTGATTATTATAAGAATTTGACATTCATTTTCAAATGATGCCCATATGTAAATTAGTCATGAGCATTCCCCAAAGATTTTGTTTTTTGATACGTAATTACATTTTTAAACTTTCGATCCTGCTGTTAAACGTACCTGTATGCTTTCCTGGTTTTAAAATACAAGATTATCAAAACCCATGATTCCTACCGGGCAGAGACAGTAATCTTCCTGATTTTTCTTTCTTACCTTTTTTCGGTATACATGTGTGTGTTTTTTACATAATTAAGACTATACACAGAGGCTTTTATTTAACATTGCATCTGATCATTATTTAGAGAATGTGTTTTTTCTTTCTCTCTTTTCTTACTGTTGTTGTCAATCTTGCCCCCAACTCTTGTATTTTCTACTTTTCCACCAAATGTATCTTTCACAGAAACTTTTGAGACTTAGACCAATGCATTACTCTGTTGTGGCACAAATACTAATTGATGTAATCAAATTTTGCCTGACTAGGTATCAAAAGGGAACAATAGAGAGTTCCCTTTGTGGCTCAGTGGTTAACAAATCTAAGAACCACGAGGTTGCGTGTTCTATCCCTGGCCTCGCTCACTGGGTTAAGGGTCCAGCGTTGCCGTGAGCTGTGGTTTAGGTCGCAGACTCAGCTCGGATCTGGCATTGCTTTGGCTCTGCTGTAGACCAGTGGCTACAGCTCCGGTTTGACCCCTGGCCTGGGAATCTCCATATGCCGTGGGTGTGGCCCTAAAAAAAGACAAAAAAGACCAAAAAAAAAAAAAAAAAGGAAACAATAGATGCCAATTTTTGCTTATATAGCATACCAAAGGATACATCATCAGTGAACTGAGACAATATGGCCCAGGTGTAGCCAAACTTTTATCTTTGTAAATGCTCTAAAATAGAAGAGATTGTTTTGTGGGTTTGGGGCCCCTGAATTTTATACTCTCTTAAAAAGTTGTTTTAGGAGTTCCTGTCATGGCTCAGTGGAAACAAATCTGACTAGCATCCACGAGGATGCAGGTTCCATCCTTGGCCTCACTCAGTGGGTTAAGGATCAGGTGTTGCCATGAGCTGTCATGTAGGTCACAGATGAGGCTCGGATCTGAGGTTGCTGGGCTGTGGTGTAGGCAAGTGGCTATAGCTCCAGATCAACCCCTAGCCTGGGAACCCCCATATGCCGCAAGTGCAGCCCTAAAAAGACAAAAAAAAAAAAAGTGGTTTCAAGTTTCGCAGGAGCTCTCCAGGCCTTCTTGAGCCACCGCCCCCTTGCCCTGGTCAGAAACCCAGGTGTTGTTCATTATTCCTTTTTCTCCCTCACCTGCCCCATCCCATAAATGACAAATCTTATTCACAGAGCCTTGTGAATCTCTCTCGCATCCATTCCTCCTTTCCATCCCCACCACGCTGCTCTCGTCCTGTTGTTAAGCACATGGATCACTGCCATTATCTCTCAGTCTGTGGTTTTCCAGCCACACAGATTCCAAACAACTTTTCTAAGGCACACTCTTCCCTTTTGCCTCTGGGCTTTTCCCATCTTGTTAAGTCATCCAGCACCTTCTCCTGCAACATACACACACACGAGCAAGTATACACACACCCTGCCTTTACACTGCCTCCCTTGTGCCTACTCATCCATCAGGCCTCCTGGGACTTATGCCTAGTTTAATATACATCACTTGTTAACTTATCCTTATATCTCACAATATTGTAAGCTCTTTATGGGCAGGGATTATGTCCTATTGTAGCCCTCGTGCCTGCCGAAGAGGCACCCGGCTGCTTATTGAGTGATTTTTTGGAAAATCTTTGTAAGCTGTGTCTGCCCAAGGCCATACTAAAAGTTGGAAAAATGGAAAACTCCCTCACACTGGTTGTCTGCCTACACCTGTAGATCAAAATGCTGGATCATCTCCGTGAATGTGGCATGACTCATTTGTTTTTAAAGTTTATTTCTAAGAAAACGATAACGGCTCTTCTGCTGTAGAATTCAAGTTGAAAATCTTGCTTCCTGTACTTGCTTTACGGGTATTTTTTTCTTGCATATTCTATGACTACAATAAGCATTTTGAGAGTTTTGTATTATATTTGTGCCAAGTGCCGAATTAGGAGAAAGTAAGCAGAAGGAAAGTCCAGAGGAGGCCGCAAAGGAGGGCGCTTTTCCAGGAGGGGGACAGGAAGAGAAGGACTTGCAGCAGAACCGAGACGTGAAAGGGGAAGGAGAGCAGTTGACCTTGAAGCCTAAGGAAGTTGTGGGACTTAGGGAAGAGCTGAGCCCTGTGATTCAGAGCCTCCTTCCTTTTCAGAGCTTTAGAGGTAGCTCCAATGATGAAAGTGCCCTGGTAGGTGGCTCCATCTCCTCTAACCAGCTGTGGATAGAAGCTTTATTTTATACCATGACTAAAATGATATATTTGTTGAGCAATTTCATAACCAGGGCCTGAATGGTAGTAAAATAGCAACCACAATCTCAGCTAAGCCCAGTGGTTGGTGTGCTTTCTTATTTATAAAGTGTTCCTAGGCTCCATCAGGCTCAGCCGAAAAGGATGCTGACTGATTGTCAGCGTCTCTCTTGGGCAGGTGGGATAGGGAATGTTTTCTATTCCCGGAACCTGGCCTGCAGGTACAGCATGCTTTGTTTTGATGGGGAAGAGGCCCCCTACTTGGAATTGCTTTAAATACTAGAAATCTGCTTGCAGGAGAAATAAAGGGAGAGACTGCCATCCACACCTCAGTTCTTTTACCTCAATTTTGCAGGTTCCCTCTTGTACAGGTTAAGATTTCCCTAGGCACCCCTTTCTAGGAAATATTTTGAGACCCACAGCAGGAGGCTTTGTACTGGTAAGGAAACCAACCTCAAAAGACTGATAATATATCTTCGAGAAGTGCTTCAGGTATATGTTTAGAAAGCAAGGAAGGTGTTAGTAAAAGAAATCAAACATATCTGAAGAGAGGTTGCACAGAGTATGAAAACTAGGCCAGTAATAATAAATAAGGAAAATATATACCTGAAAGAAGATTCAGATACATTTGACTAAGGAGTCAGTGGATTTATTCAGAAGACCAAAAGGAAGTAGGACAGCAAATATTCAAAAAGAGGTTAATTTTGTGTCTCTCAGACAATCCCTTTATTGAACAGTGGGCCACTGTAGGAGACTTGGGCAGAGGCTGAACACCAATCACAAAAATGATAAAATCTTTGCTTATGAGAGTAAAATGATCACTGTGCTTTTAGAATAATAAAATTCAGAGTATGAGAAGTAATGCCCTGGTTAATTGATTAATTTTATCTGATTTACCTCTTCCCATTATTTGAAGAATCATTGAAGAGTCCTCGGGGTGGGAAGGTGAAAATGATGAAATATATAAAAATTCTATGGGAAATCGAGAGAAGAGCCATTCTGTGAAAGGACAAGTATATATATATACCACATAGCCACATAGCCAGTAACTTTGTTCCATAGTAATGACTTTGAATTATTGAAAGAAAGGTACATTATTCTTACTCACTTATGTAGCCCGTATTAACTACATATCTATGATGTGCCAGGCCCTGTTTTAAGGTACTTAAAACGGCAGTTAAACAAGGTAGATGTGGGCTTTCATGGGGAAATGACAGACTTGCATCTTGAAATTCTCGTTTCCCGAAACACTTAAACACTATTTCATCTGCTTCTTTAACCAAGCAAGGAAGAAAACACGTTTTAGACAGATTTTTTTTTTATGCTGTGTGCTCTGAAGTGGTGATTTCAGAACCTCTTTCTGTGCGTAGGGCTCTTTGATGTAGTGATGGCTGTAGGTGGTTCCATTTCCTGGTTCTGGTGTGCATGGTTTTTCGTCCTCACCTCTGTTGTCAGAACACAGCACTGGTACTTGGCTGCTATCCCTGTGTACCGTGTCTTTTAATCTCATAACGTGCCAAGGTGGGTGACTGCAGGCTGAGAGCAGATAGCAGGCTTTAAAGAATGCTTATAAATGGCAACACATAGAAAAGAACTCTGAAAAAATCTCTCATGAGTAAGTATGTAAGCTTTAGTACTCATAAGTATTTTGTCACATGATGTGTGGCTGCCGATGGCCTTTGCAGGCTTAATTTCTGCTGTTCAGCAGTATTCCAGGTGAGGCTTCAATAGCTGAATTCTAGATAGTACTTTCCCACTATTCTTGAAACAAGTTTGAATTACCGTTAATTATCTTAACGTTATCTGTTTGAAATGTAGGTTAGCATTTTGCATAACATTATTGAATGTTCGCTATGCTCTAGGCACTATACTAAATACCCTGTGGCTATGAAGCAATACAGTGAGGCAGGAATATTGCCACTTTATAGATGAGGAAACTGAGGCTTCGGAGAGGTTAAAGTAATTGGTCTAGTTAATGCTTTGTTGGTGGAACCTGGGTCTGTCTCATTTACAGCCTGATCTTTTTAACTGCTTTGTCATCTGCATTCCATTTACTGAGAAATGCAGAGAAAGCATGTAGTTCTTGGAGTCTCTGGTTTCTCTTGGATTCGGCATTGGTACTGCTGTGGCTCCGGGTTTGATCACTGGCCCAGGAATCTCTACATACCATGAGCACAGCCAGAAACAAACAAACAAAACACCTGATAAAACTTAAGAAAAAAAAAAGAAACAAAAAAAGAAACAGAAAGAAAGGAAGGCAGGCAGGAAGGAAGGCAGTTCTCATGTCAGGATAATTTTCTAAGGAGGCTGACAAGCTGCCTCCCAAGAGCCCTCCCAGTGTGTCTGTCATAGATTTTCTTGGTGAACTTTTTGGGGGTCTGGCCCTTAGGCTCGCAGGCTCCAAAGCTTTGATTTACTAGCCCCCTAGAATAGTCTTGGGAATACATCTACATTAAACCACACATTCAAGACTCTTCAGTAAAATCAGAATGTCAGTTATTTGGTCTTCTATAGTAATTAATATCACCTGAACATGCTAAGATGCACAGTGCGTTTACCAGGAGAGAGCTAAGAAACACAAGTCAAAATCTGCATGACGGTCGATGATCACAGAGTGTGACAGCCTGTTGCACCCATGTTGACCTGACGAGAATATCCAAAGTCAGCAGGTCTCTTACTCTTTCTGCAATAGGAGCAAAATCATGTCAGTATATGAACGTGGGGCCACTATATGCACTTGGTTCATATTAAATTTGTCTTTTATCACAATAATATTTTAAATATTAAGTTAGTTTTTAAGCCTATAAATTTAAGATAATAACTTCTTTCATTTTAATTATTGAAGAATTCTTAAGGAGTTCCCATCGTAGCTCAGTGGTTAACGAATCTGACTGGGAACCATGAGGTTGCGGGTTTGATCCCTGGCCTTGTTCAGTGGGTTAAGGATCCCGCTTTGCTGTGGCTGTGGCTGTGGCTGGTGGTACAGCTCTGATTCGACCCCTAGCCTGGGAACCTCCATATGCTGTGGGAGCAGCCCAAGAAATGGCAAAAAGACAAAAAAAAAAAAAAGAGTCCTTAAGATGGAAATTATGTTATCTATTACTTGCTCTTATGCCTGAAATTTGCAGTTGAGTAAACTGAGACTCAGGATGACTGCCTTAATAAACCTGATAAATGGCCCAAAAAGGATCCTGTGTACTCTGCTTTGTGCTCTGATCTGGTTCCTAGTAGCCTGTATGTCTTCACACCTCTGCGGTAACTTCCATGAGGGAAGTAGTTTACACGGTAGGAAAAAAACAGAGACTCTTTGCATTGACAGCTTGACTGGTGAACTGGTAGCTTCTTTAATAGTTGCTTTTCTTGAAAAGTAATTTACATTTCTACACTGGCAAAGTGACTTCATTGGAAAATGTAGGCAGAAAGAACTACCATTCTGACTTTTCTCACCTTCGAAACAGGCTAAAAACTTCTGTACCTTTGTCTCATTGGTATAAATGGGGGCTTCTCTGTAGATCTGTTTGGGTGTGTGAAATGGCTGTATAGACTTGTGCTTATTCACAGTTAAAAAGTTTCTCTATAACGGTTAAAGAAGAAGCTAGAGAGTTGATCAAGACTTTCCAGACCCGAGGAGGAGTCTTGTCCTCAAATGGAAGCAGACAAAGGAGGGAGAGTCAGAGAGGCTCAGCAGTGATGGTAATATTTTGGAATATGCTTACTATGTATTTTTAGGCATCGTGCTCAGTGCTTACATGGCTTATCTTACGTACCCTTTACTCTATCCAGTAGTTATCATTATTATTTCCATTTTAAGATGAGAAAAATGAAACACAGAAAGGTGAGGTAATTTTTCCAAGATCACCCAATTAAGTAAGTGACAGATTCAGAACAGAAACCCAGATGTATCTAATTCCAAAGCTAGGGCTCTTAAGAAGTGTAACAAAATTACATTCAAGAATTTTCTGTAGGGATCTTAGACACTTTCACATTGGGTTTAGATGGCCTGTCTGACAAAACCAAGATAGGAATTGAAGGGCTAGCAGGGCTCGGGGAATTCTCTGTGGCAGTTCTGTTGTAAGCAAGATAAATTAGAGTAATGACGGGGGCTTTTGAGAAAGTCATGGACAGGAAGCACCTGGACCAGGACTCAGGAAACTCAAAGTGTCTCGTCTGTTGAAGTGGATAAGGTTGAATGCTTTATCTACTCAGCACACCTGTGTATGCCTACCTTTTAGAAAATCTAACTCCTTCTTGGGTCCTGGTAGCTTCATTGCGCTGGAGAGACTTGGCAGGAAATTGTGCTGCTAAGTCACTAAGGAATCCTCAGGTAGGGAAGGGAAAGTGATGAGGGAGGCTGGGAATTTAATATCACTGGCTAAACAGTCCCTTTACCTTTGCCTACAGACACCACCCACACCCACACTCACCCAAAACCCCCCCACACCCCCACACAGACACACACACACATGCCAGGTACACATTTACATTCCACTTCTTCACATATTGACTCTTTGAACACTCTGCTTAAAGCCCATATTACTCTAAAACTGTCCATACGTCACTGATATGAAAAACAAGAAAGTTAATTTTCTGTGCTCAACTGCTGCTGTTCACATAATGTCTTCAGTATTCTCTCTCCACTGTAACAGGAGAGAAAATATATATAACACCATAAACATGTACAACCTGCCGTAAAGGTGAAAGAGGGATTGGTTGTAACTAAGCTAACTCCAAAAAATGTGCATGGGAATAATCACTCTCTTGCAGCCGGAACGCATGTTTTGTCAACATTCTTTCAAAGTGCCCATGTGTCGCTTGTAAAATGTTTGCTTTAGTATCGATCATCTGGAGACAAAACAAAGCCCCAGCCGCAAGCAAGAGGAACTACAACAAACAACTTCACCAGGATTTGCACGGGCTCCAGGTTCTGTGTAGCTCAACAGAAAAAGAGATTCCCTATGAGCGAGGAAAGAACTTGGACTTAAAGCAGCACAACAGCTTACTGCAGGGAGAAAGCCTTAAGGTAAGCCAGTGGGCATGCCCTTTCCTGAGATGCCTTATTTGAGCCAGGGATAAAAGACTCAAAATTCCTCAGTCAGATCATTCATTAGAGTCCCCAAAATGAGTAGAGAGTGTGAGACATCTGGTGGGTCCCTCCTTTAATTTCTCCCTCTGCCAAGTCGAGAAATCACAGCTCAGTGATTTGCTCCCACATGGAGGCGTGTGCTGTCAACCTATAAATGTAAAAAGTTTTTTTTTTGTCTTTTTAGGGCCCCACCTGTGGCGTATGGAGGTTCCCAGGCTAGGGGTCCACTCGGAGCTGTAGCCGCCGGCCTACACCACAGCCACAGCAACGCTAGATCCAAGCTGCATCTGTGACCTACACCACAGCTCACAGCTACGCCGGATCCTTAACCCACTGAGCGAGGCCAGGGATCAAACCCATGTCCTCATGGATGCTAGTCAGGTTCGTTAACCACTGAGCCACAATGGGAACTCCAAATGTAAAAAGTTTTGAAGTTATTCAGTAATTTGAAATCATTACCAAGAACTTTCAGCACTTAACTAAATTTCAGTGACCTGAGCCAGATATATGGGAGTATTGCCCTCATTCTCGCTCTGGAAAGATTCATCCGTCTTAGATGCATTCATTGTTATTGGCAGATGAAATATCAACTGCGCCAAGGTACAAAGCCTGAGAGAGCAAAGCTGCTCTTCCTGGCAGGAGAGCATCAGAGCATCAACAAGTTAGGGAAACATCCCCTAAACATGCTTATTTTAAAATAATCTATGTAAGAGTTTCTTTGTGGTTCATCAGGTTAAGGATCCAGTTTTGTCACTGCTGCGACTCGGGTGGCTGCTGTGGCACAAGTTTACAAACCACGTGAATGTTCCAACTGAAACACCATGTGGAATTGTACTTTCTTTTAATGTGGTTCAATTCTGTAAACATATATTAGGAACCTAGTTTTTATAAACCCTGCTCTAAGGTTCTGGAATTTAACTCAACAAATACTTATCAGTCCTATACTAGGCAGACAATCTCCTCAATACTGAGAGTTTAAACAAAACAGATACAATCAGCAAACTTTGGCCTATGGGTCAAATCCTGCCTTCTATTTTTTTTTTTTTTTAATGGCCACGCTTGCTAGACAATCAAATTGGAACTGCAGCTGTAGGCCTGTGCCACAGCCACAGCAGCACCAGATCTAAGCCACATCTTCAACCTCCTTGGAAGCTTGTGGCAGTGCTGGATCCTTAACCCTCTGAGAGAGGCCAGGGATCGAACCCACATCCTCACAGAAACAATGCTGGGTTCTTAACCTGCTGAGCCACAATAGGAACTCCTATTTTTGTAAATAAAGTTTTATCGACACACAGCCATACCTGTTTGTTTACATCTTGTTGATGCTGCTTTTGCACCGCAGCAGAGACCATATGGCCCACAAAGGCTACAGTATTTACTATCTGGCCCTTTAGAGGTAAAGTTTGCCACCCCTGGTATAGCAGGATCAATGACCTTATTCAAGAAGTGACATAAAAATGGATTAAGAAAGGTCTCTACATTTTACGAGCTCACAGTCTAATAGGGGCGATATAGAGAAAAACAAATAGTCATTTATCTCAAACTCTAAGGGAAGCCCTTCTAGGCAGTTGCAGCATTCCTGGATTCTTCGGATAAACTTTTTCCCTCTGCTCACCCTTCATGATTTTTTGAATATTGAACATATTCCCTCAAGTCTTTGTAGATTTTTTGGGGGGCGGGGGGGGAAGGTAGTTCCTGGGTCAAGGATCAAATCCAAGCTGCAGCAGTGACCTGAGCTGCTGCAGAGACAACGAGAGATCCCAACCCCCTGTGCCACAGCGGGAGGTCCGAGCCTTTGCAGTTTTAAATGAAATTCCAAATCTTTCTCACATCTCCTTTTAGGACAGGCTTTTACCTTTCCCTTTGAACACCTTTCTTAGATCACTTTAACTGTCCACTCTGAGCATCCTCTGGCAATACCTGATCTTCATCAAGGTACAGTGACCAGGATGGCAGCAGATCATGATATCTTATATGTGGTTGGCACCATATAAACATTTGTTGAATTAACGAACAAGTCCTTAAGGGGTGGGTAAATGATAACTTGATAAAAGGAGAAGATATGTTTTGTTCTGTTGTGACTCTACTTGGTGGTGAGGTAAACCATTGGCCGTTTCAGGAAAGTAACATCAGTGTTTGGACTGACCCCCTAGGCCAGGCGCCTCGGCAGAGTCAGGTGCCATCACCAACTGCCTTAGAGTGGCAGTGTGTCCTCTTCACCTTTTATGAACCACTCAGCCCTGAAGGGCCATCATCTTCTGGGTGACATAACAGTTCAAGCTGGCAGAGCTTGTTAGCTTTTGTGGAGTCAGAATTTAAACCCAGGTCTGTTGCTCTCTTTCCTATAGAGTTATCTTTCCATATTAATCTTCTCCTCAATTTGGGAAATTTTTTTTAAGGGCCTTACCTGCAGCATAGGGAACTTCCCAGGCTCGGGATCAAATCGGAGCTACAGCTGCTGGCCTAACGCCACAGCCACAGCAATGCCAGATCTAAGCCGCGTCTGTGACTTACACGGCAACTCACAACAACACTGGATCCTTAACCCACTGAGCAAGGCCAGGGATGGAATCCCCATCCTCGTGGACACTAGTCGGGTTCGTTACTACTGAGCCACAACGGGAACTCCAATTGGGGGCTATTTTGGAACCTCATCTTTGCACACTGGGAGCTGACTTTTTAAAATCCACTCAGAGATGATCAAACTCTGGGTCTCTGGCTAATGTTAGGCGCACTTATAAGACTGGTTAAGAAACACGAATCCTACTTTGTGGCTTTTAAACCATTTATTGTGAAGCATTCAGAAAGTACATAAAACATAAATTTATGGTTCAAGGAATTGTTGTACAGTGATTACCCATGTAACCACCACTAGGGAAAGAAATCACGCATGGCCTGGGTACCACCAACCCCTGCAGATCTCTTTCCCATCAAAATCCCATCTCCTTCCATCTTAGCAGGAACCACTCATTTAAGTAATTACTCTCTTGCTTTACTTTATAGTTTCATCACCTATGTATGAATCCCACACAGCATAGTTCAGTTTTGCCTGTTTTTGAATATTTTACAAATATAATCAAAATACACACCTTCTGTCTTCTGAACAATCTACACTTGATCTTAGCCAAAAGGCCAAGAAGCGATCTTCTGAACAATCTAATTTGGGAGTTCCCATCTTGGTGAAGCGGAACTGAATCCAACTAGGAACATTGAGGTTGCGGGTTCAATCCCTGGCTTTGCTCAGTAGGTTAAGGATCCAGCGTTGCCGTGAGCTGTGGTGTAGGTCGCAGACGTGGCTCAGATCCCGAGTTGCTGTGCTGGCCTAGGCCAGCAGCTATAGCTCCAATTAGACCCCTAGCCTGGGAACCTCCATATGCTGTGGGTGTGGCCCTAAAAAGACAAAAGACAAAAAAAAACCCAAAAAAACAAAAACAACCTACTTTGTTTGGAAGCTTCATCCATGTTGTGATGTGTGACCATTGTTTGTTCTTTTTTTTTTAGCAGTAGAGTATTCCACTGTGAGAAAATATTACAATTTATGTATTTTTTTATGATTTATGGGCATCTTGCATGTTTCTGGTTCAGAATATAAAGAAGAGTGCTATAGGCTTGCAGAGCTTGAGGCCGAGAGCAGTTCTGCCACCACCAACGCTGAGACACTGTACTGAAATCTCTTCCTGGTCCTTAAACGTCCCAACCTGAAGCTGAAGAAGCCATCCTAGATGCACACATCATTGGCCGTGGCAGTGTTTGCCCCAGTGTTGTTTCATTTCGTCATTACCAGCACTGCCAAAATGCTGGGCACTGTGTCTAAGAGACCAATGACCACAGGTCTCAGAGACCTTTAGCTTTCTTGGTCTGTGGGGCAAGTGGATAATATATATGAAGCCTGTGTCCCCGTTCCATGTACAATAAGTTTAATTTTCACAGTCCTGAACCAACTCAGTGTGCCAAAGCCCCAACACTCAGTCTCTTCTTCTCTTTGATTTCTTTGTTTTGGCCTCTACTCGTTGTAAACTCTTAAATAGGAACCAGCATGACAGGAGACCCGTGGAAGCAAGAGGAATGACAAGATAATTTTAATCTCACAAAGGCCAGATCCTTCAAAGCCAGGCACGCTGCTGGGATACGTTCCCTGAGTGATGGCAAAGCCACTCAGAGATCTAAGGAGCAGGGGGTGAGGTAGTGCCATGTGTGTTTTTAAAGGAACACTGTGGTTGCAGTGTGGAGAGCAGATTAGAAGGGAAGGCATCTGACAGTCCAATAGTAGTGTTAGAGCTGGTGCTCTGGAATAGTCTCCCCAAGAAACCAAGAAGTGACAGCAGAGGTTAGTAACCGGGAGGGGATGACGTCACAGGCTCCAAGGGGAGAACTTTTGGAGATGGAAGGCGTGACTGCTGCTCACAGATCAGGTGTCCACTGGACTTAAATTCTGGCCTTGGGGAGGTCAGTCGTGCCTTTGGCAAAAACAGTGTCAGGAAGTAGGAATGAAAGCCAGCTTGAAGTAGACTGGGGAAAAAAAGAGGATAGAAACCATTTAGACTGTGCACGTATAGCAACTCATAGGAAAATTCCTTCGTCCAGCCACTGTCTGGCTATAGCTAGACCTTGGCAAACCTTACCAGCCCAGAGCAGCTGTAGAGAGGTAGGCAGCCACGTGACGCTGGTATTTGTCAGCTCTTGGGGGACTCCACTCCTTCGCAAGCTGCTTATTCTGGCTCACGTTCACCTTCATCCTGTGCTTGTTTTTGTCACTTTTATCTATGCCCCATCTCTAGATCAAAACTGAACTAAAGCACGCCCAGCAGAAGTTATTGGACAGCGCAAAAATGTGCTCTTCACTCACAGCTGAGTGGAAGCACTGTCAGCAGACAATCAAAGAAATGGAGCTGGAAGTCCTTACACAGGCTCAGAGCGGTAAATCACTGAGCAGCCTCAAGGAAGAGCTGGCTCGGGAGAAATCTAACATTGCTGCAGCAGAGGAAAAGGTGATTATTCAATAAACAGCACATCTGGGATACTGTGACCGAAATACCATTTCCCTAAGGATTTTAAGAAATAGGTACAGTGCAAACTTGATAGCATTCCAGGGGTTTAGTTTTTGTTTTTTTACCCTCCCACACTTTCCTCTCTTTTGACGCCACCTGCTCCAAGAGCTCCAGTAAATCTGGTGTGTTTTTTAAGACTACATTAACTCAAAAAGGTAAGTTTCATTAAAGCTATAGTATAAACTTAAAGAGCTCACTGAGGCCAAATGAGTTTCAAATTGTAAAGGGCTTATTCTCTCATTTGGATTGACTTATTTTTATTTCATAACTTTTGGAGGGATGGATGTTGTGAAATGAACCATTTGAAATATAGTTCCTGAATGCGTTTTGGGGCCACACCTGTGGCATGTGGAAGTTCCTGGGCCAGGGATCGAGCCTGTACCACAGCAGTGACAAGGCAGTATCCTTAACCAGCTGAGCAACCGGGGAACTCCCTGCCCCTGCATTTTAGGCTGCCTAACACCAGGTGGCAGTAGTATGTAACACTTGCACATTTTGATCTGCGGGTTTGCCTGAGAGTCAAATATTACATAAAAATTATTTCATCGCATTATGTAAAGATAAAACAAACATTAAAATTAGATGATAGCAATCTGGCTTAAGTGCAAAAACCTGATTTTGAGCTAAAGAAGCCAGCACAAAAAAAAAAAACATGAAAAGATGCTCAATATCCCTAATTATTAGAGAAATGCAAATCAAAATTAAAATGAGGATATCATCTCACACAAGTCAGAATGGCCACCATCAAAATGTCTACAAACAGTATATGCTGGAGAGAGTGTGGGAAAAAAAGGGAACCCTCCTTCACTGTTGGTGGGAATGTAAATCAGTACAACCACTATGAAGAACAATATGGAGCTTCCTTAAAAAACTAAAAATACGAGTTCCCTTCATGGTTCAGTTGTTAACAAACCTGACTAGCATCCATGAGGACAAGGGTTCAATCCCTGGCCTCACTCAGTGTGTTAAGAATCTGGCGTTGCTGTGAGCCATGGTGTAGGTCGCAGACTCAGCACAGATCCCACATTGCTGTGGCTCTGGCATACACCAATGGCTACAGCTCTGATGGGACCCCTAGCCTGGGAACTTCCATATGCCATGGGTGCAGCCCTAAAAAGACAAAAAAAAATCCTGAAAATGGACTACCATAACGTCCAGCAATCCCACTCCTGGGCATATATCTGCATAAAACTGTAATTTGAAAAGATACATGCATTCTTTGTTCATGGCAACACTGTTGACAGTAGCCAAGACATAGAAGCAACTTAAATGTCCATCGACTGAGGTCCATCGACCGAGAAATGGATAAAGATGTGGTACATTTATACAATGGAATATTACTCGGTCATAAAAAAGAATAAAATAATGCTATTTGCAGCAACATCAATGGACCTAGAGATTATCATACTAAGTAAGACAGAAAAAGAAAGACAAATACCATATGATATCAATTATATGTGGAATATTAAAAAAAGTGATACAAGCGAACTTACTTACAAAACAGAAACAGACTCAAAGATTTCGAAAACAGGAGTCCCCGTCATGGCTTAGCAGTTAACAAATCTGACTAAGAACCATTAGATCCCAATGGCTATGGCTCCAATTGACCCCCTAGTCTGGGAACCTCCATGTGCCACGAGAGCAGCCCAAGAAATGGCAAAAAGGCAAAAAAAAAAAAAAAAAAAAAGACTTCAAAAACAAACCTATGGTTACCAAAGTGGAGAAGGGCAGGGGGGATAAATTTAGAAGTTTAGGGTTAACATGTCTGCACTGTTATGTGTAAGAGATAATCAACAAAGACCTACTGTATAGCACAGGGAACTCCGTTCGATATTCTAAAATAACTTGTATAGGAAAAGAATCTGAATAAGAATGGAAATATGTGGAGTTCCCGTCATGGCACAGTGGTTAACCAGTCCGACTAGGAACCATGAGGACATGGGTTCAATTCCTGACCTCACTCAGTGAATTAAGGATCCGGCGTTACCATGAGCTGTGGTCTAAGTCCCAGATGCAGCTCAGATATGGCATTGCTGTGGCTGTGGTGTTGGTGTGGCTGTGGTGTAGGCTGGTGGCTGCAGCTCCAATTAGACCCCTAGCCTTGGATCTCATGCCATGGGTGGGGCCCTAGAAAAGACAGAAAGACAAAAAATAAAATAAATAAATAAATAAAAATAATAAAAAATTAAAATAATTCCATTTTAAAAAAGAATGGAAATATGTATATATATACATATATGACTGAATCACTTTGCTTAATACCTGAAACTAACACAATATTGTAAATCAAATATAACATAAAATAAAAATTAAATATAAAATTTAAAATAATAATTATGGATTTATTTTTTTGCTTTGTTTTTTGTTTTTTTGTTTGTTTTTGGGTTTTTTTTTTGTCTTTTTTAGGGCCACACCTGTGGCATATGGAGGTTCCCAGGCTAGGGGACAAATTAGAGCTACAGCTGCTGTTAAAAACAGTTTTGGAGTTGTTTATTCCAATACATGTCAAGATGTTACAACTTGGTACCTTTGTCACACAGGGAATATGGAGCTCGATGTAGGTACTATAGCTGTGTGTGTGTGTGTGTGTGTGCCTTTTAAGGCTGCACCTGCAGCATATGGAGGTTCCCAGGCTAGGGGTCGAGTCGGAGCTGTAGCCGCCAGCCTATGCCAGAGCCATAGCAATAGCAGATCCGAGCTGCCTCTGTGACCTATACCACAGCTCACAGCAATGCTGGATCCTTAACCCACTGAGTGAGGCCAGGGATCGAACCTCTGTCCTCATGAATACTAGTCAGATTTGCTTCTGCTGAGCCACAACGGGAACTCCTAATTACGGTTTTAAATAAAGAAGCCAGCAAAGAAGAGTTCATACTATGTATTTTCGTTTATCTGAGGCTCAAGAATAAACAAAACTAACCTATGGTGATAAGCAAGTGGGTGTCTTTATGAGGGTGTTACATGGAGGAGGAGGAGTTCCGTGGAGGCCTAGTGGTTCAGGGTTCTCTGTTGTTGCTGCTGTGGCTCAAGTTCAGTATCTGGCCTAGGAACTTCTGCATGCTTCAGGTGTGGCCAAAAATAAAAAATAATAATAATAAAATAAAATCAATGGGAACATGAGGGAAGCTTCCGTGGTGCTGAAAGTACTCGTTCTCTTAGTCTGGAGAAGTTGGTTATCTAAGTAAAACTTTGTTGGCTTCATTGACAGGTAAGATGTGTGTACTTGACTGTATGTGTGTCATTCCTCCACTTACAAAAGGAAATTGGTAAAGTTAATAAAGACTGGTGACATTTAAATTTTTTTTTTTTTTGTCCTTTTAGTCCCACATCTGCGGCATATGGAAGTTCTCAGCCTGGGGGTCGAATCAGAGCTGGAGCTGCCAGCGACCTATGCCACAACCACGTAGAATCTGAGCCATGTCTGCCGCCTACACCACAGCTCACGGCATTGCCAGAACCTTGACGCATTGTACGAGGCCCGGGGAGATCAAAGCCTCATCCTCACGGATGCTAGTCGGGTTTGTCACTGCTGAGCCACAATGGGAACTCCCAAAATTTTTAAATTTAGATAGTACTAAATATTGGAGCTGGATTTTGTGCAACAGGAACACATATTCTGACTGCAGTTGGAAGAGTAAATTAGGGTAAACACTTCAGAAAGCAATTTGGCGTGTGTGTGTGTGTGTGTGTGTGTGTATATATGTATACATATGTATATATATACTACACAACACAGCACTTCTACTGCTAGGTGTGAACACTGAGGGAGCTATTATACTGCACATATGCATCAGAAAACAGAAATGCTGTCATTTTCATAGTCACATTGTTCCAAATAGCAGAAAATTGTAACCAGTCCAAATATCTGCTCCCATGAGGTGGAGTAGATAAATTGCGTATTTATGCAGAACAGCACATGACGATGAAAATGCATGAACCCTAGGTGCTGGCTGTACTCCAGTGCAGCGTTAAATAAAAAACCTAGTCACCATAAACACAGTATGATTTTACTGATATCGAGGGTCAGAATAATACAAAATAACAACCGTGTCATATGAAGATAGATCTTATTGTAAGAAAAAGCACAAAAATGATTAATATAAATTTAGAGATGCTCGTTTTCTCAGGTGAGGAGGGAACGGGAGCGATGGTCAAAGAGGGCCACAGAGTAGAGTAGCCTTTATCCTGGAAACATTGTCTTTCTTTCCTTCTTTTCCTTTTTTTTTTTTTTTTTTTTTTTTTTTTTGCTGTGCCTGTGGCATATGGAAGTTTCCAGACCAGGGATTGAACCCACGCCACAGCAGCAACCTGAGGCACAGCTGTGACAATACCAAATCCTTAACCTGCTGACCGTCAGGGAACTTTGAAAGATTCTCTTTCCTAAACTGGATGGTGGGTTCAAAAGTTTTTCATTTGCCCTTGACAGAGAAGCCAACGGGGCAATACTTTGACCTGTGCAATTAGAACTGAGCATCTTTAAGGAAGCATTTGCCCTCAGCAGAACTAAAGGGGGCAGCTTGAAGGAACTTGAGCCTCAGCTAACTGGCCACCCTTGCCCTTGCCCTCGAATCACTGCATCTTGGCCACTCCTGTAGTGAGCAGGCTCTGCAGGGACCTACGGCTGATGCAGGCGGCCCTTCTCTTAGAAAAGGACTGCTCTTCACTGGCATCCACTGAGCATTCGTGGGGAATGTGGTGCCAGACCATTGTAAAGAATGTGGTGTTGTGTCCTGAATACAGTAGAGGGAGAACAACTATTTTGCTGCAAACTATACATCTGAGAAGTATTTACTGAGCACATACTGCATACTAGTCACAATGTTAGGTGACACAAGGGTTTATAAAACTATGTAAACAAATTAAAGGGAGAGCTAATAAAAAAAGTTTAATGACACCTTTAGTCTTTTTTTCCTTTCTTTTTTGTCTTTTTAGGGCCACACCCGCAGCATATGGAGGTTCCCAAGCTAGGGGTCAAACAGGAGCTGTAGCTGCCGGCCTACACCACAGTCACAGCAATGCCAGATCCAAGCCACATGTGTGACCTACACCACAGCTCATGGCAAAGCTGGATCCTTCACCCACTGAGCGAGGCCAAGGATCAAAGCTGCATCCTCGTGGATCCTAGTCAGACTCATTCCTGCTGAGCTGCAACGGGAACTCTGACACTTTTGGTTTAACACATAAATTCTAAAATAAAACTATCTCTTTTTAAGATTCATAAATCTTATTTTTAGGGTTTTTTTTAATTGTTTTTTTTGTTTGTTTTTTTTTTTTTGTCCTTTTGCCTTTTCTGGAGCTGCACCTGAGGCATGTGGAGGTTCCCAGGCTAGGGGTCGAATCGGAGCTGCAGCCGCTGGCCTACGCCACAGGCACAGCAACGTGGGATCCAAGCCATGTCTGCAACCCACACCACAGCTCACAGCAACGCCGGATCCTTAACCCACTGAGCAAGGCCAGGGATCGAACCCGCAACCTCATGGTTCCTAGTGGGATTCCTTAACCACTGCACCACGATGGGAACTCCCTTATTTTTAGTTTTAACAGAGCAGTGAAGACGGCACTGCTGGCACTGTGCATTATGCCAGTAGGCACTTGGTCTGTAAGAGACTCTTCTGTTTTGTTCTGAGATATTATTCACGATCCTAGTCCTATTGTGGAGAAAATAGCCACTCTCACACGTCCCTGTAAGACGTGTGAATTGGTCTAAAACCTGTGGAGACAGCTTGACATTATTATTAAATAAATAATGACCTTTGTCCTAGCAAAGTCACATCTCATAAGTTGTTCTAAAGACATGGTTTGTAATAGTATTGTTTATATTACCCAAAGATTGGAATCAACCTACATGTCCATCAGTAGAGTTTTAGTTAAAGAAGTTATAGTATATCCTTCAGTGCAGCTGTAAGAGAAGACAATTCTATATATTTTATGTGTAATATAAAAAATCACCAAATATATTTTTTTAAAAACAAGTTGCAAAAGTATACATAATATGCCATCATTTGTGTAAAAAATGTGTGTATGCTGGAGAACTCTGTAGCAGTATTTGTTTATATATGCATGAATAAATCTCTAGAAGGGTGCACAAGAAGCTAATACCAGTGATTACCTATTTGATGGTGGAAAACTGGGAAGAAGACTTGATACAGGAAAGAGACATTTCATTATGTAGCTTAGCTTATACACACACTAAGCTATGTGAATGTATTATATATTGCAAAAATTAAGTAATTTAATTTTAAAATTAAAATCTATCTAGTCAAGAAGTTCCCACTGTATTGCAGTGGGATAAGAATCCGACTGCAGGAATTCCCATTGTGGCTCAGCGATATTAAACTGACTAGTATCCATGAGGATTCGGGTTCCATCTCCGGCCCTGCTCACTGGGTTATGGATCTGGCATTGCCTTGAGTTGCAAGTACACTGCAGACACAGCTCAGATCCAGAGTTACTGTAGCTATGGCATAGGCCAGCAGCTGCAGCTCCAATTTGACCCCTGTCAAAAAACAAAACAAAACAACGAAAAAGAATCCAACTGCAGCAGCTCAGGTCGCTGTGGAGACACAGATTTGATCTCCAGCATGCTACAGTGGGTTAAACGAGCTGGTGTTGCCACAGCTGTAGCATAGGTCACAGCTACAGCTGGTCGGTGGCCCAGGGATGTCCATATGCCATGGGCGCTGCCAAAAAAAAAAAAAAAAAAAAAAAAAAAATCTAGTCACATTCTTTGCTTTAGATGATATTTTTTCTTCTACTTTTTCTTGTTCTTCTTATTATTTTTTTGTCTTTTTAGGACCATATCTGTGGCACATGTAATTTCCCAGGCTAGGGGTCATGTTGGAGCTGCAGCTGCTGGCCTATACCACAGCCACAGCAACTCAGGATCCAAGCCGTGTCTTTGACCTACACCACAGCTTGCTGCAATGCCAGAGCTTTTAACCCACTGAGTGAGGCCAGGGATCGAACTGGCATCCTCATGGATACTAGTTGGATTCTTAACCTGCTGAGCCACAGCAGGAACTCCTAGATGAGATTTTTATGTTAGCATTATTGTTTGCTGTTTATATGGTATTTCCCCAATTGGAAAAATAGGTCACACTTAAACGTTTTATTTGTAAATTTTTTTTTTTCATTTAGGATTTCGGATCTGCAGCAGAAATTAGAACATGCTCATAAAGTCTGTCTCACAGACACTTGTATTTTGGGGAAGAAGCAATTAGAGGAAAGGATAAAAGAAACAATGGAAAATGACGCTAAAATAAAGCAAAACTATCAGGAAGAGCAACAGAAGAGGTAAGAGGAGCAGAGAGGTCATCTTTTCCTGAGCTAACCAGCACTGAGTTTATCAGCAGGTCTGTTTACCACTGGGTGTCCTCTCTATCCCCACTCAAGTAAACTCCATCTCAAAAGGTCATGTATGGTATCACACTGTATTCTAATCGTTTATCTTCTTGTTTGCCTTTCATGCTGGAGTGTGGATTTTTTTTTTTTTGGTCTTTTTAGGGCTGCACTTGCAGCACATGGAGGTTCCCAGGCTAGAGGTCAAATTGGAGGTGTAGTTGCCAGCCTGTGCCACAGCCACAGTAACGCCAGATCCAAGCCACACCTGTATGACCTACACTACAGGTTACGGCAATGCCAGATCCTTTAACCCACGGAGCACAGCCAGGGATCGAACCCACATCCTCGTGGATACTAGTTGGGTTCGTTAACCACTGAGCCATGACAGGAACTCCTAGAGTGTGGAATCCCTAAGGGCAGAGATTATTGGTTGTTCTGGAACACGTTGTGCCCCTGAAAAGCTTCTTGAGTGAATGGATTACCTATGAATTATGCCTGTGAAATATACATGGGATTTCCTTTTCTAACTTGAGCATGACTGGCACAAAGTACAAACTAAAATGAGGTTGGTGTTTTGTATTTATCAGCTGATTTTCTTCAAAGAAGATCCAAGTACTTATAAGCATCTTAATTATTAACAAGCTGCTACTGGACAGGAGCTGTCATATTTTTTTCTAAAATTATTCTGATTATTATTAAGATTCTTACTTAAATGATCTTCTTACATACCCTAAACTTCAGTAACCAATGCTTCTTATTTCTCTGTCACTCAGAATGTTTCACATAGGTCTTAAGAAAAAGGTGGTGGTTCTAACTACTGAAAAGATATACAGACATTCACGTAAACTATTAAGCTCAGAAATTTACTTTCAGCTCTAGTAGAAAGCTCTAGCATAGGGCCCGGCATTCAATAGGTGTTCAGCAAATACATACTGAATAAATGAATGTTTGAGTAAGTGAGTGAATGAAAGAATATATGAATGAATAATGGATTCACTTGGGTGCAATAGAAAACAGTTGTCTCACTGCTTCTTCTCCCAGATGACATGCTCCTCCTGTCTTAATACAACTAGATCCCAGATAATCTATGAGAAGTAGTTTATACCTATATAATAAGTATGGCTCTTAAAGCATTGCTCACAAAGCAAGAGAAAGCCCTCAGGCAAACATGCAGTGTGGCAAAACAAAAGCAATGCATGTTAAACAAACTCCTCGGTCAATTGGCAGATAATGCTAGCAGCCCCAGGTTCGAGAGACACTAAGGAAGTTTGCCACAAGGTAAGACAGCTGAAGGAGAGACGCTAGTGTCAGGCTGGGAACCTCAAAGGAACTGGGGTGTTCTTAAAATTCAGCCCCAGCTTTCTAAGAAGATCTACATTATCTCTGAAAGAAAGCAACTTCAGTTTAGATACTAGGGACTCCCGTACATCAGATAAAAGCTTAAAAACAAAAATCACCAGATAACACAAGGCATCTGGTTACCATGAATGAAAGTCAGTAGAAAAAACAAACGCCAGATTTTATAAAGAAACAAAAGATGTCGTCCAAGAATTAAACAGGAAAGTGGCTATTTAACTGTCCCTAAACCTGGTTTCTTATGACCGATGTGGGAATAGGGATGCCAGTTCTATACGTCTGTGAATAACGGATGAAAAGCAATTGGTAGGAAAGTTATTTTCCACAAAACAAGAGCCTAGGACACAATGAGGAAAGCAACCCCATGGGGATATTTAGGTTGTAACCTACTTTTTTCACTTAAAATAGTATAATCTATTTACCTGCCATTAAATCTTATTCTAGAACATTATTGTAATAATATGCCATAATTTGTTTGCTCAATCCTTTATTGTTGGACATTTATGTTTCTTCCCCGATTCTTGCTATAGCAAAGAATAGCATAGTATATAACCTCGTAGCCAAATTTTTGTGCATATCCTTTATTTCCTTGGGATAAAGTCCAGCAAGTATAATTATAACTGCTTATTGTAAACTTTCAAATAGTAAAGAGCTATGAAAATAAAAGGCTTCAGAATTTGACCCTTCAGCAATAATCACGTTAAGTGGTTGCTCCATATTTCTCAAACTTTTTCCATGTACGCATATGTATCTTTTATTATTTTTGTTTTGTTTTTAAAAAGTTGAATCATTTTATGCATCATTTGCTTGGGAGTTTGCATTTTTCTAATGAACAATATAACATGGGCATCTTATTAGCCACTTAGTAGCTGCATCATCTTGGGTAAGTTTCTTATCCTCTGTGCCTGTCCATACCCACCTGATAGCATCACTGTGTAGACTGCATGAGTTGTTAGCAGTTGGCTTGTGGCATCGTCATGCACATAGAAAGCCCTTGTATCTGTCATGGTGCCCTCAGAGAAGTAAAACCAATAGAAGGAACATGTATTTAATAAGAGGTTTGTTACAGAGAGTTGGTCTCACGCAATTGTGGAAGCAGGCTACACAGTCTGCAAGGCTGTCTTTGTGTCTTATGCTGGAGCTTGAAGTCTGCAGGGCAAACAGTCAGGAAGTAAAGATGGATATAAAGTGAGGGAGCTGGAACCCATGAGCACAAGTCAAACCCACAAGGCTAGGCTCAAACCCAGGTCCGTCTCACTGCCTCCAGCCTTGATGAAATAGGGAAAAGCTAGTCCCCTTCGCCAAGGAGCTGAACAGCCACCTGGCCCTGGAGATGGAGAGGAGGGAGGATCGAAGGGAGGGGGAGCCATGGCACACCAAGGCGAGCAGCACATCATCAGCACTAGTGTGAGCTGCAGAAGCCCCTGCTCCAACTTTCCAAGAGTGAAAACCAAAGTGCTGCGCTCCACCTGCAAATCATGCACAGATAGGACTCTGGTAGCCCACTCTGCCCAGAAACATCCATGGAAGGAATTCTGGCCAAGGTGACAGTTTTACACAGCCGCTGCTACCCAGGGTTATTGTTGTTGTTATTTCTGCATTTGATGTTTCCATTACTGTTGTTGGAATCTTCTTCTCCTTCTTCTTCTCCTTCTTCTCCTTCTCTTTCTTCTCCTTCTTCTCCTTCTCCGTCGCCACTGATGTTCATGGAGCACCTTCAGCATTGAAGGAGCTAGGCACTGGGCACTGGAGTGGACAGTGATGAGAAGATTCGTTCCCTGCTTATTTTATCTGCTTCTGCATGGAACAATGTTTATTCTATTGTTTGAACAGACAATGGGAGATAAAATCATATGCATTTTTTAAACTCCCAGTCTGCTTTCAGAATCATAGGTGCACATAGAGGGCCCCAAACAAACTGAACCCAAACAGACCCACACCAAGACACATCATAATAAAAATGGCAAAAGTTAGTGATAAAGAGAGGATCCTAAAGGCAGCAAGAGAAAAACAGAATGTTATCTACAAGGACATAAGAATATCAGCTGATTTCTCTACAGAAACACTACAGGCCAGGAGGGAATGGCAAGAGATATTTAAAGTGCTCAAAGGAAAAAATATGCAACCTAGAATACTCTATCCAGCAAGAATATCATTTAAAACAGAAGGGGAAATAAAAATTTTTCCCAACAAACAAAAACTTAAAGAATACAGCAACACAAAACCCAGGTTAAAGGAAATATTGAAAGGGCTTCTCTAAACCAAAAAGAAAGGAAAGAACGGGAAGAAAAAAGAAAAGGAAAAAAAAGAAGAAGAGGAAGAACTAGGAGTGAGGAAACCGCAATCAGAGAGCAGGCACTCAAATAAGCCAGCATACAGATTTAATCATGAACATGCTTCAAACAAAATAAAATTAAAAAGAAAAAAATAAAAAAGAGTCATCAAAACCATAAAAATGTGGGCAAGGGATGTTAGGAAGTAAATTTGTTTGTATGTTGCTCTTCTTAATTTTAACATAGTAATGAAGTGTTTGAACTTACAGGACCATCAGGCTAAAACACACAATTATGGGAAGGGGTTAGTATACTTAAAAAACAGGGCAACCACAAGCCGAAACCAAATATTGCATTTGCAAAAAATTTAAAAAAAAAACACTCAAGCAAATAATAACAGGAGACCATCCAACCAAAAAAGAAAAAAAAAAGAAAAGAAAGGAAGAATGGAGAACCATAGAATCAACTGGAACATGAGGTTCAAATGGAAATAAATAATCATCTATCAATTATCACCTTAAATGTCAATGGACTGAATGCCCCAATCAAAAGACACAGAGTGGCTGAGTGGATAAAAAGGCAAAAACTTTCAATATGCTGCCTACAAGAAACTCACCTTAGGACAAAAGATACATATAGATTGAAAGTGAAAGGGTGGGGAAAAATATTTCACGCCAATAGACAAGACAGAAAAGCGGGAGTCGCAACGCTCATATCAGACAAAATAGTCTTTAAAACAAAAGACATAAAGACAAAGAAGGACACTACTTAATGATTAAGGGATCCATCCAAGGAGAGGATGTTACTATCGTCAACATATATGCGTCAAATATAGGAGCACCCAGATACATACAACAAATATTAACAGACATAAAGGGAGATATTGATGGGAATACAATCATAGTAGGAGACTTGAATACCCCCCTCACATCAATGGACAGATCCTCTAGACAGAAAACCAATAAAGCAACAGAGATCCTAAAGGAAACAGTAGAAAAGTTAGACTTAACTGATATCTTCAGGACACTACATCCAAAAAAAGCAGAATACACATTCTTCTCAAATGCTCATGGAACATTCTCAAGAATCGACCACATATTGGGACACAAAGCTAATCTCAATAAATTTAGAAGCATAGAAATTATCTCAAGTATCTTCTTTGACCACAATGCCATGAAATTAGAAATCAACCATGGGAAAAGGAAAGAGAAAAAACCTACTACATGGAGACTAAACACCATGCTACTAAAAAACCAATGGTTCAATGAGGAAATCAAGAAGGCCATTAAAAACTACCTTGAAACAAATGATAATGAAGACACAACCTCTCAAAATATATGGGATGCTGCGAAAGCGGTGCTCAGAGGGAAATTTATAGCAATCCAGGCCTTTCTCAAAAAAAGAAGAAAGATCCCAAATTGACAACTTAACCCTCCACCTAAACGAATTAGAAAAAGAAGAACAAAAAAGTCCTAAAGTCAGCAGAAGGAAGGAAATTATAAAGATCAAAGAAGAAATCAATAAAGTAGAGATTCAAAAAACAATAGAGAAAATTAATAAAACCAAGAGCTGGTTCTTTGAAAAGGTGAACAAAATTGACAAACCCCTGGCCAGACTCACTAAAAAGAGGAGAGAAAGAACCCAAACAACCAAAATTATAAATGACAAAGGAGAAATCACAACGGATACAGCAGAAATACAACAAACCATAAGAGAATACTATGAACAACTGTATGGCAACAAGTTTGACAATCTGGAAGAAATGGACAATTTTCTAGAATCTTACAGCTTGCCAAAACTGAATCAAGCAGAAACAGACCAACTGAACAGACCGATCACTAGAAATGAAATTGAAGAGGTCATAAAATCACTCCCTACAAATAAAAGTCCAGGACCAGATGGCTTCACAGGTGAATTTTATCAAACATATAAAGAGGAATTGGTGCCCATCCTCCTTAAACTCTTTCAAAAGTTTGAAGAAGAAGGGATACTCCCAAAGACATTCTATGATGCCACCATCACCCTCATTCCAAAACCAGACAGAGATACCACCAAAAAAGAAAACTATTGGCCAATATAATTGATGAATACAGATGCAAAAATTCTCAACAGGAGTTCCCATCGTGGCGCAGTGGTTAACGAATCCGACTAGGAACCATGAGGTTGCGGGTACGATCCCTGCCCTTGCTCAGTGGGTTAACGATCCGGCGTTGCCAGTGAGCTGTGGTGTAGGCTGCAGACGTGGCTCGGATCCCGAGTTGCTGTGGCTCTGGCGTAGGCCGGTGGCTACAGCTCCGATTAGACCCCTAGCCTGGGAACCTCCATATGCCGCGGGTGCGGTCCAAGAAATAGCAACAACAACAACAACAAGACAAAAGACAAAAAAAAAAAAATTCTCAACAAAATCTTAGCCAACCGAATCCAAGAACATACCAAAAAAATTATACACCGTGACCAGGTTGGGTTCATCCCAGGTTCACAAGGATGGTTCAACATACGCAAATCAATCAGCATCATACACCACATTAACAAAAAAAAAGTCAAAAATCATATGATCATCTCAATAGTCACAGAAAAAGCATTTGACAAAGTCCAACATCCATTCATGATAAAGTCCCTCGCCAAAGTGGGTATAGAGGGAACATTCCTGAACATAACCAAAGCCATTTATGAGAAACCCACAGCAAATATAATCCTCAATGGGGAAAAACTAAAAGCCTTCTCACTCAAATCTGGAACAAGACAGGGATGCCCACTCTCACCACTGCTCTTCAACATAGTTTTGGAAGTCCTAGCTATAGCAATTAGACAAACAAAAGAAATAAAAGGCATCCATATAGGAAGAGAAGAGATCAAACTGTCACTGGATGCAGATGACATGATACTATCCATAGAAACCCCTAAGGACTCAACCCCAAAACTCCTTGAACTGATGAATAAATTCAGCAAAGTAGCAGGATATAAGATTAACATTCAGAAGTCAGTGGCATTTCTGTATACCAGCAATGAAATATTAGAAAAGGAGTACAAAAATACGATTCCTTTTAAAATTGCACCTCACAAAATCAAATAACTTGGAATACACCTGACCAAGGAGGTAAAGGACCTATGTGCTGAGAACTATAAAACTTTAATCAAAGCAATCAAAGAAGATGTAAAGAAATGGAAAGATATTCCATGTTCCTGGATTGGGAAAATCAACATTGTAAAAATGGCCATACTACCCAAAGCAATCTACAGATTCAATGCAATCCCTATCAAATGACCCATGACAGTTTTCACAGAACTAGAACAAACAATCCAAACATTTATGTGGAACAAGAGAAGACCCAGAATCGCCAAAGCAATCCTGAGAAACAAAAACCAAGCAGGAGGCATAACTTTCCCAGACTTCAAGAAATACTACAAAGCCACAGTCATCAAAACAGTGTGGTACTGGTATCAAAACAGACAGACAGACCAATGGAACAGAATAGAGAATCCGGAAATAAACCCTGACACCTATGGTCAATTAAGCTTTGACAAGGGAGGCAAGAACATAAAATGAGAAAAAGAAAGTCTATTCAGCAAGCATTGCTGGGAAACCTGGACAGCTGCATGCAAAGCAATGAAACTAGAACACACCCTCACACCATGCACAAAAATAAACTCAGAATGGCTGAAAGCCTTCAATATATGACAGGACACCATCAAACTCCTAGAAGAAAACATAGGCAAAACATTCTCTGACATCAACCTCATGAATATTTTCTCAGGTGAGTCTCCGAAAGCAATAGAAACTAGAGCAAAAATAAACCCATGGGACCTCATCAACCTGTAAAGCTTTTGCACAGCAAAGGAAACCCCAAAGAAAACAAAAAGACAACTTTCGGAATGGGAGAAAATAGTTTCAAATGAAGCAACTGACAAGGGCTTTATCTCTAGAATATATAAGCAACTTATACACCCCAACAGCAAAAAAGCCAATCAATCAATGGAAAAATGGGCAAAAGACCTGAATAGACATTTCTCCAAAGAAGATATACAGATGGCCGATGAGCACATGAAAAAATGCTCAACATCGCTGATCATAAGAGAAATGCAAATCAAAACTACCATGAGATACCACCTCACACCAGTCAGAATGGCCATCATTAATAAATCCACAAATAACAAGTGCTGGAGGGGCTGTGGAGAAAAAGGAACCCTCCTGCACTGTTGGAATGGAAACTGGTACAGCCACTATGGAGAACAGTTTGGAGATACCTTAGAAATCTATACATAGACCTTCCATATGACCCCGCAATCCCACTCTTGGGCATCTATCCTGACAAAACTCTCCTTAAAAGAGACATGTGCACCCGCATGTTCATTGCAGCACTATTCACAATAGCCAGGACATGGAAACAACCCAAATGTCCATCGACAGATGATTGGATTCGGAAGAGGTAGTATATATACACAATGGAATACTACTCAGCCATAAACAAGAATGACATAATGCCATTTGCAGCAACATGGATGGAACTAGAGACTCTCATACTGAGTGAAATGAGCCAGAAAGACAAAGACAAATACCATATGATATCACTTATAACTGGAATCTAATATCCAGCACAAATGAACATCTCCTCAGAAAAGAAAATCATGGACTTGGAGAAGAGACTTGTGGCTTCCTGATGGGAAGGGGAGGTAGTGGGAGGGATCAGGAGCTTGGGCTTATCAGACACAACTTAGAATAGATTTACAAGGAGATCCTGCTGAGTAGCATTGAGAACTTTGTCTAGATACTCATGTTGCAACAGAAGAAAGGGTGGGGGAAAATGTAATTGTAATGTATACATTAAGGATAACCTGACCCCCTTGCTGTACAGTGGGAAAATAATATATATATATATATATATATATATATAAAAAGAATCATAGGTGCACATAGAGTGGCCCTTTCCACCATGTACCTCACACATCTTTCTGGCACCAAGGAGCACCTGCAGAAACAGCACCCAAGCCTCAATATTTGAGGTGTCAGTTGCCTTCTAATTCCAGATTTACTGGGGCACAGGCAGAGGAGCAGAACTGATGCCCAGCTAGCCTTGTCCAGATGACAGAAGATCTTTGCCTATTTGCTGTTCATCATGGGCCAGCTTATTTTTTGTCAAGCTACAATCATTTTCTACATGGGTTTGGCTCTTTTCTGAGTTTCTTTGGTTTTGGATATAGCAAAAACAAAAAAGCCACCAAACTGAAAAATATGACTATTTGAACAGTTTTTTAGAAATTTTCGATTTTGATTTCTACTTTATTGTATTCTTGTGTTTATAAGTAAGTAGGAATTTTCAAATCATATTAAGTGAATAAGATTTTAAAGAATTAGTGGAGCTCCCTTTGTGGCTCAGCTGGTTAATAACCCTGACTAGTATCCATGAGGATGAAGGTTTGATCCTTGGCCTCACTCAGTGGGTTAAGGATCTGGTGTTGTCACAGGCTGTGGTGTAGGTCACAGTCATAGCTTGGATCTGGCATTGCTGTGACTGTGGTGTAGGCTGGCAGCTGCAGCACCAATTTGACCCTTAGCCTGGGAAATTCCATATGCCTCAGGAGTGGCCCTAAAAAGGAAAGGAAAAAATTAACGAATATGGAAATCATGGAGGAAATTGTTGTGAAGTAATTTATCAAAAATAAATATGACTCCCTGTTTTTCTCCATTAGTCCAATAATTTGACTTTAGAATAAAATCTTTTCAAAAATGTATGAATCATTTCATAGGCTTTTATCTAGTATTTCATATGATAGTCATAGCAATCCTATGTGGAAGGCAAGGCTGGGGTCATTTCATGCCACTACATGGTCAGTGGAGGGAGGTTTGGAGATGCCCGGTGGCCTGAGAAGCCACCTGGGTAGCAAGCAGTACAGTGAGAAACCAGGTAATCTGACCACCTTTGTGTTCTTTCCAATGCTGGCTCAGATCCCGCTGTTACAGGTTCAGTGTACTTCCAAGTTCCGAATTTTAGATTTCTTTTTTTGGCCATCCTGCAGCAAATGGAGCTCTCAGGCCAGGGATCAGATCTGAGCCACAGCCACAAACTAAACCACAGCTGCAGCAATGTCAGATCTTAACCCACTGTGCTTGTGATGAAATATGAGTTCCAGCACTCCCAAGATGCTGCTGATTCCATTGCACCACAGTGGGAGCTCCAAGATTTTTTTAAAAAATCAATAAATATACCATATATTTCATAACACCCTTGGCACCCTTGGGTCCATTCAAGTCAACTTGCCACAGCCATGTAGTCTTTTCAGATTTGACTTCTTTCACTTAGTATTAATTTGAGGGTCCTCTGTGCCTTTTCATGGCTTGAGAGCTCATTTCTTTTTAGTGTTGAGGAATATTCCTTTGTCTGAATGTTCTGTAGTTCATTTATCCATCACCTACTTAAGGGCGTCTTTGTTGCTTCCATGTTTTGGCAATTGTGAATAAAGCTGCTGTGTGCAGATCCTTGTGTGGACACAAGTGTTTCACTCATTTGGGTATATACCAAAGAGTGTGATTGGTGCATAACCTAAGCTAATGTTTAGTTTTAAAAGAAACTGTTGCACTACCTTCCAAAGTAGCTGTACCACTGTACTTTCCCACCAGCAGTGAATGAGGTTTCTGCTGCTTCACATCCTTGTCAGCATTTGGAGTTGTCAGTGTTCCAGATTTTGGCCATTCTTTTTGTTTGTTTGTTTGTTTTTGTTTTGTCTTTTGAGGGCCACACCTGAAGCATATGGAAATACCCTGGCTAGGGGTCAAATCGGAGCTACAGCTGCCAGCCTACACCACAGCCACAGCAATGCGGCATCTGAGCTGCATGTGCAGCCTACACCACAGCCCATGGCAATGCTGGATCCTTAACCCACTGAGCAAGGCCAGGGATCAAACCCGCATCCTCATGGATACTAGTTGGGTTCATTTTCCCTGAGCCACAACAGGAACTCCTGGCCATTCTAATTGATGTGTAGTGACGCACTTATCATATCCTTGTTGTTTTAATTTCCGTTTTCCTAATGGCATATGATATTGAACATGTTTTCATATGCTGAATATCATCCCTGTTGAGTTCTCTGTTCAGTTTTTTTGCCTATTTTAAAATTATGTTGTTTGATTTATTATTGTTGAGATTTAAGTGTTCTTTGTAGATCTTGGAAAAAGTCCTTTATCAGATATGTTTTGTGAATATTTCCTCACAGTCTGCAGCTTGTCTTCTCATTCTCTTTACATTGTCTTTCATAAAGCATATGTTTTTGTTTTAATGCACTCCAGCCTATCAATTATTTCCTTCATGGATCATGTCTTTGGTGTTGTACCTAAACACCATCCTCAGACTGAAAGTCACCAAGGTTCTTTCCTATGTTGTCTTCTAGAAATTCTATATTTTTGCATTTTACGTTTAGATCTGTCATCCATTTTGAGTTATTTTTTGTGAAGGATATAAGATCTCTGTCTAGGTTTCTTTGTTTGCCTATGAATTTCCAGGTATTTTAATTACCATTTATGTAAAAGAATATTTTTGCTCCATTGTGCTGCCTTTACTTCTGTGTCAATTTCTGAGCCTGTATTCTCTTCCATTGATTGATTTGTTGATTATTTCACCAATACACACTGTCTTAATTACTGTAGTTTTACTGTAAGTCTTGGAGTCAGGCAGTGTCAGTTCCCCAGATTGTTCTTCTTCAATACTGTGTTGGGTCTTTTGCTTCTCTATATAAACTGTAGAATCAGGTTGTCAATAAGCACAAAATAACTTGCTGGAATTTTGGTTGGGATTACATGGAATCTATAGATCGATTTGGGAAGCACTGATATCTTGATGATATTGAATCTCCTTATTCATGAACATGGAATATCTCTCCATTTATTTAGTTCTTTGCTTTCACCTATCAGAATTTTTTAGCTTTCCTCATATAGAACTTGTATGTATCTTGTTAGATGGACCTAGTACCTCATGTGAGCATAAATTTAAAATTAAATTTCTGTGGGATTTATGCCAACCTGATCCATATAGAGAGCATATAAGAACTAATCTTAGTAAGAAGTTATTCGACCTTTCTCAAATTCAATTTCTTCTTTGAAAGGCCAACATCACTGTGCCCTTTTTGCAGGGTGTTATGTAGCCAGGAGAAATGAATACAAAGAATCTCAAAGAGATCAATAAATTGTACCTCAATAGGTAGTAATATTTGGAGAAAACATATAGTTTCAAACATGCTTCCTTGTTAAATTTTTGATCTCACTAACTTGTGTTTCACTAACCATTAATTATGATATTGTTATCTTAAAACTTTATTAAAGCAACTTGAAACTTCTGAAAAAGCCATTGTTCACATTTAAAATAGCTTGACTGGCTGTATGAAAAAAGTCAGCTTTCCTATTTCACCTAGACTGATAGGATATTCATTTAGTGAGAGGGCACTATTCTCCTCCAGAATTTCAATGTTCCTTGATTGACCACTGGTCAATTTAGCTGGTGTTATTAAAAAAATTTTTTTAAACACTGAATTTGGAGGAGTTCCCAATGTGGAGGGTTAAGAACTCGACATAGTGTCCATGAGGATGTGGGTTTGATCCTGATCCCTGGTCTTGCTCAGTGGATTAAGGATCTGGCATTGCTGTGACTGTGGTGTATGCCAGCAGCTGCAGCTCTGATTCATCCCCTAGCGTGGGAACTTCCATATGCCACAGATGTGGCCCTAAAAAAATAAAAATATAAACAAAAACAAACCAAAAAAAAAAAACTATTGAACTTGGAAATTAGAAATTAGTAGTAACTTATTTCTTGTGTTCAAAATATTACTATCTTCTGAAAAATATTTGTCTACTACCTACCATATATGTAACATGATATCTAAGAGGATAGAAAATAAGTGGATGACAGAAAATATGTTCATACTTTTACCATTTCCCAAAAGAACTTGAAGTTGTTTACAATCAAAACATTGTCCCATTAAGATCAAATACCATTGGCGTAAGACAAAATTACAAGTGGGCAAATCACATAAAGGTGGTAAAGTGTGCAGTTTGTGCAGAGATCTCAAGTTGGGACAGACATTATCAGTGCTCTCTCTGCCCCAGGCTCCCAGCAGCAGGGCAGAGAGCTAAGAGCGGTGGGTTAAGTGCAAAGAGGGTGCATCCTCCTCCCAGAGGAGGAAGGCCCCAGCCCATCACCTTCACCAGACCCAGACTGGAGACCATGGAGACAGGGCCCAGGATATGAACTCAGAGGAGGGGAGAACTAGCTGAGCAGACCTTCTAGGAAAATGGTTTATTTGAGTGAGGATCTGGGGACAGAAATAGGTACTTCCTGAAATTCTAGATGGGCCAGCTTGGCCTGAAAGGAGGTGAGTGGTGAAGTGAGAGGAAGGGCCAAAAAGGTGATTTTAGTGCAGGCATCAGTGACTGTGAGTCCAGCCTAAGCAGCTTGAACTGCAGTTTCTGGGCCATTCCCTGCTGGCTTTTTATTTTTTCCCCTTTAACCAGAAAACAATGTTAAATGAAGACAGTGTCTTAAAATGATTAATCTAGTAGCAGTTCTGAGATGTAGGAAAGGCACTTGGGCCCAAAACCCAGCTTCAGTCCAGTGAAGAGAAGGGGGTGAGTTGTGAGGGGTGTTGTAGATGTGAGGAGTGCTCCCCCAATGGTTATGGACAGGAGAAGCCAGAAGCCAGAAAGAGGAGGATAAATAGCAGGCCATGCTTCCACCAGGCAAGAGAAAAGGGAGTCCTTTTTTGAGGAAAGGAAAGACTTTTGTGGAAGAGGGTCGACTTTGATGGGATGGAGCTCACTCATTCACTAGAATCCTGGAGGCAGATGCAGGTGTTCTGGGCCACAGAGAGCAATGGGTAGTATAGTTTAGGAATTATTGATGTGAAAGTTATAGTTGGTCAGTTACAGGAAAGCATTCCAAGAAAGTGACCTGGAATGGATAAAAGGCAAGCACAAGACTTTGGGCCATGGGTAGCTTTTAAGATCACAGGGTGAAGATGGCTGCAGGGAGGGGGAGGCTCCCTGTGTCCTCAGTGACCGGCAGGGTTCTTCAACTATTCTGAGCTCTCAGACCCCACACTACATAGTCAGGTTCAAGTAAACTTTGGGCATTTGCTTATAGAGTCACCAGAAGGGATGTCAGTGGATGGTCAGATGCTGGTTCCAGAGCCAGTCTGTCCTCTCTCTCTCTGCTGGTCTGTCAGGATTTAATGTTGAAACAGAGGGTCAAGAGTGAGTAATTCCAGCTCACCTCTCCTGAAGCACCTTCCCTGTCAATTCTTAGGCTAGAAGTGCAGACATGGAACTCCTTGGCTTCCCCCTTGGGGCAGGTTCTGGACATGCCCTGGGCCCCAGGAGGAGCTGCTAGGAAGGCCACATGGCCAAGCCTCTGATAGGGCCACCAACAAATTCAATCACATCTCATGAAGTGAATTTATTTATCTTCTGTGGAAAATAATCAAGTCTGATTTTCAGAGGGAGGCATTTTTGTGCTTTCAGCTGACTTGGGGATTTCCTCCCCAAGTGGCATAATTCCTTCTTTCTGTGGAGTTCCCTGATCCCCACCTGCACCCCATAACAGATGATAGGGTTGATCCCAGTATGCCCACAGCACTTCACCTGCTGGTAGGGCCTGTAGGAACCAAGCAGTTCAGCCTTGTTTCCTACAAATATTAAAACATGGACCTGAGGCATCATTTTCTATGTGTTAGGTTTGTCTATTAAGCAATCAGTAGGCTCACTGGGAACCAGATGCAGTGTGGGACCTGCCTGCTCCAGTCAGAAATGCATGTCTGCTTGTGGGCACAGTTGAACTGCTCCTGCAGTGTGAGGGGCTCTGGGGATTTGTGCTGGTCCTGAGGGCCATGGGGAGAAGCACTAAGTGGGGGTCAGGCATGTGGTCTGTGGGGGCTGTATGGAGATGCTCCTGCAGGGGCTAGAGCAGCAGCTTGGAACTCAGGGGCCTAGTCTGTGAAGTGGGTAAGAGATAGAGAGGGTTAAAGGACAGTGAAGGAGATGCCTGGCTTCCTAAACTAGGGCTGTTGAACTGGACTCTGAAAGCTGCAAGGAATCACAAAAGCAAGAGAGCAGCAGGTTGGGGGTAGATTGGATGGGACGGGGCCAGGGCCCAATGGAGGCACTGAGGGCTTGTAAGCCCAGATCTGCAGAGGGTAAAGCATCCCATGTGACCTTTCAACTGGCCTCTCCTTTTCTCCATGGACAGGCAGATTTTAGGACTCAGGATGCAGAACCTGTGGTTCTCTGCTACATGAGCTGGCTATACTTGCATTTTAGTCCTGTTTAGCAGATAATTAGCAGATAATTTAGTCCTGATTAGCAGATAATCCTAAGAGTGAAATCACTTGTTTCAAAAGTCTGTAGTGTCCTAAAACTGAGGCTGATTTGCTGACAGGAGATAATTACTTCCTTAACTGATTATATTTAATGTCCACATTGCCAGTATTACATCAAAGAATATTAGCAAGCAATGATGTCTTTTACTTCACATGAAAGAAAATTGCAGCCTGTCATTTTAATACACAGCCTTCATCATTGTAAATGGAGAAGAATGCTTTCTCAACTGGATTTAAAAAGTACTTTCCACGTTGACCCATGCAAAGGCCATGGAATAAATCAGTTGACCTAAGTGGTGGCTTTATGCCGTGATTGCCCTAGGCAAGTACATGTGAAAGGCATCTCTGTTTTGCCAGGAAATTTGAGTACCTGTGTTTATCTAGACTTGTACAGAATAGTAAGTTCCCAACAACGAACAACAGCATAAGCCATGACAAGTAACAAGAGATGAATGCTTCCTGAGAAAGAGCTAAGAAGGGAATCTGGAGTTATGGAATGATTCAGCAATACAACTACAAGCAGAAGGGAGAAATGAAAACAAAGGCAGTGAAAATGAGGCTGTGGGAATTTGGCTGTGCACTTGAGGGGGCCCTCTGCCTTCCTGAAAGTCTTCACAATTGGCTTTAGAAATATAAATCCTTTTCTTTATATTGTGTCCTTCGTCCTTGCTCCGTACTGCAGAAATTCTCAGTTCTCAGCATCCTCCTAACTCCTGCATTGGAGTTAGTGGCAGGAAAAAACAGGAATATAGCTTGACAGACACATATGGAAACCAGCCAAGGCATACCAAACTTCAAGAACAATCAAACTCCGGCCAAACTGAAAATGTGACCATCACTGCTTCCACTGCCTGAGAAGACCATCTGCCAGCAATGCAATTGCTTTTGTATCTTCAGCTTTAATTTGAATTTCTAAGAGGACTTTGGGGAGTCATAAAGCACAATCTTTTTAAATGTGTAAAAGCTCTAAATAACTGGAGATTGATGTTGAATTTACCCTTTTCTTCTTCCAATCTACTGTCAACATTTCCATGATCACAGGACTCACTTGACCTCATGCCACCCTGGTCCCCAGTTTCCCTCAAGCATTGGCCCCAAGTCACCCCACAACCCCCCTCTTTCTTCTGTTATCACTGTTTTCCTACCAAGAGAACAGGTTGTAATCCAGGCCTGCTGTGCTGTGGGAGGGGCAGAAAGGCAGCCGATGGGAGTGAAATAAGGAGTGAAGTGTGGAACAAGAGTGTGTACTTGGGGCTCAACACTACTTTGTGCAAAGGGAGATGCTTGGGTATAGACGGAAAATGATTGCCTTTGTTTATTAAGTGAAGATCCCAGCCAATGAATCAACTTCCTGAACCATCAACACACATGCTACTGGTATCAAAGAAGGATAACAGGCAGGCATGAAAACATTTGTATATTTGACTTATGAATGTTGTGGAAAATTTTCTGTTTTTGAGAGAGAAGCTAATGCACACATTAAAAAAAATTAATAGTCAACTGAAGGCTGTCTTCCAGTTCCTCATCTCAAGCTTTCTTTTACATTTGGACAGGGTCATGACTTCAGCAGCAAGAGTATGTGCAGGTCCTAAGGAACTCTAGGCCATAGAAAGCCTGGGAAGCTGTGGGGTTTATTGGAAAACAGACCTCCTGATGGGAGAGGTAGTCCATGTAGGTGCACTTATTAAGTGCAAAGAAATGAGATCATAAGAGGACTGTTTAAGCCTGTTGATGATAAAGATTCCTGTTGTTTTATAATCAACATGCCTTTTAAGTTTACTGAATAAAACCCCAAATCTAAAGCAGTTGATTCTGACTCTGAGGTGCATTTGCCATCAGTGTATGACCATGGCCCAGCAGGCTGTGCATACAGTGTTTAAGGGAAGGCCCTGGCAGCAGGGAGCCCCACTAAGAAGAATCCCCACTGAGTCTCAGGAAGGTCTTGGGAGCTGAGGCAGCCACATGTCATGTCCACCAAGTGGCCAAAGAAACATCAGTGAACAGCAGTGTCTGAACTGTGTCGAGAAGCACTGAGAAGAAAAGGAAAGAAAAGAAAGGGAAAGCCAGCAGGGAGGGGGGATAAGAAGGGAGGAAGGAAGAAAACTGCCTGTTTAAACGCTAGCCCTGGAATACACAGATAGAAAGCAAGCCTGGAAAAAAAGATGTTCTTATTCATTTGATCCTCTTTTTAAAGGCCAGTTACACAATCATTTTGACAAGACTTTAACTCTTTAACAGGGGATCAAGAAAATTCTAAAGATATTACATTTCAGTCCAACAATGGCTGAATCAAATGTGGTATATTTCATATACAGTTGGCAAGGACAAGGACAATCAGCCTCAATCAGAATACCTCAGATATGTTTCAGGAGAAATGTTATTTACTGGGGTTGAAAAGGCCAGTCGAGTGAAAATCCCCCTCGTCCGGACTCGGAAGAGGCGACACCCCAAATCACTCACGAGAAGCAGTCTTGATGCAAACAGCAAGAGGATTTTTATTCCAAGCGCGCTGGGGCCCACAGTCGTACGCCACGCAGGGGGAGAGGACTGCAGCGGTGAGTGTGGAGTCGGGACAGCTTTTATGGGGTTCACAAGAAAGCCCGCGCTTTTACAAACTAATAATTTTAAAATATCACAAACCAGTCAATTCAAAACTTCGAGAGCCCGCGCTTTGTGGACCAATTAATTTTAAGTTGTTCTGGAGTTACGTG
The DNA here is from genome assembly GCF_054392235.1 of Sus scrofa. Taxonomy (NCBI): domain Eukaryota; kingdom Metazoa; phylum Chordata; class Mammalia; order Artiodactyla; family Suidae; genus Sus; species Sus scrofa. The sequence goes on along the minus strand of NC_139385.1, from coordinate 54,553,394 downwards.
TTTGTGCCTGTCCCTGGGCGGGGGAGACATATTGTCGCCAAGATATATTTATCAGGATTTTCAACATTTTGTGGCGCAACCGATCTTACTGGGGTCGGTTAGGCGATTAACTTCTCCTCTTTTTATCTTATGCAAGCAGCTTTACAGAAGCCAAACAAGCAGTTAGGAACCCCTTTCCCTGTTATCTCAAGCAGTTTCAAGAAGTTTCATGCATAGAGGCACATACTCAGGGGCCTGTTTTTCCCCTTCCACATAATTTTGTACAGAACAGAAAGCAAGCCCTAAAACAGCAAAAAGTATGATCTTTTACCTATAGGGAACAGGGTCTGGAATTCGAGGGCATTTAGAGCTTATTATTAACTTCCTGGGTTCTGGGAGGGTCAGGTTGCATTTTCATCCTTTCAGGGTCAGTTTTTATTCCTGAAAAATCGGTTTTCTTTTGGAAATTGCCATCTCTGGAAATATGATTTGCTTTTCATAAAAATATCCTTGATGCTATTTTTATTATTTTTCTCTGACATGCTATGTTTTATGATCCATTGTGCCAGCAGCCTGGGTTTTGCCAGGCATGAAACATTTCAAGAAGTAACCCCTGGGGGTAGCAAAGGATGGCCATCTGTAGATGATGCGTAAAATCTGTAATCTTTCAGAAATAAGCAATTAATTAGGCCCACATTGATGTTTATATTCTAAATTGAAAAATGTTTTAGTAATGGTCACTGACTGAAAGGCCAGGGGAAAGAAAATCCCTCTCTTGGAAGAGGCGACTCCCCAAATCACTCACGAGAAGCGGTCTTGATGCAAACAGCAAGAGGATTTTTATTCCAAGCGCACTGGGGCCCACAGTCGTACACCACGCAGGGGTAGAGGACTGCGGCCCCGAGTGTGGAGTCATGATAGTTTTTATGGGATTCACAACAAAGCCTGGGGTTCACAGCAAAGCCCGCGCTTCACAAACCAATCATTTCAAAATATCACAAACCAATCATTTGCGAACCCGTGCTTCGTGGACCAATTAGTTTTAATTTGTTCTGGAGTTACGTGTTTGGGCTTGTTCCTGGGAGGGGGAGACATAGTGTCGCCAAGGTATGTTTACCAGGATTTTCAACATTTTATGGCACAGCCGATCTTACTGGGGTCGGTTTAGCGATTAACTTCCCCTCCTTTCATCTTATGCAAGCAGCTTTACAGAAGCCAAACAATCAGTTAGGGACCCTTTTTCCTGTTATCTCAAGCAGTTTCAAGGAGTTTCATGCCTAGAGGCACGTACTCAGGTGCCTATTTTCTCTTTTTTTTTTTTTTTTTTTTTCTTTTTTCCTCCGCTTAGTTTTGTACAGAACAGAAAGCAAGCCCTAAAACAGCAAGAAGTATGGTCTTTTACCTATAGGAAACAGGGTCCGAAATTCGAGGGCATTTAGAGCTTTTTATTAACTTCCTGGGTTCTGGGAGGGTTAAGCTGCATTTTCATCCTTTCATGACCACTGAAGCAAATCGAAGACCTAAAATTAATCCTAAAATTTATTTTCAGATCAGTTGAATGAACATGAGTATGCTGCCCGATTTTCCAAGTTTAGTAAACATGTCTCCCCAGTCCAGTGGCACTGGATGAGAAGGGTCACTAGGCCACTTCACTAGGGTTGACAGCAGACCTGCTGACGTGAGCACCCATAATCTCCCAGTCAGCACCTGCTAATCTCCCAACATGTGAATACAATGAAGGTGACAGCCAAGATTAAGCATGCCCTTGGGGCAGCAGAAGGGCCTCATGTGGGCATCCAGAGGAGCAGATCCCTGGGGAGGTGACCCATTGCTATGCTCTGTCTCTGTGACCCTAGGAAGGACTCAGACAAGCCTAGGAGGAAACAACCAATGACAGCAGAGAGTCCAGCTGGCTTATCCTCTCACAGATCTTTGGATGTGTTAATGCAACGTTCCCACCAGATGAACAAGAACAACCAAAGTGACCAACCAAAAAGTGTCAGGGCTTCCCCTCCCTTTGGACAAGCTGAAGCAGGCAGTGCTCTGCTCTGAAGCATGGGCAAGCTGATGGGGCAGATGGCCAGGGTGATGGCCAGGCTCTCAGAGTTGCAGCAAGGATTTCCTTCTAATCACATCTCAGTGTTCTGGAAGCAGGCTGACACCTTTTAAGTTGGAAACAGTTTCATTCATTTTTCAGATGGTAAAAGTGTGGGACCAGGTGCATGGATTCCAGAAGAGTCTAAGGAGTGTGGATGTTTGAGAATTCCTGCTCTCAAAGGATTCTTAGAAAGGGTGATCCATCTTTGTCAGGCCATCAAACAAGGCTCCACAGAAAGCCTTGTGGTTGGAGGGAACAGTGGAAGAGCTAACACTACAAATCCTGATATGTAGTAAATTCCATGGTGAACATGGGAAATGTGCCTTTTCATTGAACTCTTTGAAGTAGCCTGAGCTACACAATGCTATTATTATTCTAGGGAATAAGGGACTTGGCTAAGAGATTAAATCATGTGAGCAGTCTATGCAGAGCTCGGGAACTGGGTCCAGGGTTCTGACTCCATATTATGGTGCCTACAGGCAGCCAGGCCCAGGTTCCTCACTTCCTGTGGGTTGCTTCACAGACTCTACCATTAAAATCAATTCTTTAAACATTTAAGTATGATAGAGATTGTACATTCCAAAAAGGACAAACTTTACCCTGCCAAATAGCATCTAACTCAATAGGAACAGTAAGGATTGTTCACTTGCCCTGGGAGTTCAAGTTGAGGAGCTAAGAATAAGATGTAGAGGAGAGAGCCAGGTCAGAGCCCTGCTGCAGTTTCCATTTCAGGCCTCTCAGGACCCCTTCTCTTCTCACCTGTCCCCTTAAAAATATTTAAATATACTTGTATATAGAGTTAAAATAGATTCAGAGCCAAGGAGGTTATGGGCTGGAGGATTGGAGAGAGAGGGGACAAGGTCTGGAAATGCAGAATGAATCCTTTGAAAGGGAGGTGACCCAGAAGAAAGGCCTACCCTCTCTGCTATCATCCTTGGGGATGGGTTGCCTCTTTCACCCCACCCCCACACCCAGGGGGGACTTTCCCACTTTCAAACACTCATTTATCTTCATTTGTCCCTGGCTCTTTGACCCTCTTCACCTCCCTCTTGTACCTTGTGGGGAGCAGAGGCAAGCCTGCTAGGCTCTAAAGTGAGGTGGGGAGGAGAAGCCCACAGGGAGGGTGGCTGGAGCTGGGTATTACCCCTGGGGCCCGTGGACCAGGTGAATCTTTCCAGGTCCTCACAGCCACTGTGCCAAGAGCTTCTCTTTGGGAAGTTCTCCTCCAGGACAGATGGGTCTTTTTCATGCTTGGATCAATGGAAATGCTCTGTGGTTTAGAGCTCTCTCCTTTAACAGGCAGGACACCAGAATGTTAGGCTTGCTTTGTTTCCTCAGCAATGAAATGGTGGAACATTACAGCAAGTTTATTAAATCACAAGTACACTCAGAGCGAGAGTGGGGGCTACTGGGCCAGTAGGGAATGACCCTGATTCACAGGTGGGTTTTCCTTGTATCCCCATGCTAGGGACCTGAGTGGGGGCCTGCTTCTCCCACCCCAGCCCAGTGATTCATCCCACCCTGGCCCACCACAAGTGTAAGGGCTGAGTATTGATTGGTCTCTCATGGGGCATATTTGATCTTCTGATTGGTTTCAGGAAAGATACCATATTTGCATGTGGGACAGGTTATAGGGAAGTTCCTGTGTTCTTATTGCCTCAACAATAAGATGAGGAGTGAGCCACATACCTTTGTAAGGTCAGGGTGGGGCATTACAATGCCACCTGTGGGGCAATGATAAGGATCTGAAAATTCTTGTCTTGGCCAGAGGTTTTGAGTGTGATCTTTTTGAAGGGGACTTGAAGTCAACATTCCTCCTTCTTTCTTTTGAGCACCAAGTCTTTGGCCCCTTTGAACACCCTGCTGATATCTAACTACTGTTTCCATCTATGGCATCTGGGAACCCAGATTATAAGGGAAAAGTGGCGTCAATGACTCTGGCTGCTTCCTGCTGAACATGGGTGTTTCAGGGCTCTGGATTCCTTCTGCCTGCTCTCAGGGCCTTCCTCAAGAGGGAGGTGTGGCCCCATGGAATGCTCTGTTGGCTTATTTCAACATGGTCAGGTGTTGACTTGTTGATATCCCCACTGTATTATCATTTGGATACTTGTTTGTTGTATTCTAGAAGAAACAAACTTAACAAGATGATGAAGAGTTGAGGCCAAAGATCAGAAGGAGAATTACTGTAATGAAGCCACTTAGTGTAGTCATCTATTTAATGTAAGTGTAACAGACACAGTCAGGAACAATTGGAGAAGTGAGAGTATGAATGTTAATAGACAGAAGAGATCCCACTTTTTATAGAATAAGTCTGGAACCCACCTAGACCTAGCACTTTGGGGAGACTTGTGAGGTTCAGCTGTCTCTGCAGCACAGGAGCCTGCCCTTGGCTGCACGCCCCGCCCCTTACCATGACCCTCCCCACCAACAGGCTGCACAACAAAGGCTGCTGAGCTCCAACTCTCAGGGATTGCCCCATATCCCTCCCACCCTCACACTGCAGTGCTTCTGGCTCCCTCCCCCCATTCTCCTGCTGCTCACTGGGTCTCCTACCAGTCAGCATCCTTGCCCCCTACTCCCTATGCACTGCACCCTAGGTTCTCAGTGGCCTTCTTGGCCATCCAGTGGAAATCAACCTTGACCATTTGGTCAAGGAGCCCATCTTCCTGTGCTGGCCTCCATCACCTGGTTGCATTTCTAATGGTCAGAAGAGCCGTGCCCCCCACCCAGCTTTTGATAAAATAGTGTGAACATTCCTGTCTTCTTTGTCAGTGCAGGGACCAAAACCAAAAAACAAAACAAAGTAACTGAAGACAAATAAATGATTGAAAGTGAGAAAATTAGAATATCAGGATGGAATTTGAAGCACATTCCCATAGCAGTTGTCAACATTTAATGTGGATTTAGAAGAAACTATTACAATTTGAGGACCTAGGAATACAGGATGAGTCATTGTTTTGATAAAATATTTCCTGTTAAACCTTTCCTATCAATCTGCCCCATCAGTGCACCCTCCAAATACACCTATTTCCTGATTTCTTAGTATTTAAATTTTAAAACCAATGTCTTTACCCATAAAGCCAAATTAAATTGAAAAATATGCCAGTTGGTTAAATGTAGGTTTGTCCCTAGTTCATTTTTTAAGTTCCTTCTTCGAAAGCATCTTCTTTTCCATTCTTGGTGTCAGAAATGATGGCTTTTTCATTTAGAAAAGGAGAGAAAAGTAGAGGGCAGAAGAAGTCACATGTGAGGCAGATGGGGGTGCACTGAGAGGACCCAGCTCTTCAGTGGGGGAGCACATCAGGGTGCAGACCAAGTTCAGGTTTGTCTCCTCCCACCACACCAGGTAGCAAGGTGAGCCCTCATTCTGATAACTGCACCTGTGTGTATGGAGTATGCATGGTGGGAGGGAGATGGCAAGCATGGTGGGAGGGAGATGGCAAGCACCCATCCAGAGACGCCTGTGAAGGGATTGTGTAGAACTATGGCCCAGTGAGAATGTTCTGTAAACATTCTACATACCATGTTGATTTTTAGTCATTTACAGCAGGAACCAGCTCATATTTTTGTACATTATTTATTCATTCAGATTTATTAAATTCCTACTTTGTTTCAGCTTATGTTGTATGCTGAGCATTTAAAGATGAACAAGACTCATTTCTTCCTTCAAGGAGAGCCTTGTCTAGTACAGGGACATAGACATGAAAATGATTTTAAATGTATTTTGTTTTTTGTCTTTCCCACATGTACCCTCCTGTATTTAATTGTGGATGTGATTTGTACAAGTTCTACAGGAACACAGAGAGATGATGGTGAAGTTAGATATGTACATTGGGAGCTCAGGGTGAAAATTCTGGGCCAGAAACACACATTTGTAAGTCCTTACACATAAGAAAATTTACCATCATCAGAGGAATTGAGATGACCCAGGAAGAATATATGTAATGACAAGAGAGTAAGGATGTAATTTCAGAGATTTTAAGTGCCTTGAAAGATGAATTTGAGGAGGATACCAATTTATAGTCAGAGGTGAATTATCTGGTTATATGGGATGCACCATAAAAAACATGCCCCTTGGTGCTACTAAACATTCATTTCAAAATGTGGAATTATCAAGTTCAGTCATTCCTTCCACTTGTGACTCAAGCAAGTCATAAACATCCATCATATATTCTACACTGTGCCAGACACTACAGTTATCTGTGCCATAAAACAAAGCCCTGCCCTCTTGGGACTTACTGTTTATTTGCCAATATAAATCTAACCTGAAACAACTGAAAGATGCTATGAGATGCCAGAATGAGGGTCACCAAAGCAGTACAACAAGACACTGAACATGATTAAGTGAAAACCACAATGCAATCAGGAATGACTTTATGGGGAAAAAAAGCATGAAACAATGCCATTTGCAGCAACATGGATGGACCTAGAGATTATCATACAAAGTGAAGTAAGTCAGACAGAGAAAGAGAAATATCATATGACATCACCTATATGTGGAATCTAATAAAAATGATACAAAAGAACTTATTTACAAAACAGGAACAGACTCACAGATTTCAAAATCAAATTTACAGTTACCAAAGGGGAAATGTAGGGGTAGGAGGAGAAATTAGGAGTTTGGGATTAGCATATACCTACTGCTATGTATAAAATAGATAATCAACAAGGACATGCTGTATAGCACAGGGAAATCTACTCAATATTCTATAATAACCTATATTGACAAGACTTGCTTGTCAACCCAGGTCCCAAAGCCAGTGGTGCCACAGATTTAAGAAAGAAGAGACAAAGAAATAGAGTGGGGATCAGGGGGCCACCACCTGTGAGAGGCAATAGCAACCCTCTGAGCCAAGTCATGATTTTTATTTGCTAATTTCTACTTTCTTGTACATACAAAATCACATTATGTCATTTACAATGTTACTGATCAAGGCTACAGATATGCAAGGTACAGACCCTTTGTATTTATAGATGCTATAAATGATTAACCCTCCAGAGGAAGATTATACTGTTTATGCTTAAGGCTATTATGCCCTTTCCTCCAACTCCCTTAGGGTCCTGGTCATGAGAACAAGAATGTCAATGGATTTCCATCGATGACATCTGGAGTATTTGGAAATTGGCTTTCAAGCAGCCACTCATATGATGTACATTTCCTGTCTCACTCCCTTTCCCCCAGGGGTCTGGGAAAGTCAGATATTTTGCAAGCCTAGATTAGCATCATTCTTCAAGAACCATCTAGTTTCTTTGATTCACTATGGCCTCTATACATGCATATCTGGCAAGCCTCCAACACTATATGGGAAAAGAATCTGAGAAAGAATGAATATATGTATAACTGATTCACTTTTTTATACCTGAAACTAACATTATAAGTCAACTATACTCCAATAATCTTTTTAAAAAGAGAAACTAAAAAAAAAACAACCACAAACCAATAAACTAAAGCATTAACTATAACAAAATCTTTAAGAAAAATTTTCCTCTCCTAGAAAGAAAATAAAAAAATAGAATGTCTTTATGGAGAAATTGAGACAAATGAGACCAGGTCAAGTTGGTAGAATTTAGGTAAGGAAGAGGGGATTCCAGATAGAACCTACTGAATCAAAGTCCTTCTTCAATTTTCTTGTGGTTACACTGATTTATAACACTTATAACATTATACACTTAATGTGTACATTGTATTTCTACTTCTGTGTATAACATAGCATGCTCACCACCAAGTTTAGTTTTTGTCATCATCATACATTGATCCCCTTCACCTCTTTCCCAGCCCCTCCACTCTTCCCTCCTGGTAACCACTACTCCATTCTCTGTGTCTTCTTATTTGTTTTTGTTTGGTTTGTTCATTTAGTTTGTTTCTGTTTGTTTATTAGTTTTTACATGCCACATACAAGTGAATGCATACAGTATTTGTTTTTCTCCATCTGACTTAAATAACTTAGCACTATCCCCTCAAGCTACGTCCATCTTGTCACAAGTGGGGAGATTTCATCTTTTTATGTGGCTAAATAACATTCCACTAAGTATATACACCACATCATTTTTTATCCATTCATTGTTGATGGGCACTTAGTTTGCTTCCATATCTTGGCTCCTGTAAATAATGACTCAAAGAACATGAGGATATCTTCTCAGATTAGTATTTTTGTAGTATTTGAATAAATACCCAAAAGTGGGATACCTGCATCATGTGGTAGTTCTATTCTTAATTTTTTGAGAACTCTCCATGGTGTGGATCAAACTTTTTTGAGCAAAAGTGCAAGGATGGTGGTGCATGGGATTGACACTGCATTACAGTCCCCCCCACCAGAAACACACCTGGAAGTAGGTGTCTTTCAACCTGAGCTTTTGGGCCCAGGCCTCATCTGCACAACTCCCTTCTAAAGCTTGGCTAGAATGTTGGAGTCATCATTCTATAATATTTTTCCTAAAGGTGATCCCTATGATTTTGTAAGCTCCAGGCCCTACTTGTGGATCAGTCCCTGTCAGCCCTTTGTGTGAGCCCTTCCAGGCTGAGTTGTCATTAACAGATTTGAATGCCAGGCTCTCCCAGCAGCTGAGATTTTACCTTATCATCTGAGTTTCACTGCAGGGCCTGGTAAAAGAACTCAATTAATGGCATTTCAGTCCAAATGACCCTGGAGCCAGGTCCAACATATGACATGCTGAAAAGGATGATGGATATATGAGTTCACCCTTGGGTTGGGGGTCAGACCCAATGGAGAAGGCAGAGGGAAGCCATTTCTTGTTGTGGAGTGTGAAGTGAAAGTTATGGCAGAAAAAAAAAGAACCTCACAGCAAGATGCTAATGGTAAGGTCAGGAGAGACTGCTGGCTGGGGGTGAGCAGATGGGCCTTGAGAAATTTAAGTGCAGAGGGGAGAGTGCTGGCAGTGGTTGTCCTGTGCTGTCTGTTATTGTCTTTAAGTCTGGGGCTCAGGTAGTACAAATGCTTTTATTCAACAAAATTATCAGTGACTGTGAGAAACACCTTCATACACTCTCTGCACACCCTGCTCCATTGTTAGCATCATGAACCCCCATATTTCCTACCAACTGGGTCCCTGTGGGACAGGCCATCTTATTTAAGACCCTAAGAGACAGCTGATAGAATGCCCAAAGCAGAAATAACTGTCTTTTAGACAAGCTTTAATTTTGGTCTTTAATGGGGGAAAATATGCAAAGCTCAAAGCTTCAGCTCTAGGAACATTTACCCCCACAGCTCTGTAACAAAGTATATACCAATAATTAAAAAGTAGAAACATAATGTTGATTTGGTTTGAAGTGAGTTTAAACTTGTGTGATTGCTTGCACCTTTGAATCAGGACAATGAGTATGTCCTAGTGACTTAGCAATTTCTTTGTATCAAAACAAAATATTGCTTATAGTTCCTTAGGCAAGTCAAAGTGAAGCAGTGAATGTAAAAGGAGGGGAGAGGGTGCTTTTGAAATGCTGTTCATGTCTGAGAGGCTGATGTACTCAGGCCTCCACTCTGGACCCCTGCATGAGGAAGGTCTCTGTGGAAAGGAACAGCAGATGTATGGATTTCCAAGAGCACTTCCAGAAGAAGTGATGATGCAGAGGTCTAAGCAGACCAGCTGACTGCTCAAAACGCACGTCTTCCCAGTGTGTCCCCATCTGCTGTGGTATCTGTACTTCTAGACCTGGCCAAGAGATGGAGACTAATCACAGCAGTGTTCCAAGAGTCTTTCCTCCTCTTAGCAGCCTCTCAGGCTGGATGCTGCTTTATAAAGGGATTTAAAATGTGAGGGAGTCTGCACAGGCAGAGACCTGCCGTAGTCACCACTACACTCTGCTGTTCTGGGGCTAACAAGATGGGCATGCATTTCAGTCATACCTTGACCACTAATTGACCTTTGACCAAGGACATGGCCCTCCATTTCCCTGAATCATACTTAGTTACCACTATGGTAGGTATAAACCCAACCTTAAGTGGCAGGTGGGTCTGTAGCACGTGGGTCACTCACCACTGCTGCTGGATTCTGGGAAAGGCTCAGAGGCATTGCTGCCCATGCTGTATGGGTCTTCTTTTGCAGCCAGAGGGGCTTTTTTACTCCATAATCGTTCAGGCAGTGTGACTGGTTCCTGTAGTTTTCCTCAGATCTCCCCACCCCCAACAACCTGTGCCTGTCTCTGTCTACTTCCCATGACTGGGTTTCCCACCCACAAGGTGCAGTTTCCTAATGTCCTTACACCTTTATGGGAAGATGGTCCCCAGGTTCCTGTAACATAATACATTCCATCTTGAGAAGCTGGGTCCTGCTGTATGCAGCTCTCAGCCCCCAACAAACGGCAGAAGAGACAATGTAAGCTTTCTTCTCTCCTGCTCTCATTCAGGGCTCCCAGGATGATACCATCCTGCTTGGGGATGATCCTTAGCCTAGTTTTACAGAGCCATTCATCCCCAGATTCTGAGCACATCTGCTCAGAAAGAAAGCCCCAGAGGCCTCACTCTTAAACAGGAAGTGATGAAATCTGCTCCTGGGGAAGCATAAGCACCAAGACCCCTACTGTCTTGTCTTTCATGTGTGCTTGCAAGAATGGACAGGAGTAGCCTACAGCCAGGGGAGCTGCACGCCTGGCCAGCCAGGTGACCTGTTAACCACATGAGGCATGGCTGCAGACTGAGAGCAAATGCTGTGCCTCGCATGGTCCATATTCTGGTGGTCCATACAAAGGGTTTGGTGCTGCTGTTCCCCAGAGTTATGCTGTGTTTAGTCAGGACAGTAATATCTGTGAAACAGGGAAAGAGACACTGGGCTTAGGCAAGTGCTAATCTCATCTGACACGAGTCTAAAAAGAAACCACCATTAATTTCTGAAAAGGGTGAAAGACTGAGTGGAAAATCTCCTAGTTAAGAAGACTGTGGGTGAAATGTCAAATCTGGTGTGAACTGTGCACACTTATTGAGTGGATGGACTAATTAACAGAGGGCGAGACTTTACTCTGTGGACTGAGACCCAGTGAAGCTTATAGGATAGAAAATCCAAAACTGAAAATGCTTGTCCCAGCCCTTTCTAGGGACATCCTCTGAAATGAAAGAACACAAATGTCATTTGCCTTTTCAGTGAGAAGAAGAAACTGAGATGAAGAAAGCTGTCAAGAAGCAAACAAAAATATTGCCCTCAAAAACATATTTTTAAAGTTTTAAAAGGGGAGGGATAAATTAGGAGTTTGAGATTAACAGATGCACACTACTGCATATAAAATAGATAAAACAAGGACGGACCATATAGCATAGGGAACTATATTCAACATCCTGTAATATCCCATAAAGGAAAAGAATCTGAAAAAGAATGTATAAATATAACTGGATCACTTTGCTGTGTACCTAAAACTAATACAACATGGTAAATTAACTGTTCTTCAATTTTTAAGAAATAGTTATAATATTTTTAAAAACTTTAAAAAAGACATGGTTACCTCTAACCTCTCTTCCTCTGTGGAGCCTAGAAATCCTTCCCAGGTAGTCATTTGTTTTGTAAGATTTTTAAACCACCCACCCACCCAAACAAACAAAAAGACCTGGCAGCTGACAGAAGGGGAGATGACTCTGATGGGAGGACAGACATGCCCTCTTCTCTGGCTTTCTGTTCACCGCAGTTTTTCTTTTCTCTCAGATTTTCATTCCCTGCAGAAGTTAGTTTTAAGCTCTAAATCAGAGATGGGTTTGCATGCTGTCAAGGGAATTCCAGCTTTGAAACCTTTTTTTTTTTTTTTTGCCAAAATTTAAATTGGAATGGTTAATAGTCCCGTGGAGTCTGTCGTTAATTTCTATCACTAGCAATCATGTCCTCACTGAAATTAATTAAACACCTCTTAAAATGCTGCTGGTTTAAATCTAAATTTGATTAGTATCATTAAGATATTACATTTCCGTGTGAACATTTTCAACTTTTCCTATTAACAATGAGGCAGCTTCGTGTTTGGTGGTGGATTCCAAGTGCTTTTCCAACCCCAGGTCCTCCTTAGCATCAACTAAAAAGAGGACTTGCTATTTTGAACCTCTGGACAACAGTGAAGGTTTCTGCAAACACATGGGTGTAGTCTGTCTTCTTGTGCCACCGACTGGAAGCAACCAGAATGGCCATGTCCTGACTCATGCTGGACAGATGTCTTAATTCTGGGACCCACTGGATCTGGGCAGCCAACATGCCAAAGCCTCTACTAGCTTCATATCTCATTTCCCCATAATTTCTCTGTTATAGTTTTTAATCCTGATTTTTCTGTTACAAGGACCTGATTTCACAAAGTCTCCCTTATTCACTTTTTAATCAGCAAGTTAAGCAGTATATAATTAGAAACTTTACTGCATATTTATAACTGATCATGATGATTATGTTTTTGAGAAATGTTAAAAAAAATCTTAAACTTTAAAGATACCTGATTTTCCAACTAAGCACAGACCTTCATAAATTAATATGTGCATATAATTATATGCATACTCAGTATATGTGATGTATATATATAAGTTATATATGTGTATACTTATATATATACTCAATATATGTGAGATATATATGTTTAACTTAAATATGTATATAATTATATGTATACTCAATATATGTGAGATATATATATATATTCAAGTATGTATCAGCAAGAAGGGTGATATCTGCTGCACTGCAGGACTTCAGTAACTATTTCTTCAACTGGACAGAAGCAAAAGACAAAATTACTAACTCTATAAGCCATTAACTTCAAGTTCTGCCATATCAGAATGTGAATTTATTGACACTCTTGCCTACTTAGTCCTCTGCTTTCTCAGAATACTTGGATTATATACTGTCACATAACATAAAGAAAATAAAACACACAGAAAACTGTAATGAGTGAGCCAACTGCTCTGCTCCTCTCAAAACAAGAGGCATTTGGTGTGTAGATATTATGTTTGTCTTTCATTATTTCAGGATCAAAGGTCAAGAATATGTTCCAAATATACCTGTTTTCTTTTTTAAACTGACTGCACTGCTTTAGTCATTTCCTAAATTTTCAAACTCTGATATACCTAAATTTATGATCATATTAAAAATTTACTTACCATAAAATGAATAATTATTATAAATTATGATAAAATACTGAATAAATAAAACATCTTTGGGCAATTATAACACTTAAAAGAGAGAATATTTTCTCCTCTTTGGAGGTGACTGTTGCCCCAAGTACTCATTCTGAACATTGTAAATTAAAGGGAAAAAAATGTACCCTGTCTTTACAGGAAGGATTGTAGTTTACCCTGAATAATGGGGAAAAGATCTCCCTTATGAAAAATGCAAGCTCTAATAAATGGAGGATAAATGATAGATTGAGAAAACAACTATTTTGCAATCCCCAAGGAAATAATAGACTTGATGACAATCACCAGTGGGTTCAAAAGATTTGGATGAAAGCTGATGGAGAACAAGATATTCCCTAGGAACCCCACAAAATAATCACTCCACAAATTTCTTATTCATTGCAAATGGTAAAACCAAAACCAAGCAGCGAAGGATACATGATCACTACTTAACCAATTCATGAAATGGAGCAGTGTGACAATGTGAAGAGGACATTATCACCTGGGAGGTTCCTTGCCTGAAGAGCTCACCCCTTCAGACCAAGAGTCACCATTCACCTGTTTGCACACACCCTGTTTTCTGCCTGTTACCCAGGTACAGTTATTAATAGGGGTTCTTTTTGCTCTCAAAGCTATTCCAGTTTGCATGATAAATTATATGGCTACCCTATTTAAATACAACTTCTGGTAAACAGGAAATACAAGGAGAAAGAGCAGTCAAATGACACCATGAGGAAATAATCAGCAAAATCCAGAAAATGGAACATTCTACAAAAGCAGTGGCCTGGTTTCTTCACAGCTTTGATGTTGAGACATTTCAATGAGGCTTGATAGCTCAAAGGGTCTTGAGACACATAGCAACTCACATGCAATGCATGAACTTTGGATCTAGCTTTGGAATAACAAAAAATAAAAGCTGAAGCAGAAGACCTGATGGAATAATTGGGGAGATTGCTTCTAGGTGATATTAGAGAATAAAAATTATTATTATTACTTTGTGAAATTCATGTGGAAGGGAGCTCCTATTGGCTACATGCTGGTAATTTTCTAGTTGAGTCTCACATATAACCGTAGGGATTGCTGTACACCATTCAGATGTAATACAACCTGGGCAGGGTGCTGGATATACTACCACTTGGCTCTGCCATTTGGAGGAAAAACTCCATTGGCCCAGATGGGTAAGCTAATGACCAGGAAGATGTGAGGAAATCTTTTCTCCAAATTTTGGGTGAGTTGAAGAGAGGTATATAAATTCAATCTAGTCATAGCATCTTCCTGGTCAAGAGTTCTGTTTTGACTGTGTTGAATTCAGCAAATTTTTAAGTGCAAAGGCTTCAGATGAACACTGAAAAAATAGGAACTGAAGAAAAGCAAAACCCAAATGCATTTTGTAGCTGCAGCTTTAATACAAAGGAGAATCTGAATGAGGGTGCAGCATGGATGACTTCAATACAATATCCTTTTTGAACTCATTTGTGTACCCAGGTCACTATCAGTAAGGATAGTTCCAGGGCTGGAGAATGATGAATTTCAGAGATGCAGCCTGCTGAATTCAGCTGAGGGTGTTTGCCCATTGTCGTCTCTGGAAGCCCCCACCTCATGGGATGCTTCACAGAAACCCCTGAGTGGCCAGCATAGCCCATACTGGGCACCACAGTATGGCAGCCAGGGAGGGTCACTGCAGTGAAATCACTGCTGGAAATGCTTTTATGCAAACTATGCAAAGGGCAGGAAAAGTGTTAGAAAATTTGCAGAAGGAAGAACAAGAAAAAAGTAGAGAGGAGCAAGCAGAGAGATGAAGGTGTCAACGACCACCCTCCAGATGTGGTGCCTTGCATCAAGCTCTTCAGAACCACCTCCAGGAAAGTCAGTTCAGTTGCCATGAGATGACAGGAACAATAGATGGAAGAGTGGGGTATGGAGATGCAGAAATATTAGCTCCATTTTTGACATTGAAATGACAGTTTGGTTTTGAGCTCTAAAATAAGCCTGTGTCACATAAGGTTTTCTTTTAAAATAGAGTATCTATATAATTTTAATTTTTTCTATTACAAGATTGTGTGCAGCTCAAAACAATAGGCACATTCATGTTTATTCATTAATACTTTTGTAGATCATTTTCATCAACATTGTAAGTGCCTTATTCCAGAAAGTTTCATTTACCCCCAGTTATTTATGCAATTCACCCCTAAAATCTTTACTTTGCTTTCAACCTGCCCTTTCAATAATGGTGATGTCTGTGAGAGATCAATTCTCAGCTGATCTCATTGTTTCAGTATTAGGTTACCTTTTGATTAAATAAGTTCATTTACGTGAGTGTGTGAGAGTGTGAATGTACATGCATGTGTAAAGGCGAGGGTGAGTTGTGAGTGTGTATGATTGTAAATGTGTGAGTTGTGTGTGGGTGTATAAATGCATGTGTGTAATGTGTGAGTGTAAGTGAGTGCACAGAGTGGAATCCCATTATCATGAGCAAGACAATGTGATGTGGAGGCAGCGCAAGGTCTGGATCCTGGCTCTCTGCCTCTTATGTGCCTTCAGTCACTGGGCAGGTTTTAATTTTTGTGAGACTGTTTTGGGATCTGTAAAACAAAAATTATACCTATTTTAAACAGTTTTTAAGGTAAAACAAGATGATGTGGTTAAGATGTCAATTCCAGTACCTGGCCCATAATAAACACCTAATAAATGCAATTTACTGATATTTTGTGCATATTTCTTTTTCGTTAGATGTGCTTTGAAGTAGAAATCTCTCAAACAGGTCTTTATTGTCTTTTAACCTTGGAGAGTGATATAGAGAAGTTAAAATGCAAAATGCCAGCATGTCCCTAGCCTTGTTTGCAGGTTGGTGGAGCCATGGCTAGTGCAGAAGTAGCTGTAAGAAGTAGCAATAAGTATCCTGAATAACACGAGTAGTGGGGTATACATCCGTGGCAGGGAGGTGGGCAGGGGTCCCCAAGAGGAGCTCCTCTTGAATGACAGCAGCTTTTACTTGGTACCAATGATTTGCAGTTGCTTGAACTGCTCTGAATCTCAGCTTTCTTGTTGGTAAAGCTTATTAGGATAGGATTGGGGGAGCAACTCTGCTCAGGGACAGCAATGCCTGGTGCCAGGGCTAAAATGTTTATTTCCCTAAAAATCCTCTGTTCTCTGCCTAGTCCTTCCTTCCTCCCCCCAGCCCTGGTAACCATGCTCTTTGTATTAGCTCCACAGTTTTGTCTCTTCCAGAATGTTGCATAGTTGGAATCATACAATATGTGGCCTTTGCAGGCAGGTGTCTTTCACTTAATAATATGCTAATATTTAATTGTCTGGATGTACTAGTTTATATCTTGGTTGATTCTAAGTTTTGGCAATTATTAGTAAAACTGCTATAACCATCTATGTGAAGGTTTTTATGTGAATGTAAAATTTCAACTCATCTGTGTAAATACCAAGGAGTGTGATTGCTGGATCATATAATAAGATTATGTTTAGTTTTGTAAGAAACTGTCAAACTGCCTACCCAAGTAGTTGTACCATTTTGCATTCCCACTAGCAGTGAATGAGAGTTCCTGTTCCTCCACATCTTTGCCAGCACTTGGTGGTATACGCATTCTGGATTTTGGTTGTTCTAATAGATGTGTAGTGACACATTTATCATTTTACTGTTGTTTTAATCTGCACTTTCCTAATGACACCTGATATTAACATGTTTCACATGCTTATTTTCAATTTGTATATGTATGTTATTGTATATTTCTTTAATATTTAATATTTAAATATATATTACTATTATTTACAGTATTAGTTTCAATCATTCAAGAAGATGATTCAAAATTTTTATAGATTATACTTCACTTGTTATAAAATATTGGCTATATTCTCCATGCTGTACATTACATCCTTGTAGCTTATTTATTTTATACATTGTACTTTGTACCACTTACCTATCTTGCCCCTTCCCCTTCTGGTAACCACTTGCTGTCTATACCTGTGAGTCACTTTCTTTTTTGATATATTCACTTGTTTGTTTTATTTTAGGGATTCCACATAGAAGTGATAACATTTGTCTTTGTCTAACTTATTTCACTAACCATAATTCCCTCCAGGGCCATCTATATTCTTACAAATAGCAAAATTTCATTCTTTTTCATAGCTGAGTAGTATTCCATTGTATATATCCACACAACATCTTCTTTATCCATCCATCTGTTAGAGGATACTTAGGTTTCTTCCATATCTTGGCTGTTGTAAATAATGTTGCTCTTAACATGGGGTGCATGTATCCTTTCAAATTGATGTTTTCATTTTGTATGGATATACACACAGGAGTGGGATTGCTAGATCATATATAGTTAAAAACTATAGTTTTATAAACTATAGTTTATAGTTTAGTAGAAAAATTGTTGTTTTTTTGTTTTTGAGAAACCTCCATACTGTTTTCCACAGTATATGCACCAATTTACATTCCCATCAACAGTAGACAAGGGTTCCCTTTTCTCCATATCCTCACCAACATTTGTCATTTTTGGTCCTTTTGATTTTCTTTTTTCTTTCTATTTATTTATTTTTTCATCTTTTTAAGGCTGCACCCATGGCGTATGGAAGTTCCAGGCTAGGGGTCGAATCAGAGCTATAGCTGCCAGCCCACACCACAGCCACAGCAACATGGGATCCAAGTCACGTCTGTGACCTACATCATAACTCACAGCAACAATGGATCCTTAACCCACTGAGCAAGGCCAGGGATTGAATCCACATCATGATGGATACTAGTCAGGTTCATTACCACTGACCCATTATGGGAACTTCCAATTTTGGTCTTTTTGATGACAGTCACTCTGAGAGGTACGAGGGGATATCTCACTGTAGTTTTGATTTCCAGTTCTCTGATGGTCAGCAATGTTGAGCACTTTTCCATGGGCCTATTGGCCGTCTGTTGTCTTCTTTGGAAAGGTGTCTCTTCGTGTCTTTTGCCTATTTTTAATCAGATTCTTTTTTTATATTCAGTTCTGTGAGATGTTTATATATTTTTGAATATTAACCCTCCATCATTCATACCATTTGCAAATATTTTCTCCCATTCAGTAGGTTGTCTTTTCATTCTGTCAGTGGTTCCCTTTGCTGTGCAAAAACTTTTAAGTTTAATTAGGCCCATTTATTTTTGTTTTTGTGCCCTTAGTGTTACAATTTATATCAAAGTGTGTTCTTTCTATGTTTCCTTCTAGATGTTCTATGATTTCTCATCTTGCATTTAGGCTTTTTATGCAGTTTGTTTTTGAACGTTTTGATCTTTTTTTCTTTTTCTTTATTTTATTATTATTATTATTATTTTGGCTGTGCCTGCAGTAAGATTGAATCCAAGCCACATCTGCAGCAATGCTGGATCCTTTAACCTATTGTTTGAGAAAATGTTTTAATTTCGTCCTTTTTCATGTAGTTAACCAGTTTCACCAGCACTACTTATTTCTACTGTCTTTTCTCCATCATATATATTCCATGAGCTCTCTATTATGTTTCATTGACCTATGTGTCTGTTTTTGTGCCAGTACCTTGTTGTTTTGATAAGTGTAGCTTTCCAGTATAGTCTGAAATCAGGGAGCCTGATTCCTCCAGCTCTGTTCTTCTTTCTCAAGATTGTTTTGGCTATTCAGGTCTTTTATATTTCCAAACTCTTCAATATTTTTAAAATCATTTGTCCTAGTTCTATGAAAAATGCCCTTTTCATCCTTTTGATAGGGATTGCATTGGATCTGTAGGTAGTGTTGGGTTGTATGTTTATTTTAGCAATATTAAGTCTTCCAATCCATGAACAATATGTATCTTTCCATCTGTTTTGTGTTGTTTTCGGTTTCTTTCATTAGTGTCAGTTTTCTGAGTGCAGGTCTCTTACCTCCTTATCTAGGTTCATTCCTAGGTATTTTATTCTTTTTAATGTGGTTATAAAGAGATTGTTTCCTTAATTTCTCTTTCTGGTAGTTCATTGTTAATATATGGAAATGTAACAGATTTATGCATATTAATTTTATGTCTTGAAACCTTACCAAATTTGTTGATAAACTCTAGTAGTTTTTTGGTGGCATCTTTAGGATTTTTGTATGTATAGTATTATGTCATTTGCTCACAGTGACAGTTTTACTTTTTCTTTTCTAATTTGGACTCCTTTTATTTCTTCTTCTTGTGTTATTGCTGTGGCTAGAACTTACAGTATTATGTTGAATAAAAGTGGCAAGAGTGTTCATCCTTATCTAGTTCTTGATCTTAGTCAGAGGAGATGCTTCCAGCTTTTCACCATTGAGTATGATGTTATCTGTGCCCTTGTCATATGTGGCCTTTATTATGTTGGGGCAT
This sequence comes from Sus scrofa, assembly GCF_054392235.1. Taxonomy (NCBI): domain Eukaryota; kingdom Metazoa; phylum Chordata; class Mammalia; order Artiodactyla; family Suidae; genus Sus; species Sus scrofa. Next base: position 54,533,903 of record NC_139385.1, on the reverse strand, counting down.
GTTCCCTCTATACGCACTTTTTGAAGAGGTATTATCAGAAGTGGATATTGAATTTTGTCAAAAACTTTTTCTACATCTTTTGAGCTGATCATGTGGCTGTTATTGTGCAATTTGTTAATGTTGTGCATCACACTGTTCAATTTGTATATATCCATCAGTGATATTGGCCTGTAATTTTCCTTTTTCCATGATATATTTGGTTTTGGTACCAAGGTAATGCTGGCCTCCAGAAATGCATTCAGAAACATTCCTTCCTCTCTCTCTCTCTCTCTCTCTATTTGGAGTAGGCTGAGAAGGAAAGGTGTTAACTCTTCTCTAAATATTTGGTAGAATACATTTATGAAGCCATCTGGTAGTGGGCTTTTGTTTGTTGGGAGTTTTTTTAATTGCTGATTCAGTTTTATTAATTATAATCATCTACTCATATTTTATATTACTTCCTGATTGAGTTTTTGGAGATTGTATACTTCTAGGAACCTTGTCAAGTTCTTCTAGGTTGTCCATTTTATTGGTGCAGTGTTGTTTGTAGTAATCTTGTGATCCTTTACATTTCATTGGTATTAGTTGTAACTACTCCTTTTTTAATTTCTGATTTTATTGATTTGGACCATCTCTCTTTTTCTTGATGAGTCTGGACAAGGGTTTATCAATTTTATTTATCTTTTCAAAAAGAACCAGCTCTTAGTTTCATTGATCTTTTCTCTTGTTTTTAATATCTATTTTATTTATTTCTGCTCTGTTCTTTATGAATTTTTCCCTTCTAGTAACTTTGGATTTTGTCCTTATTTTTATAGTTCTTTTGGTTTACATTTGTTTATTTGAGATTTTTCTTGTTTCCTGAAGTAAGTTTGTATTGCTATAAATTTACCTCTTAGAACTATCTTTGCTCTGTTCTATAGATTTGGGGGAGTTTTTTTCTTTTGTTTTTCTTACAATATCAATGGCTAAGTTTTTTATTGAAGTCTAATTGATTTATAATGTTGTATTAGTTTCAGGCATACAGCAAAGTGGTTGATATATATATATTTATCATATGTATACACACACACACAGACACACAAACACACACACGCACTTATTTTTCACATTCTCTTCCCTTATAGGGTGTTACAAAATATTGGGTATTTTGCTGTACAGTAGGTTCTGTTAGTTATCTATTTTATATATATTATTGTCTATCTGTTAATTTTAAACTCTTTATTCCTCCCTCCCCACCTCTTTCCCCTCTGGCACTCATAAGTTTGTTTTCTATGTCTGTGGGTCTGTTTATATTTTGTATATAAGTTCATTTGTATCTTTTTTTAGATTCCACATGTAAGTGCTATCATATGATATTTGTCTTTTTCTGGCTTACTTCATTTATTATGATAATCTCACGTCCATCCAAGTTGCTGCAAATGGCATTATTTTGTTTTTTTAATGGTTGATCATATTATATTTTGTGTGTCTATATGCTTGTTTATTATATATATACATATAAATATATTTATATATGTTACATCAGCTTTATCCATTCCTCCATTCCTCTGCTGATGGACATTTAGGTTGTTTCCATATCTTGGCTATTGTACATAGTACTACTATGAACAATGGGCTGCATGTATCTTTTTGAATTATGTTTTTCTCCAGACATATACCCAGGAATGGGATTGTAGGATCCATGTTTAGATAGCTCCATGTTTAGCTTTTTAATGAAATTCCATACTGTTCTCCAGAGTGGCTGTACCAATTTACATTCCCACCAGCAGTGTATTTTTAAAATTTGTATGGAAACACAAAAGACTCCAAATAGCTGAAGCAATCTTGAGAAAGAAAAACAGAGCTGGAGGAATCAGTATGACAGCATGAACTAAAGCAGAACTGGGAAGGATGTGGGCCTGAGGAGCTATAAAACTACTAACCCCACTGAGAAGTTAGGGGTGCGAGGATCTTGTGACATCACAACCCCAGTGGTATTTTAACACAGATAACATCCCTCAGTTCTTACAAGGAGACCATATAGGCCTATTTAACAGATTGGGAGACCAGGTGCACAAATTGTCCAGCACCCTAGAACTTGTGAAACAGAGTTGAAGAAATTATTCATCTATTTGAAGTTTACAAGGAGGTTGAATTCTCCTACCAAGTGTTAAATCTTGGATTTGAAATGGGTGGTAATCCATCTTCCCTTAGGCAGTGGGACTTGTCATAACAGAACACCTGTGACACTTGCAGAGATGAAAACACAACATTTTCTTCACATCTTTCCACAGTCACCAATCCACTAGGAACTCTCCCTGGTGATGAAAAGTCCCAGCTCCAACTCTCCTTGGATCTGGTTCAAATGGAACTAGATGGACTAACACCATCTTACCTGAAGAGCTGCCTTTACTTGTCTTCCTCCCATCTTGCCTGTACACACTTTCCACCTAAATCCCATTTAAGGTTGTCGCCATCCAAATCCAATCTACCTTGTCTATGCCCATATCCATCATTTCCCCACCCTCTGACCAGCTAAACTGGCCTGTGTGGGGAAAAAAATAGAAACTTACTAGGGACATTTCAATTCCATTAGAAGGTCGCTGTTTGGATGGTGTTTTCCAAGTGCATGTCTAAGTAAGGAATTTAGCATCACCTGCTCTTTTCATTTTTACATTTAACTCCTATTAAAAGAAAGAACCAGTAACTTTGGTCTATTATTTTATATTCTCACATAGTGGAAGCATGAAGTTTGAAGTATTTAATTTAATTCAATTGCCTTAATTTCCTTACCTTTATAGAAAGGGCTAAAAACTGAAAAGAGAAGAAAGGATTTAACTGTCAAGTAGAAAGGCTGGTGGCGTGAGCACACAAATAGGAAGTTCATGTTGAAAGGTAGAAAGGAGACAGTAAACACCTAGGAGGTAGATGTAGGAGGTGGGTTGTTTGATAAACCATCCTAGGGCCAACAAAGTGAGTTTTACTAAACATGGAAGTGGAGCATTTCTAGTCAAATGAATTAAAGACACACTTTCTCACTTTCACAGCCTTTTCTCACTCTCTCCTGAAACCAGTTCATTAATTTCATATCTTTAACCTGGGTTACTCCTGGCTTTCAAGTTAACTAGCAGTTGGGAATTGACACTTTCTAACTCTTCTGTTCTCGTTTCCTCTTCTCCAAAATGAATGGGCTGAGCAGTTCCCTGGTGGCCTAGTGGTTAAAGATGCAGCATTGTCACTGCTGTGGCTCAGATTAGGTCCCTGGCCTGGGAATTTCCGCATGCTGCAGGTGCAGACAAAAACAAAAAAACTAAAAACATCCCCCCAAAAAACCCAAATGGGGTGGATTAGGTGGATTCTTCTATCACTTCTGTTCTCAAATAGTGTTTCTTCAGACTCTTTAAACTGGCCTATTAACAGCTGGCTGAAAGTTTGTAGAGCATTGACTCTATGATACATTAGTTCTGCATGTGATGTTTCTCTAAACCAGTAGTCTTACCATGCCCCAGTGCTTTCCAACTGTGCTTCTGGGAAAGAAATCTTTCTTCTTGAAAAGAATCTTCTCATCTATGACCAAAGCCTATCACCACTCTAAGAACCAGGCTTAAAACAATCATCAAACAACTAAAAAGACTCAGTCTGAAGAGGTGACCCCTTTTTTAGTGTACACATAGCTGTTTCTTAATGTTATTCATTCATTCTGTAGAAATAATATGAATGGGTAAAGCTGTGCCACATTACATGCTATGGTAGAGGAAAAAATCTAAATGCTCTATTACTGACCTTTATATAGAATATATACTAGTAGGACTGATAGGACACACATTAAAAATCATGAGTAATATTATGACTGTGATAGTAATTTATATTCTGTAATAACCCCTGGGTCTGTGCAGCTGGATGGGTGTGACAATAAATTTTTCTGCAGGGCTTTCTTATCTCCAGTGAAGCATTTGTGCATAGAAGCTACTCACCAAGTATCTAAGTGAATACACTATTTCAGATTTCGGGGGGGCCAAAAATGGCCTCTGCCTTCAAGGACTATATAATTCCGTAGAGTATGTAAGTCATTTACTCATTAATTTATTATTCATTAATTTATAAGGTAAGAAAGTGTATGAGAGACATCAGAGTTTTATAAAGTGGTAAAAAACTGCAGTGTGTAAAAATAGCATACCCAGGTCTACATTTATATAGATAATTAATTTTGTTCTTTTCTTTGTATTCAGCAGCATTTAAAAAATTCCACATAATTCACATACAAAAATTGAACTTGGCTTTTGAAATTTGACTGTATGATTTCCGGCCCCATACAATAGGTATCAATTAAGTCATGAGGCAGCTGTAGGAGCCCATCTGTTGAACCAGTAAGTATGTCACTGCGCACATGGTAAGATGTGGTTCTTGATGTTCTTCTGAATAGATGTATTAGTTCCAGAACTGGTTTATGATGGATACTACATTATATGTGGACCCAGGGGAAATAATGATGAATTGAGTTAGCAGAGTTCCAAGTTCCACAGGAAATGTCAGGGTAGTGTTGGGTAGTTGAGTCCAGTGTTCATCTCTGAAGGTCAAATGAAAAACAGTGAAACTATATTTATCTCTAACTTGGAGTGTATGCTTATATACACCAGAACTGCCACTGGGCTCAGTCTGTTTTTAGGCAGTTTGTAATACACTTAATCAGATTTCCCACACCTCGGCTTTGGTTTTGGACTCTCTGACTAGGTTCTTGACTGATTTTCAGTTAGGATGACCAAATAAATTTCCACAAATTTAAGTAAGGTGGCATCTCTGGCAATGCCTGTGAGGCAGCCTTAAATTAGTAATACGATTTCTCTGAAGCAAGTAAATCAAATTCAGGAGGAGGATGACAGTAGAATTCCAGAGGACAATTAACTTGTCAGTGCTTCACATGACTGAGTCCTTTTTCTGAGCTATACACTAACTTTGTGATTAAATTTTGAATTACTAAGAAAATTTTTTTTTATTATTTTCCCACTGTACAGCAAGGGGGTCAGGTTATCCTTAGATGTATACATTGCAGTTACAGTTTTTTCCCTCACCCTTTCTTCTGTTGCGACATGAGTATCTAGACATAGTTCTCAATGCTATTCAGCAGGATCTCCTTGTAAATCTATTCTAGGTTGTGTCTGATAAGCCCAAGCTCCCGATCCCTCCCACTCCCTCCCCCTCCCATCAGGCAGCCACAAGTCTTTTCTCCAAGTCCATGATTTTCTTTTCTGAGGAGATGTTCATTTGTGCTGGATATTAGATTCCAGTTATAAGTGATATCATATGCTATTTGTCTTTGTCTTTCTGGCTCATTTCACTCAGTATGAGAGTCTCTAGTTCCATCCATGTTGCTGCAAATGGCATTATGTCATTCTTTTTTATGGCTGAGTAGTATTCCATTGTGTATATATACTACCTCTTCCGAATCCAATCATCTGTCGATGGACATTTGGGTTGTTTCCATGTCCTGGCTATTGTGAATAGTGCTGCAATGAACATGCGGGTGCATGTGTCTCTTTTAAGTAGAGCTTTGTCTGGATAGATGCCCAAGAGTGGGATTGCGGGGTCATATGGAAGTTCTATGTATAGATTTCTAAGGTATCTCCAAACTGTTCTCCATAGTGTCTGTACCAGTTTACATTCCCACCAGCTGTGCAGGAGGGTTCCCTTTTCTCCACAGCCCCTCCAGCACTTGTTATTTGTGGATTTATTAATGATGGCCCTTCTGACTGGTGTGAGGTGGTATCTCATGGTAGTTTTGATTTGCATTTCTCTTATAATCAGTGATGTTGAGCATTTTTTCGTGTTTGTTGGCCATCTGTATATCTTCTTTGGAGAAATGTCTATTCAGGTCTTTTGCCCATTTTTCCATTGATTGATTGGCTTTTTTGCTGTTGGGGTGTATAAGTTGCTTATATATTCTAGAGATTAAGCCCTTGTCAGTTGCGTCATTTCAAACTATTTTCTCCCATTCTGAAAGTTTTCTTTTTGTTTTCTTTTGGGTTTCCTTTGCTGTGCAAAAGCTTTTCAGTTTGATGAGGTCCCATGGGTTTATTTTCGCTCTAATTTCTATTGCTTTGTGAGACTGACCTGAGAAAATATTCATGATGTTGATGTCAGAGAGTGTTTTGCCTATGTTTTCTTCTAGGAGTTTGATGGTGTCCTGTTGTATATTTAAGTCTTTCAGCAATTTGGAGTTTATTTTTGTGCAGGGTGTGTGGGTGTGTTCTAGTTTCATTGCTTTGCATGCAGCTGTCCAGGTTTCCCAGCAATGCTTGCTGAATAGACTTTCTTTTTCCCATTTTATGTTCTTGCCTCCCTTGTCAAAGCTTAATTGACCATAGGTGTCAGGGTTTATTTCCGGGTTCTCTATTCTGTTCCATTGGTCTGTGTGTCTGTTTTGATACCAGTACCACACTGTTTTGATGACTGTGGCTTTGTAGTATTTCTTGAAGTCTGGGAGAGTTATGCCTCCTGCTTGGTTTTTGTTTCTCAGGATTGCTTTGGCGATTCTGGGTCTTTTGTGGTTCCATATAAATGTTTGGATTGTACTAAGAAAATTTTGATTTAAGAAATTGAAGGTGAACATACTTGGATTAGAAGTTTCAGATTATGTTTAGCTTAGACAGCAAATCAACTACCTTTATTCTCATATTCCTGAATATTTCTCCCTTCTATGGACTTTTTGCCCATAATATGGGGCATTGTATTATTTTCTATGTCTGATATAAAAATAACTAAAAATGTACTGGCCTAGGATGACATACATTTATTATCTTATGGTCCTGTGAGTTAAAAGTTCAACTCAGGTCCCACTGGGATAAATCAAGATGTTCGCAGAGGTGTTCCTTCTGGAGGCACTACAGGAGAATCTCTTTCCTTGGCCTTTCAGTTTCTAAAGATTGCTGGCATTCACAGGCTTGTGACCTTTTCCTCTGTCTTCAAAGCCAGAGTCTTTCTCATGTAATAGCACCTTGACATCTCTTCCATAGTCAGATTCCCCACTGCCTTTCCTTCTGTCTCCACTGCCCACTCTTAAAGGCCCCTATGATTTTGTTGGGGTCACCAGATAATGTCCATCTCAAGATCTGTAATTTAATTCCATCTTCAACACAAGGTAACATTCAGTTTCCAGAAATTAGGACACAGACATCTTTTAGGAGGGGCTTTACTCTGCTGACCACAGACTTTCCACATAATGTGATGGTTAGTGTGTGTGCGCTTCACTTTATCTACCACGTAACCCCCTGAAAGGATAATAGTATTACTGCCTTTGCAGCTCCTTAAATTCCTCTTGGTTCATTTACATTGATACCCAGCCTTGAGGTTGAATGCCCCAAATAAAGAATGGCTAATCACCAACCAGAGTGGAGCTAGCCCACAGTCAGACCCCAGACAAGCACAGAAAGCTACACAACAAGTAAATGCTGAGTAGAGAGACAGTCAGTATCAGACATTTTAAATATAGCAGAATAATTGAGAGTCACAGACATCAGACAAATTTGAGGGCAACAGTCGACACCAACTCAAGAAGGTGAAGCCCGGTGCTGTGCCTTGAACATAATAATCTCAACAGTTATTTATTATGAGGATTTAGTGACTTTGAAAAGCACAGAGATGGTTTAAATAAATTCTCATATGTGATGCACATCTCCAGCATGGATTTTTTAAACACCAGAGACCTGCCTTCCTGGGCTTCTCAGTTTGTTCTCCTTGTCCCAAGAATCCAGTGTCAGAAGCATTTGTTAGGCATCTGCAGAACTGTACTATTTTATTTTACCATTTTCATTTATAACTTTTACAGATGTTCTTTCTTTTTCTATAACACAGGCTCTAATGTATCTTTTGGAAAATGCAGCATTTCAAATTAATCACATTAGAGAGTTATTAACTGTTCTCTTATGATACCCCCATTTTGGTCTGGTGTGAAGATAATTGCTACAGACCCATTTTTGTTACTTTACTAGATTCAGCATTTCTATTAATTACTTCCCACATTGGGATTCATTAAGCACGAAAATTTTCAATCATATTTTGAAAGACAATGACTGGCCTTTCTGAACATTAAAGACTTCTGTTTTATTGCATTTTCACACTAAATGTTTAGGCAAAAAATTTTACTAGACAGTATTACTTTTATTATTTGCTAAATTTTAGTTTCCTTAGACAAACTCAAGGCACTTTACAGTTGAATTCAGAACTGTGCCACTAAAAGATACAAATGTGAATAATCTGAGAAGGGAAACAGTGAGTATAGAGGAAAGGATGTAAAAGGCAAGCAAATATTCTGACTTGAGGCAAGAACAGGCATCTGTCCTGAGAAAGGGAATCTATGCCAAGTAGACAGAATCTCTCATGCAAGGTAAATTTAAAATTCCCACATCATCTTCCAAAAACTCTAATTTGTTTGGTTATCTAAAATTCAGGCATTCTAGTTTCACATATTGTTACAGAAATGTATCATTGATAATCAAATTAAAAACTACAAAATTTTCTCTCAAATGCTAACAACAGGTCTTTTTTTTCTTTCTTTTTTAGGGCTGCGTGTGCAGCATATGGAAGTTCTCTGGGCCCTGGCTATGGGTCAAATTGGAACTGCAGCTGCCGTCCTATGCCACAACCACAGTAATGTGGGATTCCAGCCACATTTTTGACCTATGCCACAGCTCCCAACAACACTGAATCCTTAACCCATTGAGGAAGGCCAGGGATCAAACCCCCATCCTCATGGATACTAGTCAGGTTCTTAACCCACTGAGTCACAAGGGGAATTCCTTTTTTTTTTTTTGTAAAATATGATTTACATGTTAAAAATCATTTTCAGTTATACATGGATGCACATGTACATTTAATATAGCTATTATACAGGAAGTAGACATTTCCTAATATTACATAATTGTGATATTGACTTTTCCCACATAGATGAAAGAAAAAGAGGATATGTAACACTAGGTAGCATCTTTTCAAGGGATACTTCAGCACTTACTTATTTTGACATTAGAAATGATCCCAGAGTCCCTTCAGTGTTGTCATCTGAAGGAATGAGTATTTGAGAATTTTAAATACTCCTGCAGAGGTACTCCTACTTGAGGTACTAAGTAAGATTCTTCTGGGTGCAAAGAACCAGTTATACCTATTACCCTGTTGCTTTGTAACAAAAGACCCCCAATCCTAGGATTTAAAGAGGCACACACTTCCTGCTTCTGGGTTCTCCAAGGGTGAGGACTTGGGGCACAGCTGAGCTGGGTCTTCTGGCCCCAGGCCTCTTGGCCCCAGGAAACCAGCACCTCCCTGGTGACCGCCAGGCTGGCAGGCCTTTCTGCAGGGCAGGGTGGGAGCTCCTCTCCCTTCAGAGCCACCAGGAGAGGAGGAGGAGGGAGTGCAGGTGAGGCTGAACTTAGCCTGAAGGGGCAGGTTCCACCATCAGAAGCAAGTCAGAGGGAAGGGTGCTGCACAGGTGTTGTCTCCCAGGAGGTGGGCACCAGGGAAAGCGTGAAAGCAGAAAAGGTGAATGTTAAGAGGTCGAGGGCCCTTCATGGATTCTGAGCCTGAAGACATGGGCTCCCACACCAGCAGCCTGAGAAGAGTGGCCTGCAGGATGTGAGCCTGCCTGTCCAATGCAGCTGGCCCTGCCCCCATGTCTCTCCCCTGGGCTCCTCTGGGCATGATGTCTGTGTGACCAAGGGGAGTTTCTCTACTGGAGACATTGTGACATAAAGGGAAAGACTGCACCTCAGTCTTAAGGGTGAAGACAGCCTGAAACCGGAAGCCCTGGAGCGAGTCCCAGCTGATGGGAAGAAGAAGGCAGGGTGCATGCAGTCTTCCACTCTGCCCTCCATGTCTTCATCTGCCTGCTGCAGCTTCATGGGAACCCGTGTGTGGCCATGAGGCCCTCTCAGGTCCCAGGAGTGGGTGTACGGTGGATGGATGCCTGAGAGATCCTTGGAACTCCCTGAACCCCCTCCTCCAACCTGCCTGCTCACAACTAAGTGACAGCATTGTGGATTTCTAGGTTTAGCTGGTTATTGTAGACTCTGGGTGCCAAATTTTATGAACTTACTGAAGTTTTAGTACCATAACCCTATCCTTGGGAAGATAAACATGAGCAGGCTTTTATAAAGTGAAAACTACTGCTACAAGAGCTACCTGCCTTAGGGTTACTCAACTATTCAAAACTTTTTACTTGATTTGTGTATGAAATGGATAACTAGGCCCTGGGAGTTATGGAAGCATGTAGTAAACATAACCCTACTGCCTGTTGTAGCATGTAACTTGATTCTGTTGCTCATGTCTATCTCAGATGTCTTGAAGTTACAGCCAGACCTGAAAAGTTAGTGGAAGCCTTGGCAAACTCCACACACTGTCCAGTCTTCTACTGTGAATTGACTCAGTGTTTACCTGCAGGTTTGATTAACTTCCTATGAGATGCTTCTGCTTTCACCACATCATCTATGTTTCAACCATTGTAGTGCTCTCAGTTCTGCTACACTACTACTTTTATTTCAACAAGAAAAGCACCAAGATGATGAGGTAATAATATCCCATTTTGTGACACTGTGTCCTGATTAAAGATATCCCTAAACCAATCCCAATCAAATCTTGTGTTTTGATGAGTTACACTTACAAATGAGAAGGGATTTTTAAGCTAGTTATGCTGTTTCTACCCATGATGACCTAGTCAGTGTTGGAGATGTCCTCAAGCAGAGCTCTGTGCCCTTTCCAGAGCATGCTAGTTGTCAGAGGGAGGAATTGTCAGTGTTTATAATGATAGCTAGGATGCTTTTGACCAAGACGTTGGATCCCGTTCTGACAGAGGCCTGGAAAAGTTATAAAGGTGACAGCACTTTGAGATGATCTGTGATGCTTATGAAATGCCTGACAGTTCTCCCTACTGTCCTTACATGTTACTCAAATGTGGCCTCAAGTGGTTTCTGGTCTGTGCACTTTCCCATCTACCTGGGACAGAGGCTTCCTGGAACTGAGAGGTGAGGACTACTGAATTTGGAAAACCTGACTCTTGATCAGTGACTCTTTCAGAGAAAGATCTTGATCTTTGAAGATCAAGGAGAGCTGAGAACATTAATATAGGGAACCTTAAATAAATGTGGAGTTGAGAACGCCTGCAGAGGGAGCTCTCACACCTTACCCTTCATGATCAATTATCCTAAGAGAAGAAAGTCAGTTACTGACCCCAACAGGAAGCTAGGAACCTTGGACTCCCAAACAGGAAGTTCAATTGGTTTCTATCCCAGCAGGAGGAAGCAAGACTTCCTTCTTATCCAAAAACCAACCCTTCCGATTAAAACAATGCTACAATGCAGCCAGTAAGAAGCCAACATCACCTGAACTTTTACTTTCCTCCAGTGAACTTTTCTTTCTTTTTCTTTTTTTCCTATTGATGACATTTTTCCCTTGTCCCACCCTTCTTACTATAAAAGGCTTTCATATTGTGTGACCCCTTGGAGTAGCTCTCTGTTTGCCAGGTAGTATGCTCCCTGATTCATGAGTCTTTTAATAAACTCAATTAGATCTTCAGATTTACTCAGTTATTTAATTTATTTATTTATTTTTAGCAGTGCCAACATCACATCCTTGGATGGTGCAATTACTGCTTCTCCTAGTACAAGTGGATGCCTAGTGGCTCAGACTACCCCATTCATTATCTATCACCACTAAAAGTAAGTACAATGAATTGTGTTTACAGGCATAATGAGACTCTGCCTTGTCATATTTTTTAAAACATTTTTATTATTTTATATTTTAATTCATTGAGTTGTTATTGAGTTGTTATTTATAGTTGTACAAACATCATCACAACCTAATTTTACAACATTTTTATCCCAAAGCCCCATTGCTATCACCTCCCAACCTGTCTCATTTGGTAACCAAAAGATTTCCTTTCTGTTTTTTTTTTTTCTCAGAAAAAGTTTTTATTTTATTTTATTTTATTTTATTTGTAAATATTTCTTTTGTATAATGATTTTTGTGTTTTTCCAGTATACCTGGTTTACAGTCTTCTGTCAATTTTACACTATACTGCATGGTGGCCCAGTTACACATACATGTATACATTCTTCTTTCTCTCATTATCATTCTCTGTCATAAGTGACCAGACATAGTTCCCAGTGCTACACAGCAGGATCTCTTTTGCTAATCCATTCCAAAGGCAATAGTCTGTATCTATTAATCCCAAGCTCCCAATCCACCCCACTCCCTCACCCTCACCCTTGGCAACCACAAGTCTATTCTGCAAGTCCATGATTTTCCTTTCTGTGGAAAGTTTCCTTTGTACCATACACTATATTCCAGATGTAAGTGATATCATATGGTATTTGCCTTTCTCATTGTGACATATGTCACTCAGGAGGAGAGTTTCTAGTTCCATCCATGTTGCTGCAAATGACATTATTTTGTTCTCTTTTGTGGCTGAGTAGGATTCCGCTGTGTATATATACATTTTCCTAATACAATCATCTATCAGTGGACATTTGGGTTGTTTCCACATGTTGGCTATTGTGAATAGTGCTGTAATGAACATGTGGGTGCATGTGTCTTGTTGTTGTTGTTGTTGTTGTTGTTGTTGTTGTTGTTGTTGTTGTTGTTGTTGCTATTTCTTGGGCCGCTCCCACGGCATATGGAGGTTCCCAGACCAGGGGTCGAATCAGAGCTGTAGCCACCGGCCTACGCCAGAGCCACAGCAACGTGGGATCCGAGCCGCATCTGCAACCTACACCACAGCTCACGGCAATGCCGGATCGTTAACCCACTGAGCAAGGGCAGGGACCGAACCCGCAACCCCATGATTCCTAGTCAGATTCGTTAACCACTGCGCCACGACAGGAACTCCCATGTGTCTTTTTTAAGGAGAGTTTTGCCCGGAAAGATTCCTAAGAGTGGGATTGCTGGGTGATAGGGTAGTTCTATGTATAGATTTCTAAGGGACCTCTATACAGTTCTCTATAGTGGCTGTACCAGCTTCCATTCCCACCAAAAGGGCAGGAGGGTTCCCTTTTCTCCACACCCCCTCCAGCACTTGTTATTTGTGGACTGATAATGATGGCCATTCTGACTGGTGTGAGGTGGTATCTCATGGTAATTTTGATTTGCATTTCTCTAATAATCAGGGACATTGAGCATTGTTTCCTGTGCTTGTTGGCCATCTGCATGTCTTCCTTGGAGAAATGTGTCTTCAGGTCTTTTGCCCATTTTTCCATTGGGTGGTTGGCTTTTTTGCTGTTGGGTTGTATAAGTTGCTTGTATATCCTAGAGATGAAGTCCTTGCCCGTTGCATCATTTGAAACTCTTTTCTCCCATTGTGGAAGTTGTCTTTTTTGTTTTCCTTCTTGTTTCCTTTGCTGTGCAGAAGCTTGTCAGTTAGATTAGGTCCCATGGGTTTATTTTGTATTTATTTCCATTGCTTTGGGAGACTGACCTGAGAAAACATTTGTAAGGTTGATGTCAGAGAATGTGTTGCCTATGTTCTCTTCCAGGAGTTTGATAGTGTCTTGTCTTATATTTACATCTTTCAGCCATTTTGAATTTCTTTTGGTGCATGGTGTGATGGTGTATTCTGATTTGCATGTAGCTTTCCGGGTTTCCCAGGAATTTTTGCTGAAAAGGCTCTCTTTTTCCCATTGTATGTTCTTGCCAACTTTGTCAAAGATTAATTGACCATAGGTTTCTGTGTTGATTTCTGCATTCTCTGTTCTGTTCCATTGGTCTGTCTGTTTTGGTACCAGACCCACACTGTCTTGATGACTGTGGCTTTGTAATACTGCCTGAAGTCTGGGAGACTTATGCCTCCTGCTTGTTTTTTGTTCTTCAGAATTGCTTTGGCAATTCTGAGTCTTTTGTGGTTCCATATAAATTTTTGTATTGTTTGTTCTAGTTTTGTGAAAAATTACATGGGTAATTGGATAGGGATTGCATTGGATTGGTAGATTTCTTTGGGTAGTATGGCCATTTTTACAATATTAATTTTTCCCATCCAGGAGCATGGAATATATTTCCATTTCTTTACATCTTCATTAATTTCCTTGATTAATGTTTTATATTTCTTGGCATATATGTCTTTTACCTCCTGGGTCAGGTGTATACCCAGGTAATTGATTTTTTGGGGGGTGTGATTTTAAAGGGAATTGCATTTTTGTATTCCTTTTCTAATATTTCATTGTTAGTATATGGAAATGTGACTGATTTCTGAATGTTAATCTTATATCCTGCTACTTTGCTAAATTTGTTGAGCAGTTCAAATAGTTTTTGGGTTGAGTTCTTGGGGTTTTCTATCTAGAGTATCATGTCATCTTCATAGAGTGACAATTTTACCTCTTCTCTTCCTATTTGGATGCCTTTTATTTCTTCTGTTTGTCTGATTGCTGTGACTAGGACTTCCAATACTATGCTGAATAACAATTGGGGATGAGAGTGGGCATCCCTGTCCTGCTCCAGATTTTTGTGGGAAGGCTTTCAGCCTTTCTCCATTGAGTATTATATTTTCTGTGGGTTTGTTATAAATGGCTTTGATTATGTTAAGGAATGTTCCCTCTAGACCCACTTTGGTGAGAGTTTTGATCATGAATGGATGTTGGATTTGTCAGATGCTTTTTCTGCATCTATTGAGATGATCATGTGGCTTTTGACTTTTCTTTTGTTAATGTGGTGTATGCCGTTGATTGATTTGCCTATGTTGAACCATCCATGTGCACCTGGGATGAATGCCACTTGGTTGTGGTGTAGGATCTTTTTGATATGTTGCTGGATTCGGTTGCCTGCAATTTTGTTGATAAATTTTTCATATGTATTCATCGAAGATATTGGCCAATAGTTTTCTTTTTTGGTGGCATTTTGGTTTTCAAATGAGGGTGATGATGGTGTCATAGAATGCCTTTGGGAGTGTTCCTTCTTCAACCTTTTGGAAAAGTTTAAGGAGGTTGGGTATATGTTTCTCTTTATATGTTTGGTAGAATTCTCCTGTGAAGCCATCTGGTCCTGGATTTTATTTGTAGGGAGTGTTATTAGGACATATTCAATTTCATTTCAAGTGATCGGTCTGTTCAGTTGGTCTCTCTTCTTGATTCAGTTTTGGCAGGCTGTAAGTCTCTAGGAAGGTGTCCATTTCTTCTAGGTTGTCAAATTCATTGTCATATAATTGTTGATAGTATTTTCTCATGTTTTTTTGTATTTCTGTAGTATCCTTTGTGCATTCTCCTTTTTCATTTCTTATTTTTCCCTCCTCTTCTTGGTCACTGTAGCCAGAGGTTTGTCCATTTTGTTTACCTTTTCAAAGAAGCAGCTCTTGATTTGATTGATTTTTTTATTAATTTTTGAAAATCTATTTTATTGATTTCCTCTTTGATCTTTATGATGTCCTTCCTTCTGGTGACTTTAAGTTTTTCTTGTCCTTCTTTTTCTAATTCATTTAGGTGGTGGGTTAAGTTGTCCATTTGATATTGTTCTTCTTTTTTGAGGAAGGCCTGTAGTGCTCTGAACTTCCCTCTGAGCACTGCTTTTGTGGCCTCTCATAAATTTTGACTGCTTGTGTCTTTTTATCATTTGTCTCAAGGTATTTTTTAATTTCATTCTTGATTTCTTCATTGCCTCATTGTTGTATTAGTAGCATGTTGTTTAGTCTCCATGTAGTAGACTTCTTTCCCTGTGGTTTATTTCTAGTTTCATGCACTTGTGGTCAGAGAAAATCCTTGAAATAATTTCTATACTCTTAAATTTGTTGAGGTCAGCTTTGTGCCCCAGAATGTGATCAATTCTTGAGAATGTTCCATATGCCCTTGAGAAGAAAGTGTATTCTGATATTTTTTTGATGTAATGCCCTGAGAATGTCAATGAAGTCTAACTTTTCTATTGGATCTATTCCTTTAGGATCTCTGTGGCTTTATCGATTTTCTGTCTAGAGGATCTGTCCATTGATGTGAGTGGGGTGTTATAGTTTGCTACTATGATTTTATTTCCATCAAATTCTCCTTTTATGTCTGTTAGTATTTGTTGGAGGTACCAGGGTACTCCTATATTAGGGGCATATATATTGATGAGTGTAATATCCTCTTCTTTTTTTTCTTTTTAATTTTATTTTTTATGGTTATTATTTTTTTTCCATTCTGGTTTGCTTACAGTGTTCTGTCAATTTTCTACTGTACAGCAAAGTGGCCCAGTCATTGCTCTCATACACACACACACACACACACACACACACACACACACACACACACACACACATTCTTTCTCTCACATTATGTTCCATCATGCTCCTTTAAGTGACTAAATATAGTTCCCAGTGCTATACAACAGGGTCTCATTGCATGTCCATTCCAAAGGCAATAGTTTGCATCTATTAACCCCAGACTCCCAGTACATCCCACTCCCTCCCCATCCCCCTAGGCAACCACAAGTCCATTCTCCAAGTCCATGAATTTCTTTTCTGTGGAAAGGTTCATTTGTGCTTTACATTAGATTCCACATATAAGTTATGTCATACAGTATTTGTTGTTCTCTTTCTGACTTACTTCACTCAGAATGAGAGTCTCTAGTTCCATCTGTGTTTCTGCAATTGGCATTATTTTTCTCTTTTTTTCTGGCTGAGTAGTATTCCATTGTGCACATATATCACATCTTCTTTTTTTAATTATTATTTCCCCAATACAATTTTTATCCTGATGTACAGCATAGTGACCCAGTTACACATACATGTACCCATTCTATTTCCTCACATCATAATGCTCCATCATAAGTGGATTTAGTCCCCATGCTACACAGCAGGATCTCATTGCTAATCCATTCCAAAGGCAATAGTTTGCATGTATTAACCCCAAGCTCCCCATCCAACACACTCCTTCCCCTCCCCCTCCCCTTGTCAACCACAGTCTGTTCTCCAAGTCCATGATTTCCTTTTCTGTGGAAAGGTTCATTTATGCCCTACATTAGATTTCAGGTATAAGTGTATAATATCCTCTTTTTGAATGGATCCCTTAACCGTTAAATAGTGTCCTTCATTGTCTTTCTTGATGGCCTTCGTTTTAAAGGCGATTTTGTAGAATATGATAGTGCTACTCTTGATTTCCTGTCTTGTCCATTGTCATGAAATATCTTTTCACATCCCCTCCCTTACAATCTATTTGTGTACTTTGCCCTCGGGTGAGTTTCTTGTAGGCAGCAGATTGAAGGTTTTTGCTTTTGTACCCAATCTGCCACTCTGTGTCTTTTGATTGGAGCATTCAGTCCATTGACATTTCATGAGGTTATTGATAGAAGTTTATTTATTGCCATTTTAAGCCTTGTTTTCCAGTTGATTCTATGATTCTATCTTCTTTTCTTTTCCTTTGGTTGGATGGTTTCCATTTATTTTATGCTTGAGTACTTTTCTTTTCAGTTTTTGTGAATGTAGTGTTTGGTTTTGATTTGTACTTGCCCTGTTTTTTAAAGTATGTTAAACCCTTACTATATCTGCTCCCTTTAGCCTTATAGTCATATAGAACAAACACATCATTGAAATAAGAAAAAGAATCTATTTTTCTTACTTTCCTTGCCCTCATTGTATGATTTGGATGTCTTTTCGTTTTTTTTTTTTTTTTTTTAATCTTCATGTTTAGATATGTATACTGGCTTCTTTAAGTCACTGCTTTCCAATTGTGGTTTCCTCCATCCTAGTTCTTCATTTTTTTTTTTTAAATTGGAGAAGCCCTTTCAGTATTTCTTTTAGAATGGGTTTTGTATTGCTGTACTCTATCAGCTTTTGCTTGTTGGAGAAATTCTTCATTTCCCCTTCTATTTTAAATGATATTCTTGCTGGATAGAGTATTGTAGATGGCAGATTTTTTTCCTTTCAGTGCTTTAAATGTATCTCACTACTCCTTTCTGGCCTAAAGTGTTTTTGTAGAGAAATCAGCAGATAGTCTTATTGGGGTTCTCTTATAATGAATGATTTGCTTTTCTCCTGCTGCCTTTCAAATCCTCTCTTTGTGGTTAACCTTGGCCATTTTTATTATAACATGTCTTGCTGTGGGCCTGTGTGGGTTCAACTTGTTGGGGTGCTCTGTGCTTCCTGTATCTTGATATCACTCTCCTTTGACTCTTTCTTCATAAACTCTATTCCATGACTCCCTGTTGTGGTGCACTGGAAACTGGCAATGTCCCCTGCCCTTCTACCCCAGCCACAAGGACCAGACCCTCCCTTTGGCTGATGACACGAGGAGATTTCCAACCAGATGTCCCTACCCCAAGAGTATTCACTCTTTTTTTTTTTTTTTTTTTTTTTTTGGTCTTTTTACTATTTCTTGGGCCACTCCCATGGCATATGGAGGCTCCCAGGCTAGGGGTCAAATCAGAGCTATAGGCACCGGCCAACGCCAGAGCCACAGCAACACAGGATCTGAGCTGCATCTGCAACCTACACCACAGCCCACAGCAATGCCGGATCGTTAACCCACTAAGCAAGGGCAGCAACCGAACCCGCAACCTCATGGTTCCTAGTTGGATTTGTTAACCACTGCGCCATGATGGGAACTCCAGTATTCACTCTTCTAAGTCCCAGCAGGTTTCTTTCTAACCCCCATCAACTCCCTGAGCAATACCAGCTGCCTCCACCAGGCCTGGGTATGGGCATCTTCTGAAAAGGCTCTACCAAGAAATTGAGAGAAAACCAGATGTCTAAAGGAATGAGATATGAAGAGGGTCCAGATTAGGGGTGTGCTGGTGCAGCCCAGGGTCTTGCAAGAGCCGAGGTCTGCGGGGGCCTTAGCTGGCCAGGCTCCACTCCCAGACCAGCTCTCTTGGGCCCTGCTGGTACAGCGGTCCCTTCTCGGCCTTGGACAGTGCCTTGTTCTGGACATCCAGGGCTTCGCCAGGCACAGGGGCCCATATGCGGATAGATTGAAACCTGTGGTTGTCCTGAGGGTCAGTCAGGAGCTTCCTAAAACATGGCACTAGTGCCTGCCTACTTGGATTAAATGGGCTGGTCTACTCTGGGATGCCTATGTTTGGACCTTCACCTGAGTGGCCATGGATGGCAGAGACTCCTCTGACATAGATCCATTGATCACAGTAAGTCCCCTGTCCTTCCTAGAGTGATTCTGTCTGGGTGGGGGGGCTCATCTGTGATCTCATTTGTTTGGGGGTTCTGGTGGGCCTAGCCTGCTGGGACTTGGACTGCTGACATCCCACCTAAACCAGCATATTCACCAATATCAGCTACATCTTCCATGGGATTGATGAGGTCCAGAGGTTCATGCCTCTCCCTAAGCCCATGGCCCTTCCTCCTCATACCCAGGTTCCATACCAGTCTCCGAAGGCTGCTGGCTCACCTGGGACTGGAACATCCTTTGTGCCTCCAGAGCCCTGGCCCCTGCCACTCTTCATGCTCAAGGTCCTGCAGCAGGCTTGGTGCAGATCCACCAAGCTCCCTGTGCTCCTATCTCTGCCTCAGAGTCCAGTCTCCTCTCTGGAACCTGCCGCCCCTCCCCCACCAGCTCCATCAGTTTGCCATGGCTTTCCAATGCCATCTGGGCATTCCTGTCCAACAGTGGCCGCCCCACAAACCAAGCCTGCAGTCTCACATAAACAAACGAAAGACTCCTCCTGCTCCTGCCTTGGGGCCCTACAGCCCCTCCTGTCCTCTGTCCTTACTTCTTCTGTTGGGGTCCTCCTTCTGACTCCCTGGACAAGGAGAGAGGACATGAGAGGGAGACTGTCCCAGCAGGAAGGCAGGGGTGGGGACGCTGGTGGAGCCCAGCTGGGGACAGAGAGGGTGTCTTCCATTGAGACTCCACCCTGCCATGGGAGTGCACAGGCCTTTGGAGAGAGAGTATCGGTCAGCTCCAGCTGCCGTCACAAATCCCACGGGCAATGGGGCTTAAATAACAAGAATTTACCAACTCACCCTTTTGGAGCCCAGCCTTCTGAGATCCAGGTATGAACAAGCTTGGTTTGCCCTGAGGCCTCTCTCCTTGGCTTCCAGATGGCCATCTCTTCCCTGTGACCTCACATCAGCTCCCTCTGTGTGTTTTTGGGCCTAAATTTGCCCTTTCTATAGGGGCACCTGTCATATTGTCTTGGGGGCCACCTTAGTGACCTCATGTCAGCTCTTTCTTTACAAACTCTGCTCCAGGGCTTCCTGTTGTGGTGCACTGGAAATGAACCCCAATAGTCACCATGAGTGTTCAGGGTCAATCCCTGGCCTCGCTCAGGAAGGGGAGGATCCAATGTTGCCGTGAGCTGTGGTGTAGGTCACAGACACGGCTTGGATGTGGCGTTGCTGTGGCTGTGGTGTAGGCCGGCAGCTGAAGCTCCGATCGATCGATCGGATGCCAAGCCTGGGACCTTCTATATGCCGCCCCTGCAGCCCTATACAAACAAACAAATGTAAACAACAAGAAGACAAAGAAAACTCTGCTCCACCTAAAGTCATGTGCTGAGGTACTGGGGGAGAAGACTTCAACATATGAATTTCGGGGGATAGAGTTCAGCCCCTTTTGGCCAGTGTCTACAGTGCAAGGGATGAAGGGTCTTTCCTAAAGTAAAGAAACATCACCCCTGGGGTTGGGAGGAGGGAGGACTGACTCCCCATGGTGAGGGAGGGAGGGTCGTTTCCAGAGTGCAGGGCACTTGAGCTGGATTGGAGCCCATGACCCAAGGCCATGAGGCAGGGGCTTCCAGCCTGTGGCATATAAGGCTCTCGAAGGCAGGGGGTCCAGGAGACTGAGGGGGAAGCCGAGAGAGGAGCTCCAGTGCCAGGCTGTGAGCTGAGGTCCAGGCTTGCAGTCCTCAGACCTCTGCTCCTAGATTCGGTTCCCAGCACCCTCTTTAAGCACACCCATGGCCCCGCTCTCCCCAGCCTGAAGGGGCACAACTCACCACCCACCTTCCTGGTCCCTAACCCTGCATGAACTGCTCCATTCTGTGCAAGGGCCCCAGCCGGCCTGTCCACATACCTCCAGCCCTTGGAGCCTGATGTCTCCTTTTCTGCTTAGCTGACTCAGGCCCTGGTTAGTTCCTTGAAGCAGTGTTGTAGAAATCCTTCCTGCCACCTGACTGACACAGAGCTCTCATGCAGCCAGCATGATCCTAGGAAGCCCTGCATTGAACCCATCCCAGGCTTCAGTACCTGCTGTAATGTGATTATTGAAATATCTCCTCCTAATATTTGCCCATTTTCT
This sequence comes from Sus scrofa, assembly GCF_054392235.1. NCBI lineage: Eukaryota > Metazoa > Chordata > Mammalia > Artiodactyla > Suidae > Sus > Sus scrofa. The sequence goes on along the minus strand of NC_139385.1, from coordinate 54,512,766 downwards.
AGTGGAATTGGCCCTACATTTATGGTTATGTTTTGGCAGTACCTTATTCCCTCGAGATACCAGACTTGTGTCAAATGTGTGGTTGGCAGGTAGTTTCTCCAAACCTGTAGCTTCTATTCACCTAGGAAAATGTTTAAATTTGATGAGGTCCATTTGTCTGTTCTTTTTTCTGGGGTAATGTTTTGACTGTCATGTGGAAGAACACATTTTGATGTTGCTGATGTTGCCTATTCAAGCAGAATTCATTTAGTTATCTTCAGTTTGATTGAAGTACAGTGACTTAAAATATTGTGATATTTTCTGCTGTGTAACAAAGTGATTCAGTCATACATATACACACATCTATTCTCTCTCAGATTCTATTACCATATTGACTATCACCAAATGTTGGCTAGAGTTCCCTGGGTTATACAGAAGATTCCTGTTGGCCAGTCATTCCATATACCTCAGTGTATATGCATAAGCCAGTCCCAAACCCCCAGTCCATCCTCCCCCTGACTTGTCTCCTTTGGTAACCATAAGTTTTTCCAATTCTGGGAGTCTGTTTCTGTTCCACAAATAAGTTCATTTGTGTCATCTCTTTAGATTCCACATAAAAGTGATATCATATAGTGTTTGTCTTTCACTGTCCGACTAACTTCACTTAGGATGATAATTTCTAGGTCCATCCTTGCTGTTGCAATGTTCATTATTTCATTCTCTTGTATGATAGTGTAGTGTTTTCCTGTATATATGTGCCATATCTTTTTTATCTATTCCTCTGTCAGTGGCCATTTAGCTTGCTCCTTTGTCTTGGCTATTGTAAATGGTGCTTCAGTGAACATTGGGGTGCATGTATTTTTTGAAGGGCCTTTATTTCCTCTTGATGAAGTCCAATTTTCTGTTCTTTCCTTTCCTTTTGGGGTAATGTTTTTTCTTGTCATATGGAAGAACTCTTTACCAAGCCCAGAGATTTTCTCCAATATTTTTTTTTTGGTAAATATTCCATAGTTTGTATTTATACAATTCCTATATTTGCACTTAAGTTCCATTATGAGTTAATTTTAGTATCTGATAAAAACACTATCCCTATTCCATTATACTGCTCTTGAACTTCTGTATTAGAACATCCCAGGTTGTTGTATTGCTATGGATCTGTTTCTGTATTCTCTCTCTGTACACTGAACTCTGTCTGCATCTATTCCTCCACCAATGCCCAAATGTCTTACATAGAGCATTCTCAGAAGCCTAATATCCTCCAACTCTAAGGTGTGTTCTCAAAATTATTTTTGATGTTCTGGCTCCTTTATCTTTTCTTTATACATTTCAGAATATGTTCATCCATGTTGACCAAAAAAAACTTCTGTTGGAACTTGACAGTTTTCTATGTTGTCTTCCCATCCATGAATATACTACATTTCCCCATTTTTGTAGGTCTTGTTTAGATTTATCATACAGATCCTCTATCACAAATATTTATACCTGGATTTCCCATTGTGGCTCAGTTTGTGAAGAATGTGAAATAGTGTCCATGACGGTGCATGTTTAATTCCTGACCTGGCTGAGTGGGTTAAGGGTCCAGTGTTGCCACTAGCAGCAGTGTTGTTTGCCCATGCAGCTTGGACTTGGAGTTGCTGTGGCTGTGATATAGGCTGGTAGACATAGCCCCAGTTTTACCCCCTTGCCTGGGAACATCCACATGCCATGGGTGCAGTCATAGAATGAACTATGTAACCAAATGCTTCAAGGTTTTTTACAAATCTTGTGAATTGCATTGTATTTTTAGTTTGGTTCCAAGGTCTTTTTTGTATATACACATATGTTGAATGTTTTTGTGTTGATCTTATATACTGAGTCTTTGATAAAGTAACCTCCATCTATTAAGTGTGTCGTAGAGATTTGGTGGGCATTTCTGTGGAGGTAGTCATGCTATCTATTAGCATGGAGAGTTATATTTCCTCCTTTCTAATATATATATGTCTTTATTTCTTTTTCTTGCAGTGCTGCCCTGGCTAGTACCTACCAGTTACTAAGTAGAAAAGGACAAATGAAAAAGAACTTTCTGACCTGTTTTGAATTTAGGAGGAAAAACTTTCATTCTTTCACCATCACATATGAGGCTTGGTGTAGATTTTTGTCTAGATGTTCTTTACTGGGTTCGAGTAGTGTCCTTCTCTTCCCAGTTTTATGAGAGTTTCTGACATGAATGGGTGTTGAACTTTGTCAAATGCTTTTTCTGCTTAAGCCATTGTGACCATGCAGGTTTTCCTCATTAATGTATTAATACAGAATATAAAGATGCTGATTTTGCATATTAAACCAAGCTAGTATTCCCCGGATACATTCCATCTGAATGTAGTGTATTGTTATTACCTTCTTTGTGCATGCATTTGTTTTATTTTATGATTTCTTTTTCTTAATTCCTTGTGTGAAAAAGTAGGTTGTTGATTGGAGACCTTTTATCTTTTCAATTCTATAAGCATTTATTGACATTTGTTTCCCTCGTAACAGCAGTTTGTCTGGATTCTATGACTTCTTATGTACTGCATGTTCCTTTGCCTTCAATTCTGTATACCTTCAAAGTTATCCTTGAGAATCCTCTTTGAGCATGGATTCTTTCAAAGGGTGCATCTCAATGTCCACATATCTGGAGGCTTACTTTCTTCTCATTTGTGTTGTTATACAATGGACATCATATGCTTTGGACACAGTGGAGTGAAATGCAGTGACTATGCATTTCGTTATTATATACGTTCTTCAAATGTCACTGGCATTAACATTTCAAAAGTGAATGTTACAGAGTAGTTCTCTGCTCTTTTCCCTTATACTGTAACCATAAGGGAATTACCTGAACATATAAATGCCAGGCTTCTGAAGATGTGTCTAACAGGGCCAGTTCACAGACACCCCTGCACATTGTTTTCTGGATCAGCTTGCAAGTACGGAGCCAGGGTTCAGGAGAGGGGCCCAGATCTAGCACTCTGGTGCTTTATATGGCATGAGTAGAGAAGCTGTGGTCCCAAGTGGGCACTGGCTACAAACAGAAGGCTGACATGCAGGACCCAGGTCCAGTCCCTGGTTGCAGGATGAGAACTCACAGTGGGTTAAGCTCCAGCCTCTCTCCTGCTACACAGGGCAGGTCTGGAGTTGTGGGTGCAACCACCAGGCTCAGTAGGCCAATGGCGAAGGCACTAGCTAGCACTCCCCAGCTCTGACCACCACAATCCCTGGCTATTGGCAGTGACCATGAAGTCCTGAGGAAGGCCAATCTTCCAGCTACAGGGAAGTGATCTTGAGCAAGTCAGATCTGCCCTCTCTCTTCTTCAGCAAGCAATATTTTCATCACTCCCTCTTGCTTCCAACCAACCTATGTGGTTGCCAGTCTTTCTTTTTCAAACATCATCCAAAGCACTTCCTGAAAGAAAGGGCATCCTAAACCCAACTGACTAAGAAGCACCTCTTGAAAATAAGCAAGTTGCCCCTAACACAGGACTCAGCTCCTACCATGGACCATCCTTGATATCTCCTGTATGCTGCTGAGTAGTAAAATGTTGGTGACCAAGAACTCCTCCAACTGGTGTGCTAGCAATAGCTTCTTTGAAATCAGGAAGCTCCTCCCCCTCAGGCAGAGGAGGTCAGGAGACCATAGCTGATGGTTCTGTGCTCTGCTCCCCCTTTTAAACCCTTTGTATTGGAGTTCCCATCATGGTGCAGTGGTTATTGAATCCGACTAGGAACCATGAGGTTGCAGGTTCAATCCCTGCCCTTGCTAAGTGGGTTAATGATACATTGTTGCCATGAGCTGTGGTATAGGTCAAAGATGTGGCTTGGCTCCCATGTTGCTGTGGCTCTGTTGTAGGCTGGCAGCTACAGCTCCGATTAGACCCCTAGTCTGAGAACCTCCATATGCCATGGGAACAGCCCAAGAAATGGCAAAAACACACACAAAAAAACCCTTTGTATCCTTGCCACCTGAGGAAGGATGGCAGTGCCTGGGAAGCTACCCTGGTTACTGATGTAGCAAGAGGTCACCTGTGAGCCTGATGGCCTGAATCCTCCCTAGATCATACTGCTCCATACCTACCACTCAAAAATGCCCTTCAAACAAAGCAATTTGGCTGCACAATTTTAATAGCTGGACTCTTTCGTTATGCTGTCTGTGACTTGGACAAAGGTGACTCTTTGCCTTGTTCTTGGAAAAACATGGCATTGGAAAGGGAGTACCCAGACCAGGTGGCCCAAAGTCTAAGTCAAATGGGTTCCTTCAGCCAATGCTTTGACTCCCCCTTGAGGAGTTTGGAGATGAACCTTTGCCTGGTATCAGTGGATAAAATTCCCTTGGTGTTTATCATAGACAAAGAGTGTCCAGCTTCTGGCTCTGTCTCACACAAGCTGCACCTATCCAGCCCCTGAAATTGGGAACCTCCTTTACCCATCCTAGGGATGGTGGCCATTTCTGTGATTCTGTGACTGCGGCATCCATTAAACCACTGTTTCCTTATTGGATGGATGGATGCATGGATGGACGGATGGATGGATTCTTTGATTGTCATTGTAGGGCCCCACCTGCAGCATATGGAAGTTCCCAGACTAGGGGTCGAATCAGAGCTGCCACTGCTGGCCTATGCTACAGCCACAACAATGCCAGATCCAAGCCATATTTAAAACCTACACCACAGCTCATGGCAATGCAGGATTCTTTAACCCACTGAACAAGGCCAGGGATTGAACATACTTACTCATGGATACCAATCAGATTCTTCATTTGCTGAGCCTAAATTATTATTTGGTTATGGTCTCTACAACCTTCATGTCTTCAAGTTCTATTGCGTTCTTTTCTTTTCCCTTTTGATTGGGGTGCATTGGCTCTATGGATTATTCCAGGCTAGGGGTCAAATTGGAGCTGCAGCTGCCAGTCTATGGCACAGCCACAGCAATACAGGATCTGAGGCATGTCTCATACCTACACCACAGCTGACAGCAATGCCAGAACATTAACCCAGTAAGTGATGCCAGGTCTCATACCCATGTCCCCATAGATCCTAGTCAGGATCCTTACAGCTGAGCCATGACAGGAACTCCTGCTATTTCATTTTTTCATGGATTGAAGAACATGAGTGAATTCCTCACTTCCAGTGTGCCTGCACTTTAGCATTAATCCTAGACTTTTTGGTGGCTTGGGAGTGTTGTTTTATCTTTTTTTTTTTTTTTTTTTTTTTTTTTTTTGGCTGCCATTTGTGGCATATAGAAGTTCCCAGGGACAAGCCTAGATATTTAACCCTCTTCCCCACAATCAGAAAATTATCACTGGTCATTTAAAGTCCTAAGTCTTCTTGTATCAAAAGCTACCTGGGGGTGGATGCCAGTGGGCTGGTGAGGTTGGGACCACTGAGCTCCACATGATGTAAGACTCCACCCCAGCCATTAAGTGGCCATGAAATTCCAGTCACTCCTTCCCCCTTCGTTTTGTCCTCATTGGGACTAAGAGGCAGCTGCCTCCACCAATTGGCACATTGCAATAATACCACTGAGATGATAGGATGCCCCCCCACCCACAAGGCAGTGAAGCAGAAAGTCCGTCCCTATAGCCAAGCCTTTTCCTCTCTGGCCAGGCCACCCTCACAGGACACCCTGGATGAGTGGAGGATCACCTCAGCCTGTCATCTGGCCACTTCAGAGAGGCAGAGAGAAACTCCCTAAAGGTAAGGGCTGTCTCCAGCCTCCATTCTCAGAACTGGTGAGTGTCCAGAGGGCTGAATGGTACCAAAGCAGCTCTCCATCCCCAGAGTGTTCAGGGATGCAGAGAACGGAACAGATGCCCCAGAAGCCCCCCTGGCCCAGCAGGCTTGAGAGACAGGGATGGTGAGGCTGTCCCTGGGGATAGTGAGAGCTGTGTACTCCCAGGAGCTGCCTGGGCATCCTTGTCTCTGTGGTGGAAAGACTTAGTGATTCACCTGTGGATCCAGACTGCCTGGGATCTCACACATGCTTCGTTCCTCTGGGGTCCCCTCTCTGTCCTCTGAGGACCCCTCTCTGAGGACACAGACACATGCAGGACGACAGTGGACCAAGTGTATTTCACAACAAAACTATTTTATCCATATTTTACATACCCTATGGCAAAGGAGCTACTGTGCCCACCCACACACACCCAGACCCAAGTCCCCACCACCTAACCCCACCCAACCCCACCCCCCTCCTGGCCCTGGTCATTCTGTCCTTCCTCCCCACCCCTATGTCAGCCAGGATGGTTGCTGGGACCTGGAGGAGCCCAAGGCTTCCATGGGGGCTGCCCTGTTGGGCTGGCCCTGGAAGGCTGGCCCACTGTTCCCTCCTGGCTGCAGTGCCACTTCCTCCTCCTCCCTGTGACAGATGGGTCACACCTGCTCGTTTGGGGCTCTGAAGAGCCAACCAGCCCCAGAGCCAGGGTGGGCCTCCCAGAGCCTCACAGGTCAGCCCTAGGCCTGGGCAGCTTCTCAGCAGAGGCCGGGCCTCCACACAGAGCCCGCTTCCTAGACTTGGCAGCTGCCGTGGGGCCTGGGCTGAGGCCCATTCTCTGGGGAAAGGGGGCCTGGGAAGCTTGCCACGCCCCCAGCCCCCCAGGGCAGACAAGACCCGAGGCAGGGACAGGGCTCTGTGGCCACCCCCAGGGCAGCAGGCTGTGGTGAAGGCCCAAGAGGAAGGCCAGGCTGGGGAGCTCCTCCTCATCCTCACTGAACCCTTGACCCGGCCCTGGGCTCTGCTAGGTGGAGAGGACTCCCTGAGAACCTTTTTGGCCCTGGGTCCTGATGAAGGGCCTGAGCACTTTGTGTCCTGGCATTGAAATGACTGCAGTTCCAGACTGAGGGGACTCCTGATGTCCTGGAGAGGGCACAGGGCCTTTGTGCCTGAACAGGCCCCTGTCTGTCTGGCGGTGCCTTAGATGGCCGTGGAAATCCATCTGGGGTGTACAGCTTTCATCTCTGGCCCCGGGCTGTGGGCCTTGCTCATTCAGCTTGACATCTTGGCTGGCAGCAGTTGCAGAAAGTCCTGAATCCATGAGGGGTACCCTGTGATTGGGGGTTGCCAGCACCCTGTCCTCCTCCTTCGAGGCCAGGGCTCGTTTCTGCACCAGCTGGCGGGAGGGAGGTGGACAGTGACCGCTCTGCACCCTCCAGGGAGAGCCGGGGGTTATGGGCAGGGGGAGGTGAGATGGGACTCACATCCCGATACAGACCCTGTGGCACTCCTGCCTTCCTCCTGGACCTTCCCCCCAGAAGGGTCCCTGCCCCCTCCCCGGCTCCCCTCCTCCCCTTCCATTCATCCTGCCCTGCACCCACCTGGGCAGCCTCCCTGGTGCAGGGCCTCTCAGTCAGGGGAGGGAGGGGCAGAGCCTTCAGGGCCTCCTGCTCTGGGTCCCTCCCCTGTCCTGGCTGACCTGGGTCCTTGCCTCCTGGATTTCCTGGGTCACCTGGGTTCCCCCCCCCCGCCCCAGTCTCCCTGAGTGTCGCTCCCTCCCCCGGCCATTTCTTCAGGGGAGAGTCCTTCCTCCTGCTCCAGCTCCTCAGCCAGGGCCGAGAGATCCAGCTCTGGTTCTGGGGAAAGCAATTCTGCCAGGAATCGGGGGTGAATGTTCGCCTCCACCTGGGACAGAAGGAAGAAGCTGTGAGCATCCTTGGCAGGAGGGACCTGGGAGGCAGGAAGACATGTGGGGGAAAAATGAAAAGCAGAGACTGATCCAGAGTCCCCTGCACAATGGGGGAGCTTTCAAACTGTCATGGGAATTGTCTACACTCACATAAACACACACACACTCAGAAACAGTTCCACATACAAAGACATGTGCAGTAAAGCACAAACACATATGCACAAAAACAAAGGCATGCAAACAGAAACACAAACATTTACAAACATATACGTCCACATATACACATCCTATCCACATAGGTACACTCAGACACCCAGGATCACACGCAGATCTCAGGATCAAGGAACAGAGCATAAATCCCATTGTCCTGGGCCAAAGCAAGAACTTGGGTGCCAAGAGGACCTCTCCCTGGAATCCTATAGACCCAGACTATGGGCCCAGCACACCTTGGTGATGAAGTCCTTCTGGGAACACTTCTTGTCAATGCAGCTAAGGAGATCTGGGTCTGGGAAGGTGCCGTTCACATCCTGTGATAGGTAATTTCCCTCTTCTCCACATTCCACATCTAAGTCCCCTGTGGCTGAGGGACAGGACCCACCAGTGCCTCCATGATGTCCTCATACTCTCTCCTAGCCTCATGGGGGATCTACTTGGGGGCTCTCATCTCCAAGGGCTGCCAGGATCTGTTTTGCTTTGGGTGGGTTGACTGAACCCTAGGGAATATTTCATTGGAGCAGAGGCTGAGGCAGAGTAGGAGATAGGGAAGTGGACCCTGAGCAGGCATAGGGGAGCACAGTTTTGGGGGGCCATGGACATTGGTGTGAGTGGGATCAGGAACAGGCAGAGCCTCATGCTTGGTGGGAGGCCAGAGAAAAGGGGGGGAGCATCTAAAAGTCACATATTTGTTAGGCATATTTCACAGGGGCCACTAAGACAGGGAGGAGGGTGATGAGATTCAAAATGGACAATGTCCATACCCGAGAGGGAGAAAGGGCCACTGAGACCCCCTCAGGGGCTGTTCTTATTGAAAGACCAATGCCCCCTTGAGGGAAAAGTACCAACCTGGGGACAGTGGCCATCCCTAGGCCTCTAGTACTTTTGCCTTGACCTCCAGTGGGAAGGTGGTTAACTGGCCGAGTGCTCAGTTTGTGGGATATGGGTTCCTGAGGAGCCAGCATTGGTGGAGCTGGAGGAGGCATGCCCTGCAACTCCTTTAACTACTACAAGTTCCGAATGTGGATCTCATCCTCTGCCTCAAATTTCATGAACCATGGGGATGTTGAGGGACAGGCCACAGTGAGAAAAGGGCCTGGGCTCTGGAGCCCACCCAGGGCAGCAGGACTGAGGGGGTGAGGAGAGAGTGTCCTTGGGGCTGTCAGGGCCCTATGAGGTGCTGTCCCAGCAGGGAGCCACTCTGGGGAAGGTAAGAGATCTGGGAAATCTCCTGCCTCATCAGCCCTGGAGGGAATTGCCCAGCAGAGATCCAGGTCACTGAGTTGAAACAGATTGGTGGACACAGGGTGGCCTGTGGGGGCCCCTGCTCATGCACCCCCAGACCTTGTCTGACCCAAACTTGGAGATGGCCAGTGGCATGGTAGGCATATGTCCCCACAGCACCCTTGCCCAAATCCAGAACCTGGGGCTGGGAGTGAGAATCCAAGAAAGCACACGTGATACAGGGCCCAGCATAGGCTGGAGAGGGCATACTAAACTTAGAGAAGAGCCATCGTTGCCTCTGAGATTTCCCCCCTGGTTTTGTTTTGAAACTAGGGGATTCACATGCAGAAATCACAGGGAGGGCCAGAGACCCATGGGCTTCCCCATGGATGCCCAGTTGCCCATTCCAGCCACCACTGATGAGAGGCATACCACATGCTAGGTCAGTGACTGCCAGGCACCCAGCATGAATAGGTGCCAGGCTGCCTGATGGAGGCCACACCCCTGCACAGCTGCTGTGCCTGCAGGTGACCACCTCCTGGGCTGCCAGGGTTCCCAAGACCATCCTGAGGCCTTCATATCAAGGCAGGTGCAGGTCAGCATCAGGGGATGGCAGAGCTCCTGGGAGAGGTAGGATGAAAGAGCCAAGCTCTCCAGGTGGCAGAGGAGATTCTGGAGGGCAATAGGATTTGGGGATTCAGGGAACAATAGGTATCAGGTATTGGACTCCTCTTGCATCCTCTCTGATTGTGACCACCATAGATCCTTCCCCTGGGTCACCCCATCAACCACCCCCTTCCCCACCATGTGCCCCATGTCCCAGGACAGTGACTCACTTTGCCACCATCAAATAAAAGGCCATCCTCTCAAAGTTGCTTATGTGCTGCCCTTCCTGCATGGCTCACCACATTGCCTCCTCCAGCGTCATGGTGGACTTCAGCTGGGCTAAAGAGTGAAGCACTGGGCTGCAAGCCCTCAGGGTCAGTCTCCTGCTACAGCCCAGCCCCCAGCTGCCTGACCCCACCCAGACCCAAATCCTCCACGTGCCCCAACACAGCCTAACCCAGGCTCAAGAGGTCAAGAGGATGGTGTCTGGAGAGCAAAGACAAGCCTTCCTGGTGACTGCTGCCACCACCTCACACTCAACAGAGAATGATCATCCTCTCCTTGGCTATAGCTGGGACACTGGCTAGGGGGGCTGCCCTCTCATATAAAATTCCACATCATCAGTGAGGGAGGGCTGGTGTAAAGCTACCTGATAACAGGTCCAATAAGCCCAAGGATTCTTCTGCCCAGTCCTCTGAACTAGATGTCTTAGTCCCCCTTTGCTGAGGGACCTCAGGTCTAGGAGGGAAGTTCCTGCCAGGCTCACAGATCTAGTAGGAAAGGGCCTTGCCCTTAGGAGAGCTCTACCACATCCCTGTCCTGACTGGAATTCTTCAGAATAAGACCAGGCATGCAGAAAGCTCTGTCCTGAGTCTGAATTTCCTAAGCCTCCTCTGAAGAGTTACCCACTGGCTGCCACATACCCAGGTCTGTGTTGAAAGAGGAAGCACCACATAAGATGGTCCCATTCAAACCTTGGCTCCTCACATCAGAACAGGAGCCTCTTGGACTGCTCTTCTGCATGAAATGTTACCATGGAACTGCAGAAAGTAAGACAACTGGTCTCGCATGGTGGTGGTAGCTGAGCTAAGGCATGGAAAGGATGTCATGGATTGGGTGTGTTATACATCTGAGTGCAAACGTGCCTCCTCATAGCATGGGCACTGCTGTCAACCCTCCTCCTTCTTTCTAGGTTGAAGGATCCCTGGAAACCTAAGCAGGGAGTCCATGCCAAGTTCCTCTATATGTGAAGGCTCCAGATGAACTAATGAGTGCCTGAGAGTTCACTTACATGAGGAAGCATGAAAGAGCTTCTGTGTCAGGGCTCTGGGTAAGGTGGCTGTGGGCCAGGGACTTGAAGTGGTGCCAGCATCAGAAGTTCTGATAGACACTCTTATGGTTACAGGAGTCCTCCTGAGGGCCCCTGTGCTGTGAGTCAAGCAGGTTGCCTGCCCTGGATATGCCATTTGGCCATGGCCCAGAGCTCCCTGAAGATAGGATGAAGGCCATCTTGGCAGCTGGTGGTGCAGCTTGAGGAGGAAGGCCTGGGGCCAACCCTCCCTTGCCAGCCTGAGCTGCTGCAATAGCCATGCTGGGAATAACCCTCCCCCCTACAGGGGTTGCTATGCAAAGGGGTTCAGGACAAAAAGCACTCCCCCTGAGGCCCCTGTAAACATTCCTACTGAATGGGGCCTGAGGACACCCAAAGGCCTGAGTCTGGTGGGGCGATGCTGACCTCCCTCCTGACCAGACTGGGACAGTGATGTTGCCAATCCCTGGGGCAATGGGGTCATGGTCAGCACGAGTCACCTGAGGTGTCCTGGGGTGAGCTGGCTGCAATAGGGTGCTGCCAGGCAGGAGTAATGGGATCATGGGTAGTGGCAGATACTGCTCCCAAGCTGGCTGGTGTTGGGATCCAGAAGTGAGTGGAGGATAGGACAGCAAGGCCTCAGGGTCCATGAACACATCTGTGCCCAGCAGTGGAGATGCTGTGGAGAGAAAGGAAAGGGGGGAATGGAGGAAGAGAATGGCCAACTTGGATGGAAGCTCTCTTTGGACTCAGAGTGTACACCTCAGTGGGAGAGGGCATTTGGACAGAGGGACCTGTGTGTTGTGCAGATGCCTTGGAGGGATTTTCATGGTCTGACTTCCGGTTGAGAATGACTTCCCTGGTGACCATGATCCCCCACACCAAGTTCCCTGGCCCTGCCTACTAAGAAGTGCTCAGATCAGCAGCAGTGATTGGAGAGCCTCCCTGAGGAGCTTCCTGGCACCTCACCCTCACAGGCTGTCCCCACGTCCTGGGCCTGAGAGGCCATCTTCAATGAGCAATGCCCCTCAGCAAGGTCACTTGCAGGTAGGGGACTTCTCCAAGGTATGTTCCAGGCACCTTAATGCCTGTGATGGACAGGCAGAGTATAATATCTGAGCTCATCACTTCCTCCTCAACACTACCTTTCTCAATACTCAGCATACATCTGTTCTTTATTTCCTGACCTCACAAAACAAATCTGAAATACTGAGAAAATAGCTGTGCACAGAGAAACCTTAGACAAACACAGAACACCCCCAACAAGCATGCACCCACATCTCAGAACCACCAAGATTGGAGACTTAATGTGACTGAGGTTTTGCCATTCCATCACAAATCACTCAGTCCTGTTCCTCGGAGAGAAGTCTGAGGAGTAGGTGTGTGTCCCCTGCATTTTTTTTTTTTCATTTCTCATCCAGGTTTTGGCTCCATATGATTAGCACAGGCCCAGGGCAGGTCATGTTACATGGGTCATGAGAGTACAGGCTGCCTGTGGTCCTTCCCCTTCCAGCTCCCAATAATGGAAATTGAAGACAAACAGAATCAGGCAGGAGTCAGGTGCCACTGTGAGAAAACTGTCCATTCAGGAGGAGGTATACACCATGATGTACCTAATTAATCTTGGCAGGTGTCCTTGGAGGTTTCATAGTAGCAGAGATCATCTTCCTGCTTCTGAGCTACACTGCTCTCCCCCCCTTTACAAAGGAATCAGTCTTCATAGATATTCCACCTGAACCAACAACATTCTGCATGTGGTCCATGCCATTGAAGCAGTGTCATGAAATATGAACACACTCTTCATCTCAAAGTCAGGGCTGAGCATCTGCCGTGAGATACCAGACAGGATGAGGAATGTCTGAAGAAATATATTTCCACAAAAGTGAAAACAATGCAGAACAACTCAGTAACGTGATTCGTATCTTGGTTGAAGTCACATGGTTGCCCATCCCTTGTGGAATCCAAGGCCACAGTTCCCTGATCTGAGAAGTGGGTTCTGGGCTGGCTGGAGTGGAAAAGTTCTGGTCAGTGGCAGTGAGAGTAACATCCTGCCCAGGTCAGAGAGGACAGCATGTGACCATAGACAACCCCCTGGCACTGAATCATTTTCTGACTATACCATCTCATTCCATGCTCCCATTAGATACAGTATGCTCCAGTTCAAATCCCTTAGAGAGATCTGGTGAGGCAAGCTTCAGATGCCTAAGGAACTCCATTAAGGGCTAGGCTTTCCTCATGACCCCCCTGGTGCCAACAACAGGACACTCAATACACACACTTTCCAAAAGGCTTGCCTCCCTTTTAGAAACTACCCACCTGCCTGCTGCCATAATTCATCCCCAAACAGAACAAGCCCTCTTTATCCACCTCCAAGCATCTGTCCTCCTGAGGGCAGGCTCAGGTTTCTAAAGGCCTGCAAACTCCCATGGTGAGATGTCCCTGGGGTTCAATGCTCCTTCCTTCCTCTCCTTCAGGCCAACTACATGTCCATAGTGAAGTGTTACATGTGAAACCCAGGGTTGTGGGTTGGCAGGGTCTCTGGGCACAATTTGCTAGTTTGTAGGCTTGCCTCCTTTTTTTGAAGCCATTCCCACAGGCTTGGGCCTGGATCACCACTGGCTGGTAGCCTCAATGTGAAAAGTCAAGACCAGGACCCAGAAAGTGACTTGCTGCAGCAGATGCTCAGGATCCAAGTAAAGGAGCCCAAGTTTGACTCTCAACAGTAGATTGTGGGCCTCAAGTCATTCTGCAGTGGGGGAGGAGCCGAGCGCAGGTGAGCCTGGTTGGGGGTGTGGTGCCACTCCATGCTGGCCTCTGCAGGTAGGCAAGAACCAGATGTTTCTTCCACCTTATGCAGTGGCCAGACAATTGTTGAGTGCCTCTTTAGGCAATGTTATGTGTTGGTTTTCAGAGTCATGGCACCAAGGTTTGTCTGGATGTTCCCTTTCAGTTCTTTATCCATCAACCTAGTTTTTGTCTCTCAACCCTCTCTGCTTCCTTCCTGACACTTGACTTACTTACTTCAACAGAGGTTAGACTTTCTGAACAAAATTCACCATTTATCCTCTGATAAACACTTGAGTATTAATGGCCACATGGAACAGAATGTTTAAAATTTGGCTTCTCTCAGCAGATCCACCATTTTTGATTGGTGTATGTTCATCATTCCTAAAGAAACAGTCCATGTGTGCCAACCAACATCCAGCACGACCAGCCTTACTAATGTTTATTTGTGCTGCTAAGACCCAGTTTATCAAAAGAGCAGTTGGGCAGCCCAGATGTCCAAGAACAGGAATCACTATTAATTGTTTACCATATTACTTCATTGTTATTATATATTTAAAGTTTTACCTCTTAATGATTTTAATTTAACATTTTAAACAAAGCATACCTTTTCATGGATCACAATCCACTTGTGCAAAATAGAACATGCAGTGTTGAGTCCTCCTCCCACCTCTTTCCCCTGTCTACTCAGTCTTCTTTCCCACTGGAAATCAGTGTTATGTGTTTCATTAAAATCATTTCAGAGATATTTTGTGCAAGTAAAATTGAATGCAATCCATATTCATTTATTTTTTTCTTTTTATTCTGGTTGACAATTAAAACATGCACATGGAACTACATCTTTCATTTGTGATGGAAAATGATGGAGGATAATGTGAGAAAAAGAATACATATATCCATATGACTGAACTACTTTCCTGTACAACAGAACATGACAAAGCATTTTAAATCAAGTATGATGGAAATAATTAAAATGTTAAATATAGAAAATTGACAGAACACTATAAACCACCTCTCATGGAAAAAATAAAAATCATTGTATAGAAAAATAAAAGTTTAACTTTAAAAAAGAAAAATATTTCTGTGCATGGTGTGAGGGTGTGTTCTAGTTTCATTGCTTTGCATGCAGCTGTCCAGGTTTCCCAGCAATGCTTGCTGAAGAGACTTTCTTTTTCCCATTTTATGTTCTTGCCTCCCTTGTCAAAGCTTAATTGACCATAGGTGTCAGGGTTTATTTCCGGGTTCTCTATTCTGTTCCATTGGTCTGTCTGTCTGTTTTGATACCAGTACCACACTGTTTAGATGACTGTGGCTTTGTAGTATCTCTTGAAGTCTGGGAGAGTTATACCTCCTGCTTGGTTTTTGTTTCTCAGGATTGCTTTGGCGATTCTGGGTCTTTTGTTGTTCCATATAAATGTTTGGATTGTTTGTTCTAGTTCTGTGAAAAATGTCATGGGTCATTTGATAGGGATTGCATTGAATCTGTAGATTGCTTTGGGTAGTATGGCCATTTTTACAATGTTGATTTTCCCAATCCAGGAACATGGAATATCTTTCCATTTCTTTACATCTTCTTTGACTTCTTTGATTAAAGTTTTATAGTTCTCGGCATATAGGTCCGTTACCTCCTTGGTCAGGTGTATTCCGAGGTATTTGATTTTGTGAGGTACAATTTTAAAAGGTATCGTATTTTTGTATTCATTTTCTAATGTTTCATTGCTGGTATACAGAAATGCAACTGACTTCTGAATGTTCATCTTATATCCTGCTACTTTGCTGAATTTATTCATCAGTTGAAGTAGTTTTGGGGTTGAGTCCTTAGGGTTTTCTAGGTATAGTATCATGTCATCTGCATCCAGTGACAGTTTGATCTCTTCTCTTCCTATATGGATGCCTTTTATTTCTTTTGTTTGTCTAATTGCTGTGGCCAGGACTTCCAAAACTATGTTGAAGAGCAGTGGTGAGCGTGGGCATCCCTGTCTTATTCCAGATTTGAGTGAGAAGGCTTTCAGCTTTTCCCCATTGAGTATTATATTTGCTGTGGGTTTCTCATAAATGGCTTTGGTTATGTTCAGGAATGTTCCCTCTATACCCACTTTGGCGAGGGTCTTAATCATGAATGGATGTTGGACTTTGTCAAATGCTTTTTCTGTCTATTGAGATGATCATATGATTTTTGACTTTTTTTTTGTTAATGTGGTGTATGATGCTGATGGATTTGTGTATGTTGGACCATCCTTGTGAACCTGGGATGAACTCAACGTGGTCATGGTGTATAATTTTTTTGTTATGTTGTTGGATTCGGTTGGCTAAGATTTTGTTGAGAATTTTTGCATCTATATTCATCAATGATATTGGGCGATAGTTTTCTTTTTTGGTGGTATCTCTGTCTGGTTTTGGAATGAGGGTGATGGTGGCATCATAGAATGTCTTTAGGAGTATTCCTTCTAAACTCAAAATGGCTGAAAGACTTAAATATACAACAGGACACCATCAAACTCCTAGAAGAAAACATAGGCAAAACACTCTCTGACATCAACATTATGAATATTTTCTCAGGTCAGTCTCACAAAGCAATAGAATCTAGAGTAAAAATAAACCCATGGGACCTCATCAAACTGAAAAGCTTTTGCACAGCAAAGGAAACCCAAAAGAAAACAAAAAGACAACTTTAGGAATGGGAGAAAATAGTTTCAAATGATGCAACTCACAAGGGCTTAATCTCTAGAATATATAAGCAACTTATACACCCCAACAGCAAAAAAACCATTCAATCAATGGAAAAATGGGCAAAAGACCTGAATAGACATTTCTCCAAAGAAGATATACAGATGGCCAACAAACACATGAAAAAATGCTCAACATCGCTGATCATAAGAGAAATGCAAATCAAAACTACCATGAGATACCACCTCACACCAGTCAGAAGGGCCATCATTAATAAATCCACAAATAACAAGTTCTGGAGGGGCTGTGGAGAAAAAGGAACCCTCCTGCACTTTTGGTGGGAATGTCAACTAGTACAGCCACTATGGAGAACAGTTCGGAGATACCTTAGAAATCT
Organism: Sus scrofa; assembly: GCF_054392235.1. Classification (NCBI taxonomy): domain Eukaryota; kingdom Metazoa; phylum Chordata; class Mammalia; order Artiodactyla; family Suidae; genus Sus; species Sus scrofa. Next base: position 54,495,960 of record NC_139385.1, on the reverse strand, counting down.
ATACATAGACCTTCCATATGACCCCGCAGTCCCACTCTTGGGCATCTATCCGGATAAAACTCCACTTAAAAGAGACACGTGCATCCGCATATTCATTGCAGCACTATTCACAATAGCCGGGATGTGGAAACAACCCAAATGTCCATCGACAGATGATTGGATTCAGAAGAGGTGGTATATATACACAATGGAATACTACTCAGCCATAAAAAGGAATGACATAATGCCATTTGCAGCAACATGGATGGAACTAGAGACTCTCCTACTGAGTGAAATGAGCCAGAAAGACAAAGACAAATACCATATGATATCACTTATAACTGGAATCTAATATCCAGCACAAATGAACATCTCCTCAGAAAAGAAAATCATGGACTTGGAGAAAAGACTTGTGGCTGCCTGATGGGAAGGGAGGGAGTGGGAGGGATCGGGAGCTTGGGCTTATCAGACACAACTTAGAATAGATTTACAAGGAGATCCTGCTGAGTAGCATTGAGAACTTTGTCTAGATACTCATGTTGCAACAGAAGAAAGGGTGGGGGAAAAACTGTAATTGTAATGTATACATGTAAGGATAACCTGACCCCCTTGCTGTCAGTGGGAAAATAAAAAAAAAGAAAAATAGAAAATTCAAATATGTTCTTATATATCTGAGTATATGTAAAGTTGTTGTCTTCATACTGATATCATGGCTGCTTTATTTCTGGACTAAATTTTATTATGGGAGTTTCTGCATTCTCTTGAAATTCAAAGTGCTGAAAAACAGGGTGGTCAAAGCCAGGCAATAAAAATAGTAAGTGTCCAGCTCCATTTGAATTTTTCATTTTCCGTACACAGTGCCTGCATTTAGCCTGAACTCTGTCCTATGCAACATTTTGGATATATCTTTCCTGCAAGTTCTTTCCCTATTTATCTGAAATTTAACTTTCCCATAGAATCAGCATTTATCTGGCAACACTAGCCAAAAATGGCAACAGATTAGGCTATTAGTAATGGGAAATTCTTGAGAGGATGAGAACTTGGAATAGAGACTGAAATGTGCATTTTGGTCCAACCCAAAATAAAATGGCACAGGGACCCAAAATCTGCAGGCTCTTTGGATGAAATGGAAATGGATGAGCCAGGATATAGTATTGAGTGTTTGAGCTTAGTGGGGTTAAGGACAGAAATAAGGGACAAGAACATAAAGTACTAAATATCCCAGAGATCTGGGTGGTGTTTTTTTTTTTCTTTTGGTCTTTTATTTATTTTTCTTTTTAGGGCCAGACCTGCCACATATGGAAGTTCCAGAATAGGAGTCAAATCAGACCTGCAGCAGCAGGCCTATGCAGAGCCACTCAATGTGGTATACAAGCTGTTTCTGTGACCTACAGCATAGCTCAAGGCAACACCAGATCATTATTTCACTGATGGAGGCCAGGGATCAAACCCACATGCTCGTGGATACTCATTGGGTTCATTTCTGCTGAGCCACAATGGGAACTCCTTGTATTTCTAGGATTTAAAATATCAACTACCCATGAAATGCATGTGCTTATTGACACAGGGCCAGTATTTTATCCAGCAATGTCCAATCTCCTTTTGGACAAAGCCAATCCCATTTAAGTCCTGGCCTGCAAACCCTGCTTATAAGCTTGTGAATTTCCTGTCTGCATCCCACATCCCTGCTCTTGAGAATGTAGGCTCAGCATTGCCTATGGTCCCACCTGCATCCCTTAGAAAAACAAAGCACAGAAACAAATGAGAAAAAGTTCTTGGAATCATATTTTCATATTGGGAATTAATGTCACCTTATCACTATCCTAATGATATGAATGAGTATTCATGTTTTGTGTGGTGAGAAGAGAGGAGAATTAGGAAACTCATCAAGGGAGATGAGGGGTGAAAACCTAATAGGACTGCAACCAAATCTCTTGGGGGCAAAATCATTCTCTGCTGTAGCACCACTACAATTCCTACTGATGTCGGGAAGTTGAGAAAAGAAAGAGGTTTATAAGGACTATCCCACATTAAGAAAAAGACTTGTGTGGATGCTTCAGAAGGTTCTCACCCCTTGCAAAAAAAAAAAAAATGGACTCAAAAGAGTGAGAAGCTGAGGTGAGATTATTTCAAGCAATATCATGGTGAGCTTTGTATCAAGTATTTTTTGATGGGGGATTGAAAAAAATAAACAACTTGGAAATATTTCTCTGTATTTGGGCTCTCATAATGAAAATTTTAAATGTTTTTCAACCACTAACTTCATATGAGACGATTGGTGAGGCAAGCATTGTACACAGGCTCTCAAGAAGGGCAGGCTCCTTGTTATTTCCTCCCCTTCTTTAGCAATTAAACCAATTATTTACAAGATGCTCACTCATAGCTCTGATAGAGTATTTGAACGCATCTTCTCAGGCACACTGATAGAAAAAAAAATCATTGTGGAAAAGTGACATTCCCAATTCTGCAATCAATTTTTGTTTACTACGTCAAAATCCTATATTCTAGAGGCAGAGATAATCAAATTAGCTGAAATATAATTAGGGAAAACCAGTCGTGGAAGTGGGTACCTCAATGTCCTTTGGACCCTTATCTCATTATTCCTGCAGAGAACTTCATGGCAGGCATTGACAACTGAGGAGAAACATCGCTGGAAATGGATCACAAGCACCAGAAGATAGATAATCTCCCACTAGCTGATGGAAATTTGAAGGAACAAAAAGATGCCAGGTTTGTGTCTTGTGGACTTTTCAAGTCTGTGCCCTTGGGAGCTCTTAGTGTTGTTAGATATAAGGGGTCATTAGCGGTATCTTGTTGATTAAGAAATGCTCTCATTTTGCAGTTAACCAGAGAAAGGTCATGATGGTTCAAATTACTTTGCAAAGTATGACAATGTCAGGTAAGTAAGTTGAATCTACTCCTATTTATTTGGTGGTTGATTGGCCACTGAAAACCTGTGATGTAGTCAAAGAAGTAGGGAGAGTAAAATTATAACCACAGTACCTGCTGTGTTGTAATTGACACATATTGTTGTTTATTTCACAAGGATAACCAAAACATACAAATGGAACACTTATGAATCAAGATTTACTGAAAATTTTCCATGAATTAACTAACTACACTGAGAAAAACATATGAGTACAAAAAATGTATTTGGAAAAAATCTAGGAATGGAAATGAGAAATTTAATTCAGAGTGTTTTACAGGTTTACAATTCATTGCTAGAAATTCCTTTTAATGTAATCCTTGAGCTTTCTAGGAAAAAAAAAACTAATATTTCTAGAAAAAAAAAGTAACCAAAATTAAGGAATTGCAGCCCAAAGGGAATGAATGCACTTAGCCAAAAATGAAGATACTGTGCTTAGGCTAAAGCTCTATTAAAACATTCATGAGGATGGAATCTAAAAGGATGGTTTCAAGTGCACTAGTATACTGTGGTTGCTAATAACAAGAAGAGACATATTCAAGACGAGAAAGTGAGAAAAGACTCAGAAGAAATGGCATTCGGGCCGCAAATGGCATTAGGTGGGATGTCATCTTTTGGATGGCTGAGTAGGATTCCATTGTGTATACATAGCACATCTTCCCAATCCAGTCATCTGTTGATGGACATTTGGGGGGTTTCCATGGCTTGGCCATTGTGAATCGTGCTGTAATGAACATGCGGGTGCATGTGTCTTTTTCAAGGAGCGTGTTGTCCGGATAGAGGAGCAAGCGTGGGATTGCTGGGTCATAGGGTAGTTCTACGTAGAGATTTCTAAGGTACCTCCATAGGGTTCGGCATAGTGGCTGTACCAGCTTCCATTCCCACCAACAGGGCAGGAGGGTTCCCTTTTCTGCGCACCCCCTGCAGCCCTTGTTATTTGAGGACTGACGAAGGATGGCCATTGTGACTGGTGTAAGGTGGCATCTCATGGTGGTTTTGATTTGCATTTCTCTAATAACCAGGGACGTTGAGTATTGTTTCATGTGCCTGTTGGTCATCTGCATGTCTTCCTTGAAGAAATGTGTCTTCAGGTCTTTTGGCACATGTCTACTGGGTGGTCAATTTTTCCGCTGCTGAGTTGTATATGTGGAGTGTACGTCCTCGAGATTAAGCCTTTGTGGGTTGCCCCGTTTGAAAAACATTACAAACGGGGCAACCTGACGCCTACTCTCATTTGGTCGATGGACGTCATTTCCCATGTGGTTTGCTGGAGCTATGTGCATGTGTCTTCCTTGCACATCCATGTTGGTATGTCTCTCCCCAGGTGCCTGACTGACCACGTCTTGTTCGCATGGCTTGGAGTTGTTAGGAGCGTGCCAAGTATGCGTCTCTGGAGGAGGCTAAGGTGTTCCTACATGCGTTTGTTAGTGGGTACTAAGAGATGGTCTGTCTGTGTATATTGAGGGGAGGGCAGATGCATGCATGCCTTTGACACAGGTACACTCAGAGCATCCTTTGGTTTCTGTGTTGGGGGAGGAGGAGGGTGGTTGTATTTTGAAGAGGTGGCCTCATGCCTAGTGTTTGGGGCATCGGTATGGTCCAGGGTTGGGAATGAATTGTACGTGTGTGTCCATAGGTGTGGGAGATGTGTATCTGTGTCTTAGGCAGCGTAGGCGAGTTGTGGCTATGTGTGCCTTGGAGTTCCTGGAGCTCCTGCAGTGTGTATTGTGAGAGAAGTGAGAAGTCCGTTTGTGTGTTTGGAAAGCCAGAAAGGGTGTGGGCTGTGTGTGTGTTCAGGAGTCGTGGCTTAGCTGTATTTTAGGGCTATGGCATGGCCTATGGGCTATGCATGAGACAACTGAGTCCTTGCTGGGTTTTGGGAGCCTGTACTCCTGTAGGTATTCAACATGGACCCCTGGTTGGTTGGTAGGCAGGTTGTGCATGTGTGTGGTCAGGCGCATGGTTTGTGTGTGTATAGAGTTGGAGTGTGACGAGCTAGGGTTCGTGGCCTTCCTTCATCAAGAGCAGTTGATGAGACGCCAGAGGGGGAATTCAGGGAAGGCTTTCCTCAGGACACCTGCTTCAGCAGGGAGGTGCAGACCTGTCCAACAGGGTCCATTGTTCACCTGCTCACTGAGTCGGGGTGAGCTAGTTCCTTCCATGGGGAGAGGGGAGGGGCAAGTCCAGGGGTTGGGCCGGAGTGTTGGCTGAGGAGGCTGGCCGACCCCTCCCAAGCCGTCAGTGGTGGTGCATGTAGGGGGCGTGCACAGTCCCCTGCTTTTGCTCTCTGTTCCTCGGAAGTGGCAGTTGCATTTTTCTCCTCATTTGTGCCACCTGTGCAAGCACAGAGTTCTTTCCCGTCGTTTATACTTGTGCTGTATTTCGTTCTCCAGGAGATGTTTGCCCCGGTGCACTCACTGCAGCCCCTGCAGCCAAGGGTGCCAGATCCCAACCTGTCGGAGTAGGAGAGGCAGTGGAAAATGCAAGGTGAGCAGGAGGAATGTGTCTGTAAAGCTTGAGAATGTGTGTCGACTGAGGTATGTCACATCAGGGGTCGGGATGTCTGGGGATTGACACTGAGGATTAAAATGCGCATGTGTGCTCAGAAGATTCACACACGCAGCCACACAGACACACACACATATGTGTGATGTCCCTTGCTTAGGTACCTGCAGTGGGTGTGGAGGGTCCTGCTCAGAGTGGAAGCGGATTGTGTGCCCATATGTATATGAAAGGGCACGGGAACTGGTTCCCACTAGCTTGGGATACTCAGCTCTGTGTTGGGTAACCTCAGGTGTGTAATTCGAAAGGCCTCCTGGGCTAGGGATTCACCCATCCCAGGCTGGCAAGGGAGCACACGTCGACTGGTGGCTGGGGCGGTCGGGCGCAGGGACTACCATCCTCCAAGTGCTGGCAGTGTCTGTTGAGGCGGGTGGGCTTGGGAAAGCAGTAGCGCATGCGCGAGGGCAGAGGGCGGTTTCCCAACGGTCAGCCCGCCTGGGGGCGGGCCCCGTCATGGCGAGCGGCCTTTACACTGAAGTCTGTGAAGGCCCTGGTAAGGCGTATGGGGACTCTTCACCCGTTGGGTCTGAGCCCTCGGTGTTCTTTCTCACGCTGTGGGATATCTGGGCCCTCGTCCGTGCGGGTTCATGCCAGCCTGGAGCTCAGGTCCGGAGCAGTGTTTCCACCGCAGTTTCCTGGCAGCACTGTGGGTCAGGCTGCACGAAGACTGGAGTGAGTGCAGGGCCTCCAGAGGCAGGTGAATAATGTTTGTGGGCCATGAAAGCGTGTGCCATTCAAGCGTGTGGTTCTAAAGAGTAGGAAAGCCTGAAGGAAAGACTTTCCCAGTTGAAAACCCCCATTCCGTTCCCAAGAAGGAGCTCAGGTCCCTGGCAAATCAGGGAAGAGCCAAGGCCCATGATCATACGTTCATTGGCGACTTCCTTTTGCACACACACGTCTCAGTCAAGACTCACCTGCAAACGGCATGCTTGGCTCCATGGTGGGGACGACTTTCCTGAATGTGGTGCCCACCTTCTCTTTGTAGGCTGATGGAGATCCAGAATGTACATATTGAATAGGTTGTTAGGCATCTGGTGTGTCATCAGATATCCGGGGTGGTTTGGTCTGTGGATATGTGTGCATCAGGGGAGATCAGGCCTGTGGTTTTGGGAGAGTTGTTAAGGGTGAGTGTTACATGTGAAGGGTTTTGAGATGTCACAGAAGCCTGTTCAAGGAGTTGGTGTTTAGGTGTTTGTACCTTGGTGTTCAGAGGAGTATTTGGCCCGTGGTGATTTCACCCATGCGTTTGGGGATTGTGTGTGTGATGGTGGACTCGGTAGGACTATCTGCCTATGCATAAGGGCCATGTTTGTTCAGTGCCCGGGAATATACGTTTGGGTGTACAATGCGTTTATGTCATCTAATGGGGGAATGTATGGAAGGTCCATGGCTGGGACTTCAACCCAACCAAAATTGAGAGTGGGACTTGAATCAAGCTGCACCGTAGCTTGGCACTTGGACCCAGGATCCCAGGTTAGGGGCGGCATGGAACACACTGATTTTGGTTTGGCTTGGCTTGGTTTGGTTTGGTTTGTGTTATGGGCCCCATGTGGAGGTTCCCAGGCCTAGGATGGAATGCCACAGCAGTGATCTGGATGGCTGCAGCGACAAAGTCGGACCCTTAACCTTCTGCACCACAAAAGAATGACTCGAACTCCTGCTCCATCCCACTGTCTTTTAAGTCAAAACCTGTCTCCCAGTGTCAGGACTCTTGAAGCTCAGGTTCTTCTGACTCATTGCAGAAGGAATACAGCATGAGACCGAGCAGCAGGCCACGAGGGAGGTCTTTCACATCAGACGCTTGAGAGAGAGAGAGAGAGAGAACGTAGGGTGGCAAGGGAGCAGAGCAGCCCCAAGAACCAAGAGAGCTCCATTTCTATAATCCAAGGAAAAGTGGAGTGGGGAGAAGGCTGCCTTCTTCCTCATTCGGGGGCAGATGTCAAGGCTCACATCTTTCGTCCCTCCCTTTGGCCCTGTACGGTTTCCCCTGGACCGTCAACAATGCCATTTCAGTCCTGTGTGTATGACCTGGAGGGTGGTACCCTGTACAATATGGCCATTCATCTCAGGTGTCCATGTAACATCCCCTTTTACCTAGTTGTGTCCACTGTCACCTAGAGGACTGTCTTGGGTATGTGCAGAAATGCTACTTATCAAGGGCTCTTAACTCCCTGACTTCATGCAACAGGATGTAATCTCCATCTCTGCTGTCCCATGGTTGACCTCTTGGGGCTGGGGGCTTGAGCATGCCTGAGGCGTCGATGCATACGGTGTTCCTTCAGGTTCGTGTAGATCATAGCTGTGTTGCGATCCTTGAGTGCTCATTAGCTTACCCCACTTTGCCAAACTCCATTACCCCTTGTCTTTAAGCCCGCAGTGGGGTTTTTCATGTATTTTAAGTATTCGAATCTCTCCTTATCTCTAGGATGCTTCTTTGTGTATTCGTAGCATGTTGTGTGCTTATTGGCTTTTCGGTGTCGTGTTGCTTCTGGAGCTGTGTGTGTGTGTGTATGTGTGTGTGTGTGTGCGTGTGTGTGCGTGTGCCTGTGTGTGTTTGTCTTTTGATGGGTTTAGGGCAAGTCCGAGATTCGTGGTGAATGTGGGACCGGTGAATGTTGCATAGGTGGCTGTGCTTTGCTTCTGTGGTTCTGTATTTGCACGCTGGAAGGGGGGGAGTGTGAATTTATGTATATGCAGAGGGTGTATTATATGTGTATTTGGAACAAAATGCATAGGGTTTGTACGTTTCCCTATGGGTAATGTCCTAGGTGAGTGTGCGTATACTTGGGGCTTGTGGAGAGGAGTTGTGTGTATGAGTTTGTGTGTGTAGTCCAGGGGCATGGTCGTTTGGAGGCATATTTGCTGGGGGTGCGGATTTGCTTTTTTCAATATGGCCACTTTAGGCCTAAATATTTGGGGAAGTGCATGTGTGTGTTTCTTTCCGTTTTAAGTATGAGTTAGGTATCCTTTCTTGCTTGCACTGTGCAGCATGGGGACCAAGATACACATCCATGTATCCATAGGTTGTCCTCCCGTTGTTGTGTGGCGATGTAAGTACCTGGACAGAGTTCTCAATGCTGCACAGCAGGATCGGGTTGGAAATCCATTCCAAGACCAATAGTTGGCATCCCTTAACCCCAAGCTCCCGATCCCTCCCACTCCCTCCCTCTGCCCCCGGGCAGCCACAAGTCCATTCTGCAAGTCTCTTATTTTCTCTTCTGTGGAAGTGTTCATTTGTGCTCTCTATTTGATCGCAGTTACATGTGATGCCGTAGGGTCTTCGTTGTTCTCCTTCTGCCTGATTTCCCTGAGGATGAGAGCCTCTAGTTCCATCCATGGGGCTGCCAATGGCTTTAGGTCAGACGTGTTCTTTGGGATGGCTGAGTAGGATGCCACTGTGTATATATAGCACATCTTCGCAATCCAGTCGTCTGTCGATGGACATTTGGGTGGTTTCCATGGCTTGGCCATTGTGAATCGTGCTGTAATGAACATGCGGGTGCATGTGTCTTTTTCAAGGAGCGTGCTGTCCGGATAGAGGCGCGAGCGTGGGATTGCTGGGTCATAGGGTAGTTCTACGTAGCGATTTCTAAGGTACCTCCATAGGGTTCGGCATAGTGGCTGTACCAGCTTCCATTCCCACCAACAGGGCAGGAGGGTTCCCTTTTCTGCGCACCCCCTGCAGCCCTTGTTATTTGGGGACTGACGAAGGATGGCCATTGTGATTGGTGTGAGGTGGCATCTCACGGTGGTTTTGATTTGCATTTCTCTAATAACCAGGGACGTTGAGCATTGTTTCATATGCTTATTGGCCATCTGCATGTCTTCCTTGGAGAAATGTGTCTTCAGGTCTTTTGCGCACGTGTCCATTGGGTGGTCTGCTTTTCCGCTGCCGAGTTGTATATGTGGTGTGTACGTCCTCGAGATGAAGCCATTGTGCGTTGCCCTGTTTGAAACGCTTGTCTCCCACTGTGGAAGTTGTCTTTGTGTTTTGCTGCTGGCTCCCCGTGCTGTGCAAAAGCTTGTAAGTTGGACTAGGTCCCCTTGGTTTATGTTGGCTCTTAGGATTTCTGTTGCCATGGGAGAATGACGTGCGCGACCATTCCTGAGGTTGACGGGAGCGAACGTTTTGCCCATGTTCTCCTCCAGGAGGTGGTATGTGTGTCTCTAAAGGAGCGATGTGTTTCTGTGTGTACACAGGGGAGGTGGAGACTTGCATTGATGTGTCGGCGAAATCCGGGCTATGGTTTTGTGTCAGTCGATGCAGGTGGGTGAGCTGGCTCCTCCTCTCATTTGGTCGATGGACGTCATTTCCCATGTGGTTTGCTGGAGCTATGTGCATGTGTCTTCCTTGCACATCCATGTTGGTATGTCTCTCCCCAGGTGCCTGACTGACCACGTCTTGTTCGCATGGCTTGGAGTTGTTAGGAGCGTGCCAAGTATGCGTCTCTGGAGGAGGCTAAGGTGTTCCCACATGCGTTTGTTAGTGGGTACTAAGAGATGGTCTGTCTGTGTATATTGAGGGGAGGGCAGATGCATGCATGCCTTTGACACAGGTACACTCAGAGCGTCCTTTGGTTTCTGTGTTGGGGGAGGAGGAGGGTGGTTGTATTTTGAAGAGGTGGCCTCATGCCTAGTGTTTGGGGCATCGGTATGGTCCAGGGTTGGGAATGAATTGTACGTGTGTGTCCATAGGTGTGGGAGATGTGTATCTGTGTCTTAGGCAGCGTAGGTGAGTTGTGGCTGTGTGTGCCTTGGAGTTCCTGGAGCTCCTGCAGTGTGTATTGTGAGAGAAGTGAGAAGTCCGTTTGTGTGTTTGGAAAGCCAGAAAGGGTGTGGGCTGTGTGTGTGTTCAGGAGTCGTGGCTTAGCTGCATTTTAGGGCTATGGCATGGCCTATGGGCTATGCATGAGACAACTGAGTCCTTGCTGGGTTTTGGGAGCCTGTACTCCTGTAGGTATTCCACATGGACCCCTGGTTGGTTGGTAGGCAGGTTGTGCATGTGTGTGGTCAGGCGCATGGTTTGTGTGTGCATAGAGTTGGAGTGTGACGAGCTAGGGTTCGTGGCCTTCCTTCATCAAGAGCAGTTGATGAGACGCCAGAGGGGGAATTCAGGGAAGGCTTTCCTCAGGACACCTGCTTCAGCAGGGAGGTGCAGACCTGTCCAACAGGGTCCATTGTTCACCTGCTCACTGAGTCGGGGTGAGCTAGTTCCTTCCATGGGGAGAGGGGAGGGGCAAGTCCAGGGGTTGGGCCGGAGTGTTGGCTGAGGAGGCTGGCCGACCCCTCCCAAGCCGTCAGTAGTGGTGCATGTAGGGGGCGTGCACAGTCCCCTGCTTTTGCTCTCTGTTCCTCGGAAGTGGCAGTTGCATTTTTCTCCTCATTTGTGCCACCTGTGCAAGCACAGAGTTCTTTCCCGTCGTTTATACTTGTGCTGTATTTCGTTCTCCAGGAGATGTTTGCCCCGGTGCACTCACTGCAGCCCCTGCAGCCAAGGGTGCCAGATCCCAACCTGTCGGAGTAGGAGAGGCAGTGGAAAATGCAAGGTGAGCAGGAGGAATGTGTCTGTAAAGCTTGAGAATGTGTGTTGACTGAGGTATGTCACATCAGGGGTCGGGATGTCTGGGGATTCACACTGAGGATTAAAATGCGCATGTGTGCTCAGAAGATTCACACACGCAGCCACACAGACACACACACATATGTGTGGTGTCCCTTGCTTAGGTACCTGCAGTGGGTGTGGAGGGTCCTGCTCAGAGTGGAAGTGGATTGTGTGCCCATATGTATATGAAAGGGCATGGGAACTGGTTCCCACTAGCTTGGGATACTCAGCTCTGTGTTGGGTAACCTCAGGTGTGTAATTCGAAAGGCCTCCTGGGCTAGGGATTCACCCATCCCAGGCTGGCAAGGGAGCACACGTCGACTGGTGGCTGGGGCGGTCGGGCGCAGGGACTACCATCCTCCAAGTGCTGGCAGTGTCTGTTGAGGCGGGTGGGCTTGGGAAAGCAGTAGCGCATGCGCGAGGGCAGAGGGCGGTTTCCCAACGGTCAGCCCGCCTGGGGGCGGGCCCCGTCATGGCGAGCGGCCTTTACACTGAAGTCTGTGAAGGCCCTGGTAAGGCGTATGGGGACTCTTCACCCGTTGGGTCTGAGCCCTCGGTGTTCTTTCTCACGCTGTGGGATATCTGGGCCCTCGTCCGTGCGGGCTCATGCCAGCCTGGAGCTCAGGTCCGGAGCAGTGTTTCCACCGCAGTTTCCTGCGGTGCAGCACTGTGGGTCAGGCTGCACGAAGACTGGAATGAGTTCAGGGCCTCCAGAGGCAGGTGAATAATGTTTGTGGGCCATGAAAGCGTGTGCCATTCAAGCGTGTGGTTCTAAAGAGTAGGAAAGCCTGAAGGAAAGACTTTCCCAGTGAAAACCCGCATTCCCTTCCCAAGAAGGAGCTCAGGTCCCTGGCAAATCAGGGAAGAGCCAAGGCCCATGATCATACGTTCATTGGCGACTTCCTTTTGAACACACACGTCTCAGTCAAGACTCACCTGCAAAGGGCATGCTTGGCTCCATGGTGGGGACGACTTTCCTGAATGTGGTGCCCACCTTCTCTTTGTAGGCTGATGGAGATCCAGAATGTACATATTGAATAGGTTGTTAGGCATCTGGTGTGTCATCAGATATCCGGGGTGGTTTGGTCTGTGGATATGTGTGCATCAGGGGAGATCAGGCCTGTGGTTTTGGGAGAGTTGTTAAGGGTGAGTGTTACATGTGAAGGGTTTTGAGATGTCACAGAAGCCTGTTCAAGGAGTTGGTGTTTAGGTGTTTGTACCTTGGTGTTCAGAGGAGTATTTGGCCCGTGGTGATTTCACCCATGCGTTTGGGGATTGTGTGTGTGATGGTGGACTTGGTAGGACTATCTGCCTATGCATAAGGGCCATGTTTGTTCAGTGCCGGGGAATATACGTTTGGGTGTACAATGCGTTTATGTCATCTAATGGGGGAATGTATGGAAGGTCCATGGCTGGGACTTCAACCCAACCAAAATTGAGAGTGGGACTTGAATCAAGCTGCACCGTAGCTTGGCACTTGAACCCAGGATCCCAGGTTAGGGGCGGCATGGAACACACTGATTTTGGTTTGGCTTGGCTTGGTTTGGTTTGGTTTGTGTTATGGGCCCCATGTGGAGGTTCCCAGGCCTAGGATGGAATGCCACAGCAGTGATCTGGATGGCTGCAGCGACAAAGTCGGACCCTTAACCTTCTGCACCACAAAAGAATGACTCGAACTCCTCCTCCATCCCACTGTCTTTTAAGTCAAAACCTGTCTCCCAGTGTCAGGACTCTTGAAGCTCAGGTGCTTCTGACTCATTGCAGAAGGAATACAGCATGAGACCGAGCAGCAGGCCACGAGGGAGGTCTTTCACATCAGACGCTTAAAAGAGAGAGAGAGACGTAGGGTGGCAAGGGAGCAGAGCCGCCCCAAAAACCAAGAGAGCTCCGTTTCTATAATCCAAGGAAAAGTGGAGTGGGGAGAAGGCTGCCTTCTTCCTCATTCGGGGGCAGATGTCAAGGCTCACATCTTTCGTCCCTCCCTTTGGCCCTGTACGGTTTCCCCTGGACCGTCAACAATGCCATTTCAGTCCTGTGTGTATGACCTGGAGGGTGGTACCCTGTACAATATGGCCATTCATCTCAGGTGTCCATGTAACATCCCCTTTTACCTAGTTGTGTCCACTGTCACCTAGAGGACTGTCTTGGGTATGTGCAGAAATGCTACTTATCAAGGGCTCTTAACTCCCTGACTTCATGCAACAGGATGTAATCTCCATCTCTGCTGTCCCATGGTTGACCTCTTGGGGCTGGGGGCTTGAGCATGCCTGAGGCGTCGATGCATACGGTGTTCCTTCAGGTTCGTGTAGATCATAGCTGTGTTGCGATCCTTGAGTGCTCATTAGCTTACCCCACTTTGCCAAACTCCATTACCCCTTGTCTTTAAGCCCGCAGTGGGGTTTTTCATGTATTTTAAGTATTCGAATCTCTCCTTATCTCTAGGATGCTTCTTTGTGTATTCGTAGCATGTTGTGTGCTTATTGGCTTTTCGGTGTCGTGTTGCTTCTGGAGCTGTGTGTGTGTGTGTATGTGTGTGTGTGTGTGCGTGTGTGTGCGTGTGCCTGTGTGTGTTTGTCTTTTGATGGGTTTAGGGCAAGTCCGAGATTCGTGGTGAATGTGGGACCGGTGAATGTTGCATAGGTGGCTGTGCTTTGCTTCTGTGGTTCTGTATTTGCACGCTGGAAGGGGGGGAGTGTGAATTTATGTATATGCAGAGGGTGTATTATATGTGTATTTGGAACAAAATGCATAGGGTTTGTACGTTTCCCTATGGGTAATGTCCTAGGTGAGTGTGCGTATACTTGGGGCTTGTGGAGAGGAGTTGTGTGTATGAGTTTGTGTGTGTAGTCCAGGGGCATGGTCGTTTGGAGGCATATTTGCTGGGGGTGCGGATTTGCTTTTTTCAATATGTCCACTTTAGGCCTAAATATTTGGGGAAGTGCATGTGTGTGTTTCTTTCCGTTTTAAGTATGAGTTAGGTATCCTTTCTTGCTTGCACTGTGCAGCATGGGGACCAAGATACACATCCATGTATCCATAGGTTGTCCTCCCGTTGTTGTGTGGCGATGTAAGTACCTGGACAGAGTTCTCAATGCTGCACAGCAGGATCGGGTTGGAAATCCATTCCAAGACCAATAGTTGGCATCCCTTAACCCCAAGCTCCCGATCCCTCCCACTCCCTCCCTCTGCCCCCGGGCAGCCACAAGTCCATTCTGCAAGTCTCTTATTTTCTCTTCTGTGGAAGTGTTCATTTGTGCTCTCTATTTGATCGCAGTTACATGTGATGCCGTAGGGTCTTCGTTGTTCTCCTTCTGCCTGATTTCCCTGAGGATGAGAGCCTCTAGTTCCATCCATGGGGCTGCCAATGGCTTTAGGTCAGACGTGTTCTTTGGGATGGCTGAGTAGGATGCCACTGTGTATATATAGCACATCTTCGCAATCCAGTCGTCTGTCGATGGACATTTGGGTGGTTTCCATGGCTTGGCCATTGTGAATCGTGCTGTAATGAACATGCGGGTGCATGTGTCTTTTTCAAGGAGCGTGCTGTCCGGATAGAGGCGCGAGCGTGGGATTGCTGGGTCATAGGGTAGTTCTACGTAGCGATTTCTAAGGTACCTCCATAGGGTTCGGCATAGTGGCTGTACCAGCTTCCATTCCCACCAACAGGGCAGGAGGGTTCCCTTTTCTGCGCACCCCCTGCAGCCCTTGTTATTTGGGGACTGACGAAGGATGGCCATTGTGATTGGTGTGAGGTGGCATCTCACGGTGGTTTTGATTTGCATTTCTCTAATAACCAGGGACGTTGAGCATTGTTTCATATGCTTATTGGCCATCTGCATGTCTTCCTTGGAGAAATGTGTCTTCAGGTCTTTTGCGCACGTGTCCATTGGGTGGTCTGCTTTTCCGCTGCCGAGTTGTATATGTGGTGTGTACGTCCTCGAGATGAAGCCATTGTGCGTTGCCCTGTTTGAAACGCTTGTCTCCCACTGTGGAAGTTGTCTTTGTGTTTTGCTGCTGGCTCCCCGTGCTGTGCAAAAGCTTGTAAGTTGGACTAGGTCCCCTTGGTTTATGTTGGCTCTTAGGATTTCTGTTGCCATGGGAGAATGACGTGCGCGACCATTCCTGAGGTTGACGGGAGCGAACGTTTTGCCCATGTTCTCCTCCAGGAGGTGGTATGTGTGTCTCTAAAGGAGCGATGTGTTTCTGTGTGTACACAGGGGAGGTGGAGACTTGCATTGATGTGTCGGCGAAATCCGGGCTATGGTTTTGTGTCAGTCGATGCAGGTGGGTGAGCTGGCTCCTCCTCTCATTTGGTCGATGGACGTCATTTCCCATGTGGTTTGCTGGAGCTATGTGCATGTGTCTTCCTTGCACATCCATGTTGGTATGTCTCTCCCCAGGTGCCTGACTGACCACGTCTTGTTCGCATGGCTTGGAGTTGTTAGGAGCGTGCCAAGTATGCGTCTCTGGAGGAGGCTAAGGTGTTCCCACATGCGTTTGTTAGTGGGTACTAAGAGATGGTCTGTCTGTGTATATTGAGGGGAGGGCAGATGCATGCATGCCTTTGACACAGGTACACTCAGAGCGTCCTTTGGTTTCTGTGTTGGGGGAGGAGGAGGGTGGTTGTATTTTGAAGAGGTGGCCTCATGCCTAGTGTTTGGGGCATCGGTATGGTCCAGGGTTGGGAATGAATTGTACGTGTGTGTCCATAGGTGTGGGAGATGTGTATCTGTGTCTTAGGCAGCGTAGGTGAGTTGTGGCTGTGTGTGCCTTGGAGTTCCTGGAGCTCCTGCAGTGTGTATTGTGAGAGAAGTGAGAAGTCCGTTTGTGTGTTTGGAAAGCCAGAAAGGGTGTGGGCTGTGTGTGTGTTCAGGAGTCGTGGCTTAGCTGTATTTTAGGGCTATGGCATGGCCTATGGGCTATGCATGAGACAACTGAGTCCTTGCTGGGTTTTGGGAGCCTGTACTCCTGTAGGTATTCCACATGGACCCCTGGTTGGTTGGTAGGCAGGTTGTGCATGTGTGTGGTCAGGCGCATGGTTTGTGTGTGCATAGAGTTGGAGTGTGACCAGCTAGGGTTCGTGGCCTTCCTTCATCAAGAGCAGTTGATGAGACGCCAGAGGGGGAATTCAGGGAAGGCTTTCCTCAGGACACCTGCTTCAGCAGGGAGGTGCAGACCTGTCCAACAGGGTCCATTGTTCACCTGCTCACTGAGTCGGGGTGAGCTAGTTCCTTCCATGGGGAGAGGGGAGGGGCAAGTCCAGGGGTTGGGCCGGAGTGTTGGCTGAGGAGGCTGGCCGACCCCTCCCAAGCCGTCAGTAGTGGTGCATGTAGGGGGCGTGCACAGTCCCCTGCTTTTGCTCTCTGTTCCTCGGAAGTGGCAGTTGCATTTTTCTCCTCATTTGTGCCACCTGTGCAAGCACAGAGTTCTTTCCCGTCGTTTATACTTGTGCTGTATTTCGTTCTCCAGGAGATGTTTGCCCCGGTGCACTCACTGCAGCCCCTGCAGCCAAGGGTGCCAGATCCCAACCTGTCGGAGTAGGAGAGGCAGTGGAAAATGCAAGGTGAGCAGGAGGAATGTGTCTGTAAAGCTTGAGAATGTGTGTTGACTGAGGTATGTCACATCAGGGGTCGGGATGTCTGGGGATTCACACTGAGGATTAAAATGCGCATGTGTGCTCAGAAGATTCACACACGCAGCCACACAGACACACACACATATGTGTGGTGTCCCTTGCTTAGGTACCTGCAGTGGGTGTGGAGGGTCCTGCTCAGAGTGGAAGTGGATTGTGTGCCCATATGTATATGAAAGGGCATGGGAACTGGTTCCCACTAGCTTGGGATACTCAGCTCTGTGTTGGGTAACCTCAGGTGTGTAATTCGAAAGGCCTCCTGGGCTAGGGATTCACCCATCCCAGGCTGGCAAGGGAGCACACGTCGACTGGTGGCTGGGGCGGTCGGGCGCAGGGACTACCATCCTCCAAGTGCTGGCAGTGTCTGTTGAGGCGGGTGGGCTTGGGAAAGCAGTAGCGCATGCGCGAGGGCAGAGGGCGGTTTCCCAACGGTCAGCCCGCCTGGGGGCGGGCCCCGTCATGGCGAGCGGCCTTTACACTGAAGTCTGTGAAGGCCCTGGTAAGGCGTATGGGGACTCTTCACCCGTTGGGTCTGAGCCCTCGGTGTTCTTTCTCACGCTGTGGGATATCTGGGCCCTCGTCCGTGCGGGCTCATGCCAGCCTGGAGCTCAGGTCCGGAGCAGTGTTTCCACCGCAGTTTCCTGCGGTGCAGCACTGTGGGTCAGGCTGCACGAAGACTGGAATGAGTTCAGGGCCTCCAGAGGCAGGTGAATAATGTTTGTGGGCCATGAAAGCGTGTGCCATTCAAGCGTGTGGTTCTAAAGAGTAGGAAAGCCTGAAGGAAAGACTTTCCCAGTGAAAACCCGCATTCCCTTCCCAAGAAGGAGCTCAGGTCCCTGGCAAATCAGGGAAGAGCCAAGGCCCATGATCATACGTTCATTGGCGACTTCCTTTTGAACACACACGTCTCAGTCAAGACTCACCTGCAAAGGGCATGCTTGGCTCCATGGTGGGGACGACTTTCCTGAATGTGGTGCCCACCTTCTCTTTGTAGGCTGATGGAGATCCAGAATGTACATATTGAATAGGTTGTTAGGCATCTGGTGTGTCATCAGATATCCGGGGTGGTTTGGTCTGTGGATATGTGTGCATCAGGGGAGATCAGGCCTGTGGTTTTGGGAGAGTTGTTAAGGGTGAGTGTTACATGTGAAGGGTTTTGAGATGTCACAGAAGCCTGTTCAAGGAGTTGGTGTTTAGGTGTTTGTACCTTGGTGTTCAGAGGAGTATTTGGCCCGTGGTGATTTCACCCATGCGTTTGGGGATTGTGTGTGTGATGGTGGACTTGGTAGGACTATCTGCCTATGCATAAGGGCCATGTTTGTTCAGTGCCGGGGAATATACGTTTGGGTGTACAATGCGTTTATGTCATCTAATGGGGGAATGTATGGAAGGTCCATGGCTGGGACTTCAACCCAACCAAAATTGAGAGTGGGACTTGAATCAAGCTGCACCGTAGCTTGGCACTTGAACCCAGGATCCCAGGTTAGGGGCGGCATGGAACACACTGATTTTGGTTTGGCTTGGCTTGGTTTGGTTTGGTTTGTGTTATGGGCCCCATGTGGAGGTTCCCAGGCCTAGGATGGAATGCCACAGCAGTGATCTGGATGGCTGCAGCGACAAAGTCGGACCCTTAACCTTCTGCACCACAAAAGAATGACTCGAACTCCTCCTCCATCCCACTGTCTTTTAAGTCAAAACCTGTCTCCCAGTGTCAGGACTCTTGAAGCTCAGGTGCTTCTGACTCATTGCAGAAGGAATACAGCATGAGACCGAGCAGCAGGCCACGAGGGAGGTCTTTCACATCAGACGCTTAAGAGAGAGAGAGAGACGTAGGGTGGCAAGGGAGCAGAGCCGCCCCAAAAACCAAGAGAGCTCCGTTTCTATAATCCAAGGAAAAGTGGAGTGGGGAGAAGGCTGCCTTCTTCCTCATTCGGGGGCAGATGTCAAGGCTCAAATCTTTCGTCCCTCCCTTTGGCCCTGTACGGTTTCCCTTGGACCGTCAACAATGCCATTTCAGTCCTGTGTGTATGTCCTGGAGGGTGGTACCCTGTACAATATGGCCATTCATCTCAGGTGTCCATGTAACATCCCCTTTTACCTAGTTGTGTCCACTGTCACCTAGAGGTCTGTCTTGGGTGTGTGCAGAAATGCTACTTTTCAAGGGCTCTTAACTCCCTGACTTCATGCAACAGGATGTAATCTCCATCTCTGCTGTCCCATGGTTGACCTCTTGGGGCTGGGGGCTTGAGCATGACTGAAGCGTTGGTACATCCGGTGTTCCTTCAGGTTCGTGTAGATCATAGCTGGGTTGCGATCCTTGAGTGCTCATTAGCTTACCCCACTTTGCCAAACTCCATTACCCCTTGTCTTTAAGCCCGCAGTGGGGTTTTTCATGTATTTTAAGTATTCGAATCTCTCCTTATCTCTAGGATGCTTCTTTGTGTATTCGTAGCATGTTGTGTGCTTATTGGCTTTTCGGTGTCGTGTTGCTTCAGGAGCTGTGTGTGTGTGTGTGCGTGTGCCTGTGTGTGTTTGTCTTTTGATGGGTTTAGGGCAAGTCCGAGATTCGTGGTGAATGTGGGACCGGTGAATGTTGCATAGGTGGCTGTGCTTTGCTTCTGTGGTTCTGTATTTGCACGCTGGAAGGGGGGGAGTGTGAATTTATGTATATGCAGAGGGTGTATTATATGTGTATTTGGAACAAAATGCATAGGGGTTGTACGTTTCCCTATGGGTAATGTCCTGGGTGAGTGTGCGTATACTTGGGGCTTGTGGAGAGGAGTTGTGTGTATGAGTTTGTGTGTGTAGTCCAGGGGCATGGTCGTTTGGAGGCATATTTGCTGGGGGTGCGGATTTGCTTTTTTCAATACGGCCAACTTAGGCCTAAATATTTGGGGAAGTGCATGTGTGTGTTTCTTTCCGTTTTAAGTATGAGTTAGGTATTCCTTTCTTGCTTGCACTGTGCAGCATGGGGACCAAGATACACATCCATGTATCCATAGGTTGTCCTCCCGTTGTTGTGTGGCGATGTAAGTACCTGGACAGAGTTCTCAATGCTGCACAGCAGGATCGGGTTGGAAATCCATTCCAAGACCAATAGTTGGCATCCCTTAACCCCAAGCTCCCGATCCCTCCCACTCCCTCCCTCTGCCCCCGGGCAGCCACAAGTCCATTCTGCAAGTCTCTTATTTTCTCTTCTGTGGAAGTGTTCATTTGTGCTCTCTATTTGATCGCAGTTACATGTGATGCCGTAGGGTCTTCGTTGTTCTCCTTCTGCCTGATTTCCCTGAGGATGAGAGCCTCTAGTTCCATCCATGGGGCTGCCAATGGCTTTAGGTCAGACGTGTTCTTTGGGATGGCTGAGTAGGATTCCACTGTGTATATATAGCACATCTTCGCAATCCAGTCGTCTGTCGATGGACATTTGGGTGGTTTCCATGGCTTGGCCATTGTGAATCGTGCTGTAATGAACATGCGGGTGCATGTGTCTTTTTCAAGGAGCGTGCTGTCCGGATAGAGGCGCGAGCGTGGGATTGCTGGGTCATAGGGTAGTTCTACGTAGCGATTTCTAAGGTACCTCCATAGGGTTCGGCATAGTGGTTCGGCTGTACCAGCTTCCATTCCCACCAACAGGGCAGGAGGGTTCCCTTTTCTGCGCACCCCCTGCAGCCCTTGTTATTTGGGGACTGACGAAGGATGGCCATTGTGATTGGTGTGAGGTGGCATCTCACGGTGGTTTTGATTTGCATTTCTCTAATAACCAGGGACGTTGAGCATTGTTTCATGTGCTTGTTGGCCATCTGCATGTCTTCCTTGGAGAAATGTGTCTTCAGGTCTTTTGCGCACGTGTCCATTGGGTGGTCTGCTTTTCCGCTGCCGAGTTGTATATGTGGTGTGTACGTCCTCGAGATGAAGCCATTGTGCGTTGCCCCGTTTGAAACGCTTGTCTCCCACTGTGGAAGTTGTCTTTGTGTTTTGCTGCTGGCTCCCCGTGCTGTGCAAAAGCTTGTAAGTTGGACTAGGTCCCCTTGGTTTATGTTGGCTCTTAGGATTTCTGTTGTCATGGGAGAATGACGTGCGCGACCATTCCTGAGGCTGACGGGAGCGAACGTTTTGCCCATGTTCTCCTCCAGGAGGTGGTATGTGTGTCTCTAAAGGAGCGATGTGTTTCTGTGTGTACACAGGGGAGGTGGAGACTTGCATTGATGTGTCGGCGAAATCCGGGCTATGGTTATGTGTCAGTCGATGCAGGTGGGTGAGCTGGCTCCTCCTCTCATTTGGTCGATGGACGTCATTTCCCATGTGGTTTGCTGGAGCTATGTGCATGTGTCTTCCTTGCACATCCATGTTGGTATGTCTCTCCCCAGGTGCCTGACTGACCACGTCTTGTTCGCATGGCTTGGAGTTGTTAGGAGCGTGCCAAGTATGCGTCTCTGGAGGAGGCTAAGGTGTTCCCACATGCGTTTGTTAGTGGGTACTAAGAGATGGTCTGTCTGTGTATATTGAGGGGAGGGCAGATGCATGCATGCCTTTGACACAGGTACACTCAGAGCGTCCTTTGGTTTCTGTGTTGGGGGAGGAAGAGGGTGGTTGTATTTTGAAGAGGTGGCCTCATGCCTAGTGTTTGGGGCATCGGTATGGTCCAGGGTTGGGAATGAATTGTACGTGTGTGTCCATAGGTGTGGGAGATGTGTATCTGTGTCTTAGGCAGCGTAGGCGAGTTGTGGCTGTGTGTGCCTTGGAGTTCCTGGAGCTCCTGCAGTGTGTATTGTGAGAGAAGTGAGAAGTCCGTTTGTGTGTTTGGAAAGCCAGAAAGGGTGTGGGCTGTGTGTGTGTTCAGGAGTCGTGGCTTAGCTGTATTTTAGGGCTATGGCATGGCCTATGGGCTATGCATGAGACAACTGAGTCCTTGCTGGGTTTTGGGAGCCTGTACTCCTGTAGGTATTCCACATTGACCCCTGGTTGGTTGGTAGGCAGGTTGTGCATGTGTGTGGTCAGGCGCATGGTTTGTGTGTGCATAGAGTTGGAGTGTGACCAGCTAGGGTTCGTGGCCTTCCTTCATCAAGAGCAGTTGATGAGACGTCAGAGGGGGAATTCAGGGAAGGCTTTCCTCAGGACACCTGCTTCAGCAGGGAGGTGCAGACCTGTCCAACAGGGTCCATTGTTCACCTGCTCACTGAGTCGGGGTGAGCTAGTTCCTTCCATGGGGAGAGGGGAGGGGCAAGTCCAGGGGTTGGGCCGGAGTGTTGGCTGAGGCGGCTCGCCAACCCCTACCAAGCCTTCAGTGGTGTTGCATGTAGGGGGCGTGCACAGTCCCCTGCTTTTGCTCTCTGTTCCTCGGAAGTGGCAGTTGCATTTTTCTCCTCATTTGTGCCACCTGTGCAAGCACAGAGTTCTTTCCCGTCGTTTATACTTGTGCTGTATTTCGTTCTCCAGGAGATGTTTGTCCCAGTGCAATCACTGCAGCCCCTGCAGCCAAGGGTGCCAGATCCCAACCTGTCGGAGTAGGAGAGGCAGTGGAAAATGCAAGGTGAGCAGGAGGAATGTGTCTGTAAAGCTTGAGAATGTGTGTCGAATGAGGTATGTCACATCAGGGGTCGGGATGTCTGGGGATTGACACTGAGGATTAAAATGTGCATGTGTGCTCAGAAGATTCACACACGCAGCCACACAGACACACACACACATATGTGTGGTGTCCCTTGCTTAGGTACCTGCAGTGGGTGTGGAGGGTCCTGCTCAGAGTGGAAGTGGATTGTGTGCCCATATGTATATGAAAGGGCAGGGGAACTGGTTCCCACTAGCATGGGATACTCAGCTCTGTGTTGGGTAACCTCAGGTGTGTAATTCGAAAGGCCTCCTGAGCTAGGGATTCACCCATCCTGGCTGGCAAGGGAGCACACGTCAACTGGTGGCTGGGGCACTCGGGCGCAGGGACTACCTTCCTCCAAATGCTCGCAGTGTCTGTTGAGGCGGGTGGGCTTGGGAAAGCAGTAGCGCATGCGCGAGGGCAGAGGGCGGTTTCCCAACGGTCAGCCCGCCTGGGGGCGGGCCCCATCATGGCGAGCGGCCTTTACACTGAAGTCTGTGAAGGCCCTGGTAAGGCGTATGGGGACTCTTCACCCGTTGGGTCTGAGCCCTCGGTGTTCTTTCTCACGCTGTGGGATATCTGGGCCCTCATCCGTGCGGGTTCATGCCTGCATGGAGCTCAGGTCCGGAGCAGTGTTTCCACCGCAGTTTCCTGGCAGCACTGTGGGTCAGGCTGCACGAAGACTGGAGTGAGTGCAGGGCCTCCAGAGGCAGGTGAATAATGTTTGTGGGCCATGAAAGCGTGTGCCATTCAAGCGTGTGGTTCTAAAGAGTAGGAAAGCCTGAAGGAAAGACTTTCCCAGTTGAAAACCCCCATTCCCTTCCCAAGAAGGAGCTCAGGTCCCTGGCAAATCAGGGAAGAGCCAAGGCCCATGATCATACGTTCATTGGCGACTTCCTTTTGCACACACACGTCTCAGTCAAGACTCACCTGCAAACGGCATGCTTGGCTCCATGGTGGGGACGACTTTCCTGAATGTGGTGCCCACCTTCTCTTTGTAGGCTGATGGAGATCCAGAATGTACATATTGAATAGGTTGTTAGGCATCTGGTGTGTCATCAGATATCCGGGGTGGTTTGGTCTGTGGATATGTGTGCATCAGGGGAGATCAGGCCTGTGGTTTTGGGAGAGTTGTTAAGGGTGAGTGTTACATGTGAAGGGTTTTGAGATGTCACAGAAGCCTGTTCAAGGAGTTGGTGTTTAGGTGTTTGTACCTTGGTGTTCAGAGGAGTATTTGGCCCGTGGTGATTTCACCCATGCGTTTGGGGATTGTGTGTGTGATGGTGGACTTGGTAGGACTATCTGCCTATGCATAAGGGCCATGTTTGTTCAGTGCCGGGGAATATACGTTTGGGTGTACAATGCGTTTATGTCATCTAATGGGGGAATGTATGGAAGGTCCATGGCTGGGACTTCAACCCAACCAAAATTGAGAGTGGGACTTGAATCAAGCTGCACCTTAGCTTGGCACTTGAACCCAGGATCCCAGGTTAGGGGCAGAATGGAACACACTGATTTTGGCTTGGCTTGGCTTGGTTTGGTTTGGTTTGTGTTATGGGCCCCATGTGGAGGTTCCCAGGCCTAGGATGGAATGCCACAGCAGTGATCTGGATGGCTGCAGCGACAAAGTCGGACCCTTAACCTTCTGCACCACAAAAGAATGACTCGAACTCCTCCTCCATCCCACTGTCTTTTAAGTCAAAACCTGTCTCCCAGTGTCAGGACTCTTGAAGCTCAGGTTCTTCTGACTCATTGCAGAAGGAATACAGCATGAGACCGAGCAGCAGGCCACGAGGGAGGTCTTTCACATCAGACGCTTGATAGAGAGAGAGAGAGAGAACGTAGGGTGGCAAGGGGGCAGAGCCGCCCCAAGAACCAAGAGAGCTCCGTTTCTATAATCCAAGGAAAAGTGGAGTGGGGAGAAGGCTGCCTTCTTCCTCATTCAGGGGCAGATGTCAAGGCTCACATCTTTCGTCCCTCCCTTTGGCCCTGTACGGTTTCCCTTGGACCGTCAACAATGCCATTTCAGTCCTGTGTGTATGACCTGGAGGGTGGTACCCTGTACAATATGGCCATTCATCTCAGGTGTCCATGTAACATCCCCTTTTACCTAGTTGTGTCCACTGTCACCTAGAGGTCTGTCTTGGGTATGTGCAAAAATGCTACTTTTCAAGGGCTCTTAACTCCCTGACTTCATGCAACAGGATGTAATCTCCATCTCTGCTGTCCCATGGTTGACCTCTTGGGGCTGGGGGCTTGAGCATGCCTGACACGTCGATGCATCCAGTGTTCCTTCAGGTTCGTGTAGATCATAGCTGGGTTGCGATCCTTGAGTGCTCATTAGCTTACCCCACTTTGCCAAACTCCATTACCCCTTGTCTTTAAGCCCGCAGTGGGGTTTTTCATGTATTTTAAGTATTCGAATCTCTCCTTATCTCTAGGATGCTTCTTTGTGTATTCGTAGCATGTTGTGTGCTTATTGGCTTCTCGGTGTCGTGTTGCTTCAGGAGCTGTGTGTGTGTGTGTATGTGTGTGTGTGTGTGCGTGTGTGTGCGTGTGCCTGTGTGTGTTTGTCTTTTGATGGGTTTAGGGCAAGTCCGAGATTCGTGGTGAATGTGGGAGTGGTGAATGTGGCATAGGTGGCTGTGCTTTGCTTCTGTGGTTCTGTATTTGCACGCTGGAAGGGGGGGAGTGTGAATTTATGTATATGCAGAGGGTGTATTATATGTGTATTTGGAACAAAATGCATAGGGTTTGTACGTTTCCCTATGGGTAATGTCCTGGGTGAGTGTGCGTATACTTGGGGCTTGTGGAGAGGAGTTGTGTGTATGAGTTTGTGTGTGTAGTCCAGGGGCATGGTCGTTTGGAGGCATATTTGCTGGGGGTGCGGATTTGCTTTTTTCAATATGGCCACTTTAGGCCTAAATATTTGGGGAAGTGCATGTGTGTGTTTCTTTCCGTTTTAAGTATGAGTTAGGTATCCTTTCTTGCTTGCACTGTGCAGCATGGGGACCAAGATACACATCCATGTATCCATAGGTTGTCCTCCCGTTGTTGTGTGGCGATGTAAGTACCTGGACAGAGTTCTCAATGCTGCACAGCAGGATCGGGTTGGAAATCCATTCCAAGACCAATAGTTGGCATCCCTTAACCCCAAGCTCCCGATCCCTCCCACTCCCTCCCTCTGCCCCCGGGCAGCCACAAGTCCATTCTGCAAGTCTCTTATTTTCTCTTCTGTGGAAGTGTTCATTTGTGCTCTCTATTTGATCGCAGTTACATGTGATGCCGTAGGGTCTTCGTTGTTCTCCTTCTGCCTGATTTCCCTGAGGATGAGAGCCTCTAGTTCCATCCATGGGGCTGCCAATGGCTTTAGGTCAGACGTGTTCTTTGGGATGGCTGAGTAGGATGCCACTGTGTATATATAGCACATCTTCGCAATCCAGTCGTCTGTCGATGGACATTTGGGTGGTTTCCATGGCTTGGCCATTGTGAATCGTGCTGTAATGAACATGCGGGTGCATGTGTCTTTTTCAAGGAGCGTGCTGTCCGGATAGAGGCGCGAGCATGGGATTGCTGGGTCATAGGGTAGTTCTACGTAGCGATTTCTAAGGTACCTCCATAGGGTTCGGCATAGTGGCTGTACCAGCTTCCATTCCCACCAACAGGGCAGGAGGGTTCCCTTTTCTGCGCACCCCCTGCAGCCCTTGTTATTTGGGGACTGACGAAGGATGGCCATTGTGATTGGTGTGAGGTGGCATCTCACGGTGGTTTTGATTTGCATTTCTCTAATAACCAGGGACGTTGAGCATTGTTTCATGTGCTTGTTGGCCATCTGCATGTCTTCCTTGGAGAAATGTGTCTTCAGGTCTTTTGCGCACGTGTCCATTGGGTGGTCTGCTTTTCCGCTGCCGAGTTGTATATGTGGTGTGTACGTCCTCGAGATGAAGCCATTGTGCGTTGCCCCGTTTGAAACGCTTGTCTCCCACTGTGGAAGTTGTCTTTGTGTTTTGCTGCTGGCTCCCCGTGCTGTGCAAAAGCTTGTAAGTTGGACTAGGTCCCCTTGGTTTATGTTGGCTCTTAGGATTTCTGTTGCCATGGGAGAATGACGTGCGCGACCATTCCTGAGGTTGACGGGAGCGAACGTTTTGCCCATGTTCTCCTCCAGGAGGTGGTATGTGTGTCTCTAAAGGAGCGATGTGTTTCTGTGTGTACACAGGGGAGGTGGAGACTTGCATTGATGTGTCGGCGAAATCCGGGCTATGGTTATGTGTCAGTCGATGCAGGTGGGTGAGCTGGCTCCTCCTCTCATTTGGTCGATGGTCGGCATTTCCCATGTGGTTTGCTGGAGCTATGTGCATGTGTCTTCCTTGCACATCCATGTTGGTATGTCTCTCCCCAGGTGCCTGACTGACCACGTCTTGTTCGCATGGCTTGGAGTTGTTAGGAGCGTGCCAAGTATGCGTCTCTGGAGGAGGCTAAGGTGTTCCCACATGCGTTTGTTAGTAGGTACTAAGAGATGGTCTGTCTGTGTATATTGAGGGGAGGGCAGATGCATGCATGCCTTTGACACAGGTACACTCAGAGCGTCCTTTGGTTTCTGTGTTGGGGGAGGAGGAGGGTGGTTGTATTTTGAAGAGGTGGCCTCATGCCTAGTGTTTGGGGCATCGGTATGGTCCAGGGTTGGGAATGAATTGTACATGTGTGTCCATAGGTGTGGGAGATGTGTATCTGTGTCTTAGGCAGCGTAGGCGACTTGTGGCTGTGTGTGCCTTGGAGTTCCTGGAGCTCCTGCAGTGTGTATTGTGAGAGAAGTGAGAAGTCCGTTTGTGTGTTTGGAAAGCCAGAAAGGGTGTGGGCTGTGTGTGTGTTCAGGAGTCGTGGCTTAGCTGCATTTTAGGGCTATGGCATGGCCTATGGGCTATGCATGAGACAACTGAGTCCTTGCTGGGTTTTGGGAGCCTGTACTCCTGTAGGTATTCCACATGGACCCCTGGTTGGTTGGTAGGCAGGTTGTGCATGTGTGTGGTCAGGCGCATGGTTTGTGTGTGTATAGAGTTGGAGTGTGACCAGCTAGGGTTCGTGGCCTTCCTTCATCAAGAGCAGTTGATGAGACGCCAGAGGGGGAATTCATTGAAGGCTTTCCTCAGGACACCTGCTTCAGCAGGGAGGTGCAGACCTGTCCAACAGGGTCCATTGTTCACCTGCTCACTGAGTCGGGGTGCGCTAGTTCCTTCCATGGGGAGAGGGGAGGGGCAAGTCCAGGGGTTGGGCCGGAGTGTTGGCTGAGGAGGCTGGCCGACCCCTCCCAAGCCGTCAGTGTGGGTGCATGTAGGGGGCGTGCACAGTCCCCTGCTTTTGCTCTCTGTTCCTCGGAAGTGGCAGTTGCATTTTTCTCCTCATTTGTGCCACCTCTGCAAGCACAGAGTTCTTTCCCGTCGTTTATACTTGTGCTGTATTTCGTTCTCCAGGAGATGTTTGCCCTGGTGCACTCACTGCAGCCCCTGCAGCCAAGGGTGCCAGATACCAACCTGTCGGAGTAGCAGTAGCAGTGGAAAACGCAAGGTGAGCAGGAAGGTGTCTGTAAAGCTTGAGAATGTGTGTCAACTGAGGTATGTCACATCAGGGGTCGGGATGTCTGGGGATTGACACTGAGGATTAAAATGCGCATGTGTGCTCAGAAGATTCACACACGCAGCCACACAGACACACACACATATGTGTGATGTCCCTTGCTTAGGTACCTGCAGTGGGTGTGGAGGGTCCTGCTCAGAGTGGAAGTGGATTGTGTGCCCATATGTATATGAAAGGGCATGGGAACTGGTTCCCACTAGCTTGGGATACTCAGCTCTGTGTTGGGTAACCTCAGGTGTGTAATTCGAAAGGCCTCCTGGGCTAGGGATTCACCCATCCCAGGCTGGCAAGGGAGCACACGTCGACTGGTGGCTGGGGCACTCGGGCGCAGGGACTACCTTCCTCCAAGTGCTGGCAGTGTCTGTTGAGGCGGGTGGGCTTGGGAAAGCAGTAGCGCATGCGCGAGGGCAGAGGGCGGTTTCCCAACGGTCAGCCCGCCTGGGGGCGGGCCCCGTCATGGCGAGCGGCCTTTACACTGAAGTCTGTGAAGGCCCTGGTAAGGCGTATGGGGACTCTTCACCCGTTGGGTCTGAGCCCTCGGTGTTCTTTCTCACGCTGTGGGATATCTGGGCCCTCGTCCGTGCGGGCTCATGCCAGCCTGGAGCTCAGGTCCGGAGCAGTGTTTCCACCGCAGTTTCCTGTGGTGCAGCACTGTGGGTCAGGCTGCACGAAGACTGGAGTGAGTGCAGGGCCTCCAGAGGCAGGTGAATAATGTTTGTGGGCCATGAAAGCGTGTGCCATTCAAGCGTGTGGTTCTAAAGAGTAGGAAAGCCTGAAGGAAAGACTTTCCCAGTTGAAAACCCCCATTCCGTTCCCAAGAAGGAGCTCAGGTCCCTGGCAAATCAGGGAAGAGCCAAGGCCCATGATCATACGTTCATTGGCGACTTCCTTTTGCACACACACGTCTCAGTCAAGACTCACCTGCAAAGGGCATGCTTGGCTCCATGGTGGGGACGACTTTCCTGAATGTGGTGCCCACCTTCTCTTTGTAGGCTGATGGAGATCCAGAATGTACATATTGAATAGGTTGTTAGGCATCTGGTGTGTCATCAGATATCCGGGGTGGTTTGGTCTGTGGATATGTGTGCATCAGGGGAGATCAGGCCTGTGGTTTTGGGAGAGTTGTTAAGGGTGAGTGTTACATGTGAAGGGTTTTGAGATGTCACAGAAGCCTGTTCAAGGAGTTGGTGTTTAGGTGTTTGTACCTTGGTGTTCAGAGGAGTATTTGGCCCGTGGTGATTTCACCCATGCGTTTGGGGATTGTGTGTGTGATGGTGGACTTGGTAGGACTATCTGCCTATGCATAAGGGCCATGTTTGTTCAGTGCCGGGGAATAAACGTTTGGGTGTACAATGCGTTTATGTCATCTAATGGGGGAATGTATGGAAGGTCCATGGCTGGGACTTCAACCCAACCAAAATTGAGAGTGGGACTTGAATCAAGCTGCACCGTAGCTTGGCACTTGAACCCAGGATCCCAAGTTAGGGGCAGAATGGAACACACTGATTTTGGTTTGGCTTGGCTTGGTTTGGTTTGGTTTGTGTTATGGGCCCCATGTGGAGGTTCCCAGGCCTAGGATGGAATGCCACAGCAGTGATCTGGATGGCTGCAGCGACAAAGTCGGACCCTTAACCTTCTGCACCACAAAAGAATGACTCGAACTCCTCCTCCATCCCACTGTCTTTTAAGTCAAAACCTGTCTCCCAGTGTCAGGACTCTTGAAGCTCAGGTTCTTCTGACTCATTGCAGAAGGAATACAGCATGAGACCGAGCAGCAGGCCACGAGGGAGGTCTTTCACATCAGACGCTTAAGAGAGAGAGAGAGACGTAGGGTGGCAAGGGAGCAGAGCCGCCCCAAGAACCAAGAGAACTCCGTTTCTATAATCCAAGGAAAAGTGGAGTGGGGAGAAGGCTGCCTTCTTCCTCATTCGGGGGCAGATGTCAAGGCTCACATCTTTCGTCCCTCCCTTTGGCCCTGTACGGTTTCCCTTGGACCGTCAACAATGCCATTTCAGTCCTGTGTGTATGACCTGGAGGGTGGTACCCTGTACAATATGGCCATTCATCTCAGGTGTCCATGTAACATCCCCTTTTACCTAGTTGTGTCCACTGTCACCTAGAGGTCTGTCTTGGGTGTGTGCAGAAATGCTACTTTTCAAGGACTCTTAACTCCCTGACTTCATGCAACAGGATGTAATCTCCATCTCTGCTGTCCCATGGTTGACCTCTTGGGGCTGGGGGCTTGAGCATGCCTGAAGCGTTGGTACATCCAGTGTTCCTTCAGGTTCGTGTAGATCATAGCTGGGTTGCGATCCTTGAGTGCTCATTAGCTTACCCCACTTTGCCAAACTCCATTACCCCTTGTCTTTAAGCCCGCAGTGGGGTTTTTCATGTATTTTAAGTATTCGAATCTCTCCTTATCTCTAGGATGCTTCTTTGTGTATTCGTAGCATGTTGTGTGCTTATTGGCTTTTCGGTGTCGTGTTGCTTCAGGAGCTGTGTGTGTGTGTGTGCGTGTGCCTGTGTGTGTTTGTCTTTTGATGGGTTTAGGGCAAGTCCGAGATTCGTGGTGAATGTGGGAGTGGTGAATGTTGCATAGGTGGCTGTGCTTTGCTTCTGTGGTTCTGTATTTGCACGCTGGAAGGGGGGGAGTGTGAATTTATGTATATGCAGAGGGTGTATTATATGTGTATTTGGAACAAAATGCATAGGGGTTGTACGTTTCCCTATGGGTAATGTCCTGGGTGAGTGTGCGTATACTTGGGGCTTGTGGAGAGGAGTTGTGTGTATGAGTTTGTGTGTGTAGTCCAGGGGCATGGTCGTTTGGAGGCATATTTGCTGGGGGTGCGGATTTGCTTTTTTCAATATGGCCACTTTAGGCCTAAATATTTGGGGAAGTGCATGTGTGTGTTTCTTTCCGTTTTAAGTATGAGTTAGGTATTCCTTTCTTGCTTGCACTGTGCAGCATGGGGACCAAGATACACATCCATGTATCCATAGGTTGTCCTCCCGTTGTTGTGTGGCGATGTAAGTACCTGGACAGAGTTCTCAATGCTGCACAGCAGGATCGGGTTGGAAATCCATTCCAAGACCAATAGTTGGCATCCCTTAACCCCAAGCTCCCGATCCCTCCCACTCCCTCCCTCTGCCCCCGGGCAGCCACAAGTCCATTCTGCAAGTCTCTTATTTTCTCTTCTGTGGAAGTGTTCATTTGTGCTCTCTATTTGATCGCAGTTACATGTGATGCCGTAGGGTCTTCGTTGTTCTCCTTCTGCCTGATTTCCCTGAGGATGAGAGCCTCTAGTTCCATCCATGGGGCTGCCAATGGCTTTAGGTCAGACGTGTTCTTTGGGATGGCTGAGTAGGATGCCACTGTGTATATATAGCACATCTTCGCAATCCAGTCGTCTGTCGATGGACATTTGGGTGGTTTCCATGGCTTGGCCATTGTGAATCGTGCTGTAATGAACATGCGGGTGCATGTGTCTTTTTCAAGGAGCGTGCTGTCCGGATAGAGGCGCGAGCGTGGGATTGCTGGGTCATAGGGTAGTTCTACGTAGCGATTTCTAAGGTACCTCCATAGGGTTCGGCATAGTGGCTGTACCAGCTTCCATTCCCACCAACAGGGCAGGAGGGTTCCCTTTTCTGCGCACCCCCTGCAGCCCTTGTTATTTGGGGACTGACGAAGGATGGCCATTGTGATTGGTGTGAGGTGGCATCTCACGGTGGTTTTGATTTGCATTTCTCTAATAACCAGGGACGTTGAGCATTGTTTCATGTGCTTGTTGGCCATCTGCATGTCTTCCTTGGAGAAATGTGTCTTCAGGTCTTTTGCGCACGTGTCCATTGGGTGGTCTGCTTTTCCGCTGCCGAGTTGTATATGTGGTGTGTACGTCCTCGAGATGAAGCCATTGTGCGTTGCCCCGTTTGAAACGCTTGTCTCCCACTGTGGAAGTTGTCTTTGTGTTTTGCTGCTGGCTCCCCGTGCTGTGCAAAAGCTTGTAAGTTGGACTAGGTCCCCTTGGTTTATGTTGGCTCTTAGGATTTCTGTTGCCATGGGAGAATGACGTGCGCGACCATTCCTGAGGTTGACGGGAGCGAACGTTTTGCCCATGTTCTCCTCCAGGAGGTGGTATGTGTGTCTCTAAAGGAGCGATGTGTTTCTGTGTGTACACAGGGGAGGTGGAGACTTGCATTGATGTGTCGGCGAAATCCGGGCTATGGTTATGTGTCAGTCGATGCAGGTGGGTGAGCTGGCTCCTCCTCTCATTTGGTCGATGGTCGGCATTTCCCATGTGGTTTGCTGGAGCTATGTGCATGTGTCTTCCTTGCACATCCATGTTGGTATGTCTCTCCCCAGGTGCCTGACTGACCACGTCTTGTTCGCATGGCTTGGAGTTGTTAGGAGCGTGCCAAGTATGCGTCTCTGGAGGAGGCTAAGGTGTTCCCACATGCGTTTGTTAGTGGGTACTAAGAGATGGTTTGTCTGTGTATATTGAGGGGAGGGCAGATGCATGCATGCCTTTGACACAGGTACACTCAGAGCGTCCTTTGGTTTCTGTGTTGGGGGAGGAGGAGGGTGGTTGTATTTTGAAGAGGTGGCCTCATGCCTAGTGTTTGGGGCATCGGTATGGTCCAGGGTTGGGAATGAATTGTACATGTGTGTCCATAGGTGTGGGAGATGTGTATCTGTGTCTTAGGCAGCGTAGGCGACTTGTGGCTGTGTGTGCCTTGGAGTTCCTGGAGCTCCTGCAGTGTGTATTGTGAGAGAAGTGAGAAGTCCGTTTGTGTGTTTGGAAAGCCAGAAAGGGTGTGGGCTGTGTGTGTGTTCAGGAGTCGTGGCTTAGCTGCATTTTAGGGCTATGGCATGGCCTATGGGCTATGCATGAGACAACTGAGTCCTTGCTGGGTTTTGGGAGCCTGTACTCCTGTAGGTATTCCACATGGACCCCTGGTTGGTTGGTAGGCAGGTTGTGCATGTGTGTGGTCAGGCGCATGGTTTGTGTGTGTATAGAGTTGGAGTGTGACGAGCTAGGGTTCGTGGCCTTCCTTCATCAAGAGCAGTTGATGAGACGCCAGAGGGGGAATTCAGGGAAGGCTTTCCTCAGGACACCTGCTTCAGCAGGGAGGTGCAGACCTGTCCAACAGGGTCCATTGTTCACCTGCTCACTGAGTCGGGGTGAGCTAGTTCCTTCCATGGGGAGAGGGGAGGGGCAAGTCCAGGGGTTGGGCCGGAGTGTTGGCTGAGGAGGCTGGCCTACCCCTCCCAAGCCGTCAGTGGTGGTGCATGTAGGGGGCGTGCACAGTCCCCTGCTTTTGCTCTCTGTTCCTCGGAAGTGGCAGTTGCATTTTTCTCCTCATTTGTGCCACCTGTGCAAGCACAGAGTTCTTTCCCGTCGTTTATACTTGTGCTGTATTTCGTTCTCCAGGAGATGTTTGCCCCGGTGCACTCACTGCAGCCCCTGCAGCCAAGGGTGCCAGATCCCAACCTGTCGGAGTAGGAGAGGCAGTGGAAAATGCAAGGTGAGCAGGAGGAATGTGTCTGTAAAGCTTGAGAATGTGTGTCGACTGAGGTATGTCACATCAGGGGTCGGGATGTCTGGGGATTCACACTGAGGATTAAAATGCGCATGTGTGCTCAGAAGATTCACACACGCAGCCACACAGAAACACACACATATGTGTGGTGTCCCTTGCTTAGGTACCTGCAGTGGGTGTGGAGGGTCCTGCTCAGAGTGGAAGTGGATTGTGTGCCCATATGTATATGAAAGGGCACGGGAACTGGTTGCCACTAGCGTGGGATACTCAGCTCTGTGTTGGGTAACCTCAGGTGTGTAATTCGAAAGGCCTCCTGAGCTAGGGATTCACCCATCCCAGGCTCGCAAGGGAGCACACGTCGACTGGTGGCTGGGGCACTCGGGCGCAGGGACTACCTTCCTCCAAGTGCTGGCAGTGTCTGTTGAGGCGGGTGGGCTTGGGAAAGCAGTAGCGCATGCGCGAGGGCAGAGGGCGGTTTCCCAACGGTCAGCCCGCCTGGGGGCGGGCCCCGTCATGGCGAGGGGCCTTTACACTGAAGTCTGTGAAGGCCCTGGTAAGGCGTATGGGGACTCTTCACCCGTTGGGTCTGAGCCCTCGGTGTTCTTTCTCACGCTGTGGGATATGTGGGCCCTCGTCCGTGCGGGCTCATGCCAGCCTGGAGCTCAGGTCCGGAGCAGTGTTTCCACCGCAGTTTCCTGCGGTGCAGCACTGTGGGTCAGGCTGCACGAAGACTGGAGTGAGTGCAGGGCCTCCAGAGGCAGGTGAATAATGTTTGTGGGCCATGAAAGCGTGTGCCATTCAAGCGTGTGGTTCTAAAGAGTAGGAAAGCCTGAAGGAAAGACTTTCCCAGTTGAAAACCCCCATTCCGTTCCCAAGAAGGAGGTCAGGTCCCTGGCAAATCAGGGAAGAGCCAAGGCCCATGATCATACGTTCATTGGCGACTTCCTTTTGAACACACACGTCTCAGTCAAGACTCACCTGCAAAGAGCATGCTTGGCTCCATGGTGGGGACGACTTTCCTGAATGTGGTGCCCACCTTCTCTTTGTAGGCTGATGGAGATCCAGAATGTACATATTGAATAGTTTGTTAGGCATCTGGTGTGTCATCAGATATCCGGGGTGGTTTGGTCTGTGGATATGTGTGCATCAGGGGAGATCAGGCCTGTGGTTTTGGGAGAGTTGTTAAGGGTGAGTGTTACATGTGAAGGGTTTTGAGATGTCACAGAAGCCTGTTCAAGGAGTTGGTGTTTAGGTGTTTGTACCTTGGTGTTCAGAGGAGTATTTGGCCCGTGGTGATTTCACCCATGCATTTGGGGATTGTGTGTGTGATGGTGGACTTGGTAGGACTATCTGCCTATGCATAAGGGCCATGTTTGTTCAGTGCCGGGGAATATACGTTTGGGTGTACAATGCGTTTATGTCATCTAATGGGGGAATGTATGGAAGGTCCATGGCTGGGACTTCAACCCAACCAAAATTGAGAGTGGGACTTGAATCAAGCTGCACCGTAGCTTGGCACTTGAACCCAGGATCCCAGGTTAGGGGCGGCATGGAACACACTGATTTTGGTTTGGCTTGGCTTGGTTTGGTTTGGTTTGTGTTATGGGCCCCATGTGGAGGTTCCCAGGCCTAGGATGGAATGCCACAGCAGTGATCTGGATGGCTGCAGCGACAAAGTCGGACCCTTAACCTTCTGCACCACAAAAGAATGACTCGAACTCCTCCTCCATCCCACTGTCTTTTAAGTCAAAACCTGTCTCCCAGTGTCAGGACTCTTGAAGCTCAGGTTCTTCTGACTCATTGCAGAAGGAATACAGCATGAGACCGAGCAGCAGGCCACGAGGGAGGTCTTTCACATCAGACGCTTGAGAGAGAGAGAGAGAGAGAACGTAGGGTGGCAAGGGGGCAGAGCCGCCCCAAGAACCAAGAGAGCTCCGTTTCTATAATCCAAGGAAAAGTGGAGTGGGGAGAAGGCTGCCTTCTTCCTCATTCAGGGGCAGATGTCAAGGCTCACATCTTTCGTCCCTCCCTTTGGCCCTGTACGGTTTCCCTTGGACCGTCAACAATGCCATTTCAGTCCTGTGTGTATGACCTGGAGGGTGGTACCCTGTACAATATGGCCATTCATCTCAGGTGTCCATGTAACATCCCCTTTTACCTAGTTGTGTCCACTGTCACCTAGAGGTCTGTCTTGGGTATGTGCAGAAATGCTACTTTTCAAGGGCTCTTAACTCCCTGACTTCATGCAACAGGATGTAATCTCCATCTCTGCTGTCCCATGGTTGACCTCTTGGGGCTGGGGGCTTGAGCATGCCTGACACGTCGATGCATCCAGTGTTCCTTCAGGTTCGTGTAGATCATAGCTGGGTTGCGATCCTTGAGTGCTCATTAGCTTACCCCACTTTGCCAAACTCCATTACCCCTTGTCTTTAAGCCCGCAGTGGGGTTTTTCATGTATTTTAAGTATTCGAATCTCTCCTTATCTCTAGGATGCTTCTTTGTGTATTCGTAGCATGTTGTGTGCTTATTGGCTTCTCGGTGTCGTGTTGCTTCAGGAGCTGTGTGTGTGTGTGTATGTGTGTGTGTGTGTGCGTGTGTGTGCGTGTGCCTGTGTGTGTTTGTCTTTTGATGGGTTTAGGGCAAGTCCGAGATTCGTGGTGAATGTGGGAGTGGTGAATGTGGCATAGGTGGCTGTGCTTTGCTTCTGTGGTTCTGTATTTGCACGCTGGAAGGGGGGGAGTGTGAATTTATGTATATGCAGAGGGTGTATTATATGTGTATTTGGAACAAAATGCATAGGGTTTGTACGTTTCCCTATGGGTAATGTCCTAGGTGAGTGTGCGTATACTTGGGGCTTGTGGAGAGGAGTTGTGTGTATGAGTTTGTGTGTGTAGTCCAGGGGCATGGTCGTTTGGAGGCATATTTGCTGGGGGTGCGGATTTGCTTTTTTCAATATGGCCACTTTAGGCCTAAATATTTGGGGAAGTGCATGTGTGTGTTTCTTTCCGTTTTAAGTATGAGTTAGGTATCCTTTCTTGCTTGCACTGTGCAGCATGGGGAGCAAGATACTCATCCATGTATCCATAGGTTGTCCTCCCGTTGTTGTGTGGCGATGTAAGTACCTGGACAGAGTTCTCAATGCTGCACAGCAGGATCGGGTTGGAAATCCATTCCAAGACCAATAGTTGGCATCCCTTAACCCCAAGCTCCCGATCCCTCCCACTCCCTCCCTCTGCCCCCGGGCAGCCACAAGTCCATTCTGCAAGTCTCTTATTTTCTCTTCTGTGGAAGTGTTCATTTGTGCTCTCTATTTGATCGCAGTTACATGTGATGCCGTAGGGTCTTCGTTGTTCTCCTTCTGCCTGATTTCCCTGAGGATGAGAGCCTCTAGTTCCATCCATGGGGCTGCCAATGGCTTTAGGTCAGACGTGTTCTTTGGGATGGCTGAGTAGGATGCCACTGTGTATATATAGCACATCTTCGCAATCCAGTCGTCTGTCGATGGACATTTGGGTGGTTTCCATGGCTTGGCCATTGTGAATCGTGCTGTAATGAACATGCGGGTGCATGTGTCTTTTTCAAGGAGCGTGCTGTCCGGATAGAGGCGCGAGCGTGGGATTGCTGGGTCATAGGGTAGTTCTACGTAGCGATTTCTAAGGTACCTCCATAGGGTTCGGCATAGTGGCTGTACCAGCTTCCATTCCCACCAACAGGGCAGGAGGGTTCCCTTTTCTGCGCACCCCCTGCAGCCCTTGTTATTTGGGGACTGACGAAGGATGGCCATTGTGATTGGTGTGAGGTGGCATCTCACGGTGGTTTTGATTTGCATTTCTCTAATAACCAGGGACGTTGAGCATTGTTTCATGTGCTTGTTGGCCATCTGCATGTCTTCCTTGGAGAAATGTGTCTTCAGGTCTTTTGCGCACGTGTCCATTGGGTGGTCTGCTTTTCCGCTGCCGAGTTGTATATGTGGTGTGTACGTCCTCGAGATGAAGCCATTGTGCGTTGCCCCGTTTGAAACGCTTGTCTCCCACTGTGGAAGTTGTCTTTGTGTTTTGCTGCTGGCTCCCCGTGCTGTGCAAAAGCTTGTAAGTTGGACTAGGTCCCCTTGGTTTATGTTGGCTCTTAGGATTTCTGTTGCCATGGGAGAATGACGTGCGCGACCATTCCTGAGGTTGACGGGAGCGAACGTTTTGCCCATGTTCTCCTCCAGGAGGTGGTATGTGTGTCTCTAAAGGAGCGATGTGTTTCTGTGTGTACACAGGGGAGGTGGAGACTTGCATTGATGTGTCGGCGAAATCCGGGCTATGGTTATGTGTCAGTCGATGCAGGTGGGTGAGCTGGCTCCTCCTCTCATTTGGTCGATGGTCGGCATTTCCCATGTGGTTTGCTGGAGCTATGTGCATGTGTCTTCCTTGCACATCCATGTTGGTATGTCTCTCCCCAGGTGCCTGACTGACCACGTCTTGTTCGCATGGCTTGGAGTTGTTAGGAGCGTGCCAAGTATGCGTCTCTGGAGGAGGCTAAGGTGTTCCCACATGCGTTTGTTAGTGGGTACTAAGAGATGGTCTGTCTGTGTATATTGAGGGGAGGGCAGATGCATGCATGCCTTTGACACAGGTACACTCAGAGCGTCCTTTGGTTTCTGTGTTGGGGGAGGAGGAGGGTGGTTGTATTTTGAAGAGGTGGCCTCATGCCTAGTGTTTGGGGCATCGGTATGGTCCAGGGTTGGGAATGAATTGTACGTGTGTGTCCATAGGTGTGGGAGATGTGTATCTGTGTCTTAGGCAGCGTAGGCGAATTGTGGCTGTGTGTGCCTTGGAGTTCCTGGAGCTCCTGCAGTGTGTATTGTGAGAGAAGTGAGAAGTCCGTTTGTGTGTTTGGAAAGCCAGAAAGGGTGTGGGCTGTGTGTGTGTTCAGGAGTCGTGGCTTAGCTGCATTTTAGGGCTATGGCATGGCCTATGGGCTATGCATGAGACAACTGAGTCCTTGCTGGGTTTTGGGAGCCTGTACTCCTGTAGGTATTCCACATGGACCCCTGGTTGGTTGGTAGGCAGGTTGTGCATGTGTGTGGTCAGGCGCATGGTTTGTGTGTGTATAGAGTTGGAGTGTGACCAGCTAGGGTCCGTGGCCTTCCTTCATCAAGAGCAGTTGATGAGACGCCAGAGGGGGAATTCAGGGAAGGCTTTCCTCAGGACACCTGCTTCAGCAGGGAGGTGCAGACCTGTCCAACAGGGTCCATTGTTCACCTGCTCACTGAGTCGGGGTGAGCTAGTTCCTTCCATGGGGAGAGGGGAGGGGCAAGTCCAGGGGTTGGGCCGGAGTGTTGGCTGAGGAGGCTGGCCGACCCCTCCCAAGCCATCAGTGGTGGTGCATGTAGGGGGCGTGCACAGTCCCCTGCTTTTGCTCTCTGTTCCTCGGAAGTGGCAGTTGCATTTTTCTCCTCATTTGTGCCACCTGTGCAAGCACAGAGTTCTTTCCCGTCGTTTATACTTGTGCTGTATTTCGTTCTCCAGGAGATGTTTGTCCCAGTGCAATCACTGCAGCCCCTGCAGCCAAGGGTGCCAGATCCCAACCTGTCGGAGTAGGAGAGGCAGTGGAAAATGCAGGTGAGCAGGAGGAATGTGTCTGTAAAGCTTGAGAATGTGTGTCGACTGAGGTATGTCACATCAGGGGTCGGGATGTCTGGGGATTGACACTGAGGATTAAAATGTGCATGTGTGCTCAGAAGATTCACACACGCAGCCACACAGACACACACACACATATGTGTGGTGTCCCTTGCTTAGGTACCTGCAGTGGGTGTGGAGGGTCCTGCTCAGAGTGGAAGTGGATTGTGTGCCCATATGTATATGAAAGGGCACGGGAACTGGTTCCCACTAGCGTGGGATACTCAGCTCTGTGTTGGGTAACCTCAGGT
The DNA here is from genome assembly GCF_054392235.1 of Sus scrofa. Lineage (NCBI taxonomy): Eukaryota > Metazoa > Chordata > Mammalia > Artiodactyla > Suidae > Sus > Sus scrofa. Next base: position 54,456,580 of record NC_139385.1, on the reverse strand, counting down.
GTGTAATTCGAAAGGCCTCCTGAGCTAGGGATTCACCCATCCCAGGCTGGCAAGGGAGCACACGTCGACTGGTGGCTGGGGCACTCGGGCGCAGGGACTACCTTCCTCCAAGTGCTCGCAGTGTCTGTTGAGGCGGGTGGGCTTGGGAAAGCAGTAGCGCATGCGCGAGGGCAGAGGGCGGTTTCCCAACGGTCAGCCCGCCTGGGGGCGGGCCCCGTCATGGCGAGCGGCCTTTACACTGAAGTCTGTGAAGGCCCTGGTAAGGCGTATGGGGACTCTTCACCCGTTGGGTCTGAGCCCTCGGTGTTCTTTCTCACGCTGTGGGATATCTGGGCCCTCATCCGTGCGGGTTCATGCCTGCATGGAGCTCAGGTCCGGAGCAGTGTTTCCACCGCAGTTTCCTGTGGTGCAGCACTGTGGGTCAGGCTGCACGAAGACTGGAGTGAGTGCAGGGCCTCCAGAGGCAGGTGAATAATGTTTGTGGGCCATGAAAGCGTGTGCCATTCAAGCGTGTGGTTCTAAAGAGTAGGAAAGACTTTCCCAGTTGAAAACCCCCATTCCGTTCCCAAGAAGGAGCTCAGGTCCCTGGCAAATCAGGGAAGAGCCAAGGCCCATGATCATACGTTCATTGGCGACTTCCTTTTGAACACACACGTCTCAGTCAAGACTCACCTGCAAACGGCATGCTTGGCTCCATGGTGGGGACGACTTTCCTGAATGTGGTGCCCACCTTCTCTTTGTAGGCTGATGGAGATCCAGAATGTACATATTGAATAGGTTGTTAGGCATCTGGTGTGTCATCAGATATCCGGGGTGGTTTGGTCTGTGGATATGTGTGCATCAGGGGAGATCAGGCCTGTGGTTTTGGGAGAGTTGTTAAGGGTGAGTGTTACATGTGAAGGGTTTTGAGATGTCACAGAAGCCTGTTCAAGGAGTTGGTGTTTAGGTGTTTGTACCTTGGTGTTCAGAGGAGTATTTGGCCCGTGGTGATTTCACCCATGCGTTTGGGGATTGTGTGTGTGATGGTGGACTTGGTAGGACTATCTGCCTATGCATAAGGGCCATGTTCGTTCAGTGCCGGGGAATATACGTTTGGGTGTACAATGCGTTTATGTCATCTAATGGGGGAATGTATGGAAGGTCCATGGCTGGGACTTCAACCCAACCAAAATTGAGAGTGGGACTTGAATCAAGCTGCACCTTAGCTTGGCGCTTGAACCCAGGATCCCAGGTTAGGGGCGGCATGGAACACACTGATTTTGGTTTGGCTTGGTTTGGTTTGGTTTGTTTGTGTTACGGGCCCCATGTGGAGGTTCCCAGGCCTAGGATGGAATGCCACAGCAGTGATCTGGATGGCTGCAGCGACAAAGTCGGACCCTTAACCTTCTGCACCACAAAAGAATGACTCGAACTCCTCCTCCATCCCACTGTCTTTTAAGTCAAAACCTGTCTCCCAGTGTCAGGACTCTTGAATCTCAGGTTCTTCTGACTCATTGCAGAAGGAATACAGCATGAGACCGAGCAGCAGGCCACGAGGGAGGTCTTTCACATCAGACGCTTGATAGAGAGAGAGAGATAGAACGTAGGGTGGCAAGGGAGCAGAGCAGCCCCAAGAACCTAGAGAGCTGCATTTCTATAATCCAAGGAAAAGTGGAGTGGGGAGAAGGCTGCCTTCTTCCTCATTCGGGGGCAGATGTCAAGGCTCACATCTTTCGTCCCTCCCTTTGGCCCTGTACGGTTTCCCTTGGACCGTCAACAATGCCATTTCAGTCCTGTGTGTATGACCTGGAGGGTGGTACCCTGTACAATATGGCCATTCATCTCAGGTGTCCATGTAACATCCCCTTTTACCTAGTTGTGTCCACTGTCACCTAGAGGTCTGTCTTGGGTATGTGCAGAAATGCTACTTTTCAAGGACTCTTAACTCCCTGACTTCATGCAACAGGATGTAATCTCCATCTCTGCTGCCCCATGGTTGACCTCTTGGGGCTGGGGGCTTGCTTGAGCATGCCTGACGCGTCGATGCATCCGGTGTTCCTTCAGGTTCGTGTAGATCATAGCTGGGTTGCGATCCTTGAGTGCTCATTAGCTTACCCCACTTTGCCAAACTCCATTACCCCTTGTCTTTAAGCCCGCAGTGGGGTTTTTCATGTATTTTAAGTATTCGAATCTCTCCTTATCTCTAGGATGCTTCTTTGTGTATTCGTAGCATGTTGTGTGCTTATTGGCTTTTCGGTGTCGTGTTGCTTCAGGAGCTGTGTGTGTGTGTGTGTGTGTGTGTGCGTGTGTGTGCGTGTGCCTGTGTGTGTTTGTCTTTTGATGGGTTTAGGGCAAGTCCGAGATTCGTGGTGAATGTGGGACCGGTGAATGTTGCATAGGTGGCTGTGCTTTGCTTCTGTGGTTCTGTATTTGCACGCTGGAAGGGGGGGAGTGTGAATTTATGTATATGCAGAGGGTGTATTATATGTGTATTTGGAACAAAATGCATAGGGTTTGTACGTTTCCCTATGGGTAATGTCCTGGGTGAGTGTGCGTATACTTGGGGCTTGTGGAGAGGAGTTGTGTGTATGAGTTTGTGTGTGTAGTCCAGGGGCATGGTCGTTTGGAGGCATATTTGCTGGGGGTGCGGATTTGCTTTTTTCAATACGGCCAACTTAGGCCTAAATATTTGGGGAAGTGCATGTGTGTGTTTCTTTCCGTTTTAAGTATGAGTTAGGTATTCCTTTCTTGCTTGCACTGTGCAGCATGGGGACCAAGATACACATCCATGTATCCATAGGTTGTCCTCCCGTTGTTGTGTGGCGATGTAAGTACCTGGACAGAGTTCTCAATGCTGCACAGCAGGATCGGGTTGGAAATCCATTCCAAGACCAATAGTTGGCATCCCTTAACCCCAAGCTCCTGATCCCTCCCACTCCCTCCCTCTGCCCCCGGGCAGCCACAAGTCCATTCTGCAAGTCTCTTATTTTCTCTTCTGTGGAAGTGTTCATTTGTGCTCTCTATTTGATCGCAGTTACATGTGATGCCGTAGGGTCTTCGTTGTTCTCCTTCTGCCTGATTTCCCTGAGGATGAGAGCCTCTAGTTCCATCCATGGGGCTGCCAATGGCTTTAGGTCAGACATGTTCTTTGGGATGGCTGAGTAGGATTCCACTGTGTATATAAAGCACATCTTCACAATCCAGTCTCTGTCGATGGACATTTGGGTGGTTTCCATGGCTTGGCCATTGTGAATCGTGCTGTAATGAACATGCGGGTGCATGTGTCTTTTTCAAGGAGCGTGCTGTCCGGATAGAGGCGCGAGCGTGGGATTGCTGGGTCATAGGGTAGTTCTACGTAGCGATTTCTAAGGTACCTCCATAGGGTTCGGCATAGTGGCTGTACCAGCTTCCATTCCCACCAACAGGGCAGGAGGGTTCCCTTTTCTGCGCACCCCCTGCAGCCCTTGTTATTTGGGGACTGACGAAGGATGGCCATTGTGATTGGTGTGAGGTGGCATCTCACGGTGGTTTTGATTTGCATTTCTCTAATAACCAGGGACGTTGAGCATTGTTTCATGTGCCTGTTGGCCACCTGCATGTCTTCCTTGGAGAAATGTGTCTTCAGGTCTTTTGCGCACGTGTCCATTGGGTGGTCTGCTTTTCCGCTGCCGAGTTGTATATGTGGTGTGTACGTCCTCGAGATGAAGCCATTGTGCGTTGCCCCGTTTGAAACGCTTGTCTCCCACTGTGGAAGTTGTCTTTGTGTTTTGCTGCTGGCTTCCCGTGCTGTGCAAAAGCTTGTAAGTTGGACTAGGTCCCCTTGGTTTATGTTGGCTCTTAGGATTTCTGTTGTCATGGGAGAATGACATGCGCGACCATTCCTGAGGCTGACGGGAGCGAACGTTTTGCCCATGTTCTCCTCCAGGAGGTGGTATGTGTGTCTCTAAAGGAGCGATGTGTTTCTGTGTGTACACAGGGGAGGTGGAGACTTGCATTGATGTGTCGGCGAAATCCGGGCTATGGTTATGTGTCAGTCGATGCAGGTGAGTGAGCTGGCTCCTCCTCTCATTTGGTCGATGGACGTCATTTCCCATGTGGTTTGCTGGAGCTATGTGCATGTGTCTTCCTTGCACATCCATGTTGGTATGTCTCTCCCCAGGTGCCTGACTGACCACGTCTTGTTCGCATGGCTTGGAGTTGTTAGGAGCGTGCCAAGTATGCGTCTCTGGAGGAGGCTAAGGTGTTCCTACATGCGTTTGTTAGTGGGTACTAAGAGATGGTCTGTCTGTGTATATTGAGGGGAGGGCAGATGCATGCATGCCTTTGACACAGGTACACTCAGAGCGTCCTTTGGTTTCTGTGTTGGGGGAGGAGGAGGGTGGTTGTATTTTGAAGAGGTGGCCTCATGCCTAGTGTTTGGGGCATCGGTATGGTCCAGGGTTGGGAATGAATTGTACGTGTGTGTCCATAGGTGTGGGAGATGTGTATCTGTGTCTTAGGCAGCGTAGGCGAATTGTGGCTGTGTGTGCCTTGGAGTTCCTGGAGCTCCTGCAGTGTGTATTGTGAGAGAAGTGAGAAGTCCGTTTGTGTGTTTGGAAAGCCAGAAAGGGTGTGGGCTGTGTGTGTGTTCAGGAGTCGTGGCTTAGCTGCATTTTAGGGCTATGGCATGGCCTATGGGCTATGCATGAGACAACTGAGTCCTTGCTGGGTTTTGGGAGCCTGTACTCCTGTAGGTATTCCACATGGACCCCTGGTTGGTTGGTAGGCAGGTTGTGCATGTGTGTGGTCAGGCGCATGGTTTGTGTGTGCATAGAGTTGGAGTGTGACGAGCTAGGGTTCGTGGCCTTCCTTCATCAAGAGCAGTTGATGAGACGTCAGAGGGGGAATTCAGGGAAGGCTTTCCTCAGGACACCTGCTTCAGCAGGGAGGTGCAGACCTGTCCAACAGGGTCCATTGTTCACCTGCTCACTGAGTCGGGGTGAGCTAGTTCCTTCCATGGGGAGAGGGGAGGGGCAAGTCCAGGGGTTGGGCCGGAGTGTTGGCTGAGGCGGCTCGCCAACCCCTACCAAGCCTTCAGTGGTGTTGCATGTAGGGGGCGTGCACAGTCCCCTGCTTTTGCTCTCTGTTCCTCGGAAGTGGCAGTTGCATTTTTCTCCTCATTTGTGCCACCTGTGCAAGCACAGAGTTCTTTCCCGTCGTTTATACTTGTGCTGTATTTCGTTCTCCAGGAGATGTTTGTCCCAGTGCAATCACTGCAGCCCCTGCAGCCAAGGGTGCCAGATCCCAACCTGTCGGAGTAGGAGAGGCAGTGGAAAATGCAGGTGAGCAGGAGGAATGTGTCTGTAAAGCTTGAGAATGTGTGTCGACTGAGGTATGTCACATCAGGGGTCGGGATGTCTGGGGATTGACACTGAGGATTAAAATGTGCATGTGTGCTCAGAAGATTCACACACGCAGCCACACAGACACACACACACATATGTGTGGTGTCCCTTGCTTAGGTACCTGCAGTGGGTGTGGAGGGTCCTGCTCAGAGTGGAAGTGGATTGTGTGCCCATATGTATATGAAAGGGCACGGGAACTGGTTCCCACTAGCGTGGGATACTCAGCTCTGTGTTGGGTAACCTCAGGTGTGTAATTCGAAAGGCCTCCTGAGCTAGGGATTCACCCATCCCAGGCTGGCAAGGGAGCACACGTCGACTGGTGGCTGGGGCACTCGGGCGCAGGGACTACCTTCCTCCAAGTGCTCGCAGTGTCTGTTGAGGCGGGTGGGCTTGGGAAAGCAGTAGCGCATGCGCGAGGGCAGAGGGCGGTTTCCCAACGGTCAGCCCGCCTGGGGGCGGGCCCCGTCATGGCGAGCGGCCTTTACACTGAAGTCTGTGAAGGCCCTGGTAAGGCGTATGGGGACTCTTCACCCGTTGGGTCTGAGCCCTCGGTGTTCTTTCTCACGCTGTGGGATATCTGGGCCCTCATCCGTGCGGGTTCATGCCTGCATGGAGCTCAGGTCCGGAGCAGTGTTTCCACCGCAGTTTCCTGTGGTGCAGCACTGTGGGTCAGGCTGCACGAAGACTGTTGGAGTGAGTGCAGGGCCTCCAGAGGCAGGTGAATAATGTTTGTAGGCCATGAAAGCGTGTGCCATTCAAGCGTGTGGTTCTAAAGAGTAGGAAAGCCTGAAGGAAAGACTTTCCCAGTTGAAAACCCCCATTCCCTTCCCAAGAAGGAGCTCAGGTCCCTGGCAAATCAGGGAAGAGCCAAGGCCCATGATCATACGTTCATTGGCGACTTCCTTTTGAACACACACGTCTCAGTCAAGACTCACCTGCAAACGGCATGCTTGGCTCCATGGTGGGGACGACGTTCCTGAATGTGGTGCCCACCTTCTCTTTGTAGGCTGATGGAGATCCAGAATGTACATATTGAATAGGTTGTTAGGCATCTGGTGTGTCATCAGATATCCGGGGTGGTTTGGTCTGTGGATATGTGTGCATCAGGGGAGATCAGGCCTGTGGTTTTGGGAGAGTTGTTAAGGGTGAGTGTTACATGTGAAGGGTTTTGAGATGTCACAGAAGCCTGTTCAAGGAGTTGGTGTTTAGGTGTTTGTACCTTGGTGTTCAGAGGAGTATTTGGCCCGTGGTGATTTCACCCATGCGTTTGGGGATTGTGTGTGTGATGGTGGACTTGGTAGGACTATCTGCCTATGCATAAGGGCCATGTTTGTTCAGTGCCGGGGAATATACGTTTGGGTGTACAATGCGTTTATGTCATCTAATGGGGGAATGTATGGAAGGTCCATGGCTGGGACTTCAACCCAACCAAAATTGAGAGTGGGACTTGAATCAAGCTGCACCTTAGCTTGGCACTTGAACCCAGGATCCCAGGTTAGGGGCGGCATGGAACACACTGATTTTGGTTTGGCTTGGTTTGGTTTGGTTTGTTTGTGTTACGGGCCCCATGTGGAGGTTCCCAGGCCTAGGATGGAATGCCACAGCAGTGATCTGGATGGCTGCAGCGACAAAGTCGGACCCTTAACCTTCTGCACCACAAAAGAATGACTCGAACTCCTCCTCCATCCCACTGTCTTTTAAGTCAAAACCTGTCTCCCAGTGTCAGGACTCTTGAAGCTCAGGTTCTTCTGACTCATTGCAGAAGGAATACAGCATGAGACCGAGCAGCAGGCCACGAGGGAGGTCTTTCACATCAGACGCTTGAGAGAGAGAGATAGAACGTAGGGTGGCAAGGGAGCAGAGCAGCCCCAAGAACCTAGAGAGCTGCATTTCTATAATCCAAGGAAAAGTGGAGTGGGGAGAAGGCTGCCTTCTTCCTCATTCGGGGGCAGATGTCAAGGCTCACATCTTTCGTCCCTCCCTTTGGCCCTGTACGGTTTCCCTTGGACCGTCAACAATGCCATTTCAGTCCTGTGTGTATGTCCTGGAGGGTGGTACCCTGTACAATATGGCCATTCATCTCAGGTGTCCATGTAACATCCCCTTTTACCTAGTTGTGTCCACTGTCACCTAGAGGTCTGTCTTGGGTATGTGCAGAAATGCTACTTTTCAAGGGCTCTTAACTCCCTGACTTCATGCAACAGGATGTAATCTCCATCTCTGCTGCCCCATGGTTGACCTCTTGGGGCTGGGGGCTTGAGCATGCCTGACGCGTCGATGCATCCAGTGTTCCCTCAGGTTCGTGTAGATCATAGCTGGGTTGCGATCCTTGAGTGCTCATTAGCTTACCCCACTTTGCCAAACTCCATTACCCCTTGTCTTTAAGCCCGCAGTGGGGTTTTTCATGTATTTTAAGTATTCGAATCTCTCCTTATCTCTAGGATGCTTCTTTGTGTATTCGTAGCATGTTGTGTGCTTATTGGCTTTTCGGTGTCGTGTTGCTTCAGGAGCTGTGTGTGTGTGTGTGTGTGTGTGCGTGTGTGTGCGTGTGCCTGTGTGTGTTTGTCTTTTGATGGGTTTAGGGCAAGTCCGAGATTCGTGGTGAATGTGGGACCGGTGAATGTTGCATAGGTGGCTGTGCTTTGCTTCTGTGGTTCTGTATTTGCACGCTGGAAGGGGGGGAGTGTGAATTTATGTATATGCAGAGGGTGTATTATATGTGTATTTGGAACAAAATGCATAGGGTTTGTACGTTTCCCTATGGGTAATGTCCTGGGTGAGTGTGCGTATACTTGGGGCTTGTGGAGAGGAGTTGTGTGTATGAGTTTGTGTGTGTAGTCCAGGGGCATGGTCGTTTGGAGGCATATTTGCTGGGGGTGCGGATTTGCTTTTTTCAATACGGCCAACTTAGGCCTAAATATTTGGGGAAGTGCATGTGTGTGTTTCTTTCCGTTTTAAGTATGAGTTAGGTATTCCTTTCTTGCTTGCACTGTGCAGCATGGGGACCAAGATACACATCCATGTATCCATAGGTTGTCCTCCCGTTGTTGTGTGGCGATGTAAGTACCTGGACAGAGTTCTCAATGCTGCACAGCAGGATCGGGTTGGAAATCCATTCCAAGACCAATAGTTGGCATCCCTTAACCCCAAGCTCCCGATCCCTCCCACTCCCTCCCTCTGCCCCCGGGCAGCCACAAGTCCATTCTGCAAGTCTCTTATTTTCTCTTCTGTGGAAGTGTTCATTTGTGCTCTCTATTTGATCGCAGTTACATGTGATGCCGTAGGGTCTTCGTTGTTCTCCTTCTGCCTGATTTCCCTGAGGATGAGAGCCTCTAGTTCCATCCATGGGGCTGCCAATGGCTTTAGGTCAGACATGTTCTTTGGGATGGCTGAGTAGGATTCCACTGTGTATATATAGCACATCTTCGCAATCCAGTCGTCTGTCGATGGACATTTGGGTGGTTTCCATGGCTTGGCCATTGTGAATCGTGCTGTAATGAACATGCGGGTGCATGTGTCTTTTTCAAGGAGCGTGCTGTCCGGATAGAGGCGCGAGCGTGGGATTGCTGGGTCATAGGGTAGTTCTACGTAGAGATTTCTAAGGTACCTCCATAGGGTTCGGCATAGTGGCTGTACCAGCTTCCATTCCCACCAACAGGGCAGGAGGGTTCCCTTTTCTGCGCACCCCCTGCAGCCCTTGTTATTTGGGGACTGACGAAGGATGGCCATTGTGATTGGTGTGAGGTGGCATCTCACGGTGGTTTTGATTTGCATTTCTCTAATAACCAGGGACGTTGTGCATTGTTTCATGTGCCTGTTGGCCACCTGCATGTCTTCCTTGGAGAAATGTGTCTTCAGGTCTTTTGCGCACGTGTCCATTGGGTGGTCTGCTTTTCCGCTGCCGAGTTGTATATGTGGTGTGTACGTCCTCGAGATGAAGCCATTGTGCGTTGCCCCATTTGAAACGCTTGTCTCCCACTGTGGAAGTTGTCTTTGTGTTTTGCTGCTGGCTTCCCGTGCTGTGCAAAAGCTTGTAAGTTGGACTAGGTCCCCTTGGTTTATGTTGGCTCTTAGGATTTCTGTTGTCATGGGAGAATGACGTGCGCGACCATTCCTGAGGCTGACGGGAGCGAACGTTTTGCCCATGTTCTCCTCCAGGAGGTGGTATGTGTGTCTCTAAAGGAGCGATGTGTTTCTGTGTGTACACAGGGGAGGTGGAGACTTGCATTGATGTGTCGGCGAAATCCGGGCTATGGTTATGTGTCAGTCGATGCAGGTGAGTGAGCTGGCTCCTCCTCTCATTTGGTCGATGGACGTCATTTCCCATGTGGTTTGCTGGAGCTATGTGCATGTGTCTTCCTTGCACATCCATGTTGGTATGTCTCTCCCCAGGTGCCTGACTGACCACGTCTTGTTCGCATGGCTTGGAGTTGTTAGGAGCGTGCCAAGTATGCGTCTCTGGAGGAGGCTAAGGTGTTCCTACATGCGTTTGTTAGTGGGTACTAAGAGATGGTCTGTCTGTGTATATTGAGGGGAGGGCAGATGCATGCATGCCTTTGACACAGGTACACTCAGAGCGTCCTTTGGTTTCTGTGTTGGGGGAGGAGGAGGGTGGTTGTATTTTGAAGAGGTGGCCTCATGCCTAGTGTTTGGGGCATCGGTATGGTCCAGGGTTGGGAATGAATTGTACGTGTGTGTCCATAGGTGTGGGAGATGTGTATCTGTGTCTTAGGCAGCGTAGGCGAATTGTGGCTGTGTGTGCCTTGGAGTTCCTGGAGCTCCTGCAGTGTGTATTGTGAGAGAAGTGAGAAGTCCGTTTGTGTGTTTGGAAAGCCAGAAAGGGTGTGGGCTGTGTGTGTGTTCAGGAGTCGTGGCTTAGCTGTATTTTAGGGCTATGGCATGGCCTATGGGCTATGCATGAGACAACTGAGTCCTTGCTGGGTTTTGGGAGCCTGTACTCCTGTAGGTATTCCACATGGACCCCTGGTTGGTTGGTAGGCAGGTTGTGCATGTGTGTGGTCAGGCGCATGGTTTGTGTGTGCATAGAGTTGGAGTGTGACGAGCTAGGGTTCGTGGCCTTCCTTCATCAAGAGCAGTTGATGAGACGTCAGAGGGGGAATTCAGGGAAGGCTTTCCTCAGGACACCTGCTTCAGCAGGGAGGTGCAGACCTGTCCAACAGGGTCCATTGTTCACCTGCTCACTGAGTCGGGGTGAGCTAGTTCCTTCCATGGGGAGAGGGGAGGGGCAAGTCCAGGGGTTGGGCCGGAGTGTTGGCTGAGGCGGCTCGCCAACCCCTCCCAAGCCTTCAGTGGTGTTGCATGTAGGGGGCGTGCACAGTCCCCTGCTTTTGCTCTCTGTTCCTCGGAAGTGGCAGTTGCATTTTTCTCCTCATTTGTGCCACCTGTGCAAGCACAGAGTTCTTTCCCGTCATTTATACTTGTGCTGTATTTCGTTCTCCAGGAGATGTTTGTCCCAGTGCAATCACTGCAGCCCCTGCAGCCAAGGGTGCCAGATCCCAACCTGTCGGAGTAGGAGAGGCAGTGGAAAATGCAAGGTAAGCAGGAGGAATGTGTCTGTAAAGCTTGAGAATGTGTGTCGACTGAGGTATGTCACATCAGGGGTCGGGATGTCTGGGGATTGACACTGAGGATTAAAATGTGCATGTGTGCTCAGAAGATTCACACACGCAGCCACACAGACACACACACATATGTGTGGTGTCCCTTGCTTAGGTACCTGCAGTGGGTGTGGAGGGTCCTGCTCAGAGTGGAAGTGGATTGTGTGCCCATATGTATATGAAAGGGCACGGGAACTGGTTCCCACTAGCTTGGGATACTCAGCTCTGTGTTGGGTAACCTCAGGTGTGTAATTCGAAAGGCCTCCTGAGCTAGGGATTCACCCATCCCAGGCTGGCAAGGGAGCACACGTCGACTGGTGGCTGGGGCACTCGGGCGCAGGGACTACCTTCCTCCAAGTGCTCGCAGTGTCTGTTGAGGCGGGTGGGCTTGGGAAAGCAGTAGCGCATGCGCGAGGGCAGAGGGCGGTTTCCCAACGGTCAGCCCGCCTGGGGGCGGGCCCCGTCATGGCGAGCGGCCTTTACACTGAAGTCTGTGAAGGCCCTGGTAAGGCGTATGGGGACTCTTCACCCGTTGGGTCTGAGCCCTCGGTGTTCTTTCTCACGCTGTGGGATATCTGGGCCCTCATCCGTGCGGGTTCATGCCTGCATGGAGCTCAGGTCCGGAGCAGTGTTTCCACCGCAGTTTCCTGGCAGCACTGTGGGTCAGGCTGCACGAAGACTGGAGTGAGTGCAGGGCCTCCAGAGGCAGGTGAATAATGTTTGTGGGCCATGAAAGCGTGTGCCATTCAAGCGTGTAGTTCTAAAGAGTAGGAAAGACTTTCCCAGTTGAAAACCCCCATTCCATTCCCAAGAAGGAGCTCAGGTCCCTGGCAAATCAGGGAAGAGCCAAGGCCCATGATCATACGTTCATTGGCGACTTCCTTTTGAACACACACGTCTCAGTCAAGACTCACCTGCAAACAGCATGCTTGGCTCCATGGTGGGGACGACTTTCCTGAATGTGGTGCCCACCTTCTCTTTGTAGGCTGATGGAGATCCAGAATGTACATATTGAATAGGTTGTTAGGCATCTGGTGTGTCATCAGATATCCGGGGTGGTTTGGTCTGTGGATATGTGTGCATCAGGGGAGATCAGGCCTGTGGTTTTGGGAGAGTTGTTAAGGGTGAGTGTTACATGTGAAGGGTTTTGAGATGTCACAGAAGCCTGTTCAAGGAGTTGGTGTTTAGGTGTTTGTACCTTGGTGTTCAGAGGAGTATTTGGCCCGTGGTGATTTCACCCATGCGTTTGGGGATTGTGTGTGTGATGGTGGACTCGGTAGGACTATCTGCCTATGCATAAGGGCCATGTTTGTTCAGTGCCGGGGAATATACGTTTGGGTGTACAATGCGTTTATGTCATCTAATGGGGGAATGTATGGAAGGTCCATGGCTGGGACTTCAACCCAACCAAAATTGAGAGTTGGACTTGAATCAAGCTGCACCGTAGCTTGGCACTTGAACCCAGGATCCCAGGTTAGGGGCGGCATGGAACACACTGATTTTGGTTTGGCTTGGTTTGGTTTGGTTTGTTTGTGTTATGGGCCCCATGTGGAGGTTCCCAGGCCTAGGATGGAATGCCACAGCAGTGATCTGGATGGCTGCAGCGACAAAGTCGGACCCTTAACCTTCTGCACCACAAAAGAATGACTCGAACTCCTCCTCCATCCCACTGTCTTTTAAGTCAAAACCTGTCTCCCAGTGTCAGGACTCTTGAAGCTCAGGTTCTTCTGACTCATTGCAGAAGGAATACAGCATGAGACCGAGCAGCAGGCCACGAGGGAGGTCTTTCACATCAGACGCTTGAGAGAGAGAGAGATAGAACGTAGGGTGGCAAGGGAGCAGAGCAGCCCCAAGAACCTAGACAGCTGCATTTCTATAATCCAAGGAAAAGTGGAGTGGGGAGAAGGCTGCCTTCTTCCTCATTCGGGGCCAGATGTCAAGGCTCACATCTTTCGTCCCTCCCTTTGGCCCTGTACGGTTTCCCTTGGATCGTCAACAATGCCATTTCAGTCCTGTGTATATGACCTGGAGGGTGGTACACTGTACAATATGGCCATTCATCTCAGGTGTCCATGTAACATCCCCTTTTACCTAGTTGTGTCCACTGTCACCTAGAGGTCTGTCTTGGGTATGTGCAGAAATGCTACTTTTCAAGGGCTCTTAACTCCCTGACTTCATGCAACAGGATGTAATCTCCATCTCTGCTGTCCCATGGTTGACCTCTTGGGGCTGGGGGCTTGAGCATGCCTGACGCGTCGATGCATCCGGTGTTCCTTCAGGTTCGTGTAGATCATAGCTGGGTTGCGATCCTTGAGTGCTCATTAGCTTACCCCACTTTGCCAAACTCCATTACCCCTTGTCTTTAAGCCCGCAGTGGGGTTTTTCATGTATTTTAAGTATTCGAATCTCTCCTTATCTCTAGGATGCTTCTTTGTGTATTCGTAGCATGTTGTGTGCTTATTGGCTTTTTGGTGTCGTGTTGCTTCAGGTGCTGTGTGTGTGTGTGTGTGTGTGTGTTTGTGTGTGTGCGTGTGCCTGTGTGTGTTTGTCTTTTGATGGGTTTAGGGCAAGTCCGAGATTCGTGGTGAATGTGGGACCGGTGAATGTTGCATAGGTGGCTGTGCTTTGCTTCTGTGGTTCTGTATTTGCACGCTGGAAGGGGGGGAGTGTGAATTTATGTATATGCAGAGGGTGTATTATATGTGTATTTGGAACAAAATGCATAGGGTTTGTACGTTTCCCTATGGGTAATGTCCTGGGTGAGTGTGCGTATACTTGGGGCTTGTGGAGAGGAGTTGTGTGTATGAGTTTGTGTGTGTAGTCCAGGGGCATGGTCGTTTGGAGGCATATTTGCTGGGGGTGCGGATTTGCTTTTTTCAATACGGCCAACTTAGGCCTAAATATTTGGGGAAGTGCATGTGTGTGTTTCTTTCTGTTTTAAGTATGAGTTAGGTATTCCTTTCTTGCTTGCACTGTGCAGCATGGGGACCAAGATACACATCCATGTATCCATAGGTTGTCCTCCCGTTGTTGTGTGGCGATGTAAGTACCTGGACAGAGTTCTCAATGCTGCACAGCAGGATCGGGTTGGAAATCCATTCCAAGACCAATAGTTGGCATCCCTTAACCCCAAGCTCCCGATCCCTCCCACTCCCTCCCTCTGCCCCCGGGCAGCCACAAGTCCATTCTGCAAGTCTCTTATTTTCTCTTCTGTGGAAGTGTTCATTTGTGCTCTCTATTTGATCGCAGTTACATGTGATGCCGTAGGGTCTTCGTTGTTCTCCTTCTGCCTGATTTCCCTGAGGATGAGAGCCTCTAGTTCCATCCATGGGGCTGCCAATGGCTTTAGGTCAGACGTGTTCTTTGGGATGGCTGAGTAGGATGCCACTGTGTATATAAAGCACATCTTCACAATCCAGTCATCTGTCGATGGACATTTGGGTGGTTTCCATGGCTTGGCCATTGTGAATCGTGCTGTAATGATCATTTGGGTGCATGTGTCTTTTTCAAGGAGCGTGCTGTCCGGATAGAGGCGCGAGCGTGGGATTGCTGGGTCATAGGGTAGTTCTATGTAGAGATTTCTAAGGTACCTCCATAGGGTTCGGCATAGTGGTTCGGCTGTACCAGCTTCCATTCCCACCAACAGGGCAGGAGGGTTCACTTTTCTGTGAACCCCTTCAGCCCTTGTTATTTGGGGACTGACGAAGGATGGCCATTGTGATTGGTGTGAGGTGGCATCTCACGGTGGTTTTGATTTGCATTTCTCTAATAACCAGGGACGTTGAGCATTGTTTCATATGCTTGTTGGCCATCTGCATGTCTTCCTTGGAGAAATGCGTCTTCAGGTCTTTTGCGCACGTGTCCATTGGGTGGTCTGCTTTTCCGCGGCTGAGTTGTATATGTGTTGTGTACATTCTAGTGAAATGTTGTTTTAACTAAAGAACAACCAGCCCTTGGCTAAGAAGGCAGCTGCAAGGCTTTTCAGCTGCACTAATCACTATGCCACCCTTCTTGTAATAATGTAACAACTGTGTGCTTTCTGTCCAAGCCAGTAGCCCTGCTAATTATGTACCCAGCATTGCTCATCAGTTCTGCTTCTGTAGCCTTGCTTGCTCAGTTTCTTAGGGAGAAACACTGTCTGCTTGGAATGGGGGAGGTTTGGGATGCTTACATGGGAAAATCAAGACCTTGTAGTGTATAAAGGTTACTGAGAACAAAACCTGGGGCTCAGACTCTGGAGGTGACTCCTCTGAGCCCGCACCGGTGCTGAATAAACCTTGCTTTTCCATATCTCCGAGTGCTGTTTGTCTCCTTCCGTTGCCACTGTTTTTGCGGTTTCCGCAACATTTGTGTGCGTTGGCCGGGAAGCTGACAACCGAGCTGGCCTCTTGTGCCACTGTTGTCGGGTAACCAGGGGAGGCCACGGTCGCCGTCCCAGTGACAGCTGGATATCGCGCACCAGCCATTTTGCCGGATCCAGACCCTCACTCGGGCCGTGGCCTTGGCCCACACCTCTTCCCGAAGGGACTCAGAAGGATAGTGGAAACAGGTTCCTGGACAGGATGTCAGTTGGAGAATGCCCTGGGGACATCTGCCCAAGTCAGGACCAGCCATATGGCGGAAGCAGAGACTGATCACCTTTCAGTGACCAAAGGGTCACTCAGGTCAGGGTTTGCTCCTTATGATCCGGAGGCTTGTCATTTCTGGTGTGTGTGTGTGTGAGTGACTGGAGAGAACAAGAGCCCATGCTCCACCGTCTTTGGACTACAGAGCCAGAGTGAGTCCTAACCTGCAGTTCCGCGGCGACCTCATATGGCTTATGGTGGCCCTCTTTGGGGGGAACCTGACGTTGGGGTTTATACAGTCCCACCTATGCTAAGAGGCGCCTGAAATATCTCCTCCGGAGGAGCGGTCAGGTGGATGAAGCGATTGTTACCTGAGGCCTTGCCCTCACTGTTTGTCTTGCGTCACTGGCACAGGGTGGGACTTTACACAATGGGTAAATCGGCTTCCAAACCCACTGTCTTAGAGTATATGGGTAAGAATTTTAAAAAAGGATTTTCTAGAGATTATGGTGTTAAGCTGAGTCATGGAAAACTGTGTACCCTCTGTACCCTAGAGTGGCTGGCCCTCCTTTGGTGTTGGCTGGCCTCCAGAAGGGACCTTAGATGTGTTCACAATTACAGCAGTATATAATGTTATAACAGGAGACCCTGGACACCCAGACTAATTTCTGTATATTGATAAATTGTTGGAAATTGCCTATTTGAGGCCCCCATGGGTTCGGTTCTGCACCACAGACCAGGGACAGTGTAAGGTGCTAGTAGACCAGTCCAAAGAGAAAACCTTTTCTCAAAAAAAGTGCCACCTATTTATCAAGCAGAACCTGAGGACTCACCCCCTATGCCACCACCTTATCTGCTGCTGGCCCCACCTCCAGGAGCCGAAGGTCCCCAGATGCCAGATAGCCCACCACCTTCTGTTTCTCTTCCTCCGCTTCTGAAGTTCCCGAGGTGATATCACCCCCGCAGACAGATTCTCCAGAACCTATGAGCAGGCGTCTCCATTCAGCTCAGGGAGCAGCCACTCCAGCATTACAAATGCCCTTATGGGAGACACGGGGACCACAGCAAGTCGCCCCCGATGGGACCATACAAGAGGGGGGATGTTTTTATTATTACCAGTCCCTTTCCACTGCCGATCTCCTCAACTGGAAACACCATACTCCCTCATATTCTGAAAAGCCTCAGGTGCTGATTGAGCTCTTAAAATTCATTTTCCAGACACACTGTCCCACCTGGATAGACTGCCGGCAACTCCTTTTTACTCTATTTGACACTGAAGAGCGCTGGCAAATTGTAACAGAAGCCCAAAAATGGCTTCAGGCCAATGCGGGGAGTGGAGCAGACTTGGCAAACTGGGTGAGGGAAGCCTTCCCAGAAGAAAACCCCCACTGGGACTATGGCACTGAAAAAGGGAAACGTAACCTAGAGAGGTACCGGCAGGCCTTCCTACAGGGGGAAAAAGCTGGGGCTAAAAAGCCCACTAGTATAGCTAAGATCAGTGAAATACTACAAGAGCCAAATGAAAGCCCAGCTAAATTCTATGAGAGACTATGTGAGGCTTTCCAAACCTACACCCCTTTTAATCCCGAGGCCCCTGAGAACCAACGGATGATAAATGCTGCCTTTGTGGGACAAGCCCAATCAGATATCTGTAAAAAGCTACAGAAATTAGAAGGCTTTGCAGGAGAGAATGCCACTAAACTGTTGGAAATAGCCAACAGGGTTTTTATTAACTGAGACCAGGTGGCTGGCCGTGATACAGAAAAGAGAATGAAACAAAAAGTGACTCTTCTGGCAGCCGCCCTGTCAAAACCGGTGCCCCCAGTGGGACCACCCCATAGGGGACAAGACACAAGGCCAGGGAAAAGGAGTCCCCTGGAACATGACCAATGTGCTTACTGCAAAGAAAAGGGACATTGGAAAAATGAATGCCCCAACCATCCTGAGAAAAAGACCAAGGCCCCACCTAGCCAGTACCGATCTGAGCCATTCAGCACCAACCTGATCGGCCTAGCTGAGTCTGATTAGGGGGGACCAGGCTCTCTCCAACTGGGCCCCTGAGAGCCTATGGTCAGAATTCAAGTAGGGGGCCACCCCATAGACTTTATGGTTGACACAGGTGCTGAACTTTGTGTGGTTACACAACCTGTGGCTCCCCTCTTGGGGAAAAAACCACCATTGTTGGGGCTACAGGTAACCAAACCCACAGGCCCTTCTGTGGTCCTCGACGATGTCGGTTAGGAGGCCGTAAAGTAATACATGAATTTCTTTACCTAACTGACTGCCCAGTCCCCCTGATGGGAAGAGACCTGCTGGCTAAAATGGGGACCATTCCCCAGAACTAGAGGCTAAATACCCATTGGTTACCCATTGGTTTGGGCTGAAGGAAACCCACCAGGACTGGCAAAATGCCATGCTCCTGTCTTAATTGAGCTAAAACCCGGAGCTCAACCGGTAAAGCTACGGCAATACTCAATTCCCAGAGAAGCTTGACTGGGAATCCAGGTTCACCTGGATAGGCTGCTTCAGCATGGACTGTTAATAAAATGTCAGTCCCCTTGGCACACCCCTTTACTGCCCGTGAAAAAAACCAGGAACACAGGACTACCGCCCAGTACAGGACTTGAGGGCCATAAATAAAGCAACAGTCACATTACACCCGTCCGTCCCTAACCCATATACCCTGCTAGGGCTGATCCCCTCCACTGCTAAGTGGTTTACTTGCCTGGACTTAAAAGACGCTTTATTCTGCCTCCAGGTGGCACCTGCCAGTCAGCCCTTGTTTGCTTTTGAATGGGAGAATCCACATACAGGGACAAAGGAACAGCTCACTGGACTAGACTCCCACAAGGATTCAAAAACTCTCCCACTCTTTTTAGCAGCGCCTTAGCTGCTGACCTAGCTGAATTTCCTGGACAAAAACTGGGCTGTGTTTTGCTACAGTATGTTGACGACCTCTTACTAGCTGACACCACGGAGGCTCAGTGCCTAGAGGGAACAAGAGCTCTCCTTTCCCAACTGATGGAGGCAGGGTATCGGGTATCAAAGAAAAAGGCACAAATCTGCAAAAAACAAGTCAAGTATCTGGGCTTCAACATCATGCAGGGCCGACGAATGCTGGGGACTAAAAGAAAGCAGGCAGTTTGTGCCATTCCTGTCCCTACCACCCGCCGGAAGGTTCGTGAGTTCCTAGGGGCAGCAGGATTCTGCCGGATATGGATCCCCGGGTTTTCAGACCTGGCCAGGCCTCTGTATGAGGCTCTAAAAGGGGAAAAAAGGCTCCCCTTAAATGGGGACCAAGCCAGGAGACAGCGTTTCAGACAATCAAAACTAAACTCACTGAGGCTCCAGCCTTGGGACTTCCTGATGTAACCAGAGAATTTAACCTTTTTGTTCATGAGAAAAATGGGATGGCTTTGGGAGTCTTAACTCAAGAATTTGGGCCTTGGCAGAGGCCAGTGGCATATCTGTCTAAACAAATTGACTCAGTTGCTGCCAGATGGCCTCCCTGCCTCCAAGCGCTGGCAGCTACCACCTTGTTGGTAAGAGAGGCTGACAAGTTGGCCCTGGGACAAAACCTCAATGTTAAAGTCCCACACTCAGTTGTAACCCTAATGGATACCAAGGTCCACCATTGGCTCACACATGCACGAATGACTCAATATCAAGGGTTACTATGTGAAAATCCACGGGTAAAATTGGAGGTTGTACGAACTCTGAACCCAGCTACTTTTCTGCCAGATGAAGTGGGGCCCCCCAGACCATAACTGCCTGGAGGTACTAGATGAGGTGTTTTCCAGCAGGCCTGACTTGACTTATAAACCACTCCAAAGTCCTGACCTGGTTTTATATACTGATGGCAGCAGCTTTATGGGGGATGAAAAAAGGATGGCAGGATATGCTGTGGTATCTGACTTAAAAGTGATAGAAGCAGAGGTGCTTCCTCAAGGCTGGTCAGCACAGAGAGCAGAATTATGGGCCTTAATCAGAGTACTGGAACTCAGCCAAGACCAGTGAGTTAATATCTATACCGACTCACGATATGCCTTTACAACTTTACATGTCCATGGAGCCTTATATAAAAAAAGAGGGCGCCTCACTGCTGAAGGAGAAAGAATTAAAAACCAGGCTGAAATCTTAAAGCTCCTAGAGGCAGTATGGGAACCTAAAGAAGCTGCAGTTATCCACTGTAAAGGCCGCCAAAAGGGGGATGACCCAGTGACAAAAGGAAACCGTAGTGCTGATGTAGCTGCCAGACAGACAGCTTGGGGACAATAGCCAGACAAACCTAAGGTCTTGCTGGCCCCAGAAGTGCCAGCTGTCCCCAAATATTCTCCAGAGGAAAAAAAATGGATAAGAGAGAAAGGAGGAACTGAAACTAAAACGGGATAGTGGGTCACACGGGACCACCGAGTGACATTCCAGAACAGCTGGCCTACAAACTAGTCCGCCAAGAACATGAGCTAACCCACATGGGCAAAACTGCCTTAGAGATCCTACTGGGCTGGTACTATCTCATTGCTCATCTTCCTGCACTCTGCTCCTCTGTCTCCCAAAGATGCATAACCTGTTTACAGAATAATGCCTGCCAGGGGCCCCACAGACCAGCTGGGGTGCAACACTGCGGACTGTCCCCATTTGAGGATATGGAAATAGACTTTACTGAGGTCACCCCTAGTAAGGGATACAAATATTTACTAGTTTTTATCTGTACTTTTTCAGGATGGGTAGAGGCCTTCCCTACCCGAACTGAAAAGGCAAGGGAAGTAACCAAGGCACTCCTGAGAGACATTATTCCCAGATATAGAATGCCTCTGACCATCAGGTCAGATAATGGACCAGCATTTGTGGCCGAAACGGTACAATAGGTGACAAAAGCTTTACAGATCCGATGGAAACTACACTCTGCTTATCGCCCTCAAAGTTCAGGGAAAGTAGAATGCATGAACTGAACCCTTAAACAGACCCTGGCAAAGTTATGTCAGGAAACTGGCTTGCCCTGGATAGACATGTTGCTGGTGGCCCTCTTAAAAGTGAGATGCTCACCCTGAGTGGGAATATGATTCTTGCCATTTAAAATCTTATATAGAAGGCCACCTCCACTAATCAGTTTAAAGAAAAAAAAAACACTAGGGAGTTGGAAAACTTGGAATTACATAATCAATTACAAGGACTGGGGCTCACTATTTCTCAGATATATAAATGGGTCACAGACAGACTACCTGTGTCCTTAGATATAACAGTACACCCCCACAAGCCAGGGGACCAGGTGTGGATAAAGGACTGAAAAAAGGAGCCTTTGAGGCTGGTATGGAAGGGCCCCTATACTGTAATTCTAACTACCCCCACCGCTCTTAAAGTAACAGGAATAAATGCTTAGATCCATCATTCTAGAGTTAAACCGGCTGGCATAGCTGACGACCATGGAGAGTGGGAGACTGCCCTCGATCCGGAGAGACCTCTTCGCCTGACAATACAGAGGAGGAGACGACGATCTCAAAGCCCTGCTCTGACCACACCGGAAGCTGGTCAGTCAACGCATGGCTGAAGCTTGAGGAATCGGCTGCCTGTGAGCCCAAGTGGAAGGAGGGTTTCAAAAGAAGCATTTGCATTGATGAAAGAGGCCTTGACCCTGGAACTGTGCTACATTTCCAGAGAATCACGTTTGGCCTAAGCTGCCTCTCACAGGGTCTTTCATTCCTTTTATAAAGAGATAAGAAACACCCCACCTCCCAATCTGGCCATAACTAAGAACTTGTTCTTAGCCCTGGCAGAAACTATTGCACAAACTCTCAAAGTCTCCTCTTGTTATGTGTGCGGGGAAATGAACACAGGAGACCACTGGCCTTGGCAAGCCAGAGAAATGGACCCATTAGAGCCTAATAATGAAACTGCATACCCCCAACTCACTGATGGGGTATGGCTCCTCAAAACTCCTATTATAGGGAAAAATTGTCTTGCGAGGCGGGGAGGACGGTTTAATGTTTCAGTTGGGAGCCTAACATGTTTAGACCTAAGGTATTATAATCTGACTGCCCAAAAGACTCAATGGTGGTCATCCTCCAATTGCTCAGAGCCCAAGCCTAATCCCTTGTCTAACTTTTCCCTCCTTCGACAAGCATGGGAAGATATCAGTACTAATATCCAGTGGTGGGCACCAAAGGGATTATATTATATTTGTGGGAAAATGGCCTATTCCATACTCCCCCCACATTGGGCTGGGGCATGTGTACTGGGAACAATGAGACCTTCCTTCTTCCTGCTTCCACTGTCACTAGGGGAGCAACTAGGAGTTCCTATGTATAGGGCACAGGGTGCCCAGAGAGACCGGAGGGCTCTCCAAATTGGAGACTGAAAAGATGATGAATGGCCCCCAGAACGGATAATTCAATATTATGGACCTGCCACCTGGGCAGAGGATGGCTCTTGGGGATATCACACCCCTATCTATATGCTGAACCACATCATCAGACTACAGGTGGTTTTGGAACTTATAACAAATGACACTGAAACGGCCTTGACTATATTGGCCCAACAACAAACTAAAATGCACAGTACAATCTACAAAAATCGCTTGGCCTTGGATTATTTACTTGCTTCTAAAAGAGGGGTGTGTGGAAAATTTAACTTAAGTAATTGCTGTCTACAAATAGATGACACCGGAAAGGTGGTAAAAGAAATTGCTGACTGCATGACTAAACTAGCCCATGTACCTGTACAAACTTGAAAAGGATGGGATGCAGACAGTCTCTTTGGTAAATGGTTCTCTTGGTTGGGAGGAATTAAGACAATGGTCGGAATAGTCATGGTTATACTCGCAGTGTGCCTACTTGTTCCCTGCCTTGTACCTCTCCTGATAAATATTATAAAAAGTTTTATAAAAACCATGGTTAAAAGAAAAACAGCCTCCCACCTGCTACTTATTAGAGGCTACCAAAGGGTTATGACTGATGATGACCTGTAAAGGGTACAGATGCACCCTGAACATCAAGAGGGGGGAATGAAATGGAGTTTTAACTAAAGAACAACCAGCCCTTGGCTAAGAAGGCAGCTGCAAGGCTTTCCAGCTGCACTAATCACTATGCCACCCTTCTTGTAATAATGTAACAACTGTGTGCTCTCTGTCCAAGCCAGTAGCCCTGCTAATTAGGTACCCAGCATTGCTCATCAGTTCCGCTTCTGTAGCCTTGCTTGCTCAGTTTCTAAGGGAGAAACACTGTCTGCTTGGGAATGGGGGAGGTTTGGGATGCTTACATGGGAAAATCAAGACCTTGTAGTGTATAAAGGTTACTGAGAACAAAGACCTGGGGCTCAGACTCTGGAGGTGACTCCTCTGAGCCCGCACCGGTGCTGAATAAACCTTGCTTTTCCATATCTCCGAGTGCTGTTTGTCTCCTTCTGTTGCCACAGTATTTGTGATTTCGGCAACACTAGAGATGAAGTCGTTGTGCGTTGGTTCATTTGAAACGCTTATCTCCCACTGTGGAAGTTGTCTTTGTGTTTTGCTGCTGGCTCCCCGTGCTGTGCAAAAGCTTGTAAGTTGGACTAGGTCCCCTTGGTTTATGTTGGCTCTTAGGATATCTGTTGCCATGGGAGAATGACGTGCACGACCATTCCTGAGGTTGACTGGAGCGAACGTTTTGCCCATGTTCTCCTCCAGGAGGTGGTATGTGTGTCTCTAAAGGAGCGATGTGTTTCTGTGTGTACACAGGGGAGGTGGAGACTTGCATTGATGTGTCGGCGAAATCCGGGCTATGGTTATGTGTCAGTCGATGCAGGTGGGTGAGCTGGCTCCTCCTCTCATTTGGTCGATGGACGTCATTTCCCATGTGGTTTGCTGGAGCTACGTGCATGTGTCTTCCTTGCACATCCATGTTGGTATGTCTCTCCCCAGGTGCCTGACTGACCACGTCTTGTTCACATGGCTTGGAGTTGTTAGGAGCGTGCCAAGTATGCGTCTCTGGAGGAGGCTAAGGTGTTCCTACATGCGTTTGTTAGTGGGTACTAAGAGATGGTCTGTCTGTGTATATTGAGGGGAGGGCAGACGCATGCATGCCTTTGACACAGGTACACTCAGAGCGTCCTTTGGTTTCTGTGTTGGGGGAGGAGGAGGGTGGTTGTATTTTGAAGAGGTGGCCTCATGCCTAGTGTTTGAGGCATCGGTATGGTCCAGGGTTGGGAATGAATTGTACGTGTGTGTCCATAGGTGTGGGAGATGTGTATCTGTGTCTTAGGCAGCGTAGGCGACTTGTGGCTGTGTGTGCCTTGGAGTTCCTGGAGCTCCTGCAGTGTGTATTGTGAGAGAAGTGAGAAGTCCGTTTGTGTGTTTGGAAAGCCAGAAAGGGTGTGGGCTGTGTGTGTGTTCAGGAGTCGTGGCTTAGCTGTATTTTAGGGCTATGGCATGGCCTATGGGCTATGCATGAGACAACTGAGTCCTTGCTGGGTTTTGGGAGCCTGTACTCCTGTAGGTATTCCACATGGACCCCTGGTTGGTTGGTAGGCAGGTTGTGCATGTGTGTGGTCAGGCGCATGGTTTGTGTGTGTATAGAGTTGGAGTGTGACCAGCTAGGGTTCGTGGCCTTCCTTCATCAAGAGCAGTTGATGAGACGTCAGAGGGGGAATTCAGGGAAGGCTTTCCTCAGGACACCTGCTTCAGCAGGGAGGTGCAGACCTGTCCAACAGGGTCCATTGTTCACCTGCTCACTGAGTCGGGGTGAGCTAGTTCCTTCCATGGGGAGAGGGGAGGGGCAAGTCCAGGGGTTGGGCCGGAGTGTTGGCTGAGGAGGCTCGCCGACCCCTCCCAAGCCGTCAGTGGTGGTGCGTGTAGGGGGCATGCACAGTCCCCTGCTTTTGCTCTCAGTTCCTCGGAAGTGGCAGTTGCATTTTTCTCCTCATTTGTGCCACCTGTGCAAGCACAGAGTTCTTTCCCGTCGTTTATACTTGTGCTGTATTTCGTTCTCCAGGAGATGTTTGCCCCGGTGCACTCACTGCAGCCCCTGCAGCCACGGGTGCCCGATCCCAACCTGTCGGAGTAGGAGAGGCAGTGGAAAATGCAAGGTGAGCAGGAGGAATGTGTCTGTAAAGCTTGAGAATGTGTGTCGACTGAGGTATGTCACATCAGGGGTCGGGATGTCTGGGGATTGACACTGAGGATTAAAATGCGCATGTGTGCTCAGAAGATTCACACACGCAGCCACACAGACACACACACATTTGTGTGATGTCCCTTGCTTAGGTACCTGCAGTGGGTGTGGAGGGTCCTGCTCAGAGTGGAAGTGGATTGTGTGCCCATATGTATATGAAAGGGCACGGGAACTGGTTCCCACTAGCTTGGGATACTCAGCTCTGTGTTGGGTAACCTCAGGTGTGTAATTCGAAAGGCCTCCTGGGTTAGGGATTCACCCATCCCAGGCTGGCAAGGGAGCACACGTCGACTGGTGGCTGGGGCGGTCGGGCGCAGGGACTACCATCCTCCAAGTGCTGGCAGTGTCTGTTGAGGCGGGTGGGCTTGGGAAAGCAGTAGCGCATGCGCGAGGGCAGAGGGCGGTTTCCCAACGGTCAGCCCGCCTGGGGGCGGGCCCCGTCATGGCGAGCGGCCTTTACACTGAAGTCTGTGAAGGCCCTGGTAAGGCGTATGGGGACTCTTCACCCGTTGGGTCTGAGCCCTTGGTGTTCTTTCTCACGCTGTGGGATATCTGGGCCCTCGTCCGTGCGGGCTCATGCCAGCCTGGAGCTCAGGTCCGGAGCAGTGTTTCCACCGCAGTTTCCTGTGGTGCAGCACTGTGGGTCAGGCTGCACGAAGACTGTTGGAGTGAGTGCAGGGCCTCCAGAGGCAGGTGAATAATGTTTGTGGGCCATGAAAGCGTGTGCCATTCAAGCGTGTGGTTCTAAAGAGTAGGAAAGCCTGAAGGAAAGACTTTCCCAGTTGAAAACCCCCATTCCGTTCCCAAGAAGGAGCTCAGGTCCCTGGCAAATCAGGGAAGAGCCAAGGCCCATGATCATACGTTCATTGGCGACTTCCTTTTGAACACACACGTCTCAGTCAAGACTCACCTGCAAACGGCATGCTTGGCTCCATGGTGGGGACGACTTTCCTGAATGTGGTGCCCACCTTCTCTTTGTAGGCTGATGGAGATCCAGAATGTACATATTGAATAGGTTGTTAGGCATCTGGTGTGTCATCAGATATCCGGGGTGGTTTGGTCTGTGGATATGTGTGCATCAGGGGAGATCAGGCCTGTGGTTTTGGGAGAGTTGTTAAGGGTGAGTGTTACATGTGAAGGGTTTTGAGATGTCACAGAAGCCTGTTCAAGGAGTTGGTGTTTAGGTGTTTGTACCTTGGTGTTCAGAGGAGTATTTGGCCCGTGGTGATTTCACCCATGCGTTTGGGGATTGTGTGTGTGATGGTGGACTCGGTAGGACTATCTGCCTATGCATAAGGGCCATGTTTGTTCAGTGCCGGGGAATATACGTTTGGGTGTACAATGCGTTTATGTCATCTAATGGGGGAATGTATGGAAGGTCCATGGCTGGGACTTCAACCCAACCAAAATTGAGAGTGGGACTTGAATCAAGCTGCACCGTAGCTTGGCACTTGAACCCAGGATCCCAGGTTAGGGGCGGCATGGAACACACTGATTTTGGTTTGGCTTGGCTTGGTTTGGTTTGGTTTGTGTTATGGGCCCCATGTGGAGGTTCCCAGGCCTAGGATGGAATGCCACAGCAGTGATCTGGATGGCTGCAGCGACAAAGTCGGACCCTTAACCTTCTGCACCACAAAAGAATGACTCGAACTCCTCCTCCATCCCAGTGTCTTTTAAGTCAAAACCTGTCTCCCAGTGTCAGGACTCTTGAAGCTCAGGTTCTTCTGACTCATTGCAGAAGGAATACAGCATGAGACCGAGCAGCAGGCCACGAGGGAGGTCTTTCACATCAGACGCTTGAGAGAGAGAGAGAGAGAACGTAGGGTGGCAAGGGAGCAGAGCCGCCCCAAGAACCAAGAGAGCTCCGTTTCTATAATCCAAGGAAAAGTGGAGTGGGGAGAAGGCTGCCTTCTTCCTCATTCGGGGGCAGATGTCAAGGCTCACATCTTTCGTCCCTCCCTTTGGCCCTGTACGGTTTCCCTTGGACCGTCAACAATGCCATTTCAGTCCTGTGTATATGACCTGGAGGGTGGTACCCTGTACAATATGGCCATTCATCTCAGGTGTCCATGTAACATCCCCTTTTACCTAGTTGTGTCCACTGTCACCTAGAGGTCTGTCTTGGGTATGTGCAGAAATGCTACTTTTCAAGGGCTCTTAACTCCCTGACTTCATGCAACAGGATGTAATCTCCATCTCTGCTGTCCCATGGTTGACCTCTTGGGGCTGGGGGTTTGAGCATGCCTGACGCGTCGATGCATCCAGTGTTCCTTCAGGTTCGTGTAGATCATAGCTGGGTTGCGATCCTTGAGTGCTCATTAGCTTACCCCACTTTGCCAAACTCCATTACCCCTTGTCTTTAAGCCCGCAGTGGGGTTTTTCATGTATTTTAAGTATTCGAATCTCTCCTTATCTCTAGGATGCTTCTTTGTGTATTCGTAGCATGTTGTGTGCTTATTGGCTTTTCGGTGTCGTGATGCTTCAGGAGCTTTGTGTGTGTGTGTGTGTGTGAGTGTGTGTGTGTGTGTGTGTGTTTGTGTGTGTTTGTCTGCCTGTGTGTGTTTGTCTTTTGATGGGTTTAGGGCAAGTCCGAGATTCGTGGTGAATGTGGGAGTGGTGAATGTTGCATAGGTGGCTGTGCTTTGCTTCTGTGGTTCTGTATTTGCACGCTGGAAGGGGGGGAGTGTGAATTTATGTATATGCAGAGGGTGTATTATATGTGTATTTGGAACAAAATGCATAGGGTTTGTACGTTTCCCTATGGGTAATGTCCTGGGTGAGTGTGCGTATACTTGGGGCTTGTGGAGAGGAGTTTTGTGTATGAGTTTGTGTGTGTAGTCCAGGGGCATGGTCGTTTGGAGGCATATTTGCTGGGGGTGCGGATTTGCTTTTTTCAATATGGCCACCTTAGGCCTAAATATTTGGGGAAGTGCATGTGTGTGTTTCTTTCCGTTTTAAGTATGAGTTATGTATTCCTTTCTTGCTTGCACTGTGCAGCATGGGGACCAAGATACACATCCATGTATCCATAGGTTGTCTTCCCGTTGTTGTGTGGTGATGTAAGTACCTGGACAGAGTTCTCAATGCTGCACAGCAGGATCGGGTTGGAAATCCGACCCAACAGTTGGCATCCCTTAACCCCAAGCTCCCGATCCCTCCCACTCCCTCCCTCTGCCCCCGGGCAGCCACAAGTCCATTCTGCAAGTCTCTTATTTTCTCTTCTGTGGAAGTGTTCATTTGTGCTCTCTATTTGATCGCAGTTACATGTGATGCCGTAGGGTCTTCGTTGTTCTCCTTCTGCCTGATTTCCCTGAGGATGAGAGCCTCTAGTTCCATCCATGGGGCTGCCAATGGCTTTAGGTCAGACGTGTTCTTTGGGATGGCTGAGTAGGATGCCACTGTGTATATATAGCACATCTTCGCAATCCAGTCGTCTGTCGATGGACATTTGGGTGGTTTCCATGGCTTGGCCATTGTGAATCGTGCTGTAATGAACATGCGGGTGCATGTGTCTTTTTCAAGGAGCGTGCTGTCCGGATAGAGGCGCGAGCGTGGGATTGCTGGGTCATAGGGTAGTTCTACGTAGCGATTTCTAAAGTACCTCCATAGGGTTCGGCATAGTGGCTGTACCAGCTTCCATTCCCACCAACAGGGCAGGAGGGTTCCCTTTTCTGCGCACCCCCTGCAGCCCTTGTTATTTGGGGACTGACGAAGGATGGCCATTGTGATTGGTGTGAGGTGGCATCTCACGGTGGTTTTGATTTGCATTTCTCTAATAACCAGGGACGTTGAGCATTGTTTCATGTGCTTGTTGGCCTTCTGCATGTCTTCCTTGGAGAAATGTGTCTTCAGGTCTTTTGCGCACGTGTCCATTGGGTGGTCTGCTTTTCCGCTGCCGAGTTGTATATGTGGTGTGTACATCCTCGAGATGAAGCCATTGTGCGTTGCCCCATTTGAAACGCTTTTCTCCCACTGTGGAAGTTGTCTTTGTGTTTTGCTGCTGGCTTCCCGTGCTGTGCAAAAGCTTGTAAGTTGGACTAGGTCCCCTTGGTTTATGTTGGCTCTTAGGATTTCTGTTGCCATGGGAGAATGACGTGCGCGACCATTCCTGAGGTTGACGGGAGCGAACGTTTTGCCCATGTTCTCCTCCAGGAGGTGGTATGTGTGTCTCTAAAGGAGCGATGTGTTTCTGTGTGTACACAGGGGAGGTGGAGACTTGCATTGATGTGTCGGCGAAATCCGGGCTATGGTTATGTGTCAGTCGATGCAGGTGGGTGAGCTGGCTCCTCCTCTCATTTGGTCGATGGACGTCATTTCCCATGTGGTTTGCTGGAGCTATGTGCATGTGTCTTCCTTGCACATCCATGTTGGTATGTCTCTCCCCAGGTGCCTGACTGACCACGTCTTGTTCGCATGGCTTGGAGTTGTTAGGAGCGTGCCAAGTATGCGTCTCTGGAGGAGGCTAAGGTGTTCCTACATGCGTTTGTTAGTGGGTACTAAGAGATGGTCTGTCTGTGTATATTGAGGGGAGGGCAGACGCATGCATGCCTTTGACACAGGTACACTCAGAGCGTCCTTTGGTTTCTGTGTTGGGGGAGGAGGAGGGTGGTTGTATTTTGAAGAGGTGGCCTCATGCCTAGTGTTTGAGGCATCGGTATGGTCCAGGGTTGGGAATGAATTGTACGTGTGTGTCCATAGGTGTGGGAGATGTGTATCTGTGTCTTAGGCAGCGTAGGCGAGTTGTGGCTGTGTGTGCCTTGGAGTTCCTGGAGCTCCTGCAGTGTGTATTGTGAGAGAAGTGAGAAGTCCGTTTGTGTGTTTGGAAAGCCAGAAAGGGTGTGGGCTGTGTGTGTGTTCAGGAGTCGTGGCTTAGCTGTATTTTAGGGCTATGGCATGGCCTATGGGCTATGCATGAGACAACTGAGTCCTTGCTGGGTTTTGGGAGCCTGTACTCCTGTAGGTATTCCACATGGACCCCTGGTTGGTTGGTAGGCAGGTTGTGCATGTGTGTGGTCAGGCGCATGGTTTGTGTGTGTATAGAGTTGGAGTGTGACCAGCTAGGGTTCGTGGCCTTCCTTCATCAAGAGCAGTTGATGAGACGCCAGAGGGGGAATTCAGGGAAGGCTTTCCTCAGGACACCTGCTTCAGCAGGGAGGTGCAGACCTGTCCAACAGGGTCCATTGTTCACCTGCTCACTGAGTCGGGGTGAGCTAGTTCCTTCCATGGGGAGAGGGGAGGGGCAAGTCCAGGGGTTGGGCCGGAGTGTTGGCTGAGGAGGCTGGCCGACCCCTCCCAAGCCGTCAGTGGTGGTGCATGTAGGGGGCGTGCACTGTCCCCTGCTTTTGCTCTCTGTTCCTCGGAAGTGGCAGTTGCATTTTTCTCCTCATTTGTGCCACCTGTGCAAGCACAGAGTTCTTTCCCGTCGTTTATACTTGTGCTGTATTTCGTTCTCCAGGAGATGTTTGTCCCAGTGCAATCACTGCAGCCCCTGCAGCCAAGGGTGCCCGATCCCAACCTGTCGGAGTAGGAGAGGCAGTGGAAAATGCAAGGTGAGCAGGAGGAATGTGTCTGTAAAGCTTGAGAATGTTTGTCGACTGAGGTATGTCACATCAGGGGTCGGGATGTCTGGGGATTCACACTGAGGATTAAAATGCGCATGTGTGCTCAGAAGATTCACACACGCAGCCACACAGACACACACACATATGTGTGGTGTCCCTTGCTTAGGTACCTGCAGTGGGTCCTGCTCAGAGTGGAAGTGGATTGTGTGCCCATATGTATATGAAAGGGCATGGGAACTGGTTCCCACTAGCTTGGGATACTCAGCTCTGTGTTGGGTAACCTCTGGTGTGTAATTCGAAAGGCCTCCTGGGCTAGGGATTCACCCATCCCAGGCTGGCAAGGGAGCACACGTCGACTGGTGGCTGGGGCACTCGGGCGCAGGGACTACCTTCCTCCAAGTGCTGGCAGTGTCTGTTGAGGCGGGTGGGCTTGGGAAAGCAGTAGCGCATGCGCGAGGGCAGAGGGCGGTTTCCCAACGGTCAGCCCGCCTGGGGGCGGGCCCCGTCATGGCGAGCGGCCTTTACACTGAAGTCTGTGAAGGCCCTGGTAAGGCGTATGGGGACTCTTCACCCGTTGGGTCTGAGCCCTCGGTGTTCTTTCTCACGCTGTGGGATATCTGGGCCCTCGTCCGTGCGGGCTCATGCCAGCCTGGAGCTCAGGTCCGGAGCAGTGTTTCCACCGCAGTTTCCTGCGGTGCAGCACTGTGGGTCAGGCTGCACGAAGACTGTTGGAGTGAGTGCAGGGCCTCCAGAGGCAGGTGAATAATGTTTGTGGGCCATGAAAGCGTGTGCCATTCAAGCGTGTGGTTCTAAAGAGTAGGAAAGCCTGAAGGAAAGACTTTCCCAGTTGAAAACCCCCATTCCGTTCCCAAGAAGGAGCTCAGGTCCCTGGCAAATCAGGGAAGAGCCAAGGCCCATGATCATACGTTCATTGGCGACTTCCTTTTGAACACACACGTCTCAGTCAAGACTCACCTGCAAACGGCATGCTTGGCTCCGTGGTGGGGACGACTTTCCTGAATGTGGTGCCCACCTTCTCTTTGTAGGCTGATGGAGATCCAGAATGTACATATTGAATAGGTTGTTAGGCATCTGGTGTGTCATCAGATATCCGGGGTGGTTTGGTCTGTGGATATGTGTGCATCAGGGGAGATCAGGCTTGTGGTTTTGGGAGAGTTGTTAAGGGTGAGTGTTACGTGTGAAGGGTTTTGAGATGTCACAGAAGCCTGTTCAAGGAGTTGGTGTTTAGGTGTTTGTACCTTGGTGTTCAGAGGAGTATTTGGCCCGTGGTGATTTCACCCATGCATTTGGGGATTGTGTGTGTGATGGTGGACTTGGTAGGACTATCTGCCTATGCATAAGGGCCATGTTTGTTCAGTGCCGGGGAATATACGTTTGGGTGTACAATGCGTTTATGTCATCTAATGGGGGAATGTATGGAAGGTCCATGGCTGGGACTTCAACCCAACCAAAATTGAGAGTGGGACTTGAATCAAGCTGCACCTTAGCTTGGCACTTGAACCCAGGATCCCAGGTTAGGAGCGGCATGGAACACACTGATTTTGGTTTGGTTTGGTTTGGTTTGGTTTGGTTTGGTTTGGTTTGTGTTATGGGCCCCATGTGGAGGTTCCCAGGCCTAGGATGGAATGCCACAGCAGTGATCTGGATGGCTGCAGCGACAAAGTCGAACCCTTAAACTTCTGCACCACAAAAGAATGACTCGGACTCCTCTCCTCCATCCCAGTGTCTTTTAAGTCAAAACCTGTCTCCCAGTGTCAGGACACTTGAAGCTCAGGTTCTTCTGACTCATTGCAGAAGGAATACAGCATGAGACCGAGCAGCAGGCCACGAGGGAGGTCTTTCACATCAGACGCTTGAGAGGCAGAGAGTGAGAAAGAGAGAACGTAGGGTGGCAAGGGGGCAGAGCCGCCCCAAGAACCAAGAGAGCTCCGTTTCTATAATCCAAGGAAAAGTGGAGTGGGGAGAAGGCTGCCTTCTTCCTCATTCGGGGGCAGATGTCAAGGCTCACATCGTTCATCCCTCCCTTTGGCCCTGTATGGTTTCCCCTGGACTATCAACAATGCCATTTCAGTCCTGTATGTATGACCTGGAGGGTGGTACCCTGTACAATATGGCCATTCATCTCAGGTGTCCATGTAACATCCCCTTTTACCTAGTTGTGTCCACTGTCACCTAGAGGTCTGTCTTGGGTATGTGCAGAAATGCTACTTTTCAAGGACTCTTAACTCCCTGACTTCATGCAACAGGATGTAATCTCCATCTCTGCTGTCCCATGGTTGACGTCCTGGGGCTGGGGGTTTGAGCATGCCTGACGCGTCGATGCATCCAGTGTTCCTTCAGGTTCGTGTAGATCATAGCTGGGTTGCGATCCTTGAGTGCTCATTAGCTTACCCCACTTTGCCAAACTCCATTACCCCTTGTCTTTAAGCCCCCAGTGGGGTTTTTCATGTATTTTAAGTATTCGAATCTCTCCTTATCTCTAGGATGCTTCTTTGTGTATTCGTAGCATGTTGTGTGCTTATTGGCTTTTCGGTGTCGTGTTGCTTCAGGAGCTGTGTGTGTGTGTGTGCGTGTGCCTGTGTGTGTTTGTCTTTTGATGGGTTTAGGGCAAGTCCGAGATTCGTGGTGAATGTGGGAGTGGTGAATGTTGCATAGGTGGCTGTGCTTTGCTTCTGTGGTTCTGTATTTGCACGCTGGAAGGGGGGGAGTGTGAATTTATGTATATGCAGAGGGTGTATTATATGTGTATTTGGAACAAAATGCATAGGGTTTGTACGTTTCCCTATGGGTAATGTCCTGGGTGAGTGTGTGTATACTTGGGGCTTGTGGAGAGGAGTTGTGTGTATGAGTTTGTGTGTGTAGTCCAGGGGCATGGTCGTTTGGAGGCATATTTGCTGGGGGTGCGGATTTGCTTTTTTCAATATGGCCACTTTAGGCCTAAATATTTGGGGAAGTGCATGTGTGTGTTTCTTTCTGTTTTAAGTATGAGTTAGGTATTCCTTTCTTGCTTGCACTGTGCAGCATGGGGACCAAGATACACATCCATGTATCCATAGGTTGTCCTCCCGTTGTTGTGTGGCGATGTAAGTACCTGGACAGAGTTCTCAATGCTGCACAGCAGGATCGGGTTGGAAATCCATTCCAAGACCAATAGTTGGCATCCCTTAACCCCAAGCTCCCGATCCCTCCCACTCCCTCCCTCTGCCCCCGGGCAGCCACAAGTCCATTCTGCAAGTCTCTTATTTTCTCTTCTGTGGAAGTGTTCATTTGTGCTCTCTATTTGATCGCAGTTACATGTGATGCCGTAGGGTCTTCGTTGTTCTCCTTCTGCCTGATTTCCCTGAGGATGAGAGCCTCTAGTTCCATCCATGGGGCTGCCAATGGCTTTAGGTCAGACGTGTTCTTTGGGATGGCTGAGTAGGATGCCACTGTGTATATATAGCACATCTTCGCAATCCAGTCGTCTGTCGATGGACATTTGGGTGGTTTCCATGGCTTGGCCATTGTGAATCGTGCTGTAATGAACATGCGGGTGCATGTGTCTTTTTCAAGGAGCGTGCTGTCCGGATAGAGGCGCGAGCGTGGGATTGCTGGGTCATAGGGTAGTTCTACGTAGCGATTTCTAAGGTACCTCCATAGGGTTCGGCATAGTGGCTGTACCAGCTTCCATTCCCACCAACAGGGCAGGAGGGTTCCCTTTTCTGTGCACCCCCTGCAGCCCTTGTTATTTGGGGACTGACGAAGGATGGCCACTGTGATTGGTGTGAGGTGGCATCTCACGGTGGTTTTGATTTGCATTTCTCTAATAACCAGGGACGTTGAGCATTGTTTCATGTGCTTGTGGGCCATCTGCATGTCTTCCTTGGAGAAATGTGTCTTCAGGTCTTTTGCGCACGTGTCCATTGGGTGGTCTGCTTTTCCGCTGCCGAGTTGTATATGTGGTGTGTACGTCCTCGAGATGAAGCCATTGTGCGTTGCCCCGTTTGAAACGCTTGTCTCCCACTGTGGAAGTTGTCTTTGTGTTTTGCTGCTGGCTCCCCGTGCTGTGCAAAAGCTTGTAAGTTGGACTAGGTCCCCTTGGTTTATGTTGGCTCTTAGGATTTCTGTTGCCATGGGAGAATGACGTGCGCGACCATTCCTGAGGTTGACGGGAGCGAACGTTTTGCCCATGTTCTCCTCCAGGAGGTGGTATGTGTGTCTCTAAAGGAGCGATGTGTTTCTGTGTGTACACAGGGGAGGTGGAGACTTGCATTGATGTGTCGGCGAAATCCGGGCTATGGTTATGTGTCAGTCGATGCAGGTGGGTGAGCTGGCTCCTCCTCTCATTTGGTCGATGGACGTCATTTCCCATGTGGTTTGCTGGAGCTATGTGCATGTGTCTTCCTTGCACATCCATGTTGGTATGTCTCTCCCCAGGTGCCTGACTGACCACGTCTTGTTCGCATGGCTTGGAGTTGTTAGGAGCGTGCCAAGTATGCGTCTCTGGAGGAGGCTAAGGTGTTCCCACATGCGTTTGTTAGTGGGTACTAAGAGATGGTCTGTCTGTGTATATTGAGGGGAGGGCAGATGCATGCATGCCTTTGACACAGGTACACTCAGAGCGTCCTTTGGTTTCTGTGTTGGGGGAGGAGGAGGGTGGTTGTATTTTGAAGAGGTGGCCTCATGCCTAGTGTTTGGGGCATCGGTATGGTCCAGGGTTGGGAATGAATTGTACGTGTGTGTCCATAGGTGTGGGAGATGTGTATCTGTGTCTTAGGCAGCGTAGGCGAGTTGTGGCTGTGTGTGCCTTGGAGTTCCTGGAGCTCCTGCAGTGTGTATTGTGAGAGAAGTGAGAAGTCCGTTTGTGTGTTTGGAAAGCCAGAAAGGGTGTGGGCTGTGTGTGTGTTCAGGAGTCGTGGCTTAGCTGTATTTTAGGGCTATGGCATGGCCTATGGGCTATGCATGAGACAACTGAGTCCTTGCTGGGTTTTGGGAGCCTGTACTCCTGTTGGTATTCCACATGGACCCCTGGTTGGTTGGTAGGCAGGTTGTGCATGTG
The DNA here is from genome assembly GCF_054392235.1 of Sus scrofa. Taxonomy (NCBI): domain Eukaryota; kingdom Metazoa; phylum Chordata; class Mammalia; order Artiodactyla; family Suidae; genus Sus; species Sus scrofa. The sequence goes on along the minus strand of NC_139385.1, from coordinate 54,421,271 downwards.
TGTGGTCAGGCGCATGGTTTGTGTGTGTATAGAGTTGGAGTGTGACCAGCTAGGGTTCGTGGCCTTCCTTCATCAAGAGCAGTTGATGAGACGCCAGAGGGGGAATTCAGGGAAGGCTTTCCTCAGGACACCTGCTTCAGCAGGGAGGTGCAGACCTGTCCAACAGGGTCCATTGTTCACCTGCTCACTGAGTCGGGGTGAGCTAGTTCCTTCCATGGGGAGAGGGGAGGGGCAAGTCCAGGGGTTGGGCCGGAGTGTTGGCTGAGGAGGCTGGCCGACCCCTCCCAAGCCGTCAGTGGTGGTGCATGTAGGGGGCATGCACAGTCCCCTGCTTTTGCTCTCTGTTCCTCGGAAGTGGCAGTTGCATTTTTCTCCTCATTTGTGCCACCTGTGCAAGCACAGAGTTCTTTCCCGTCGTTTATACTTGTGCTGTATTTCGTTCTCCAGGAGATGTTTGTCCCAGTGCAATCACTGCAGCCCCTGCAGCCAAGGGTGCCCGATCCCAACCTGTCGGAGTAGGAGAGGCAGTGGAAAATGCAAGGTGAGCAGGAGGAATGTGTCTGTAAAGCTTGAGAATGTGTGTCGACTGAGGTATGTCACATCAGGGGTCGGGATGTCTGGGGATTGACACTGAGGATTAAAATGCGCATGTGTGCTCAGAAGATTCACACACGCAGCCATCAGATACACACACATATGTGTGGTGTCCCTTGCTTAGGTACCTGCAGTGGGTGTGGAGGGTCCTGCTCAGAGTGGAAGTGGATTGTGTGCCCATATGTATATGAAAGGGCATGGGAACTGGTTCCCACTAGCTTGGGATACTCAGCTCTGTGTTGGGTAACCTCAGGTGTGTAATTCGAAAGGCCTCCTGGGCTAGGGATTCACCCATCCCAGGCTGGCAAGGGAGCACACGTCGACTGGTGGCTGGGGCACTCGGGCGCAGGGACTACCTTCCTCCAAGTGCTGGCAGTGTCTGTTGAGGCGGGTGGGCTTGGGAAAGCAGTAGCGCATGCGCGAGGGCAGAGGGCGGTTTCCCAACGGTCAGCCCGCCTGGGGGCGGGCCCCGTCATGGCGAGCGGCCTTTACACTGAAGTCTGTGAAGGCCCTGGTAAGGCGTATGGGGACTCTTCACCCGTTGGGTCTGAGCCCTCGGTGTTCTTTCTCACGCTGTGGGATATCTGGGCCCTCGTCCGTGCGGGCTCATGCCAGCCTGGAGCTCAGGTCCGGAGCAGTGTTTCCACCGCAGTTTCCTGCGGTGCAGCACTGTGGGTCAGGCTGCACAAAGACTGGAGTGAGTGCAGGGCCTCCAGAGGCAGGTGAATAATGTTTGTGGGCCATGAAAGCGTGTGCCATTCAAGCGTGTGGTTCTAAAGAGTAGGAAAGCCTGAAGGAAAGACTTTCCCAGTTGAAAACCCCCATTCCGTTCCCAAGAAGGAGCTCAGGTCCCTGGCAAATCAGGGAAGAGCCAAGGCCCATGATCATACGTTCATTGGCGACTTCCTTTTGAACACACACGTCTCAGTCAAGACTCACCTGCAAACGGCATGCTTGGCTCCATGGTGGGGACGACGTTCCTGAATGTGGTGCCCACCTTCTCTTTGTAGGCTGATGGAGATCCAGAATGTACATATTGAATAGGTTGTTAGGCATCTGGTGTGTCATCAGATATCCGGGGTGGTTTGGTCTGTGGATATGTGTGCATCAGGGGAGATCAGGCCTGTGGTTTTGGGAGAGTTGTTAAGGGTGAGTGTTACATGTGAAGGGTTTTGAGATGTCACAGAAGCCTGTTCAAGGAGTTGGTGTTTAGGTGTTTGTACCTTGGTGTTCAGAGGAGTATTTGGCCCGTGGTGATTTCACCCATGCGTTTGGGGATTGTGTGTGTGATGGTGGACTTGGTAGGACTATCTGCCTATGCATAAGGGCCATGTTTGTTCAGTGCCGGGGAATATACGTTTGGGTGTACAATGCGTTTATGTCATCTAATGGGGGAATGTATGGAAGGTCCATGGCTGGGACTTCAACCCAACCAAAATTGAGAGTGGGACTTGAATCAAGCTGCACCGTAGCTTGGCACTTGAACCCAGGATCCCAGGTTAGGGGCGGCATGGAACACACTGATTTTGGTTTGGCTTGGCTTGGTTTGGTTTGGTTTGTGTTATGGGCCCCATGTGGAGGTTCCCAGGCCTAGGATGGAATGCCACAGCAGTGATCTGGATGGCTGCAGCGACAAAGTCGGACCCTTAACCTTCTGCACCACAAAAGAATGACTCGAACTCCTCCTCCATCCCACTGTCTTTTAAGTCAAAACCTGTCTCCCAGTGTCAGGACTCATGAAGCTCAGGTTCTTCTGACTCATTGCAGAAGGAATACAGCATGAGACCGAGCAGCAGGCCACGAGGGAGGTCTTTCACATCAGACGCTTGAGAGAGAGAGAGAGAGAGAACGTAGGGTGGCAAGGGGGCAGAGCCGCCCCAAGAACCAAGAGAGCTCCGTTTCTATAATCCAAGGAAAAGTGGAGTGGGGAGAAGGCTGCCTTCTTCCTCATTCGGGGGCAGATGTCAAGGCTCACATCTTTCGTTCCTCCCTTTGGCCCTGTACGGTTTCCCTTGGACCGTCAACAATGCCATTTCAGTCCTGTGTGTATGACCTGGAGGGTGGTACCCTGTACAATATGGCCATTCATCTCAGGTGTCCATGTAACATCCCCTTTTACCTAGTTGTGTCCACTGTCACCTAGAGGTCTGTCTTGGGTATGTGCAGAAATGCTACTTTTCAAGGGCTCTTAACTCCCTGACTTCATGCAACAGGATGTAATCTCCATCTCTGCTGTCCCATGGTTGACCTCTTGGGGCTGGGGGCTTGAGCATGCCTGACGCGTCGATGCATCCAGTGTTCCTTCAGGTTCGTGTAGATCATAGCTGGGTTGCGATCCTTGAGTGCTCATTAGCTTACCCCACTTTGCCAAACTCCATTACCCCTTGTCTTTAAGCCCGCAGTGGGGTTTTTCATGTATTTTAAGTATTCGAATCTCTCCTTATCTCTAGGATGCTTCTTTGTGTATTCGTAGCATGTTGTGTGCTTATTGGCTTTTCGGTGTCGTGTTGCTTCAGGAGCTGTGTGTGTTTGTGTGCGTGTGCCTGTGTGTGTTTGTCTTTTGATGGGTTTAGGGCAAGTCCGAGATTCGTGGTGAATGTGGGAGTGGTGAATGTTGCATAGGTGGCTGTGCTTTGCTTCTGTGGTTCTGTATTTGCACGCTGGAAGGGGGGGAGTGTGAATTTATGTATATGCAGAGGGTGTATTATATGTGTATTTGGAACAAAATGCATAGGGTTTGTACGTTTCCCTATGGGTAATGTCCTGGGTGAGTGTGCGTATACTTGGGGCTTGTGGAGAGGAGTTGTGTGTATGAGTTTGTGTGTGTAGTCCAGGGGCATGGTCGTTTGGAGGCATATTTGCTGGGGGTGCGGATTTGCTTTTTTCAATATGGCCACTTTAGGCCTAAATATTTGGGGAAGTGCATGTGTGTGTTTCTTTCCGTTTTAAGTATGAGTTAGGTATTCCTTTCTTGCTTGCACTGTGCAGCATGGGGACCAAGATACACATCCATGTATCCATAGGTTGTCCTCCCGTTGTTGTGTGGCGATGTAAGTACCTGGACAGAGTTCTCAATGCTGCACAGCAGGAACGGGTTGGAAATCCATTCCAAGACCAATAGTTGGCATCCCTTAACCCCAAGCTCCCGATCCCTCCCACTCCCTCCCTCTGCCCCCGGGCAGCCACAAGTCCATTCTGCAAGTCTCTTATTTTCTCTTCTGTGGAAGTGTTCATTTGTGCTCTCTATTTGATCGCAGTTACATGTGATGCCGTAGGGTCTTCGTTGTTCTCCTTCTGCCTGATTTCCCTGAGGATGAGAGCCTCTAGTTCCATCCATGGGGCTGCCAATGGCTTTAGGTCAGACGTGTTCTTTGGGATGGCTGAGTAGGATGCCACTGTGTATATATAGCACATCTTCGCAATCCAGTCGTCTGTCGATGGACATTTGGGTGGTTTCCATGGCTTGGCCATTGTGAATCGTGCTGTAATGAACATGCGGGTGCATGTGTCTTTTTCAAGGAGCGTGCTGTCCGGATAGAGGCGCGAGCGTGGGATTGCTGGGTCATAGGGTAGTTCTACGTAGTGATTTCTAAGGTACCTCCATAGGGTTCGGCATAGTGGCTGTACCAGCTTCCATTCCCACCAACAGGGCAGGAGGGTTCCCTTTTCTGCGCACCCCCTGCAGCCCTTGTTATTTGGGGAATGACGAAGGATGGCCATTGTGATTGGTGTGAGGTGGCATCTCACGGTGGTTTTGATTTGCATTTCTCTAATAACCAGGGACGTTGAGCATTGTTTCATGTGCTTGTTGGCCATCTGCATGTCTTCCTTGGAGAAATGTGTCTTCAGGTCTTTTGCGCACGTGTCCATTGGGTGGTCTGCTTTTCCGCTGCCGAGTTGTATATGTGGTGTGTACGTCCTCGAGATGAAGCCATTGTGCGTTGCCCCGTTTGAAACGCTTGTCTCCCACTGTGGAAGTTGTCTTTGTGTTTTGCTGCTGGCTCCCCGTGCTGTGCAAAAGCTTGTAAGTTGGACTAGGTCCCCTTGGTTTATGTTGGCTCTTAGGATTTCTGTTGCCATGGGAGAATGACGTGCGCGACCATTCCTGAGGTTGACGGGAGCGAACGTTTTGCCCATGTTCTCCTCCAGGAGGTGGTATGTGTGTCTCTAAAGGAGCGATGTGTTTCTGTGTGTACACAGGGGAGGTGGAGACTTGCATTGATGTGTCGGCGAAATCCGGGCTATGGTTATGTGTCAGTCGATGCAGGTGGGTGAGCTGGCTCCTCCTCTCATTTGGTCGATGGTCGGCATTTCCCATGTGGTTTGCTGGAGCTATGTGCATGTGTCTTCCTTGCACATCCATGTTGGTATGTCTCTCCCCAGGTGCCTGACTGACCACGTCTTGTTCGCATGGCTTGGAGTTGTTAGGAGCGTGCCAAGTATGCGTCTCTGGAGGAGGCTAAGGTGTTCCCACATGCGTTTGTTAGTGGGTACTAAGAGATGGTCTGTCTGTGTATATTGAGGGGAGGGCAGATGCATGCATGCCTTTGACACAGGTACACTCAGAGCGTCCTTTGGTTTCTGTGTTGGGGGAGGAGGAGGGTGGTTGTATTTTGAAGAGGTGGCCTCATGCCTAGTGTTTGGGGCATCGGTATGGTCCAGGGTTGGGAATGAATTGTACGTGTGTGTCCATAGGTGTGGGAGATGTGTATCTGTGTCTTAGGCAGCGTAGGCGACTTGTGGCTGTGTGTGCCTTGGAGTTCCTGGAGCTCCTGCAGTGTGTATTGTGAGAGAAGTGAGAAGTCCGTTTGTGTGTTTGGAAAGCCAGAAAGGGTGTGGGCTGTGTGTGTGTTCAGGAGTCGTGGCTTAGCTGCATTTTAGGGCTATGGCATGGCCTATGGGCTATGCATGAGACAACTGAGTCCTTGCTGGGTTTTGGGAGCCTGTACTCCTGTAGGTATTCCACATGGACCCCTGGTTGGTTGGTAGGCAGGTTGTGCATGTGTGTGGTCAGGCGCATGGTTTGTGTGTGTATAGAGTTGGAGTGTGACCAGCTAGGGTTCGTGGCCTTCCTTCATCAAGAGCAGTTGATGAGACGCCAGAGGGGGAATTCAGGGAAGGCTTTCCTCAGGACACCTGCTTCAGCAGGGAGGTGCAGACCTGTCCAACAGGGTCCATTGTTCACCTGCTCACTGAGTCGGGGTGAGCTAGTTCCTTCCATGGGGAGAGGGGAGGGGCAAGTCCAGGGGTTGGGCCGGAGTGTTGGCTGAGGAGGCTGGCCGACCCCTCCCAAGCCGTCAGTGGTGGTGCGTGTAGGGGGCATGCACAGTCCCCTGCTTTTGCTCTCTGTTCCTCGGAAGTGGCAGTTGCATTTTTCTCCTCATTTGTGCCACCTGTGCAAGCACAGAGTTCTTTCCCGTCGTTTATACTTGTGCTGTATTTCGTTCTCCAGGAGATGTTTGTCCCAGTGCAATCACTGCAGCCCCTGCAGCCAAGGGTGCCAGATCCCAACCTGTCGGAGTAGGAGAGGCAGTGGAAAATGCAAGGTGAGCAGGAGGAATGTGTCTGTAAAGCTTGAGAATGTGTGTCGACTGAGGTATGTCACATCAGGGGTCGGGATGTCTGGGGATTGACACTGAGGATTAAAATGCGCATGTGTGCTCAGAAGATTCACACACGCAGCCACACAGACACACACACATATGTGTGGTGTCCCTTGCTTAGGTACCTGCAGTGGGTGTGGAGTGTCCTGCTCAGAGTGGAAGTGGATTGTGTGCCCATATGTATATGAAAGGGCATGGGAACTGGTTCCCACTAGCTTGGGATACTCAGCTCTGTGTTGGGTAACCTCAGGTGTGTAATTCGAAAGGCCTCCTGGGCTAGGGATTCACCCATCCCAGGCTGGCAAGGGAGCACACGTCGACTGGTGGCTGGGGCACTCGGGCGCAGGGACTACCTTCCTCCAAGTGCTCGCAGTGTCTGTTGAGGCGGGTGGGCTTGGGAAAGCCGTAGCGCATGCGCGAGGGCAGAGGGCGGTTTCCCAATGGTCAGCCCCCCTGGGGGCCAGCCCCGTCATGGCGAGCGGCCTTTACACTGAAGTCTGTGAAGGCCCTGGTAAGGCGTATGGGGACTCTTCACCCGTTGGGTCTGAGCCCTCGGTGTTCTTTCTCACGCTGTGGGATATCTGGGCCCTCGTCCGTGCAGGCTCATGCCAGCCTGGAGCTCAGGTCCGGAGCAGTGTTTCCACCGCAGTTTCCTGCGGTGTAGCACTGTGGGTCAGGCTGCACGAAGACTGGAGTGAGTGCAGGGCCTCCAGAGGCAGGTGAATAATGTTTGTGGGCCATGAAAGCGTGTGCCATTCAAGCGTGTGGTTCTAAAGAGTAGGAAAGCCTGAAGGAAAGACTTTCCCAGTTGAAAACCCCCATTCCGTTCCCAAGAAGGAGCTCAGGTCCCTGGCAAATCAGGGAAGAGCCAAGGCCCATGATCATACGTTCATTGGCGACTTCCTTTTGAACACACACGTCTCAGTCAAGACTCACCTGCAAACGGCATGCTTGGCTCCATGGTGGGGACGACTTTCCTGAATGTGGTGCCCACCTTCTCTTTGTAGGCTGATGGAGATCCAGAATGTACATATTGAATAGGTTGTTAGGCATCTGGTGTGTCATCAGATATCCGGGGTGGTTTGGTCTGTGGATATGTGTGCATCAGGGGAGATCAGGCCTGTGGTTTTGGGAGAGTTGTTAAGGGTGAGTGTTACATGTGAAGGATTTTGAGATGTCACAGAAGCCTGTTCAAGGAGTTGGTGTTTAGGTGTTTGTACCTTGGTGTTCAGAGGAGTATTTGGCCCGTGGTGATTTCACCCATGCGTTTGGGGATTGTGTGTGTGATGGTGGACTTGGTAGGACTATCTGCCTATGCATGAGGGCCATGTTTGTTCAGTGCCGGGGAATAAACGTTTGGGTGTACAATGCGTTTATGTCATCTAATGGGGGAATGTATGGAAGGTCCATGGCTGGGACTTCAACCCAACCAAAATTGAGAGTGGGACTTGAATCAAGCTGCACCGTAGCTTGGCACTTGAACCCAGGATCCCAAGTTAGGGGCGGCATGGAACACACTGATTTTGGTTTGGCTTGGCTTGGTTTGGTTTGGTTTATGTTATGGGCCCCATGTGGAGGTTCCCAGGCCTAGGATGGAATGCCACAGCAGTGATCTGGATGGCTGCAGCGACAAAGTCGGACCCTTAACCTTCTGCACCACAAAAGAATGACTCGAACTCCTCCTCCATCCCACTGTCTTTTAAGTCAAAACCTGTCTCCCAGTGTCAGGACTCTTGAAGCTCAGGTTCTTCTGACTCATTGCAGAAGGAATACAGCATGAGACCGAGCAGCAGGCCACGAGGGAGGTCTTTCACCTCAGACGCTTGATAGAGAGAGAGAGAGAGAACGTAGGGTGGCAAGGGGGCAGAGCCGCCCCAAGAACCAAGAGAGCTCCGTTTCTATAATCCAAGGAAAAGTGGAGTGGGGAGAAGGCTGCCTTCTTCCTCATTCGGGGGCAGATGTCAAGGCTCACATCTTTCGTCCCTCCCTTTGGCCCTGTACGGTTTCCCTTGGACCGTCAACAATGCCATTTCAGTCCTGTGTGTATGACCTGGTGGGTGGTACCCTGTACAATATGGCCATTCATCTCAGGTGTCCATGTAACATCCCCTTTTACCTAGTTGTGTCCACTGTCACCTAGAGGTCTGTCTTGGGTATGTGCAGAAATGCTACTTTTCAAGGGCTCTTAACTCCCTGACTTCATGCAACAGGATGTAATCTCCATCTCTGCTGTCCCATGGTTGACCTCTTGGGGCTGGGGGCTTGAGCATGCCTGACGCGTCGATGCATCCAGTGTTCCTTCAGGTTCGTGTAGATCATAGCTGGGTTGCGATCCTTGAGTGCTCATTAGCTTACCCCACTTTGCCAAACTCCATTACCCCTTGTCTTTAAGCCCCCAGTGGGGTTTTTCATGTATTTTAAGTATTCGAATCTCTCCTTATCTCTAGGATGCTTCTTTGTGTATTTGTAGCATGTTGTGTGCTTATTGGCTTTTCGGTGTCGTGTTGCTTCAGGAGCTGTGTGTGTGTGTGTGCGTGTGCCTGTGTGTGTTTGTCTTTTGATGGGTTTAGGGCAAGTCCGAGATTCGTGGTGAATGTGGGAGTGGTGAATGTTGCATAGGTGGCTGTGCTTTGCTTCTGTGGTTCTGTATTTGCACGCTGGAAGGGGGGGAGTGTGAATTTATGTATATGCAGAGGGTGTATTATATGTGTATTTGGAACAAAATGCATAGGGGTTGTACGTTTCCCTATGGGTAATGTCCTGGGTGAGTGTGCGTATACTTGGGGCTTGTGGAGAGGAGTTGTGTGTATGAGTTTGTGTGTGTAGTCCAGGGGCATGGTCGTTTGGAGGCATATTTGCTGGGGGTGCGGATTTGCTTTTTTCAATATGGCCACTTTAGGCCTAAATATTTGGGGAAGTGCATGTGTGTGTTTCTTTCCGTTTTAAGTATGAGTTAGGTATCCTTTCTTGCTTGCACTGTGCAGCATGGGGACCAAGATACACATCCATGTATCCATAGGTTGTCCTCCCGTTGTTGTGTGGCGATGTAAGTACCTGGACAGAGTTCTCAATGCTGCACAGCAGGATCGGGTTGGAAATCCATTCCAAGACCAATAGTTGGCATCCCTTAACCCCAAGCTCCCGATCCCTCCCACTCCCTCCCTCTGCCCCCGGGCAGCCACAAGTCCATTCTGCAAGTCTCTTATTTTCTCTTCTGTGGAAGTGTTCATTTGTGCTCTCTATTTGATCGCAGTTACATGTGATGCCGTAGGGTCTTCGTTGTTCTCCTTCTGCCTGATTTCCCTGAGGATGAGAGCCTCTAGTTCCATCCATGGGGCTGCCAATGGCTTTAGGTCAGACGTGTTCTTTGGGATGGCTGAGTAGGATTCCACTGTGTATATATAGCACATCTTCGCAATCCAGTCGTCTGTCGATGGACATTTGGGTGGTTTCCATGGCTTGGCCATTGTGAATCGTGCTGTAATGAACATGCGGGTGCATGTGTCTTTTTCAAGGAGCGTGCTGTCCGGATAGAGGCGCGAGCGTGGGATTGCTGGGTCATAGGGTAGTTCTACGTAGCGATTTCTAAGGTACCTCCATAGGGTTCGGCATAGTGGCTGTACCAGCTTCCATTCCCACCAACAGGGCAGGAGGGTTCCCTTTTCTGCGCACCCCCTGCAGCCCTTGTTATTTGGGGACTGACGAAGGATGGCCATTGTGATTGGTGTGTGGTGGCATCTCACGGTGGTTTTGATTTGCATTTCTCTAATAACCAGGGACGTTGAGCATTGTTTCATGTGCTTGTTGGCCATCTGCATGTCTTCCTTGGAGAAATGTGTCTTCAGGTCTTTTGCGCACGTGTCCATTGGATGGTCTGCTTTTCCGCTGCCGAGTTGTATATGTGGTGTGTACGTCCTCGAGATGAAGCCATTGTGCGTTGCCCCGTTTGAAACGCTTGTCTCCCACTGTGGAAGTTGTCTTTGTGTTTTGCTGCTCCCCGTGCTGTGCAAAAGCTTGTAAGTTGGACTAGGTCCCCTTGGTTTATGTTGGCTCTTAGGATTTCTGTTGCCATGGGAGAATGACGTGCGCGACCATTCCTGAGGTTGACGGGAGCGAACGTTTTGCCCATGTTCTCCTCCAGGAGGTGGTATGTGTGTCTCTAAAGGAGCGATGTGTTTCTGTGTGTACACAGGGGAGGTGGAGACTTGCATTGATGTGTCGGCGAAATCCGGGCTATGGTTATGTGTCAGTCGATGCAGGTGGGTGAGCTGGCTCCTCCTCTCATTTGGTCGATGGTCGTCATTTCCCATGTGGTTTGCTGGAGCTATGTGCATGTGTCTTCCTTGCACATCCATGTTGGTATGTCTCTCCCCAGGTGCCTGACTGACCACGTCTTGTTCGCATGGCTTGGAGTTGTTAGGAGCGTGCCAAGTATGCGTCTCTGGAGGAGGCTAAGGTGTTCCCACATGCGTTTGTTAGTGGGTACTAAGAGATGGTCTGTCTGTGTATATTGAGGGGAGGGCAGATGCATGCATGCCTTTGACACAGGTACACTCAGAGCGTCCTTTGGTTTCTGTGTTGGGGGAGGAGGAGGGTGGTTGTATTTTGAAGAGGTGGCCTCATGCCTAGTGTTTGGGGCATCGGTATGGTCCAGGGTTGGGAATGAATTGTACGTGTGTGTCCATAGGTGTGGGAGATGTGTATCTGTGTCTTAGGCAGCGTAGGCGAGTTGTGGCTGTGTGTGCCTTGGAGTTCCTGGAGCTCCTGCAGTGTGTATTGTGAGAGAAGTGAGAGGTCCGTTAGTGTGTTTCGAAAGCCAGAAAGGGTGTGGGCTGTGTGTGTGTTCAGGAGTCGTGGCTTAGCTGTATTTTAGGGCTATGGCATGGCCTATGGGCTATGCATGAGACAACTGAGTCCTTGCTGGGTTTTGGGAGCCTGTACTCCTGTAGGTATTCCACATGGACCCCTGGTTGGTTGGTAGGCAGGTTGTGCATGTGTGTGGTCAGGCGCATGGTTTGTGTGTGTATAGAGTTGGAGTGTGACCAGCTAGGGTTCGTGGCCTTCCTTCATCAAGAGCAGTTGATGAGACGCCAGAGGGGGAATTCAGGGAAGGCTTTCCTCAGGACACCTGCTTCAGCAGGGAGGTGCAGACCTGTCCAACAGGGTCCATTGTTCACCTGCTCACTGAGTCGGGGTGCGCTAGTTCCTTCCATGGGGAGAGGGGAGGGGCAAGTCCAGGGGTTGGGCCGGAGTGTTGGCTGAGGAGGCTCGCCGACCCCTCCCAAGCCGTCAGTGGTGGTGCATGTAGGGGGCGTGCACAGTCCCCTGCTTTTGCTCTCTGTTCCTCGGAAGTGGCAGTTGCATTTTTCTCCTCATTTGTGCCACCTGTGCAAGCACAGAGTTCTTTCCCGTCGTTTATACTTGTGCTGTATTTCGTTCTCCAGGAGATGTTTGCCCCGGTGCACTCACTGCAGCCCCTGCAGCCAAGGGTGCCCGATCCCAACCTGTCGGAGTAGGAGAGGCAGTGGAAAATGCAAGGTGAGCAGGAGGAATGTGTCTGTAAAGCTTGAGAATGTGTGTCGACTGAGGTATGTCACATCAGGGGTCGGGATGTCTGGGGATTCACACTGAGGATTAACATGCACATGTGTGCTCAGAAGATTCACACACGCAGCCACACAGACACACACACATATGTGTGATGTCCCTTGCTTTGGTACCTGCAGTGGGTGTGGAGGGTCCTGCTCAGAGTGGAAGTGGATTGTGTGCCCATATGTATATGAAAGGGCACGGGAACTGGTTCCCACTAGCTTGGGATACTCAGCTCTGTGTTGGGTAACCTCAGGTGTGTAATTCGAAAGGCCTCCTGGGCTAGGGATTCACCCATCCCAGGCTGGCAAGGGAGCACACGTCGACTGGTGGCTGGGGCACTCGGGCGCAGGGACTACCTTCCTCCAAGTGCTGGCAGTGTCTGTTGTGGCGGGTGGGCTTGGGAAAGCCGTAGCGCATGCGCGAGGGCAGAGGGCAGTTTCCCAACGGTCAGCCCCCCTGGGGGCCGGCCCCGTCATGGCGAGCGGCCTTTACACTGAAGTCTGTGAAGGCCCTGGTAAGGCGTATGGGGACTCTTCACCCGTTGGGTCTGAGCCCTCGGTGTTCTTTCTCACGCTGTGGGATATCTGGGCCCTCGTCCGTGCGGGCTCATGCCAGCCTGGAGCTCAGGTCCGGAGCAGTGTTTCCACCGCAGTTTCCTGCGGTGTAGCACTGTGGGTCAGGCTGCACGAAGACTGGAGTGAGTGCAGGGCCTCCAGAGGCAGGTGAATAATGTTTGTGGGCCATGAAAGCGTGTGCCATTCAAGCGTGTGGTTCTAAAGAGTAGGAAAGCCTGAAGGAAAGACTTTCCCAGTTGAAAACCCCCATTCCGTTCCCAAGAAGGAGCTCAGGACCCTGGCAAATCAGGGAAGAGCCAAGGCCCATGATCATACGTTCATTGGCGACTTCCTTTTGAACACACACGTCTCAGTCAAGACTCACCTGCAAACGGCATGCTTGGCTCCATGGTGGGGACGACTTTCCTGAATGTGGTGCCCACCTTCTCTTTGTAGGCTGATGGAGATCCAGAATGTACATATTGAATAGGTTGTTAGGCATCTGGTGTGTCATCAGATATCCGGGGTGGTTTGGTCTGTGGATATGTGTGCATCAGGGGAGATCAGGCCTGTGGTTTTGGGAGAGTTGTTAAGGGTGAGTGTTACATGTGAAGGATTTTGAGATGTCACAGAAGCCTGTTCAAGGAGTTGGTGTTTAGGTGTTTGTACCTTGGTGTTCAGAGGAGTATTTGGCCCGTGGTGATTTCACCCATGCGTTTGGGGATTGTGTGTGTGATGGTGGACTTGGTAGGACTATCTGCCTATGCATGAGGGCCATGTTTGTTCAGTGCCGGGGAATAAACGTTTGGGTGTACAATGCGTTTATGTCATCTAATGGGGGAATGTATGGAAGGTCCATGGCTGGGACTTCAACCCAACCAAAATTTAGAGTGGGACTTGAATCAAGCTGCACCGTAGCTTGGCACTTGAACCCAGGATCCCAAGTTAGGGGCGGCATGGAACACACTGATTTTGGTTTGGCTTGGCTTGGTTTGGTTTGGTTTATGTTATGGGCCCCATGTGGAGGTTCCCAGGCCTAGGATGGAATGCCACAGCAGTGATCTGGATGGCTGCAGCGACAAAGTCGGACCCTTAACCTTCTGCACCACAAAAGAATGACTCGAACTCCTCCTCCATCCCACTGTCTTTTAAGTCAAAACCTGTCTCCCAGTGTCAGGACTCTTGAAGCTCAGGTTCTTCTGACTCATTGCAGAAGGAATACAGCATGAGACCGAGCAGCAGGCCACGAGGGAGGTCTTTCACATCAGACGCTTGATAGAGAGAGAGAGAGAGAACGTAGGGTGGCAAGGGGGCAGAGCCGCCCCAAGAACCAAGAGAGCTCCGTTTCTATAATCCAAGGAAAAGTGGAGTGGGGAGAAGGCTGCCTTCTTCCTCATTCGGGGGCAGATGTCAAGGCTCACATCTTTCGTCCCTCCCTTTGGCCCTGTACGGTTTCCCTTGGACCGTCAACAATGCCATTTCAGTCCTGTGTGTATGACCTGGTGGGTGGTACCCTGTACAATATGGCCATTCATCTCAGGTGTCCATGTAACATCCCCTTTTACCTAGTTGTGTCCACTGTCACCTAGAGGTCTGTCTTGGGTATGTGCAGAAATGCTACTTTTCAAGGGCTCTTAACTCCCTGACTTCATGCAACAGGATGTAATCTCCATCTCTGCTGTCCCATGGTTGACCTCTTGGGGCTGGGGGCTTGAGCATGCCTGACGCGTCGATGCATCCAGTGTTCCTTCAGGTTCGTGTAGATCATAGCTGGGTTGCGATCCTTGAGTGCTCATTAGCTTACCCCACTTTGCCAAACTCCATTACCCCTTGTCTTTAAGCCCCCAGTGGGGTTTTTCATGTATTTTAAGTATTCGAATCTCTCCTTATCTCTAGGATGCTTCTTTGTGTATTTGTAGCATGTTGTGTGCTTATTGGCTTTTCGGTGTCGTGTTGCTTCAGGAGCTGTGTGTGTGTGTGTGCGTGTGCCTGTGTGTGTTTGTCTTTTGATGGGTTTAGGGCAAGTCCGAGATTCGTGGTGAATGTGGGAGTGGTGAATGTTGCATAGGTGGCTGTGCTTTGCTTCTGTGGTTCTGTATTTGCACGCTGGAAGGGGGGGAGTGTGAATTTATGTATATGCAGAGGGTGTATTATATGTGTATTTGGAACAAAATGCATAGGGGTTGTACGTTTCCCTATGGGTAATGTCCTGGGTGAGTGTGCGTATACTTGGGGCTTGTGGAGAGGAGTTGTGTGTATGAGTTTGTGTGTGTAGTCCAGGGGCATGGTCGTTTGGAGGCATATTTGCTGGGGGTGCGGATTTGCTTTTTTCAATATGGCCACTTTAGGCCTAAATATTTGGGGAAGTGCATGTGTGTGTTTCTTTCCGTTTTAAGTATGAGTTAGGTATCCTTTCTTGCTTGCACTGTGCAGCATGGGGACCAAGATACACATCCATGTATCCATAGGTTGTCCTCCCGTTGTTGTGTGGTGATGTAAGTACCTGGACAGAGTTCTCAATGCTGCACAGCAGGATCGGGTTGGAAATCCATTCCAAGACCAATAGTTGGCATCCCTTAACCCCAAGCTCCCGATCCCTCCCACTCCCTCCCTCTGCCCCCGGGCAGCCACAAGTCCATTCTGCAAGTCTCTTATTTTCTCTTCTGTGGAAGTGTTCATTTGTGCTCTCTATTTGATCGCAGTTACATGTGATGCCGTAGGGTCTTCGTTGTTCTCCTTCTGCCTGATTTCCCTGAGGATGAGAGCCTCTAGTTCCATCCATGGGGCTGCCAATGGCTTTAGGTCAGACGTGTTCTTTGGGATGGCTGAGTAGGATTCCACTGTGTATATATAGCACATCTTCGCAATCCAGTCGTCTGTCGATGGACATTTGGGTGGTTTCCATGGCTTGGCCATTGTGAATCGTGCTGTAATGAACATGCGGGTGCATGTGTCTTTTTCAAGGAGCGTGCTGTCCGGATAGAGGCGCGAGCGTGGGATTGCTGGGTCATAGGGTAGTTCTACGTAGCGATTTCTAAGGTACCTCCATAGGGTTCGGCATAGTGGCTGTACCAGCTTCCATTCCCACCAACAGGGCAGGAGGGTTCCCTTTTCTGCGCACCCCCTGCAGCCCTTGTTATTTGGGGACTGACGAAGGATGGCCATTGTGATTGGTGTGTGGTGGCATCTCACGGTGGTTTTGATTTGCATTTCTCTAATAACCAGGGACGTTGAGCATTGTTTCATGTGCTTGTTGGCCATCTGCATGTCTTCCTTGGAGAAATGTGTCTTCAGGTCTTTTGCGCACGTGTCCATTGGATGGTCTGCTTTTCCGCTGCCGAGTTGTATATGTGGTGTGTACGTCCTCGAGATGAAGCCATTGTGCGTTGCCCCGTTTGAAACGCTTGTCTCCCACTGTGGAAGTTGTCTTTGTGTTTTGCTGCTCCCCGTGCTGTGCAAAAGCTTGTAAGTTGGACTAGGTCCCCTTGGTTTATGTTGGCTCTTAGGATTTCTGTTGCCATGGGAGAATGACGTGCGCGACCATTCCTGAGGTTGACGGGAGCGAACGTTTTGCCCATGTTCTCCTCCAGGAGGTGGTATGTGTGTCTCTAAAGGAGCGATGTGTTTCTGTGTGTACACAGGGGAGGTGGAGACTTGCATTGATGTGTCGGCGAAATCCGGGCTATGGTTATGTGTCAGTCGATGCAGGTGGGTGAGCTGGCTCCTCCTCTCATTTGGTCGATGGTCGTCATTTCCCATGTGGTTTGCTGGAGCTATGTGCATGTGTCTTCCTTGCACATTCATGTTGGTATGTCTCTCCCCAGGTGCCTGACTGACCACGTCTTGTTCGCATGGCTTGGAGTTGTTAGGAGCGTGCCAAGTATGCGTCTCTGGAGGAGGCTAAGGTGTTCCTACATGCGTTTGTTAGTGGGTACTAAGAGATGGTCTGTCTGTGTATATTGAGGGGAGGGCAGATGCATGCATGCCTTTGACACAGGTACACTCAGAGCGTCCTTTGGTTTCTGTGTTGGGGGAGGAGGAGGGTGGTTGTATTTTGAAGAGGTGGCCTCATGCCTAGTGTTTGGGGCATCGGTATGGTCCAGGGTTGGGAATGAATTGTACGTGTGTGTCCATAGGTGTGGGAGATGTGTATCTGTGTCTTAGGCAGCGTAGGCGACTTGTGGCTGTGTGTGCCTTGGAGTTCCTGGAGCTCCTGCAGTGTGTATTGTGAGAGAAGTGAGAGGTCCGTTAGTGTGTTTGGAAAGCCAGAAAGGGTGTGGGCTGTGTGTGTGTTCAGGAGTCGTGGCTTAGCTGTATTTTAGGGCTATGGCATGGCCTATGGGCTATGCATGAGACAACTGAGTCCTTGCTGGGTTTTGGGAGCCTGTACTCCTGTAGGTATTCCACATGGACCCCTGGTTGGTTGGTAGGCAGGTTGTGCATGTGTGTGGTCAGGCGCATGGTTTGTGTGTGTATAGAGTTGGAGTGTGACCAGCTAGGGTTCGTGGCCTTCCTTCATCAAGAGCAGTTGATGAGACGCCAGAGGGGGAATTCAGGGAAGGCTTTCCTCAGGACACCTGCTTCAGCAGGGAGGTGCAGACCTGTCCAACAGGGTCCATTGTTCACCTGCTCACTGAGTCGGGGTGTGCT
Organism: Sus scrofa; assembly: GCF_054392235.1. NCBI lineage: Eukaryota > Metazoa > Chordata > Mammalia > Artiodactyla > Suidae > Sus > Sus scrofa. The sequence continues at coordinate 54,404,278 of NC_139385.1, read as the reverse complement.
AGTTACTTCCATGGGGAGAGGGGAGGGGCAAGTCCAGGGGTTGGGCCGGAGTGTTGGCTGAGGAGGCTCGCCGACCCCTCCCAAGCCGTCAGTGGTGGTGCATGTAGTGGGCGTGCACAGTCCCCTGCTTTTGCTCTCTGTTCCTCGGAAGTGGCAGTTGCATTTTTCTCCTCATTTGTGCCACCTGTGCAAGCACAGAGTTCTTTCCCGTCGTTTATACTTGTGCTGTATTTCGTTCTCCAGGAGATGTTTGCCCCGGTGCACTCACTGCAGCCCCTGCAGCCAAGGGTGCCCGATCCCAACCTGTCGGAGTAGGAGAGGCAGTGGAAAATGCAAGGTGAGCAGGAGGAATGTGTCTGTAAAGCTTGAGAATGTGTGTCGACTGAGGTATGTCACATCAGGGGTCGGGATGTCTGGGGATTCACACTGAGGATTAACATGCACATGTGTGCTCAGAAGATTCACACACGCAGCCACACAGACACACACACATATGTGTGATGTCCCTTGCTTTGGTACCTGCAGTGGGTGTGGAGGGTCCTGCTCAGAGTGGAAGTGGATTGTGTGCCCATATGTATATGAAAGGGCACGGGAACTGGTTCCCACTAGCTTGGGATACTCAGCTCTGTGTTGGGTAACCTCAGGTGTGTAATTCGAAAGGCCTCCTGGGCTAGGGATTCACCCATCCCAGGCTGGCAAGGGAGCACAGGTCGACTGGTGGCTGGGGCACTCGGGCGCAGGGACTACCTTCCTCCAAGTGCTGGCAGTGTCTGTTGAGGCGGGTGGGCTTGGGAAAGCAGTAGCGCATGCGCGAGGGCAGAGGGCGGTTTCCCAACGGTCAGCCCGCCTGGGGGCGGGCCCCGTCATGGCGAGCGGCCTTTACACTGAAGTCTGTGAAGGCCCTGGTAAGGCGTATGGGGACTCTTCACCCGTTGGGTCTGAGCCCTCGGTGTTCTTTCTCACGCTGTGGGATATCTGAGCCCTCGTCCGTGCGGGCTCATGCCAGCCTGGAGCTCAGGTCCGGAGCAGTGTTTCCACCGCAGTTTCCTGGCAGCACTGTGGGTCAGGCTGCACGAAGACTGGAGTGAGTGCAGGGCCTCCAGAGGCAGGTGAATAATGTTTGTGGGCCATGAAAGCGTGTGCCATTCAAGCGTGTGGTTCTAAAGAGTAGGAAAGCCTGAAGGAAAGACTTTCCCAGTTGAAAACCCCCATTCCGTTCCCAAGAAGGAGCTCAGGACCCTGGCAAATCAGGGAAGAGCCAAGGCCCATGATCATACGTTCATTGGCGACTTCCTTTTGAACACACACGTCTCAGTCAAGACTCACCTGCAAACGGCATGCTTGGCTCCATGGTGGGGACGACGTTCCTGAATGTGGTGCCCACCTTCTCTTTGTAGGCTGATGGAGATCCAGAATGTACATATTGAATAGGTTGTTAGGCATCTGGTGTGTCATCAGATATCCGGGGTGGTTTGGTCTGTGGATATGTGTGCATCAGGGGAGATCAGGCCTGTGGTTTTGGGAGAGTTGTTAAGGGTGAGTGTTACATGTGAAGGGTTTTGAGATGTCACAGAAGCCTGTTCAAGGAGTTGGTGTTTAGGTGTTTGTACCTTGGTGTTCAGAGGAGTATTTGGCCCGTGGTGATTTCACCCATGCGTTTGGGGATTGTGTGTGTGATGGTGGACTCGGTAGGACTATCTGCCTATGCATAAGGGCCATGTTTGTTCAGTGCCGGGGAATAAACGTTTGGGTGTACAATGCGTTTATGTCATCTAATGGGGGAATGTATGGAAGGTCCATGGCTGGGACTTCAACCCAACCAAAATTGAGAGTGGGACTTGAATCAAGCTGCACCGTAGCTTGGCACTTGAACCCAGGATCCCAGGTTAGGGGCGGCATGGAACACACTGATTTTGGTTTGGCTTGGCTTGGTTTGGTTTGGTTTGTGTTATGGGCCCCATGTGGAGGTTCCCAGGCCTAGGATGGAATGCCACAGCAGTGATCTGGATGGCTGCAGCGACAAAGTCGGACCCTTAACCTTCTGCACCACAAAAGAATGACTCGAACTCCTCCTCCATCCCACTGTCTTTTAAGTCAAAACCTGTCTCCCAGTGTCAGGACTCTTGAAGCTCAGGTTCTTCTGACTCATTGCAGAAGGAATACAGCATGAGACCGAGCAGCAGGCCACGAGGGAGGTCTTTCACCTCAGACGCTTGATAGAGAGAGAGAGAGAGAACGTAGGGTGGCAAGGGGGCAGAGCCGCCCCAAGAACCAAGAGAGCTCCGTTTCTATAATCCAAGGAAAAGTGGAGTGGGGAGAAGGCTGCCTTCTTCCTCATTCGGGGGCAGATGTCAAGGCTCACATCTTTCGTCCCTCCCTTTGGCCCTGTACGGTTTCCCTTGGACCGTCAACAATGCCATTTCAGTCCTGTGTGTATGACCTGGTGGGTGGTACCCTGTACAATATGGCCATTCATCTCAGGTGTCCATGTAACATCCCCTTTTACCTAGTTGTGTCCACTGTCACCTAGAGGTCTGTCTTGGGTATGTGCAGAAATGCTACTTTTCAAGGGCTCTTAACTCCCTGACTTCATGCAACAGGATGTAATCTCCATCTCTGCTGTCCCATGGTTGACCTCTTGGGGCTGGGGGCTTGAGCATGCCTGACGCGTCGATGCATCCAGTGTTCCTTCAGGTTCGTGTAGATCATAGCTGGGTTGCGATCCTTGAGTGCTCATTAGCTTACCCCACTTTGCCAAACTCCATTACCCCTTGTCTTTAAGCCCCCAGTGGGGTTTTTCATGTATTTTAAGTATTCGAATCTCTCCTTATCTCTAGGATGCTTCTTTGTGTATTTGTAGCATGTTGTGTGCTTATTGGCTTTTCGGTGTCGTGTTGCTTCAGGAGCTGTGTGTGTGTGTGTGCGTGTGCCTGTGTGTGTTTGTCTTTTGATGGGTTTAGGGCAAGTCCGAGATTCGTGGTGAATGTGGGAGTGGTGAATGTTGCATAGGTGGCTGTGCTTTGCTTCTGTGGTTCTGTATTTGCACGCTGGAAGGGGGGGAGTGTGAATTTATGTATATGCAGAGGGTGTATTATATGTGTATTTGGAACAAAATGCATAGGGGTTGTACGTTTCCCTATGGGTAATGTCCTGGGTGAGTGTGCGTATACTTGGGGCTTGTGGAGAGGAGTTGTGTGTATGAGTTTGTGTGTGTAGTCCAGGGGCATGGTCGTTTGGAGGCATATTTGCTGGGGGTGCGGATTTGCTTTTTTCAATATGGCCACTTTAGGCCTAAATATTTGGGGAAGTGCATGTGTGTGTTTCTTTCCGTTTTAAGTATGAGTTAGGTATCCTTTCTTGCTTGCACTGTGCAGCATGGGGACCAAGATACACATCCATGTATCCATAGGTTGTCCTCCCGTTGTTGTGTGGCGATGTAAGTACCTGGACAGAGTTCTCAATGCTGCACAGCAGGATCGGGTTGGAAATCCATTCCAAGACCAATAGTTGGCATCCCTTAACCCCAAGCTCCCGATCCCTCCCACTCCCTCCCTCTGCCCCCGGGCAGCCACAAGTCCATTCTGCAAGTCTCTTATTTTCTCTTCTGTGGAAGTGTTCATTTGTGCTCTCTATTTGATCGCAGTTACATGTGATGCCGTAGGGTCTTCGTTGTTCTCCTTCTGCCTGATTTCCCTGAGGATGAGAGCCTCTAGTTCCATCCATGGGGCTGCCAATGGCTTTAGGTCAGACGTGTTCTTTGGGATGGCTGAGTAGGATGCCACTGTGTATATATAGCACATCTTCGCAATCCAGTCGTCTGTCGATGGACATTTGGGTGGTTTCCATGGCTTGGCCATTGTGAATCGTGCTGTAATGAACATGCGGGTGCATGTGTCTTTTTCAAGGAGCGTGCTGTCCGGATAGAGGCGCGAGCGTGGGATTGCTGGGTCATAGGGTAGTTCTACGTAGCGATTTCTAAGGTACCTCCATAGGGTTCGGCATAGTGGCTGTACCAGCTTCCATTCCCACCAACAGGGCAGGAGGGTTCCCTTTTCTGCGCACCCCCTGCAGCCCTTGTTATTTGGGGACTGACGAAGGATGGCCATTGTGATTGGTGTGAGGTGGCATCTCACGGTGGTTTTGATTTGCATTTCTCTAATAACCAGGGACGTTGAGCATTGTTTCATGTGCTTGTTGGCCATCTGCATGTCTTCCTTGGAGAAATGCGTCTTCAGGTCTTTTGCGCACGTGTCCATTGGGTGGTCTGCTTTTCCGCTGCCGAGTTGTATATGTGGTGTGTACGTCCTCGAGATGAAGCCATTGTGCGTTGCCCCGTTTGAAACGCTTGTCTCCCACTGTGGAAGTTGTCTTTGTGTTTTGCTGCTGGCTCCCCGTGCTGTGCAAAAGCTTGTAAGTTGGACTAGGTCCCCTTGGTTTATGTTGACTCTTAGGATTTCTGTTGCCATGGGAGAATGACGTGCGCGACCATTCCTGAGGTTGACGGGAGCGAACGTTTTGCCCATGTTCTCCTCCAGGAGGTGGTATGTGTGTCTCTAAAGGAGCGATGTGTTTCTGTGTGTACACAGGGGAGGTGGAGACTTGCATTGATGTGTCGGCGAAATCCGGGCTATGGTTATGTGTCAGTCGATGCAGGTGGGTGAGCTGGCTCCTCCTCTCATTTGGTCGATGGTCGGCATTTCCCATGTGGTTTGCTGGAGCTATGTGCATGTGTCTTCTTTGCACATCCATGTTGGTATGTCTCTCCCCAGGTGCCTGACTGACCACGTCTTGTTCGCATGGCTTGGAGTTGTTAGGAGCGTGCCAAGTATGCGTCTCTGGAGGAGGCTAAGGTGTTCCCACATGCGTTTGTTAGTGGGTACTAAGAGATGGTCTGTCTGTGTATATTGAGGGGAGGGCAGATGCATGCATGCCTTTGACACAGGTACACTCAGAGCGTCCTTTGGTTTCTGTGTTGGGGGAGGAGGAGGGTGGTTGTATTTTGAAGAGGTGGCCTCATGCCTAGTGTTTGGGGCATCGGTATGGTCCAGGGTTGGGAATGAATTGTACGTGTGTGTCCATAGGTGTGGGAGATGTGTATCTGTGTCTTAGGCAGCGTAGGCGAGTTGTGGCTGTGTGTGCCTTGGAGTTCCTGGAGCTCCTGCAGTGTGTATTGTGAGAGAAGTGAGAAGTCCGTTTGTGTGTTTGGAAAGCCAGAAAGGGTGTGGGCTGTGTGTGTGTTCAGGAGTCGTGGCTTAGCTGTATTTTAGGGCTATGGCATGGCCTATGGGCTATGCATGAGACAACTGAGTCCTTGCTGGGTTTTGGGAGCCTGTACTCCTGTAGGTATTCCACATGGACCCCTGGTTGGTTGGTAGGCAGGTTGTGCATGTGTGTGGTCAGGCGCATGGTTTGTGTGTGTATAGAGTTGGAGTGTGACCAGCTAGGGTTCGTGGCCTTCCTTCATCAAGAGCAGTTGATGAGACGCCAGAGGGGGAATTCAGGGAAGGCTTTCCTCAGGACACCTGCTTCAGCAGGGAGGTGCAGACCTGTCCAACAGGGTCCATTGTTCACCTGCTCACTGAGTCGGGGTGAGCTAGTTCCTTCCATGGGGAGAGGGGAGGGGCAAGTCCAGGGGTTGGTCCGGAGTGTTGGCTGAGGAGGCTCGCCGACCCCTCCCAAGCCGTCAGTGGTGGTGCATGTAGGGGGCGTGCACAGTCCCCTGCTTTTGCTCTCTGTTCCTCGGAAGTGGCAGTTGCATTTTTCTCCTCATTTGTGCCACCTGTGCAAGCACAGAGTTCTTTCCCGTCGTTTATACTTGTGCTGTATTTCGTTCTCCAGGAGATGTTTGTCCCGGTGCAATCACTGCAGCCCCTGCAGCCAAGGGTGCCCGATCCCAACCTGTCGGAGTAGGAGTAGCAGTGGAAAATGCAAGGTGAGCAGGAGGAATGTGTCTGTAAAGCTTGAGAATGTGTGTCGACTGAGGTATGTCACATCAGGGGTCGGGATGTCTGGGGATTCACACTGAGGATTAAAATGCGCATGTGTGCTCAGAAGATTCACACACGCAGCCACACAGACACACACACATATGTGTGATGTCCCTTGCTTAGGTACCTGCAGTGGGTGTGGAGGGTCCTGCTCAGAGTGGAAGTGGATTGTGTGCCCATATGTATATGAAAGGGCCCGGGAACTGGTTCCCACTAGCTTGGGATACTCAGCTCTGTGTTGGGTAACCTCAGGTGTGTAATTCGAAAGGCCTCCTGGGCTAGGGATTCACCCATCCCAGGCTGGCAAGGGAGCACACGTCGACTGGTGGCTGGGGCACTCGGGCGCAGGGACTACCTTCCTTCAAGTGCTCGCAGTGTCTGTTGAGGCGGGTGGGCTTGGGAAAGCAGTAGCGCATGCGCGAGGGCAGAGGGCGGTTTCCCAACGGTCAGCCCGCCTGGGGGCGGGCCCCGTCATGGCGAGCGGCCTTTACACTGAAGTCTGTGAAGGCCCTGGTAAGGCGTATGGGGACTCTTCACCCGTTGGGTCTGAGCCCTCGGTGTTCTTTCTCACGCTGTGGGATATCTGGGCCCTCGTCCGTGCAGGCTCATGCCAGCCTGGAGCTCAGGTCCGGAGCAGTGTTTCCACCGCAGTTTCCTGCGGTGCAGCACTGTGGGTCAGGCTGCACGAAGACTGGAGTGAGTGCAGGGCCTCCAGAGGCAGGTGAATAATGTTTGTGGGCCATGAAAGCGTGTGCCATTCAAGCGTGTGGTTCTAAAGAGTAGGAAAGCCTGAAGGAAAGACTTTCCCAGTTGAAAACCCCCATTCCGTTCCCAAGAAGGAGCTCAGGTCCCTGGCAAATCAGGGAAGAGCCAAGGCCCATGATCATACGTTCATTGGCGACTTCCTTTTGAACACACACGTCTCAGTCAAGACTCACCTGCAAACGGCATGCTTGGCTCCATGGTGGGGACGACGTTCCTGAATGTGGTGCCCACCTTCTCTTTGTAGGCTGATGGAGATCCAGAATGTACATATTGAATAGGTTGTTAGGCATCTGGTGTGTCATCAGATATCCGGGGTAGTTTGGTCTGTGGATATGTGTGCATCAGGGGAGATCAGGCCTGTGGTTTTGGGAGAGTTGTTAAGGGTGAGTGTTATATGTGAAGGGTTTTGAGAAGTCACAGAAGCCTGTTCAAGGAGTTGGTGTTTAGGTGTTTGTACCTTGGTGTTTGCACCCCCTGCAGCCCTTGTTATTTGGGGACTGACGAAGGATGGCCATTGTGATTGGTGTGAGGTGGCATCTCACGGTGGTTTTGATTTGCATTTCTCTAATAACCTGGTACGTTGAGCATTGTTTCATGTGCTTGTTGGCCATCTGCATGTCTTCCTTGGAGAAATGCGTCTTCAGGTCTTTTGCGCACGTGTCCATTGGGTGGTCTGCTTTTCCGCGGCTGAGTTGTATATGTGTTGTGTACATTCTAGTGAAATGTTGTTTTAACTAAAGAACAACCAGCCCTTGGCTAAGAAGGCAGCTGCAAGGCTTTTCAGCTGCACTAATCACTATGCCACCCTTCTTGTAATAATGTAACAACTGTGTGCTTTCTGTCCAAGCCAGTAGCCCTGCTAATTATGTACCCAGCATTGCTCATCAGTTCTGCTTCTGTAGCCTTGCTTGCTCAGTTTCTTAGGGAGAAACACTGTCTGCTTGGAATGGGGGAGGTTTGGGATGCTTACATGGGAAAATCAAGACCTTGTAGTGTATAAAGGTTACTGAGAACAAAACCTGGGGCTCAGACTCTGGAGGTGACTCCTCTGAGCCCGCACCGGTGCTGAATAAACCTTGCTTTTCCATATCTCCGAGTGCTGTTTGTCTCCTTCCGTTGCCACTGTTTTTGCGGTTTCCGCAACATTTGTGTGCGTTGGCCGGGAAGCTGACAACCGAGCTGGCCTCTTGTGCCACTGTTGTCGGGTAACCAGGGGAGGCCACGGTCGCCGTCCCAGTGACAGCTGGATATCGCGCACCAGCCATTTTGCCGGATCCAGACCCTCACTCGGGCCGTGGCCTTGGCCCACACCTCTTCCCGAAGGGACTCAGAAGGATAGTGGAAACAGGTTCCTGGACAGGATGTCAGTTGGAGAATGCCCTGGGGACATCTGCCCAAGTCAGGACCAGCCATATGGCGGAAGCAGAGACTGATCACCTTTCAGTGACCAAAGGGTCACTCAGGTCAGGGTTTGCTCCTTATGATCCGGAGGCTTGTCATTTCTGGTGTGTGTGTGTGTGAGTGACTGGAGAGAACAAGAGCCCATGCTCCACCGTCTTTGGACTACAGAGCCAGAGTGAGTCCTAACCTGCAGTTCCGCGGCGACCTCATATGGCTTATGGTGGCCCTCTTTGGGGGGAACCTGACGTTGGGGTTTATACAGTCCCACCTATGCTAAGAGGCGCCTGAAATATCTCCTCCGGAGGAGCGGTCAGGTGGATGAAGCGATTGTTACCTGAGGCCTTGCCCTCACTGTTTGTCTTGCGTCACTGGCACAGGGTGGGACTTTACACAATGGGTAAATCGGCTTCCAAACCCACTGTCTTAGAGTATATGGGTAAGAATTTTAAAAAAGGATTTTCTAGAGATTATGGTGTTAAGCTGAGTCATGGAAAACTGTGTACCCTCTGTACCCTAGAGTGGCTGGCCCTCCTTTGGTGTTGGCTGGCCTCCAGAAGGGACCTTAGATGTGTTCACAATTACAGCAGTATATAATGTTATAACAGGAGACCCTGGACACCCAGACTAATTTCTGTATATTGATAAATTGTTGGAAATTGCCTATTTGAGGCCCCCATGGGTTCGGTTCTGCACCACAGACCAGGGACAGTGTAAGGTGCTAGTAGACCAGTCCAAAGAGAAAACCTTTTCTCAAAAAAAGTGCCACCTATTTATCAAGCAGAACCTGAGGACTCACCCCCTATGCCACCACCTTATCTGCTGCTGGCCCCACCTCCAGGAGCCGAAGGTCCCCAGATGCCAGATAGCCCACCACCTTCTGTTTCTCTTCCTCCGCTTCTGAAGTTCCCGAGGTGATATCACCCCCGCAGACAGATTCTCCAGAACCTATGAGCAGGCGTCTCCATTCAGCTCAGGGAGCAGCCACTCCAGCATTACAAATGCCCTTATGGGAGACACGGGGACCACAGCAAGTCGCCCCCGATGGGACCATACAAGAGGGGGGATGTTTTTATTATTACCAGTCCCTTTCCACTGCCGATCTCCTCAACTGGAAACACCATACTCCCTCATATTCTGAAAAGCCTCAGGTGCTGATTGAGCTCTTAAAATTCATTTTCCAGACACACTGTCCCACCTGGATAGACTGCCGGCAACTCCTTTTTACTCTATTTGACACTGAAGAGCGCTGGCAAATTGTAACAGAAGCCCAAAAATGGCTTCAGGCCAATGCGGGGGGTGGAGCAGACTTGGCAAACTGGGTGAGGGAAGCCTTCCCAGAAGAAAACCCCCACTGGGACTATGGCACTGAAAAAGGGAAACGTAACCTAGAGAGGTACCGGCAGGCCTTCCTACAGGGGGAAAAAGCTGGGGCTAAAAAGCCCACTAGTATAGCTAAGGTCAGTGAAATACTACAAGAGCCAAATGAAAGCCCAGCCAAATTCTATGAGAGACTATGTGAGGCTTTCCAAACCTACACCCCTTTTAATCCCGAGGCCCCTGAGAACCAACGGATGATAAATGCTGCCTTTGTGGGACAAGCCCAATCAGATATCTGTAAAAAGCTACAGAAATTAGAAGGCTTTGCAGGAGAGAATGCCACTAAACTGTTGGAAATAGCCAACAGGGTTTTTATTAACTGAGACCAGGTGGCTGGCCGTGATACAGAAAAGAGAATGAAACAAAAAGTGACTCTTCTGGCAGCCGCCCTGTCAAAACCGGTGCCCCCAGTGGGACCACCCCATAGGGGACAAGACACAAGGCCAGGGAAAAGGAGTCCCCTGGAACATGACCAATGTGCTTACTGCAAAGAAAAGGGACATTGGAAAAATGAATGCCCCAACCATCCTGAGAAAAAGACCAAGGCCCCACCTAGCCAGTACCGATCTGAGCCATTCAGCACCAACCTGATCGGCCTAGCTGAGTCTGATTAGGGGGGACCAGGCTCTCTCCAACTGGGCCCCTGAGAGCCTATGGTCAGAATTCAAGTAGGGGGCCACCCCATAGACTTTATGGTTGACACAGGTGCTGAACTTTGTGTGGTTACACAACCTGTGGCTCCCCTCTTGGGGAAAAAACCACCATTGTTGGGGCTACAGGTAACCAAACCCACAGGCCCTTCTGTGGTCCTCGACGATGTCGGTTAGGAGGCCGTAAAGTAATACATGAATTTCTTTACCTAACTGACTGCCCAGTCCCCCTGATGGGAAGAGACCTGCTGGCTAAAATGGGGACCATTCCCCAGAACTAGAGGCTAAATACCCATTGGTTACCCATTGGTTTGGGCTGAAGGAAACCCACCAGGACTGGCAAAATGCCATGCTCCTGTCTTAATTGAGCTAAAACCCGGAGCTCAACCGGTAAAGCTACGGCAATACTCAATTCCCAGAGAAGCTTGACTGGGAATCCAGGTTCACCTGGATAGGCTGCTTCAGCATGGACTGTTAATAAAATGTCAGTCCCCTTGGCACACCCCTTTACTGCCCGTGAAAAAAACCAGGAACACAGGACTACCGCCCAGTACAGGACTTGAGGGCCATAAATAAAGCAACAGTCACATTACACCCGTCCGTCCCTAACCCATATACCCTGCTAGGGCTGATCCCCTCCACTGCTAAGTGGTTTACTTGCCTGGACTTAAAAGACGCTTTATTCTGCCTCCAGGTGGCACCTGCCAGTCAGCCCTTGTTTGCTTTTGAATGGGAGAATCCACATACAGGGACAAAGGAACAGCTCACTGGACTAGACTCCCACAAGGATTCAAAAACTCTCCCACTCTTTTTAGCAGCGCCTTAGCTGCTGACCTAGCTGAATTTCCTGGACAAAAACTGGGCTGTGTTTTGCTACAGTATGTTGACGACCTCTTACTAGCTGACACCACGGAGGCTCAGTGCCTAGAGGGAACAAGAGCTCTCCTTTCCCAACTGATGGAGGCAGGGTATCGGGTATCAAAGAAAAAGGCACAAATCTGCAAAAAACAAGTCAAGTATCTGGGCTTCAACATCATGCAGGGCCGACGAATGCTGGGGACTAAAAGAAAGCAGGCAGTTTGTGCCATTCCTGTCCCTACCACCCGCCGGAAGGTTCGTGAGTTCCTAGGGGCAGCAGGATTCTGCCGGATATGGATCCCCGGGTTTTCAGACCTGGCCAGGCCTCTGTATGAGGCTCTAAAAGGGGAAAAAAGGCTCCCCTTAAATGGGGACCAAGCCAGGAGACAGCGTTTCAGACAATCAAAACTAAACTCACTGAGGCTCCAGCCTTGGGACTTCCTGATGTAACCAGAGAATTTAACCTTTTTGTTCATGAGAAAAATGGGATGGCTTTGGGAGTCTTAACTCAAGAATTTGGGCCTTGGCAGAGGCCAGTGGCATATCTGTCTAAACAAATTGACTCAGTTGCTGCCAGATGGCCTCCCTGCCTCCAAGCGCTGGCAGCTACCACCTTGTTGGTAAGAGAGGCTGACAAGTTGGCCCTGGGACAAAACCTCAATGTTAAAGTCCCACACTCAGTTGTAACCCTAATGGATACCAAGGTCCACCATTGGCTCACACATGCACGAATGACTCAATATCAAGGGTTACTATGTGAAAATCCACGGGTAAAATTGGAGGTTGTACGAACTCTGAACCCAGCTACTTTTCTGCCAGATGAAGTGGGGCCCCCCAGACCATAACTGCCTGGAGGTACTAGATGAGGTGTTTTCCAGCAGGCCTGACTTGACTTATAAACCACTCCAAAGTCCTGACCTGGTTTTATATACTGATGGCAGCAGCTTTATGGGGGATGAAAAAAGGATGGCAGGATATGCTGTGGTATCTGACTTAAAAGTGATAGAAGCAGAGGTGCTTCCTCAAGGCTGGTCAGCACAGAGAGCAGAATTATGGGCCTTAATCAGAGTACTGGAACTCAGCCAAGACCAGTGAGTTAATATCTATACCGACTCACGATATGCCTTTACAACTTTACATGTCCATGGAGCCTTATATAAAAAAAGAGGGCGCCTCACTGCTGAAGGAGAAAGAATTAAAAACCAGGCTGAAATCTTAAAGCTCCTAGAGGCAGTATGGGAACCTAAAGAAGCTGCAGTTATCCACTGTAAAGGCCGCCAAAAGGGGGATGACCCAGTGACAAAAGGAAACCGTAGTGCTGATGTAGCTGCCAGACAGACAGCTTGGGGACAATAGCCAGACAAACCTAAGGTCTTGCTGGCCCCAGAAGTGCCAGCTGTCCCCAAATATTCTCCAGAGGAAAAAAAATGGATAAGAGAGAAAGGAGGAACTGAAACTAAAACGGGATAGTGGGTCACACGGGACCACCGAGTGACATTCCAGAACAGCTGGCCTACAAACTAGTCCGCCAAGAACATGAGCTAACCCACATGGGCAAAACTGCCTTAGAGATCCTACTGGGCTGGTACTATCTCATTGCTCATCTTCCTGCACTCTGCTCCTCTGTCTCCCAAAGATGCATAACCTGTTTACAGAATAATGCCTGCCAGGGGCCCCACAGACCAGCTGGGGTGCAACACTGCGGACTGTCCCCATTTGAGGATATGGAAATAGACTTTACTGAGGTCACCCCTAGTAAGGGATACAAATATTTACTAGTTTTTATCTGTACTTTTTCAGGATGGGTAGAGGCCTTCCCTACCCGAACTGAAAAGGCAAGGGAAGTAACCAAGGCACTCCTGAGAGACATTATTCCCAGATATAGAATGCCTCTGACCATCAGGTCAGATAATGGACCAGCATTTGTGGCCGAAACGGTACAATAGGTGACAAAAGCTTTACAGATCCGATGGAAACTACACTCTGCTTATCGCCCTCAAAGTTCAGGGAAAGTAGAATGCATGAACTGAACCCTTAAACAGACCCTGGCAAAGTTATGTCAGGAAACTGGCTTGCCCTGGATAGACATGTTGCCGGTGGCCCTCTTAAAAGTGAGATGCTCACCCTGAGTGGGAATAGGATTCTTGCCATTTAAAATCTTATATAGAAGGCCACCTCCACTAATCAGTTTAAAGAAAAAAAAACACTAGGGAGTTGGAAAACTTGGAATTACATAATCAATTACAAGGACTGGGGCTCACTATTTCTCAGATATATAAATGGGTCACAGACAGACTACCTGTGTCCTTAGATATAACAGTACACCCCCACAAGCCAGGGGACCAGGTGTGGATAAAGGACTGAAAAAAGGAGCCTTTGAGGCTGGTATGGAAGGGCCCCTATACTGTAATTCTAACTACCCCCACCGCTCTTAAAGTAACAGGAATAAATGCTTAGATCCATCATTCTAGAGTTAAACCGGCTGGCATAGCTGACGACCATGGAGAGTGGGAGACTGCCCTCGATCCGGAGAGACCTCTTCGCCTGACAATACAGAGGAGGAGACGACGATCTCAAAGCCCTGCTCTGACCACACCGGAAGCTGGTCAGTCAACGCATGGCTGAAGCTTGAGGAATCGGCTGCCTGTGAGCCCAAGTGGAAGGAGGGTTTCAAAAGAAGCATTTGCATTGATGAAAGAGGCCTTGACCCTGGAACTGTGCTACATTTCCAGAGAATCACGTTTGGCCTAAGCTGCCTCTCACAGGGTCTTTCATTCCTTTTATAAAGAGATAAGAAACACCCCACCTCCCAATCTGGCCATAACTAAGAACTTGTTCTTAGCCCTGGCAGAAACTATTGCACAAACTCTCAAAGTCTCCTCTTGTTATGTGTGCGGGGAAATGAACACAGGAGACCACTGGCCTTGGCAAGCCAGAGAAATGGACCCATTAGAGCCTAATAATGAAACTGCATACCCCCAACTCACTGATGGGGTATGGCTCCTCAAAACTCCTATTATAGGGAAAAATTGTCTTGCGAGGCGGGGAGGACGGTTTAATGTTTCAGTTGGGAGCCTAACATGTTTAGACCTAAGGTATTATAATCTGACTGCCCAAAAGACTCAATGGTGGTCATCCTCCAATTGCTCAGAGCCCAAGCCTAATCCCTTGTCTAACTTTTCCCTCCTTCGACAAGCATGGGAAGATATCAGTACTAATATCCAGTGGTGGGCACCAAAGGGATTATATTATATTTGTGGGAAAATGGCCTATTCCATACTCCCCCCACATTGGGCTGGGGCATGTGTACTGGGAACAATGAGACCTTCCTTCTTCCTGCTTCCACTGTCACTAGGGGAGCAACTAGGAGTTCCTATGTATAGGGCACAGGGTGCCCAGAGAGACCGGAGGGCTCTCCAAATTGGAGACTGAAAAGATGATGAATGGCCCCCAGAACGGATAATTCAATATTATGGACCTGCCACCTGGGCAGAGGATGGCTCTTGGGGATATCACACCCCTATCTATATGCTGAACCACATCATCAGACTACAGGTGGTTTTGGAACTTATAACAAATGACACTGAAACGGCCTTGACTATATTGGCCCAACAACAAACTAAAATGCACAGTACAATCTACAAAAATCGCTTGGCCTTGGATTATTTACTTGCTTCTAAAAGAGGGGTGTGTGGAAAATTTAACTTAAGTAATTGCTGTCTACAAATAGATGACACCGGAAAGGTGGTAAAAGAAATTGCTGACTGCATGACTAAACTAGCCCATGTACCTGTACAAACTTGAAAAGGATGGGATGCAGACAGTCTCTTTGGTAAATGGTTCTCTTGGTTGGGAGGAATTAAGACAATGGTCGGAATAGTCATGGTTATACTCGCAGTGTGCCTACTTGTTCCCTGCCTTGTACCTCTCCTGATAAATATTATAAAAAGTTTTATAAAAACCATGGTTAAAAGAAAAACAGCCTCCCACCTGCTACTTATTAGAGGCTACCAAAGGGTTATGACTGATGATGACCTGTAAAGGGTACAGATGCACCCTGAACATCAAGAGGGGGGAATGAAATGGAGTTTTAACTAAAGAACAACCAGCCCTTGGCTAAGAAGGCAGCTGCAAGGCTTTCCAGCTGCACTAATCACTATGCCACCCTTCTTGTAATAATGTAACAACTGTGTGCTCTCTGTCCAAGCCAGTAGCCCTGCTAATTAGGTACCCAGCATTGCTCATCAGTTCCGCTTCTGTAGCCTTGCTTGCTCAGTTTCTAAGGGAGAAACACTGTCTGCTTGGGAATGGGGGAGGTTTGGGATGCTTACATGGGAAAATCAAGACCTTGTAGTGTATAAAGGTTACTGAGAACAAAGACCTGGGGCTCAGACTCTGGAGGTGACTCCTCTGAGCCCGCACCGGTGCTGAATAAACCTTGCTTTTCCATATCTCCGAGTGCTGTTTGTCTCCTTCTGTTGCCACAGTATTTGTGATTTCGGCAACACTAGAGATGAAGTCGTTGTGCGTTGGTTCATTTGAAACGCTTATCTCCCACTGTGGAAGTTGTCTTTGTGTTTTGCTGCTGGCTCCCCGTGCTGTGCAAAAGCTTGTAAGTTGGACTAGGTCCCCTTGGTTTATGTTGGCTCTTAGGATATCTGTTGCCATGGGAGAATGACGTGCACGACCATTCCTGAGGTTGACTGGAGCGAACGTTTTGCCCATGTTCTCCTCCAGGAGGTGGTATGTGTGTCTCTAAAGGAGCGATGTGTTTCTGTGTGTACACAGGGGAGGTGGAGACTTGCATTGATGTGTCGGCGAAATCCGGGCTATGGTTATGTGTCAGTCGATGCAGGTGGGTGAGCTGGCTCCTCCTCTCATTTGGTCGATGGACGTCATTTCCCATGTGGTTTGCTGGAGCTACGTGCATGTGTCTTCCTTGCACATCCATGTTGGTATGTCTCTCCCCAGGTGCCTGACTGACCACGTCTTGTTCGCATGGCTTGGAGTTGTTAGGAGCGTGCCAAGTATGCGTCTCTGGAGGAGGCTAAGGTGTTCCTACATGCGTTTGTTAGTGGGTACTAAGAGATGGTCTGTCTGTGTATATTGAGGGGAGGGCAGACGCATGCATGCCTTTGACACAGGTACACTCAGAGCGTCCTTTGGTTTCTGTGTTGGGGGAGGAGGAGGGTGGTTGTATTTTGAAGAGGTGGCCTCATGCCTAGTGTTTGAGGCATCGGTATGGTCCAGGGTTGGGAATGAATTGTACGTGTGTGTCCATAGGTGTGGGAGATGTGTATCTGTGTCTTAGGCAGCGTAGGCGACTTGTGGCTGTGTGTGCCTTGGAGTTCCTGGAGCTCCTGCAGTGTGTATTGTGAGAGAAGTGAGAAGTCCGTTTGTGTGTTTGGAAAGCCAGAAAGGGTGTGGGCTGTGTGTGTGTTCAGGAGTCGTGGCTTAGCTGTATTTTAGGGCTATGGCATGGCCTATGGGCTATGCATGAGACAACTGAGTCCTTGCTGGGTTTTGGGAGCCTGTACTCCTGTAGGTATTCCACATGGACCCCTGGTTGGTTGGTAGGCAGGTTGTGCATGTGTGTGGTCAGGCGCATGGTTTGTGTGTGTATAGAGTTGGAGTGTGACCAGCTAGGGTTCGTGGCCTTCCTTCATCAAGAGCAGTTGATGAGACGCCAGAGGGGGAATTCAGGGAAGGCTTTCCTCAGGACACCTGCTTCAGCAGGGAGGTGCAGACCTGTCCAACAGGGTCCATTGTTCACCTGCTCACTGAGTCGGGGTGAGCTAGTTCCTTCCATGGGGAGAGGGGAGGGGCAAGTCCAGGGGTTGGGCCGGAGTGTTGGCTGAGGAGGCTCGCCGACCCCTCCCAAGCCGTCAGTGGTGGTGCATGTAGGGGGCGTGCACAGTCCCCTGCTTTTGCTCTCTGTTCCTCGGAAGTGGCAGTTGCATTTTTCTCCTCATTTGTGCCACCTGTGCAAGCACAGAGTTCTTTCCCGTCATTTATACTTGTGCTGTATTTCGTTCTCCAGGAGAGGTTTGTCCCGGTGCACTCACTGCAGCCCCTGCAGCCACGGGTGCCAGATCCCAACCTGTCGGAGTAGGAGAGGCAGTGGAAAATGCAAGGTGAGCAGGAGGAATGTGTCTGTAAAGCTTGAGAATGTGTGTCGACTGAGGTATGTCACATCAGGGGTCGGGATGTCTGGGGATTGACACTGAGGATTAAAATGCGCATGTGTGATCAGAAGATTCACACACGCAGCCACACAGACACACACACATATGTGTGGTGTCCCTTGCTTAGGTACCTGCAGTGGGTGTGGAGGGTCCTGCTCAGAGTGGAAGTGGATTGTGTGCCCATATGTATATGAAAGGGCCCGGGAACTGGTTCCCACTAGCTTGGGATACTCAGCTCTGTGTTGGGTAACCTCAGGTGTGTAATTCGAAAGGCCTCCTGGGCTAGGGATTCACCCATCCCAGGCTGGCAAGGGAGCACACGTCTACTGGTGGCTGGGGCGGTCGGGCGCAGGGACTACCTTCCTCCAAGTGCTGGCAGTGTCTGTTGAGGCGGGTGGGCTTGGGAAAGCAGTAGCGCATGCGCGAGGGCAGAGGGCGGTTTCCCAACGGTCAGCCCGCCTGGGGGCGGGCCCCGTCATGGAGAGCGGCCTTTACACTGAAGTCTGTGAAGGCCCTGGTAAGGCGTATGGGGACTCTTCACCCGTTGGGTCTGAGCCCTCGGTGTTCTTTCTCACGCTGTGGGATATCTGGGCCCTCGTCCGTGCGGGCTCATGCCAGCCTGGAGCTCAGGTCCGGAGCAGTGTTTCCACCGCAGTTTCCTGCGGTGCAGCACTGTGGGTCAGGCTGCACGAAGACTGTTGGAGTGAGTGCAGGGCCTCCAGAGGCAGGTGAATAATGTTTGTGGGCCATGAAAGCGTGTGCCATTCAAGCGTGTGGTTCTAAAGAGTAGGAAAGCCTGAAGGAAAGACTTTCCCAGTTGAAAACCCCCATTCCGTTCCCAAGAAGGAGCTCAGGTCCCTGGCAAATCAGGGAAGAGCCAAGGCCCATGATCATACGTTCATTGGCGACTTCCTTTTGAACACACACGTCTCAGTCAAGACTCACCTGCAAACGGCATGCTTGGCTCCATGGTGGGGACGACGTTCCTGAATGTGGTGCCCACCTTCTCTTTGTAGGCTGATGGAGATCCAGAATGTACATATTGAATAGGTTGTTAGGCATCTGGTGTGTCATCAGATATCCGGGGTAGTTTGGTCTGTGGATATGTGTGCATCAGGGGAGATCAGGCCTGTGGTTTTGGGAGAGTTGTTAAGGGTGAGTGTTACATGTGAAGGGTTTTGAGATGTCACAGAAGCCTGTTCAAGGAGTTGGTGTTTAGGTGTTTGTACCTTGGTGTTCAGAGGAGTATTTGGCCCGTGGTGATTTCACCCATGCGTTTGGGGATTGTGTGTGTGATGGTGGACTTGGTAGGACTATCTGCCTATGCATAAGGGCCATGTTTGTTCAGTGCCGGGGAATATACGTTTGGGTGTACAATGCGTTTATGTCATCTAATGGGGGAATGTATGGAAGGTCCATGGCTGGGACTTCAACCCAACCAAAATTGAGAGTGGGACTTGAATCAAGCTGCACCGTAGCTTGGCACTTGAACCCAGGATCCCAGGTTAGGGGCGGCATGGAACACACTGATTTTGGTTTGGCTTGGCTTGGTTTGGTTTGGTTTGTGTTATGGGCCCCATGTGGAGGTTCCCAGGCCTAGGATGGAATGCCACAGCAGTGATCTGGATGGCTGCAGCGACAAAGTCGGACCCTTAACCTTCGGCACCACAAAAGAATGACTCGAACTCCTCCTCCATCCCACTGTCTTTTAAGTCAAAACCTGTCTCCCAGTGTCAGGACTCTTGAAGCTCAGGTTCTTCTGACTCATTGCAGAAGGAATACAGCATGAGACGGAGCAGCAGGCCACGAGGGAGGTCTTTCACATCAGACGCTTGATAGAGAGAGAGAGAGAGAACGTAGGGTGGCAAGGGGGCAGAGCCGCCCCAAGAACCAAGAGAGCTCCGTTTCTATAATCCAAGGAAAAGTGGAGTGGGGAGAAGGCTGCCTTCTTCCTCATTCGGGGGCAGATGTCAAGGCTCACATCTTTCGTCCCTCCCTTTGGCCCTGTACGGTTTCCCTTGGACCATCAACAATGCCATATCAGTCCTGTGTGTATGACCTGGTGGGTGGTACCCTGTACAATATGGCCATTCATCTCAGGTATCCATATAACATCCCCTTTTACCTAGTTGTGTCCACTGTCACCTAGAGGTCTGTCTTGGGTATGTGCAGTAATGCTACTTTTCAAGGGCTCTTAACTCCCTGACTTCATGCAACAGGATGTAATCTCCATCTCTGCTGTCCCATGGTTGACCTCTTGGGGCTGGGGGCTTGAGCATGCCTGACACGTCGATGCATCCAGTGTTCCTTCAGGTTCGTGTAGATCATAGCTGGGTTGTGATCCTTGAGTGCTCATTAGCTTACCCCACTTTGCCAAACTCCATTACCCCTTGTCTTTAAGCCCGCAGTGGGGTTTTTCATGTATTTTAAGTATTCGAATCTCTCCTTATCTCTAGGATGCTTCTTTGTGTATTCGTAGCATGTTGTGTGCTTATTGGCTTTTCGGTGTCGTGTTGCTTCAGGAGCTGTGTGTGTGTGTGTGCGTGTGCCTGTGTGTGTTTGTCTTTTGATGGGTTTAGGGCAAGTCCGAGATTCGTGGTGAATGTGGGAGTGGTGAATGTTGCATAGGTGGCTGTGCTTTGCTTCTGTGGTTCTGTATTTGCACGCTGGAAGGGGGGGAGTGTGAATTTATGTATATGCAGAGGGTGTATTATATGTGTATTTGGAACAAAATGCATAGGGGTTGTACGTTTCCCTATGGGTAATGTCCTGGGTGAGTGTGCGTATACTTGGGGCTTGTGGAGAGGAGTTGTGTGTATGAGTTTGTGTGTGTAGTCCAGGGGCATGGTCGTTTGGAGGCATATTTGCTGGGGGTGCGGATTTGCTTTTTTCAATATGGCCACTTTAGGCCTAAATATTTGGGGAAGTGCATGTATGTGTTTCTTTCCGTTTTAAGTATGAGTTAGGTATCCTTTCTTGCTTGCACTGTGCAGCATGGGGACCAAGATACACATCCATGTATCCATAGGTTGTCCTCCCGTTGTTGTGTGGCGATGTAAGTACCTGGACAGAGTTCTCAATGCTGCACAGCAGGATCGGGTTGGAAATCCATTCCAAGAC
The DNA here is from genome assembly GCF_054392235.1 of Sus scrofa. Taxonomy (NCBI): domain Eukaryota; kingdom Metazoa; phylum Chordata; class Mammalia; order Artiodactyla; family Suidae; genus Sus; species Sus scrofa. The sequence continues at coordinate 54,383,935 of NC_139385.1, read as the reverse complement.
CAATAGTTGGCATCCCTTAACCCCAAGCTCCCGATCCCTCCCACTCCCTCCCTCTGCCCCCGGGCAGCCACAAGTCCATTCTGCAAGTCTCTTATTTTCTCTTCTGTGGAAGTGTTCATTTGTGCTCTCTATTTGATCGCAGTTACATGTGATGCCGTAGGGTCTTCGTTGTTCTCCTTCTGCCTGATTTCCCTGAGGATGAGAGCCTCTAGTTCCATCCATGGGGCTGCCAATGGCTTTAGGTCAGACGTGTTCTTTGGGATGGCTGAGTAGGATTCCACTGTGTATATATAGCACATCTTCGCAATCCAGTCGTCTGTCGATGGACATTTGGGTGGTTTCCATGGCTTGGCCATTGTGAATCGTGCTGTAATGAACATGCGGGTGCATGTGTCTTTTTCAAGGAGCGTGCTGTCCGGATAGAGGCGCGAGCGTGGGATTGCTGGGTCATAGGGTAGTTCTACGTAGCGATTTCTAAGGTACCTCCATAGGGTTCGGCATAGTGGCTGTACCAGCTTCCATTCCCACCAACAGGGCAGGAGGGTTCCCTTTTCTGCGCACCCCCTGCAGCCCTTGTTATTTGGGGACTGACGAAGGATGGCCATTGTGATTGGTGTGAGGTGGCATCTCACGGTGGTTTTGATTTGCATTTCTCTAATAACCAGGGACGTTGAGCATTGTTTCATGTGCTTGTTGGCCATCTGCATGTCTTCCTTGGAGAAATGCGTCTTCAGGTCTTTTGCGCACGTGTCCATTGGGTGGTCTGCTTTTCCGCTGCCGAGTTGTATATGTGGTGTGTACGTCCTCGAGATGAAGCCATTGTGCGTTGCCCCGTTTGAAACGCTTGTCTCCCACTGTGGAAGTTGTCTTTGTGTTTTGCTGCTGGCTCCCCGTGCTGTGCAAAAGCTTGTAAGTTGGACTAGGTCCCCTTGGTTTATGTTGGCTCTTAGGATTTCTGTTGCCATGGGAGAATGACGTGCGCGACCATTCCTGAGGTTGACGGGAGCGAACGTTTTGCCCATGTTCTCCTCCAGGAGGTGGTATGTGTGTCTCTAAAGGAGCGATGTGTTTCTGTGTGTACACAGGGGAGGTGGAGACTTGCATTGATGTGTCGGCGAAATCCGGGCTATGGTTATGTGTCAGTCGATGCAGGTGGGTGAGCTGGCTCCTCCTCTCATTTGGTCGATGGTCGTCATTTCCCATGTGGTTTGCTGGAGCTATGTGCATGTGTCTTCCTTGCACATTCATGTTGGTATGTCTCTCCCCAGGTGCCTGACTGACCACGTCTTGTTCGCATGGCTTGGAGTTGTTAGGAGCGTGCCAAGTATGCGTCTCTGGAGGAGGCTAAGGTGTTCCTACATGCGTTTGTTAGTGGGTACTAAGAGATGGTCTGTCTGTGTATATTGAGGGGAGGGCAGATGCATGCATGCCTTTGACACAGGTACACTCAGAGCGTCCTTTGGTTTCTGTGTTGGGGGAAGAGGAGGGTGGTTGTATTTTGAAGAGGTGGCCTCATGCCTAGTGTTTGGGGCATCGGTATGGTCCAGGGTTGGGAATGAATTGTACGTGTGTGTCCATAGGTGTGGGAGATGTGTATCTGTGTCTTAGGCAGCGTAGGCGAGTTGTGGCTGTGTGTGCCTTGGAGTTCCTGGAGCTCCTGCAGTGTGTATTGTGAGAGAAGTGAGAGGTCCGTTAGTGTGTTTGGAAAGCCAGAAAGGGTGTGGGCTGTGTGTGTGTTCAGGAGTCGTGGCTTAGCTGTATTTTAGGGCTATGGCATGGCCTATGGGCTATGCATGAGACAACTGAGTCCTTGCTGGGTTTTGGGAGCCTGTACTCCTGTAGGTATTCCACATGGACCCCTGGTTGGTTGGTAGGCAGGTTGTGCATGTGTGTGGTCAGGCGCATGGTTTGTGTGTGTATAGAGTTGGAGTGTGACCAGCTAGGGTTCGTGGCCTTCCTTCATCAAGAGCAGTTGATGAGACGCCAGAGGGGGAATTCAGGGAAGGCTTTCCTCAGGACACCTGCTTCAGCAGGGAGGTGCAGACCTGTCCAACAGGGTCCATTGTTCACCTGCTCACTGAGTCGGGGTGCGCTAGTTCCTTCCATGGGGAGAGGGGAGGGGCAAGTCCAGGGGTTGGGCCGGAGTGTTGGCTGAGGAGGCTCGCCGACCCCTCCCAAGCCATCAGTGGTGGTGCATGTAGGGGGCGTGCACAGTCCCCTGCTTTTGCTCTCTGTTCCTCGGAAGTGGCAGTTGCATTTTTCTCCTCATTTGTGCCACCTGTGCAAGCACAGAGTTCTTTCCCGTCGTTTATACTTGTGCTGTATTTCGTTCTCCAGGAGATGTTTGCCCCGGTGCACTCACTGCAGCCCCTGCAGCCAAGGGTGCCAGATCCCAACCTGTCGGAGTAGGAGAGGCAGTGGAAAATGCAAGGTGAGCAGGAGGAATGTGTCTGTAAAGCTTGAGAATGTGTGTCGACTGAGGTATGTCACATCAGGGGTCGGGATGTCTGGGGATTGACACTGAGGATCAAAATGCGCATGTGTGCTCAGAAGATTCACACACGCAGCCACACAGACACACACACATATGTGTGATGTCCGTTGCTTAGGTACCTGCAGTGGGTGTGGATGGTCCTGCTCAGAGTGGAAGTGGATTGTTGGCCCATATGTATATGAAAGGGCACGGGAACTGGTTCCCACTAGCTTGGGATACTCAGCTCTGTGTTGGGTAACCTCAGGTGTGTAATTCGAAAGGCCTCCTGGGCTAGGGATTCACCCATCCCAGGCTGGCAAGGGAGCACACGTCGACTGGTGGCTGGGGCGGTCGGTCGCAGGGACTACCATCCTCCAAGTGCTGGCAGTGTCTGTTGAGGCGGGTGGGCTTGGGAAAGCAGTAGCGCATGCGCGAGGGCAGAGGGCGGTTTCCCAACGGTCAGCCCGCCTGGGGGCGGGCCCCGTCATGGCGAGCGGCCTTTACACTGAAGTCTGTGAAGGCCCTGGTAAGGCGTATGGGGACTCTTCACCCGTTGGGTCTGAGCCCTCGGTGTTCTTTCTCACGCTGTGGGATATCTGGGCCCTCGTCCGTGCAGGCTCATGCCAGCCTGGAGCTCAGGTCCGGAGCAGTGTTTCCACCGCAGTTTCCTGCGGTGCAGCACTGTGGGTCAGGCTGCACGAAGACTGGAGTGAGTGCAGGGCCTCCAGAGGCAGGTGAATAATGTTTGTGGGCCATGAAAGCGTGTGCCATTCAAGCGTGTGGTTCTAAAGAGTAGGAAAGCCTGAAGGAAAGACTTTCCCAGTTGAAAACCCCCATTCCGTTCCCAAGAAGGAGCTCAGGTCCCTGGCAAATCAGGGAAGAGCCAAGGCCCATGATCATACGTTCATTGGCGACTTCCTTTTGAACACACACGTCTCAGTCAAGACTCACCTGCAAACGGCATGCTTGGCTCCATGGTGGGGACGACTTTCCTGAATGTGGTGCCCACCTTCTCTTTGTAGGCTGATGGAGATCCAGAATGTACATATTGAATAGGTTGTTAGGCATCTGGTGTGTCATCAGATATCCGGGGTGGTTTGGTCTGTGGATATGTGTGCATCAGGGGAGATCAGGCCTGTGGTTTTGGGAGAGTTGTTAAGGGTGAGTGTTACATGTGAAGGGTTTTGAGATGTCACAGAAGCCTGTTCAAGGAGTTGGTGTTTAGGTGTTTGTACCTTGGTGTTCAGAGGAGTATTTGGCCCGTGGTGATTTCACCCATGCGTTTGGGGATTGTGTGTGTGATGGTGGACTTGGTAGGACTATCTGCCTATGCATAAGGGCCATGTTTGTTCAGTGCCGGGGAATATACGTTTGGGTGTACAATGCGTTTATGTCATCTAATGGGGGAATGTATGGAAGGTCCATGGCTGGGACTTCAACCCAACCAAAATTTAGAGTGGGGCTTGAATCAAGCTGCACCGTAGCTTGGCACTTGAACCCAGGATCCCAGGTTAGGGGCGGCATGGAACACACTGATTTTGGTTTGGCTTGGCTTGGTTTGGTTTGGTTTGTGTTATGGGCCCCATGTGGAGGTTCCCAGGCCTAGGATGGAATGCCACAGCAGTGATCTGGATGGCTGCAGCGACAAAGTCGGACCCTTAACCTTCTGCACCACAAAAGAATGACTCGAACTCCTCCTCCATCCCACTGTCTTTTAAGTCAAAACCTGTCTCCCAGTGTCAGGACTCTTGAAGCTCAGGTTCTTCTGACTCATTGCAGAAGGAATACAGCATGAGACCGAGCAGCAGGCCACGAGGGAGGTCTTTCACATCAGACGCTTGATAGAGAGAGAGAGAGAGAACGTAGGGTGGCAAGGGGGCAGAGCCGCCCCAAGAACCAAGAGAGCTCCGTTTCTATAATCCAAGGAAAAGTGGAGTGGGGAGAAGGCTGCCTTCTTCCTCATTCGGGGGCAGATGTCAAGGCTCACATCTTTCGTCCCTCCCTTTGGCCCTGTACGGTTTCCCTTGGACCGTCAACAATGCCATTTCAGTCCTGTGTGTATGACTTAGAGGGTGGTACCCTGTACAATATGGCCATTCATCTCAGGTGTCCATCTAACATCCCCTTTTACCTAGTTGTGTCCACTGTCACCTAGAGGTCTGTCTTGGGTATGTGCAGAAATGCTACTTTTCAAGGGCTCTTAGCTCCCTGACTTCATGCAACAGGATGTAATCTCCATCTCTGCTGTCCCATGGTTGACCTCTTGGGGCTGGGGGCTTGAGCATGCCTGACGCGTCGATGCATCCAGTGTTCCTTCAGGTTCGTGTAGATCATAGCTGGGTTGCGATCCTTGAGTGCTCATTAGCTTACCCCACTTTGCCAAACTCCATTACCCCTTGTCTTTAAGCCCCCAGTGGGGTTTTTCATGTATTTTAAGTATTCGAATCTCTCCTTATCTCTAGGATGCTTCTTTGTGTATTCGTAGCATGTTGTGTGCTTATTGGCTTTTCGGTGTCGTGTTGCTTCAGGAGCTGTGTGTGTGTGTGTGCGTGTGCCTGTGTGTGTTTGTCTTTTGATGGGTTTAGGGCAAGTCCGAGATTCGTGGTGAATGTGGGAGTGGTGAATGTTGCATAGGTGGCTGTGCTTTGCTTCTGTGGTTCTGTATTTGCACGCTGGAAGGGGGGAGTGTGAATTTATGTATATGCAGAGGGTGTATTATATGTGTATTTGGAACAAAATGCATAGGGTTTGTACGTTTCCCTATGGGTAATGTCCTGGGTGAGTGTGCGTATACTTGGGGCTTGTGGAGAGGAGTTGTGTGTATGAGTTTGTGTGTGTAGTCCAGGGGCATGGTCGTTTGGAGGCATATTTGCTGGGGGTGCGGATTTGCTTTTTTCAATATGGCCATTTTAGGCCTAAATATTTGGGGAAGTGCATGTGTGTGTTTCTTTCCGTTTTAAGTATGAGTTAGGTATTCCTTTCTTGCTTGCACTGTGCAGCATGGGGACCAAGATACACATCCATGTATCCATAGGTTGTCCTCCCGTTGTTGTGTGGCGATGTAAGTACCTGGACAGAGTTCTCAATGCTGCACAGCAGGATCGGGTTGGAAATCCATTCCAAGACCAATAGTTGGCATCCCTTAACCCCAAGCTCCCGATCCCTCCCACTCCCTCCCTCTGCCCCCGGGCAGCCACAAGTCCATTCTGCAAGTCTCTTATTTTCTCTTCTGTGGAAGTGTTCATTTGTGCTCTCTATTTGATCGCAGTTACATGTGATGCCGTAGGGTCTTCGTTGTTCTCCTTCTGCCTGATTTCCCTGAGGATGAGAGCCTCTAGTTCCATCCATGGGGCTGCCAATGGCTTTAGGTCAGACGTGTTCTTTGGGATGGCTGAGTAGGATGCCACTGTGTATATAAAGCACATCTTCACAATCCAGTCGTCTGTCGATGGACATTTGGGTGGTTTCCATGGCTTGGCCATTGTGAATCGTGCTGTAATGAACATGTGGGTGCATGTGTCTTTTTCAAGGAGCGTGTTGTCTGGATAGAGGCGCGAGCGTGGGATTGCTGGGTCATAGGGTAGTTCTACGTAGAGATTTCTAAGGTACCTCCATAGGGTTCGGCATAGTGGCTGTACCAGCTTCCATTCCCACCAACAGGGCAGGAGGGTTCCCTTTTCTGCGCACCCCCTGCAGCCCTTGTTATTTGGGGACTGACGAAGGATGGCCATTGTGATTGGTGTGAGGTGGCATCTCACGGTGGTTTTGATTTGCATTTCTCTAATAACCAGGGACGTTGAGCATTGTTTCATGTGCTTGTTGGCCATCTGCATGTCTTCCTTGGAGAAATGCGTCTTCAGGTCTTTTGCGCACGTGTCCATTGGGTGGTCTGCTTTTCCGCTGCCGAGTTGTATATGTGGTGTGTACGTCCTCGAGATGAAGCCATTGTGCGTTGCCCCGTTTGAAACGCTTGTCTCCCACTGTGGAAGTTGTCTTTGTGTTTTGCTGCTGGCTCCCCGTGCTGTGCAAAAGCTTGTAAGTTGGACTAGGTCCCCTTGGTTTATGTTGGCTCTTAGGATTTCTGTTGCCATGGGAGAATGACGTGCGCGACCATTCCTGAGGTTGACGGGAGCGAACGTTTTGCCCATGTTCTCCTCCAGGAGGTGGTATGTGTGTCTCTAAAGGAGCGATGTGTTTCTGTGTGTACACAGGGGAGGTGGAGACTTGCATTGATGTGTCGGCGAAATCCGGGCTATGGTTATGTGTCAGTCGATGCAGGTGGGTGAGCTGGCTCCTCCTCTCATTTGGTCGATGGTCGGCATTTCCCATGTGGTTTGCTGGAGCTATGTGCATGTGTCTTCTTTGCACATCCATGTTGGTATGTCTCTCCCCAGGTGCCTGACTGACCACGTCTTGTTCGCATGGCTTGGAGTTGTTAGGAGCGTGCCAAGTATGCGTCTCTGGAGGAGGCTAAGGTGTTCCCACATGCGTTTGTTAGTGGGTACTAAGAGATGGTCTGTCTGTGTATATTGAGGGGAGGGCAGATGCATGCATGCCTTTGACACAGGTACACTCAGAGCGTCCTTTGGTTTCTGTGTTGGGGGAGGAGGAGGGTGGTTGTATTTTGAAGAGGTGGCCTCATGCCTAGTGTTTGGGGCATCGGTATGGTCCAGGGTTGGGAATGAATTGTACGTGTGTGTCCATAGGTGTGGGAGATGTGTATCTGTGTCTTAGGCAGCGTAGGCGAGTTGTGGCTGTGTGTGCCTTGGAGTTCCTGGAGCTCCTGCAGTGTGTATTGTGAGAGAAGTGAGAAGTCCGTTTGTGTGTTTGGAAAGCCAGAAAGGGTGTGGGCTGTGTGTGTGTTCAGGAGTCGTGGCTTAGCTGTATTTTGGGGCTATGGCATGGCCTATGGGCTATGCATGAGACAACTGAGTCCTTGCTGGGTTTTGTGAGCCTGTACTCCTGTAGGTATTCCACATGGACCCCTGGTTGGTTGGTAGGCAGGTTGTGCATGTGTGTGGTCAGGCGCATGGTTTGTGTGTGTATAGAGTTGGAGTGTGACCAGCTAGGGTTCGTGGCCTTCCTTCATCAAGAGCAGTTGATGAGACGCCAGAGGGGGAATTCAGGGAAGGCTTTCCTCAGGACACCTGCTTCAGCAGGGAGGTGCAGACCTGTCCAACAGGGTCCATTGTTCACCTGCTCACTGAGTCGGGGTGAGCTAGTTCCTTCCATGGGGAGAGGGGAGGGGCAAGTCCAGGGGTTGGGCCGGAGTGTTGGCTGAGGAGGCTGGCCGACCCCTCCCAAGCCGTCAGTGGTGGTGCATGTAGGGGGCATGCACAGTCCCCTGCTTTTGCTCTCTGTTCCTCGGAAGTGGCAGTTGCATTTTTCTCCTCATTTGTGCCACCTGTGCAAGCACAGAGTTCTTTCCCGTCGTTTATACTTGTGCTGTATTTCGTTCTCCAGGAGATGTTTGTCCCGGTGCAATCACTGCAGCCCCTGCAGCCAAGGGTGCCCGATCCCAACCTGTCAGAGTAGGAGTAGCAGTGGAAAATGCAAGGTGAGCAGGAGGAATGTGTCTGTAAAGCTTGAGAATGTGTGTCGACTGAGGTATGTCACATCAGGGGTCGGGATGTCTGGGGATTGACACTGAGGATTAAAATGCGCATGTGTGCTCAGAAGATTCACACACGCAGCCACACAGACACACACACATATGTGTGATGTCCCTTGCTTAGGTACCTGCAGTGGGTGTGGAGGGTCCTGCTCAGAGTGGAAGTGGATTGTGTGCCCATATGTATATGAAAGGGCCCGGGAACTGGTTCCCACTAGCTTGGGATACTCAGCTCTGTGTTGGGTAACCTCAGGTGTGTAATTCGAAAGGCCTCCTGGGCTAGGGATTCACCCATCCCAGGCTGGCAAGGGAGCACACGTCGACTGGTGGCTGGGGCACTCGGGCGCAGGGACTACCTTCCTTCAAGTGCTCGCAGTGTCTGTTGAGGCGGGTGGGCTTGGGAAAGCAGTAGCGCATGCGCGAGGGCAGAGGGCGGTTTCCCAACGGTCAGCCCGCCTGGGGGCGGGCCCCGTCATGGCGAGCGGCCTTTACACTGAAGTCTGTGAAGGCCCTGGTAAGGCGTATGGGGACTCTTCACCCGTTGGGTCTGAGCCCTCGGTGTTCTTTCTCACGCTGTGGGATATCTGGGCCCTCGTCCGTGCAGGCTCATGCCAGCCTGGAGCTCAGGTCCGGAGCAGTGTTTCCACCGCAGTTTCCTGCGGTGCAGCACTGTGGGTCAGGCTGCACGAAGACTGGAGTGAGTGCAGGGCCTCCAGAGGCAGGTGAATAATGTTTGTGGGCCATGAAAGCGTGTGCCATTCAAGCGTGTGGTTCTAAAGAGTAGGAAAGCCTGAAGGAAAGACTTTCCCAGTTGAAAACCCCCATTCCGTTCCCAAGAAGGAGCTCAGGACCCTGGCAAATCAGGGAAGAGCCAAGGCCCATGATCATACGTTCATTGGCGACTTCCTTTTGAACACACACGTCTCAGTCAAGACTCACCTGCAAACGGCATGCTTGGCTCCATGGTGGGGACGACGTTCCTGAATGTGGTGCCCACCTTCTCTTTGTAGGCTGATGGAGATCCAGAATGTACATATTGAATAGGTTGTTAGGCATCTGGTGTGTCATCAGATATCCGGGGTAGTTTGGTCTGTGGATATGTGTGCATCAGGGGAGATCAGGCCTGTGGTTTTGGGAGAGTTGTTAAGGGTGAGTGTTATATGTGAAGGGTTTTGAGAAGTCACAGAAGCCTGTTCAAGGAGTTGGTGTTTAGGTGTTTGTACCTTGGTGTTTGCACCCCCTGCAGCCCTTGTTATTTGGGGACTGACGAAGGATGGCCATTGTGATTGGTGTGAGGTGGCATCTCACGGTGGTTTTGATTTGCATTTCTCTAATAACCTGGTACGTTGAGCATTGTTTCATGTGCTTGTTGGCCATCTGCATGTCTTCCTTGGAGAAATGCGTCTTCAGGTCTTTTGCGCACGTGTCCATTGGGTGGTCTGCTTTTCCGCGGCTGAGTTGTATATGTGTTGTGTACATTCTAGTGAAATGTTGTTTTAACTAAAGAACAACCAGCCCTTGGCTAAGAAGGCAGCTGCAAGGCTTTTCAGCTGCACTAATCACTATGCCACCCTTCTTGTAATAATGTAACAACTGTGTGCTTTCTGTCCAAGCCAGTAGCCCTGCTAATTATGTACCCAGCATTGCTCATCAGTTCTGCTTCTGTAGCCTTGCTTGCTCAGTTTCTTAGGGAGAAACACTGTCTGCTTGGAATGGGGGAGGTTTGGGATGCTTACATGGGAAAATCAAGACCTTGTAGTGTATAAAGGTTACTGAGAACAAAACCTGGGGCTCAGACTCTGGAGGTGACTCCTCTGAGCCCGCACCGGTGCTGAATAAACCTTGCTTTTCCATATCTCCGAGTGCTGTTTGTCTCCTTCCGTTGCCACTGTTTTTGCGGTTTCCGCAACATTTGTGTGCGTTGGCCGGGAAGCTGACAACCGAGCTGGCCTCTTGTGCCACTGTTGTCGGGTAACCAGGGGAGGCCACGGTCGCCGTCCCAGTGACAGCTGGATATCGCGCACCAGCCATTTTGCCGGATCCAGACCCTCACTCGGGCCGTGGCCTTGGCCCACACCTCTTCCCGAAGGGACTCAGAAGGATAGTGGAAACAGGTTCCTGGACAGGATGTCAGTTGGAGAATGCCCTGGGGACATCTGCCCAAGTCAGGACCAGCCATATGGCGGAAGCAGAGACTGATCACCTTTCAGTGACCAAAGGGTCACTCAGGTCAGGGTTTGCTCCTTATGATCCGGAGGCTTGTCATTTCTGGTGTGTGTGTGTGTGAGTGACTGGAGAGAACAAGAGCCCATGCTCCACCGTCTTTGGACTACAGAGCCAGAGTGAGTCCTAACCTGCAGTTCCGCGGCGACCTCATATGGCTTATGGTGGCCCTCTTTGGGGGGAACCTGACGTTGGGGTTTATACAGTCCCACCTATGCTAAGAGGCGCCTGAAATATCTCCTCCGGAGGAGCGGTCAGGTGGATGAAGCGATTGTTACCTGAGGCCTTGCCCTCACTGTTTGTCTTGCGTCACTGGCACAGGGTGGGACTTTACACAATGGGTAAATCGGCTTCCAAACCCACTGTCTTAGAGTATATGGGTAAGAATTTTAAAAAAGGATTTTCTAGAGATTATGGTGTTAAGCTGAGTCATGGAAAACTGTGTACCCTCTGTACCCTAGAGTGGCTGGCCCTCCTTTGGTGTTGGCTGGCCTCCAGAAGGGACCTTAGATGTGTTCACAATTACAGCAGTATATAATGTTATAACAGGAGACCCTGGACACCCAGACTAATTTCTGTATATTGATAAATTGTTGGAAATTGCCTATTTGAGGCCCCCATGGGTTCGGTTCTGCACCACAGACCAGGGACAGTGTAAGGTGCTAGTAGACCAGTCCAAAGAGAAAACCTTTTCTCAAAAAAAGTGCCACCTATTTATCAAGCAGAACCTGAGGACTCACCCCCTATGCCACCACCTTATCTGCTGCTGGCCCCACCTCCAGGAGCCGAAGGTCCCCAGATGCCAGATAGCCCACCACCTTCTGTTTCTCTTCCTCCGCTTCTGAAGTTCCCGAGGTGATATCACCCCCGCAGACAGATTCTCCAGAACCTATGAGCAGGCGTCTCCATTCAGCTCAGGGAGCAGCCACTCCAGCATTACAAATGCCCTTATGGGAGACACGGGGACCACAGCAAGTCGCCCCCGATGGGACCATACAAGAGGGGGGATGTTTTTATTATTACCAGTCCCTTTCCACTGCCGATCTCCTCAACTGGAAACACCATACTCCCTCATATTCTGAAAAGCCTCAGGTGCTGATTGAGCTCTTAAAATTCATTTTCCAGACACACTGTCCCACCTGGATAGACTGCCGGCAACTCCTTTTTACTCTATTTGACACTGAAGAGCGCTGGCAAATTGTAACAGAAGCCCAAAAATGGCTTCAGGCCAATGCGGGGGGTGGAGCAGACTTGGCAAACTGGGTGAGGGAAGCCTTCCCAGAAGAAAACCCCCACTGGGACTATGGCACTGAAAAAGGGAAACGTAACCTAGAGAGGTACCGGCAGGCCTTCCTACAGGGGGAAAAAGCTGGGGCTAAAAAGCCCACTAGTATAGCTAAGGTCAGTGAAATACTACAAGAGCCAAATGAAAGCCCAGCCAAATTCTATGAGAGACTATGTGAGGCTTTCCAAACCTACACCCCTTTTAATCCCGAGGCCCCTGAGAACCAACGGATGATAAATGCTGCCTTTGTGGGACAAGCCCAATCAGATATCTGTAAAAAGCTACAGAAATTAGAAGGCTTTGCAGGAGAGAATGCCACTAAACTGTTGGAAATAGCCAACAGGGTTTTTATTAACTGAGACCAGGTGGCTGGCCGTGATACAGAAAAGAGAATGAAACAAAAAGTGACTCTTCTGGCAGCCGCCCTGTCAAAACCGGTGCCCCCAGTGGGACCACCCCATAGGGGACAAGACACAAGGCCAGGGAAAAGGAGTCCCCTGGAACATGACCAATGTGCTTACTGCAAAGAAAAGGGACATTGGAAAAATGAATGCCCCAACCATCCTGAGAAAAAGACCAAGGCCCCACCTAGCCAGTACCGATCTGAGCCATTCAGCACCAACCTGATCGGCCTAGCTGAGTCTGATTAGGGGGGACCAGGCTCTCTCCAACTGGGCCCCTGAGAGCCTATGGTCAGAATTCAAGTAGGGGGCCACCCCATAGACTTTATGGTTGACACAGGTGCTGAACTTTGTGTGGTTACACAACCTGTGGCTCCCCTCTTGGGGAAAAAACCACCATTGTTGGGGCTACAGGTAACCAAACCCACAGGCCCTTCTGTGGTCCTCGACGATGTCGGTTAGGAGGCCGTAAAGTAATACATGAATTTCTTTACCTAACTGACTGCCCAGTCCCCCTGATGGGAAGAGACCTGCTGGCTAAAATGGGGACCATTCCCCAGAACTAGAGGCTAAATACCCATTGGTTACCCATTGGTTTGGGCTGAAGGAAACCCACCAGGACTGGCAAAATGCCATGCTCCTGTCTTAATTGAGCTAAAACCCGGAGCTCAACCGGTAAAGCTACGGCAATACTCAATTCCCAGAGAAGCTTGACTGGGAATCCAGGTTCACCTGGATAGGCTGCTTCAGCATGGACTGTTAATAAAATGTCAGTCCCCTTGGCACACCCCTTTACTGCCCGTGAAAAAAACCAGGAACACAGGACTACCGCCCAGTACAGGACTTGAGGGCCATAAATAAAGCAACAGTCACATTACACCCGTCCGTCCCTAACCCATATACCCTGCTAGGGCTGATCCCCTCCACTGCTAAGTGGTTTACTTGCCTGGACTTAAAAGAGGCTTTATTCTGCCTCCAGGTGGCACCTGCCAGTCAGCCCTTGTTTGCTTTTGAATGGGAGAATCCACATACAGGGACAAAGGAACAGCTCACTGGACTAGACTCCCACAAGGATTCAAAAACTCTCCCACTCTTTTTAGCAGCGCCTTAGCTGCTGACCTAGCTGAATTTCCTGGACAAAAACTGGGCTGTGTTTTGCTACAGTATGTTGACGACCTCTTACTAGCTGACACCACGGAGGCTCAGTGCCTAGAGGGAACAAGAGCTCTCCTTTCCCAACTAATGGAGGCAGGGTATCGGGTATCAAAGAAAAAGGCACAAATCTGCAAAAAACAAGTCAAGTATCTGGGCTTCAACATCATGCAGGGCCGACGAATGCTGGGGACTAAAAGAAAGCAGGCAGTTTGTGCCATTCCTGTCCCTACCACCCGCCGGAAGGTTCGTGAGTTCCTAGGGGCAGCAGGATTCTGCCGGATATGGATCCCCGGGTTTTCAGACCTGGCCAGGCCTCTGTATGAGGCTCTAAAAGGGGAAAAAAGGCTCCCCTTAAATGGGGACCAAGCCAGGAGACAGCGTTTCAGACAATCAAAACTAAACTCACTGAGGCTCCAGCCTTGGGACTTCCTGATGTAACCAGAGAATTTAACCTTTTTGTTCATGAGAAAAATGGGATGGCTTTGGGAGTCTTAACTCAAGAATTTGGGCCTTGGCAGAGGCCAGTGGCATATCTGTCTAAACAAATTGACTCAGTTGCTGCCAGATGGCCTCCCTGCCTCCAAGCGCTGGCAGCTACCACCTTGTTGGTAAGAGAGGCTGACAAGTTGGCCCTGGGACAAAACCTCAATGTTAAAGTCCCACACTCAGTTGTAACCCTAATGGATACCAAGGTCCACCATTGGCTCACACATGCACGAATGACTCAATATCAAGGGTTACTATGTGAAAATCCACGGGTAAAATTGGAGGTTGTACGAACTCTGAACCCAGCTACTTTTCTGCCAGATGAAGTGGGGCCCCCCAGACCATAACTGCCTGGAGGTACTAGATGAGGTGTTTTCCAGCAGGCCTGACTTGACTTATAAACCACTCCAAAGTCCTGACCTGGTTTTATATACTGATGGCAGCAGCTTTATGGGGGATGAAAAAAGGATGGCAGGATATGCTGTGGTATCTGACTTAAAAGTGATAGAAGCAGAGGTGCTTCCTCAAGGCTGGTCAGCACAGAGAGCAGAATTATGGGCCTTAATCAGAGTACTGGAACTCAGCCAAGACCAGTGAGTTAATATCTATACCGACTCACGATATGCCTTTACAACTTTACATGTCCATGGAGCCTTATATAAAAAAAGAGGGCGCCTCACTGCTGAAGGAGAAAGAATTAAAAACCAGGCTGAAATCTTAAAGCTCCTAGAGGCAGTATGGGAACCTAAAGAAGCTGCAGTTATCCACTGTAAAGGCCGCCAAAAGGGGGATGACCCAGTGACAAAAGGAAACCGTAGTGCTGATGTAGCTGCCAGACAGACAGCTTGGGGACAATAGCCAGACAAACCTAAGGTCTTGCTGGCCCCAGAAGTGCCAGCTGTCCCCAAATATTCTCCAGAGGAAAAAAAATGGATAAGAGAGAAAGGAGGAACTGAAACTAAAACGGGATAGTGGGTCACACGGGACCACCGAGTGACATTCCAGAACAGCTGGCCTACAAACTAGTCCGCCAAGAACATGAGCTAACCCACATGGGCAAAACTGCCTTAGAGATCCTACTGGGCTGGTACTATCTCATTGCTCATCTTCCTGCACTCTGCTCCTCTGTCTCCCAAAGATGCATAACCTGTTTACAGAATAATGCCTGCCAGGGGCCCCACAGACCAGCTGGGGTGCAACACTGCGGACTGTCCCCATTTGAGGATATGGAAATAGACTTTACTGAGGTCACCCCTAGTAAGGGATACAAATATTTACTAGTTTTTATCTGTACTTTTTCAGGATGGGTAGAGGCCTTCCCTACCCGAACTGAAAAGGCAAGGGAAGTAACCAAGGCACTCCTGAGAGACATTATTCCCAGATATAGAATGCCTCTGACCATCAGGTCAGATAATGGACCAGCATTTGTGGCCGAAACGGTACAATAGGTGACAAAAGCTTTACAGATCCGATGGAAACTACACTCTGCTTATCGCCCTCAAAGTTCAGGGAAAGTAGAATGCATGAACTGAACCCTTAAACAGACCCTGGCAAAGTTATGTCAGGAAACTGGCTTGCCCTGGATAGACATGTTGCCGGTGGCCCTCTTAAAAGTGAGATGCTCACCCTGAGTGGGAATAGGATTCTTGCCATTTAAAATCTTATATAGAAGGCCACCTCCACTAATCAGTTTAAAGAAAAAAAAACACTAGGGAGTTGGAAAACTTGGAATTACATAATCAATTACAAGGACTGGGGCTCACTATTTCTCAGATATATAAATGGGTCACAGACAGACTACCTGTGTCCTTAGATATAACAGTACACCCCCACAAGCCAGGGGACCAGGTGTGGATAAAGGACTGAAAAAAGGAGCCTTTGAGGCTGGTATGGAAGGGCCCCTATACTGTAATTCTAACTACCCCCACCGCTCTTAAAGTAACAGGAATAAATGCTTAGATCCATCATTCTAGAGTTAAACCGGCTGGCATAGCTGACGACCATGGAGAGTGGGAGACTGCCCTCGATCCGGAGAGACCTCTTCGCCTGACAATACAGAGGAGGAGACGACGATCTCAAAGCCCTGCTCTGACCACACCGGAAGCTGGTCAGTCAACGCATGGCTGAAGCTTGAGGAATCGGCTGCCTGTGAGCCCAAGTGGAAGGAGGGTTTCAAAAGAAGCATTTGCATTGATGAAAGAGGCCTTGACCCTGGAACTGTGCTACATTTCCAGAGAATCACGTTTGGCCTAAGCTGCCTCTCACAGGGTCTTTCATTCCTTTTATAAAGAGATAAGAAACACCCCACCTCCCAATCTGGCCATAACTAAGAACTTGTTCTTAGCCCTGGCAGAAACTATTGCACAAACTCTCAAAGTCTCCTCTTGTTATGTGTGCGGGGAAATGAACACAGGAGACCACTGGCCTTGGCAAGCCAGAGAAATGGACCCATTAGAGCCTAATAATGAAACTGCATACCCCCAACTCACTGATGGGGTATGGCTCCTCAAAACTCCTATTATAGGGAAAAATTGTCTTGCGAGGCGGGGAGGACGGTTTAATGTTTCAGTTGGGAGCCTAACATGTTTAGACCTAAGGTATTATAATCTGACTGCCCAAAAGACTCAATGGTGGTCATCCTCCAATTGCTCAGAGCCCAAGCCTAATCCCTTGTCTAACTTTTCCCTCCTTCGACAAGCATGGGAAGATATCAGTACTAATATCCAGTGGTGGGCACCAAAGGGATTATATTATATTTGTGGGAAAATGGCCTATTCCATACTCCCCCCACATTGGGCTGGGGCATGTGTACTGGGAACAATGAGACCTTCCTTCTTCCTGCTTCCACTGTCACTAGGGGAGCAACTAGGAGTTCCTATGTATAGGGCACAGGGTGCCCAGAGAGACCGGAGGGCTCTCCAAATTGGAGACTGAAAAGATGATGAATGGCCCCCAGAACGGATAATTCAATATTATGGACCTGCCACCTGGGCAGAGGATGGCTCTTGGGGATATCACACCCCTATCTATATGCTGAACCACATCATCAGACTACAGGTGGTTTTGGAACTTATAACAAATGACACTGAAACGGCCTTGACTATATTGGCCCAACAACAAACTAAAATGCACAGTACAATCTACAAAAATCGCTTGGCCTTGGATTATTTACTTGCTTCTAAAAGAGGGGTGTGTGGAAAATTTAACTTAAGTAATTGCTGTCTACAAATAGATGACACCGGAAAGGTGGTAAAAGAAATTGCTGACTGCATGACTAAACTAGCCCATGTACCTGTACAAACTTGAAAAGGATGGGATGCAGACAGTCTCTTTGGTAAATGGTTCTCTTGGTTGGGAGGAATTAAGACAATGGTCGGAATAGTCATGGTTATACTCGCAGTGTGCCTACTTGTTCCCTGCCTTGTACCTCTCCTGATAAATATTATAAAAAGTTTTATAAAAACCATGGTTAAAAGAAAAACAGCCTCCCACCTGCTACTTATTAGAGGCTACCAAAGGGTTATGACTGATGATGACCTGTAAAGGGTACAGATGCACCCTGAACATCAAGAGGGGGGAATGAAATGGAGTTTTAACTAAAGAACAACCAGCCCTTGGCTAAGAAGGCAGCTGCAAGGCTTTCCAGCTGCACTAATCACTATGCCACCCTTCTTGTAATAATGTAACAACTGTGTGCTCTCTGTCCAAGCCAGTAGCCCTGCTAATTAGGTACCCAGCATTGCTCATCAGTTCCGCTTCTGTAGCCTTGCTTGCTCAGTTTCTAAGGGAGAAACACTGTCTGCTTGGGAATGGGGGAGGTTTGGGATGCTTACATGGGAAAATCAAGACCTTGTAGTGTATAAAGGTTACTGAGAACAAAGACCTGGGGCTCAGACTCTGGAGGTGACTCCTCTGAGCCCGCACCGGTGCTGAATAAACCTTGCTTTTCCATATCTCCGAGTGCTGTTTGTCTCCTTCTGTTGCCACAGTATTTGTGATTTCGGCAACACTAGAGATGAAGTCGTTGTGCGTTGGTTCATTTGAAACGCTTATCTCCCACTGTGGAAGTTGTCTTTGTGTTTTGCTGCTGGCTCCCCGTGCTGTGCAAAAGCTTGTAAGTTGGACTAGGTCCCCTTGGTTTATGTTGGCTCTTAGGATATCTGTTGCCATGGGAGAATGACGTGCACGACCATTCCTGAGGTTGACTGGAGCGAACGTTTTGCCCATGTTCTCCTCCAGGAGGTGGTATGTGTGTCTCTAAAGGAGCGATGTGTTTCTGTGTGTACACAGGGGAGGTGGAGACTTGCATTGATGTGTCGGCGAAATCCGGGCTATGGTTATGTGTCAGTCGATGCAGGTGGGTGAGCTGGCTCCTCCTCTCATTTGGTCGATGGACGTCATTTCCCATGTGGTTTGCTGGAGCTACGTGCATGTGTCTTCCTTGCACATCCATGTTGGTATGTCTCTCCCCAGGTGCCTGACTGACCACGTCTTGTTCGCATGGCTTGGAGTTGTTAGGAGCGTGCCAAGTATGCGTCTCTGGAGGAGGCTAAGGTGTTCCTACATGCGTTTGTTAGTGGGTACTAAGAGATGGTCTGTCTGTGTATATTGAGGGGAGGGCAGACGCATGCATGCCTTTGACACAGGTACACTCAGAGCGTCCTTTGGTTTCTGTGTTGGGGGAGGAGGAGGGTGGTTGTATTTTGAAGAGGTGGCCTCATGCCTAGTGTTTGAGGCATCGGTATGGTCCAGGGTTGGGAATGAATTGTACGTGTGTGTCCATAGGTGTGGGAGATGTGTATCTGTGTCTTAGGCAGCGTAGGCGACTTGTGGCTGTGTGTGCCTTGGAGTTCCTGGAGCTCCTGCAGTGTGTATTGTGAGAGAAGTGAGAAGTCCGTTTGTGTGTTTGGAAAGCCAGAAAGGGTGTGGGCTGTGTGTGTGTTCAGGAGTCGTGGCTTAGCTGTATTTTAGGGCTATGGCATGGCCTATGGGCTATGCATGAGACAACTGAGTCCTTGCTGGGTTTTGGGAGCCTGTACTCCTGTAGGTATTCCACATGGACCCCTGGTTGGTTGGTAGGCAGGTTGTGCATGTGTGTGGTCAGGCGCATGGTTTGTGTGTGTATAGAGTTGGAGTGTGACCAGCTAGGGTTCGTGGCCTTCCTTCATCAAGAGCAGTTGATGAGACGCCAGAGGGGGAATTCAGGGAAGGCTTTCCTCAGGACACCTGCTTCAGCAGGGAGGTGCAGACCTGTCCAACAGGGTCCATTGTTCACCTGCTCACTGAGTCGGGGTGAGCTAGTTCCTTCCATGGGGAGAGGGGAGGGGCAAGTCCAGGGGTTGGGCCGGAGTGTTGGCTGAGGAGGCTCGCCGACCCCTCCCAAGCCGTCAGTGGTGGTGCATGTAGGGGGCGTGCACAGTCCCCTGCTTTTGCTCTCTGTTCCTCGGAAGTGGCAGTTGCATTTTTCTCCTCATTTGTGCCACCTGTGCAAGCACAGAGTTCTTTCCCGTCATTTATACTTGTGCTGTATTTCGTTCTCCAGGAGAGGTTTGTCCCGGTGCACTCACTGCAGCCCCTGCAGCCACGGGTGCCAGATCCCAACCTGTCGGAGTAGGAGAGGCAGTGGAAAATGCAAGGTGAGCAGGAGGAATGTGTCTGTAAAGCTTGAGAATGTGTGTCGACTGAGGTATGTCACATCAGGGGTCGGGATGTCTGGGGATTGACACTGAGGATTAAAATGCGCATGTGTGATCAGAAGATTCACACACGCAGCCACACAGACACACACACATATGTGTGGTGTCCCTTGCTTAGGTACCTGCAGTGGGTGTGGAGGGTCCTGCTCAGAGTGGAAGTGGATTGTGTGCCCATATGTATATGAAAGGGCCCGGGAACTGGTTCCCACTAGCTTGGGATACTCAGCTCTGTGTTGGGTAACCTCAGGTGTGTAATTCGAAAGGCCTCCTGGGCTAGGGATTCACCCATCCCAGGCTGGCAAGGGAGCACACGTCTACTGGTGGCTGGGGCGGTCGGGCGCAGGGACTACCTTCCTCCAAGTGCTGGCAGTGTCTGTTGAGGCGGGTGGGCTTGGGAAAGCAGTAGCGCATGCGCGAGGGCAGAGGGCGGTTTCCCAACGGTCAGCCCGCCTGGGGGCGGGCCCCGTCATGGAGAGCGGCCTTTACACTGAAGTCTGTGAAGGCCCTGGTAAGGCGTATGGGGACTCTTCACCCGTTGGGTCTGAGCCCTCGGTGTTCTTTCTCACGCTGTGGGATATCTGGGCCCTCGTCCGTGCGGGCTCATGCCAGCCTGGAGCTCAGGTCCGGAGCAGTGTTTCCACCGCAGTTTCCTGCGGTGCAGCACTGTGGGTCAGGCTGCACGAAGACTGTTGGAGTGAGTGCAGGGCCTCCAGAGGCAGGTGAATAATGTTTGTGGGCCATGAAAGCGTGTGCCATTCAAGCGTGTGGTTCTAAAGAGTAGGAAAGCCTGAAGGAAAGACTTTCCCAGTTGAAAACCCCCATTCCGTTCCCAAGAAGGAGCTCAGGTCCCTGGCAAATCAGGGAAGAGCCAAGGCCCATGATCATACGTTCATTGGCGACTTCCTTTTGAACACACACGTCTCAGTCAAGACTCACCTGCAAACGGCATGCTTGGCTCCATGGTGGGGACGACGTTCCTGAATGTGGTGCCCACCTTCTCTTTGTAGGCTGATGGAGATCCAGAATGTACATATTGAATAGGTTGTTAGGCATCTGGTGTGTCATCAGATATCCGGGGTAGTTTGGTCTGTGGATATGTGTGCATCAGGGGAGATCAGGCCTGTGGTTTTGGGAGAGTTGTTAAGGGTGAGTGTTACATGTGAAGGGTTTTGAGATGTCACAGAAGCCTGTTCAAGGAGTTGGTGTTTAGGTGTTTGTACCTTGGTGTTCAGAGGAGTATTTGGCCCGTGGTGATTTCACCCATGCGTTTGGGGATTGTGTGTGTGATGGTGGACTCGGTAGGACTATCTGCCTATGCATAAGGGCCATGTTTGTTCAGTGCCGGGGAATATACGTTTGGGTGTACAATGCGTTTATGTCATCTAATGGGGGAATGTATGGAAGGTCCATGGCTGGGACTTCAACCCAACCAAAATTGAGAGTGGGACTTGAATCAAGCTGCACCGTAGCTTGGCACTTGAACCCAGGATCCCAGGTTAGGGGCGGCATGGAACACACTGATTTTGGTTTGGCTTGGCTTGGTTTGGTTTGGTTTGTGTTATGGGCCCCATGTGGAGGTTCCCAGGCCTAGGATGGAATGCCACAGCAGTGATCTGGA
Source organism: Sus scrofa (assembly GCF_054392235.1). NCBI lineage: Eukaryota > Metazoa > Chordata > Mammalia > Artiodactyla > Suidae > Sus > Sus scrofa. The sequence continues at coordinate 54,362,987 of NC_139385.1, read as the reverse complement.
TGGCTGCAGCGACAAAGTCGGACCCTTAACCTTCGGCACCACAAAAGAATGACTCGAACTCCTCCTCCATCCCACTGTCTTTTAAGTCAAAACCTGTCTCCCAGTGTCAGGACTCTTGAAGCTCAGGTTCTTCTGACTCATTGCAGAAGGAATACAGCATGAGACGGAGCAGCAGGCCACGAGGGAGGTCTTTCACATCAGACGCTTGATAGAGAGAGAGAGAGAGAACGTAGGGTGGCAAGGGGGCAGAGCCGCCCCAAGAACCAAGAGAGCTCCGTTTCTATAATCCAAGGAAAAGTGGAGTGGGGAGAAGGCTGCCTTCTTCCTCATTCGGGGGCAGATGTCAAGGCTCACATCTTTCGTCCCTCCCTTTGGCCCTGTACGGTTTCCCTTGGACCATCAACAATGCCATATCAGTCCTGTGTGTATGACCTGGTGGGTGGTACCCTGTACAATATGGCCATTCATCTCAGGTATCCATATAACATCCCCTTTTACCTAGTTGTGTCCACTGTCACCTAGAGGTCTGTCTTGGGTATGTGCAGTAATGCTACTTTTCAAGGGCTCTTAGCTCCCTGACTTCATGCAACAGGATGTAATCTCCATCTCTGCTGTCCCATGGTTGACCTCTTGGGGCTGGGGGCTTGAGCATGCCTGACACGTCGATGCATCCAGTGTTCCTTCAGGTTCGTGTAGATCATAGCTGGGTTGTGATCCTTGAGTGCTCATTAGCTTACCCCACTTTGCCAAACTCCATTACCCCTTGTCTTTAAGCCCGCAGTGGGGTTTTTCATGTATTTTAAGTATTCGAATCTCTCCTTATCTCTAGGATGCTTCTTTGTGTATTCGTAGCATGTTGTGTGCTTATTGGCTTTTCGGTGTCGTGTTGCTTCAGGAGCTGTGTGTGTGTGTGTGCGTGTGCCTGTGTGTGTTTGTCTTTTGATGGGTTTAGGGCAAGTCCGAGATTCGTGGTGAATGTGGGAGTGGTGAATTTTGCATAGGTGGCTGTGCTTTGCTTCTGTGGTTCTGTATTTGCACGCTGGAAGGGGGGGAGTGTGAATTTATGTATATGCAGAGGGTGTATTATATGTGTATTTGGAACAAAATGCATAGGGGTTGTACGTTTCCCTATGGGTAATGTCCTGGGTGAGTGTGCGTATACTTGGGGCTTGTGGAGAGGAGTTGTGTGTATGAGTTTGTGTGTGTAGTCCAGGGGCATGGTCGTTTGGAGGCATATTTGCTGGGGGTGCGGATTTGCTTTTTTCAATATGGCCACTTTAGGCCTAAATATTTGGGGAAGTGCATGTGTGTGTTTCTTTCCGTTTTAAGTATGAGTTAGGTATCCTTTCTTGCTTGCACTGTGCAGCATGGGGACCAAGATACACATCCATGTATCCATAGGTTGTCCTCCCGTTGTTGTGTGGCGATGTAAGTACCTGGACAGAGTTCTCAATGCTGCACAGCAGGATCGGGTTGGAAATCCATTCCAAGACCAATAGTTGGCATCCCTTAACCCCAAGCTCCCGATCCCTCCCACTCCCTCCCTCTGCCCCCGGGCAGCCACAAGTCCATTCTGCAAGTCTCTTATTTTCTCTTCTGTGGAAGTGTTCATTTGTGCTCTCTATTTGATCGCAGTTACATGTGATGCCGTAGGGTCTTCTTTGTTCTCCTTCTGCCTGATTTCCCTGAGGATGAGAGCCTCTAGTTCCATCCATGGGGCTGCCAATGGCTTTAGGTCAGACGTGTTCTTTGGGATGGCTGAGTAGGATGCCACTGTGTATATATAGCACATCTTCGCAATCCAGTCGTCTGTCGATGGACATTTGGGTGGTTTCCATGGCTTGGCCATTGTGAATCGTGCTGTAATGAACATGTGGGTGCATGTGTCTTTTTCAAGGAGCGTGCTGTCCGGATAGAGGCGCGAGCGTGGGATTGCTGGGTCATAGGGTAGTTCTACGTAGCGATTTCTAAGGTACCTCCATAGGGTTCGGCATAGTGGCTGTACCAGCTTCCATTCCCACCAACAGGGCAGGAGGGTTCCCTTTTCTGCGCACCCCCTGCAGCCCTTGTTATTTGGGGACTGACGAAGGATGGCCATTGTGATTGGTGTGAGGTGGCATCTCACGGTGGTTTTGATTTGCATTTCTCTAATAACCAGGGACGTTGAGCATTGTTTCATGTGCTTGTTGGCCATCTGCATGTCTTCCTTGGAGAAATGTGTCTTCAGGTCTTTTGCGCACGTGTCCATTGGGTGGTCTGCTTTTCCGCTGCCGAGTTGTATATGTGGTGTGTACGTCCTCGAGATGAAGCCATTGTGCGTTGCCCCGTTTGAAACGCTTGTCTCCCACTGTGGAAGTTGTCTTTGTGTTTTGCTGCTGGCTCCCCGTGCTGTGCAAAAGCTTGTAAGTTGGACTAGGTCCCCTTGGTTTATGTTGGCTCTTAGGATTTCTGTTGCCATGGGAGAATGACGTGCGCGACCATTCCTGAGGTTGACGGGAGCGAACGTTTTGCCCATGTTCTCCTCCAGGAGGTGGTATGTGTGTCTCTAAAGGAGCGATGTGTTTCTGTGTGTACACAGGGGAGGTGGAGACTTGCATTGATGTGTCGGCGAAATCCGGGCTATGGTTATGTGTCAGTCGATGCAGGTGGGTGAGCTGGCGCCTCCTCTCATTTGGTCGATGGTCGTCATTTCCCATGTGGTTTGCTGGAGCTATGTGCATGTGTCTTCCTTGCACATCCATGTTGGTATGTCTCTCCCCAGGTGCCTGACTGACCACGTCTTGTTCGCATGGCTTGGAGTTGTTAGGAGCGTGCCAAGTATGCGTCTCTGGAGGAGGCTAAGGTGTTCCTACATGCGTTTGTTAGTGGGTACTAAGAGATGGTCTGTCTGTGTAAATTGAGGGGAGGGCAGATGCATGCATGCCTTTGACACAGGTACACTCAGAGCGTCCTTTGGTTTCTGTGTTGGGGGAGGAGGAGGGTGGTTGTATTTTGAAGAGGTGGCCTCATGCCTAGTGTTTGGGGCATCGGTATGGTCCAGGGTTGGGAATGAATTGTACGTGTGTGTCCATAGGTGTGGGAGATGTGTATCTGTGTCTTAGGCAGCGTAGGCGACTTGTGGCTGTGTGTGCCTTGGAGTTCCTGGAGCTCCTGCAGTGTGTATTGTGAGAGAAGTGAGAGGTCCGTTAGTGTGTTTGGAAAGCCAGAAAGGGTGTGGGCTGTGTGTGTGTTCAGGAGTCGTGGCTTAGCTCTATTTTAGGGCTATGGCATGGCCTATGGGCTATGCATGAGACAACTGAGTCCTTGCTGGGTTTTGGGAGCCTGTACTCCTGTAGGTATTCCACATGGACCCCTGGTTGGTTGGTAGGCAGGTTGTGCATGTGTGTGGTCAGGCGCATGGTTTGTGTGTGTATAGAGTTGGAGTGTGACCAGCTAGGGTTCGTGGCCTTCCTTCATCAAGAGCAGTTGATGAGACGCCAGAGGGGGAATTCAGGGAAGGCTTTCCTCAGGACACCTGCTTCAGCAGGGAGGTGCAGACCTGTCCAACAGGGTCCATTGTTCACCTGCTCACTGAGTCGGGGTGAGCTAGTTCCTTCCATGGGGAGAGGGGAGGGGCAAGTCCAGGGGTTGGGCCGGAGTGTTGGCTGAGGAGGCTCGCCGACCCCTCCCAAGCCATCAGTGGTGGTGCATGTAGGGGGCGTGCACAGTCCCCTGCTTTTGCTCTCTGTTCCTCGGAAGTGGCAGTTGCATTTTTCTCCTCATTTGTGCCACCTGTGCAAGCACAGAGTTCTTTCCCGTCGTTTATACTTGTGCTGTATTTCGTTCTCCAGGAGATGTTTGCCCCGGTGCAATCACTGCAGCCCCTTCAGCCACGGGTGCCCGATCCCAACCTGTCGCAGTAGGAGAGGCAGTGGAAAATGCAAGGTGAGCAGGAGGAATGTGTCTGTAAAGCTTGAGAATGTGTGTCGACTGAGGTATGTCACATCAGGGGTCGGGATGTCTGGGGATTGACACTGAGGATTAAAATGCGCATGTGTGCTCAGAAGATTCACACACGCAGCCACACAGACACACACACATATGTGTGATGTCCCTTGCTTAGGTACCTGCAGTGGGTGTGGAGGGTCCTGCTCAGAGTGGAAGTGGATTGTGTGCCCATATGTATATGAAAGGGCACGGGAACTGGTTCCCACTAGCTTGGGATACTCAGCTCTGTGTTGGGTAACCTCAGGTGTGTAATTCGAAAGGCCTCCTGGGCTAGGGATTCACCCATCCCAGGCTGGCAAGGGAGCACACGTCTACTGGTGGCTGGGGCACTCGGGCGCAGGGACTACCTTCCTTCAAGTGCTCGCAGTGTCTGTTGAGGCGGGTGGGCTTGGGAAAGCAGTAGCGCATGCGCGAGGGCAGAGGGCGGTTTCCCAATGGTCAGCCCGCCTGGGGGCGGGCCCCGTCATGGCGAGCGGCCTTTACACTGAAGTCTGTGAAGGCCCTGGTAAGGCGTATGGGGACTCTTCACCCGTTGGGTCTGAGCCCTCGGTGTTCTTTCTCACGCTGTGGGATATCTGGGCCCTCGTCCGTGCGGGCTCATGCCAGCCTGGAGCTCAGGTCCGGAGCAGTGTTTCCACCGCAGTTTCCTGCGGTGCAGCACTGTGGGTCAGGCTGCACGAAGACTGGAGTGAGTGCAGGGCCTCCAGAGGCAGGTGAATAATGTTTGTGGGCCATGAAAGCGTGTGCCATTCAAGCGTGTGGTTCTAAAGAGTAGGAAAGCCTGAAGGAAAGACTTTCCCAGTTGAAAACCCCCATTCCGTTCCCAAGAAGGAGCTCAGGTCCCTGGCAAATCAGGGAAGAGCCAAGGCCCATGATCATACGTTCATTGGCGACTTCCTTTTGAACACACACGTCTCAGTCAAGACTCACCTGCAAACGGCATGCTTGGCTCCATGGTGGGGACGACGTTCCTGAATGTGGTGCCCACCTTCTCTTTGTAGGCTGATGGAGATCCAGAATGTACATATTGAATAGGTTGTTAGGCATCTGGTGTGTCATCAGATATCCGGGGTAGTTTGGTCTGTGGATATGTGTGCATCAGGGGAGATCAGGCCTGTGGTTTTGGGAGAGTTGTTAAGGGTGAGTGTTACATGTGAAGGGTTTTGAGATGTCACAGAAGCCTGTTCAAGGAGTTGGTGTTTAGGTGTTTGTACCTTGGTGTTCAGAGGAGTATTTGGCCCGTGGTGATTTCACCCATGCGTTTGGGGATTGTGTGTGTGATGGTGGACTCGGTAGGACTATCTGCCTATGCATAAGGGCCATGTTTGTTCAGTGCCGGGGAATAAACGTTTGGGTGTACAATGCGTTTATGTCATCTAATGGGGGAATGTATGGAAGGTCCATGGCTGGGACTTCAACCCAACCAAAATTGAGAGTGGGACTTGAATCAAGCTGCACCGTAGCTTGGCACTTGAACCCAGGATCCCAGGTTAGGGGCGGCATGGAACACACTGATTTTGGTTTGGCTTGGCTTGGTTTGGTTTGGTTTGTGTTATGGGCCCCATGTGGAGGTTCCCAGGCCTAGGATGGAATGCCACAGCAGTGATCTGGATGGCTGCAGCGACAAAGTCGGACCCTTAACCTTCTGCACCACAAAAGAATGACTCGAACTCCTCCTCCATCCCACTGTCTTTTAAGTCAAAACCTGTCTCCCAGTGTCAGGACTCTTGAAGCTCAGGTTCTTCTGACTCATTGCAGAAGGAATACAGCATGAGACCGAGCAGCAGGCCACGAGGGAGGTCTTTCACATCAGACGCTTGATAGAGAGAGAGAGAGAGAACGTAGGGTGGCAAGGGGGCAGAGCCGCCCCAAGAACCAAGAGAGCTCCGTTTCTATAATCCAAGGAAAAGTGGAGTGGGGAGAAGGCTGCCTTCTTCCTCATTCGGGGGCAGATGTCAAGGCTCACATCTTTCGTCCCTCCCTTTGGCCCTGTACGGTTTCCCTTGGACCATCAACAATGCCATATCAGTCCTGTGTGTATGACCTGGTGGGTGGTACCCTGTACAATATGGCCATTCATCTCAGGTATCCATATAACATCCCCTTTTACCTAGTTGTGTCCACTGTCACCTAGAGGTCTGTCTTGGGTATGTGCAGTAATGCTACTTTTCAAGGGCTCTTAACTCCCTGACTTCATGCAACAGGATGTAATCTCCATCTCTGCTGTCCCATGGTTGACCTCTTGGGGCTGGGGGCTTGAGCATGCCTGACGCGTCGATGCATCCAGTGTTCCTTCAGGTTCGTGTAGATCATAGCTGGGTTGCGATCCTTGAGTGCTCATTAGCTTACCCCACTTTGCCAAACTCCATTACCCCTTGTCTTTAAGCCCGCAGTGGGGTTTTTCATGTATTTTAAGTATTCGAATCTCTCCTTATCTCTAGGATGCTTCTTTGTGTATTCGTAGCATGTTGTGTGCTTATTGGCTTTTCGGTGTCGTGTTGCTTCAGGAGCTGTGTGTGTGTGTGTGCGTGTGCCTGTGTGTGTTTGTCTTTTGATGGGTTTAGGGCAAGTCCGAGATTCGTGGTGAATGTGGGAGTGGTGAATTTTGCATAGGTGGCTGTGCTTTGCTTCTGTGGTTCTGTATTTGCACGCTGGAAGGGGGGGAGTGTGAATTTATGTATATGCAGAGGGTGTATTATATGTGTATTTGGAACAAAATGCATAGGGGTTGTACGTTTCCCTATGGGTAATGTCCTGGGTGAGTGTGCGTATACTTGGGGCTTGTGGAGAGGAGTTGTGTGTATGAGTTTGTGTGTGTAGTCCAGGGGCATGGTCGTTTGGAGGCATATTTGCTGGGGGTGCGGATTTGCTTTTTTCAATATGGCCACTTTAGGCCTAAATATTTGGGGAAGTGCATGTGTGTGTTTCTTTCCGTTTTAAGTATGAGTTAGGTATCCTTTCTTGCTTGCACTGTGCAGCATGGGGACCAAGATACACATCCATGTATCCATAGGTTGTCCTCCCGTTGTTGTGTGGCGATGTAAGTACCTGGACAGAGTTCTCAATGCTGCACAGCAGGATCGGGTTGGAAATCCATTCCAAGACCAATAGTTGGCATCCCTTAACCCCAAGCTCCCGATCCCTCCCACTCCCTCCCTCTGCCCCCGGGCAGCCACAAGTCCATTCTGCAAGTCTCTTATTTTCTCTTCTGTGGAAGTGTTCATTTGTGCTCTCTATTTGATCGCAGTTACATGTGATGCCGTAGGGTCTTCTTTGTTCTCCTTCTGCCTGATTTCCCTGAGGATGAGAGCCTCTAGTTCCATCCATGGGGCTGCCAATGGCTTTAGGTCAGACGTGTTCTTTGGGATGGCTGAGTAGGATGCCACTGTGTATATATAGCACATCTTCGCAATCCAGTCGTCTGTCGATGGACATTTGGGTGGTTTCCATGGCTTGGCCATTGTGAATCGTGCTGTAATGAACATGCGGGTGCATGTGTCTTTTTCAAGGAGCGTGTTGTCCGGATAGAGGCGCGAGCGTGGGATTGCTGGGTCATAGGGTAGTTCTACGTAGCGATTTCTAAGGTACCTCCATAGGGTTCGGCATAGTGGCTGTACCAGCTTCCATTCCCACCAACAGGGCAGGAGGGTTCCCTTTTCTGCGCACCCCCTGCAGCCCTTGTTATTTGGGGACTGACGAAGGATGGCCATTGTGATTGGTGTGAGGTGGCATCTCACGGTGGTTTTGATTTGCATTTCTCTAATAACCAGGGACGTTGAGCATTGTTTCATGTGCTTGTTGGCCATCTGCATGTCTTCCTTGGAGAAATGTGTCTTCAGGTCTTTTGCGCACGTGTCCATTGGGTGGTCTGCTTTTCCGCTGCCGAGTTGTATATGTGGTGTGTACGTCCTCGAGATGAAGCCATTGTGCGTTGCCCCGTTTGAAACGCTTGTCTCCCACTGTGGAAGTTGTCTTTGTGTTTTGCTGCTGGCTCCCCGTGCTGTGCAAAAGCTTGTAAGTTGGACTAGGTCCCCTTGGTTTATGTTGGCTCTTAGGATTTCTGTTGCCATGGGAGAATGACGTGCGCGACCATTCCTGAGGTTGACGGGAGCGAACGTTTTGCCCATGTTCTCCTCCAGGAGGTGGTATGTGTGTCTCTAAAGGAGCGATGTGTTTCTGTGTGTACACAGGGGAGGTGGAGACTTGCATTGATGTGTCGGCGAAATCCGGGCTATGGTTATGTGTCAGTCGATGCAGGTGGGTGAGCTGGCTCCTCCTCTCATTTGGTCGATGGACGTCATTTCCCATGTGGTTTGCTGGAGCTATGTGCATGTGTCTTCCTTGCACATCCATGTTGGTATGTCTCTCCCCAGGTGCCTGACTGACCACGTCTTGTTCGCATGGCTTGGAGTTGTTAGGAGCGTGCCAAGTATGCGTCTCTGGAGGAGGCTAAGGTGTTCCCACATGCGTTTGTTAGTGGGTACTAAGAGATGGTCTGTCTGTGTAAATTGAGGGGAGGGCAGATGCATGCATGCCTTTGACACAGGTACACTCAGAGCGTCCTTTGGTTTCTGTGTTGGGGGAGGAGGAGGGTGGTTGTATTTTGAAGAGGTGGCCTCATGCCTAGTGTTTGGGGCATCGGTATGGTCCAGGGTTGGGAATGAATTGTACGTGTGTGTCCATAGGTGTGGGAGATGTGTATCTGTGTCTTAGGCAGCGTAGGCGAGTTGTGGCTGTGTGTGCCTTGGAGTTCCTGGAGCTCCTGCAGTGTGTATTGTGAGAGAAGTGAGAAGTCCGTTTGTGTGTTTGGAAAGCCAGAAAGGGTGTGGGCTGTGTGTGTGTTCAGGAGTCGTGGCTTAGCTCTATTTTAGGGCTATGGCATGGCCTATGGGCTATGCATGAGACAACTGAGTCCTTGCTGGGTTTTGGGAGCCTGTACTCCTGTAGGTATTCCACATGGACCCCTGGTTGGTTGGTAGGCAGGTTGTGCATGTGTGTGGTCAGGCGCATGGTTTGTGTGTGTATAGAGTTGGAGTGTGACCAGCTAGGGTTCGTGGCCTTCCTTCATCAAGAGCAGTTGATGAGACGCCAGAGGGGGAATTCAGGGAAGGCTTTCCTCAGGACACCTGCTTCATCAGGGAGGTGCAGACCTGTCCAACAGGGTCCATTGTTCACCTGCTCACTGAGTCGGGGTGAGCTAGTTCCTTCCATGGGGAGAGGGGAGGGGCAAGTCCAGGGGTTGGGCCGGAGTGTTGGCTGAGGAGGCTCGCCGACCCCTCCCAAGCCATCAGTGGTGGTGCATGTAGGGGGCGTGCACAGTCCCCTGCTTTTGCTCTCTGTTCCTCGGAAGTGGCAGTTGCATTTTTCTCCTCATTTGTGCCACCTGTGCAAGCACAGAGTTCTTTCCCGTCGTTTATACTTGTGCTGTATTTCGTTCTCCAGGAGATGTTTGCCCCGGTGCAATCACTGCAGCCCCTTCAGCCACGGGTGCCCGATCCCAACCTGTCGGAGTAGGAGAGGCAGTGGAAAATGCAAGGTGAGCAGGAGGAATGTGTCTGTAAAGCTTGAGAATGTGTGTCGACTGAGGTATGTCACATCAGGGGTCGGGATGTCTGGGGATTCACACTGAGGATTAAAATGCGCATGTGTGCTCAGAAGATTCACACACGCAGCCACACAGACACACACACATATGTGTGATGTCCCTTGCTTAGGTACCTGCAGTGGGTGTGGAGGGTCCTGCTCAGAGTGGAAGTGGATTGTGTGCCCATATGTATATGAAAGGGCACGGGAACTGGTTCCCACTAGCTTGGGATACTCAGCTCTGTGTTGGGTAACCTCAGGTGTGTAATTCGAAAGGCCTCCTGGGCTAGGGATTCACCCATCCCAGGCTGGCAAGGGAGCACACGTCGACTGGTGGCTGGGGCACTCGGGCGCAGGGACTACCTTCCTTCAAGTGCTCGCAGTGTCTGTTGAGGCGGGTGGGCTTGGGAAAGCAGTAGCGCATGCGCGAGGGCAGAGGGCGGTTTCCCAACGGTCAGCCCGCCTGGGGGCGGGCCCCGTCATGGCGAGCGGCCTTTACACTGAAGTCTGTGAAGGCCCTGGTAAGGCGTATGGGGACTCTTCACCCGTTGGGTCTGAGCCCTCGGTGTTCTTTCTCACGCTGTGGGATATCTGGGCCCTCGTCCGTGCGGGCTCATGCCAGCCTGGAGCTCAGGTCCGGAGCAGTGTTTCCACCGCAGTTTCCTGCGGTGCAGCACTGTGGGTCAGGCTGCACGAAGACTGGAGTGAGTGCAGGGCCTCCAGAGGCAGGTGAATAATGTTTGTGGGCCATGAAAGCGTGTGCCATTCAAGCGTGTGGTTCTAAAGAGTAGGAAAGCCTGAAGGAAAGACTTTCCCAGTTGAAAACCCCCATTCCGTTCCCAAGAAGGAGCTCAGGTCCCTGGCAAATCAGGGAAGAGCCAAGGCCCATGATCATACGTTCATTGGCGACTTCCTTTTGAACACACACGTCTCAGTCAAGACTCACCTGCAAACGGCATGCTTGGCTCCATGGTGGGGACGACGTTCCTGAATGTGGTGCCCACCTTCTCTTTGTAGGCTGATGGAGATCCAGAATGTACATATTGAATAGGTTGTTAGGCATCTGGTGTGTCATCAGATATCCGGGGTAGTTTGGTCTGTGGATATGTGTGCATCAGGGGAGATCAGGCCTGTGGTTTTGGGAGAGTTGTTAAGGGTGAGTGTTACATGTGAAGGGTTTTGAGATGTCACAGAAGCCTGTTCAAGGAGTTGGTGTTTAGGTGTTTGTACCTTGGTGTTCAGAGGAGTATTTGGCCCGTGGTGATTTCACCCATGCGTTTGGGGATTGTGTGTGTGATGGTGGACTCGGTAGGACTATCTGCCTATGCATAAGGGCCATGTTTGTTCAGTGCCGGGGAATAAACGTTTGGGTGTACAATGCGTTTATGTCATCTAATGGGGGAATGTATGGAAGGTCCATGGCTGGGACTTCAACCCAACCAAAATTGAGAGTGGGACTTGAATCAAGCTGCACCGTAGCTTGGCACTTGAACCCAGGATCCCAGGTTAGGGGCAGAATGGAACACACTGATTTTGGTTTGGCTTGGCTTGGTTTGGTTTGGTTTGTGTTATGGGCCCCATGTGGAGGTTCCCAGGCCTAGGATGGAATGCCACAGCAGTGATCTGGATGGCTGCAGCGACAAAGTCGGACCCTTAACCTTCTGCACCACAAAAGAATGACTCGAACTCCTCCTCCATCCCACTGTCTTTTAAGTCAAAACCTGTCTCCCAGTGTCAGGACTCTTGAAGCTCAGGTTCTTCTGACTCATTGCAGAAGGAATACAGCATGAGACCGAGCAGCAGGCCACGAGGGAGGTCTTTCACATCAGACGCTTGATAGAGAGAGAGAGAGAGAACGTAGGGTGGCAAGGGGGCAGAGCCGCCCCAAGAACCAAGAGAGCTCCGTTTCTATAATCCAAGGAAAAGTGGAGTGGGGAGAAGGCTGCCTTCTTCCTCATTCGGGGGCAGATGTCAAGGCTCACATCTTTCGTCCCTCCCTTTGGCCCTGTACGGTTTCCCTTGGACCATCAACAATGCCATATCAGTCCTGTGTGTATGACCTGGTGGGTGGTACCCTGTACAATATGGCCATTCATCTCAGGTATCCATATAACATCCCCTTTTACCTAGTTGTGTCCACTGTCACCTAGAGGTCTGTCTTGGGTATGTGCAGTAATGCTACTTTTCAAGGGCTCTTAACTCCCTGACTTCATGCAACAGGATGTAATCTCCATCTCTGCTGTCCCATGGTTGACCTCTTGGGGCTGGGGGCTTGAGCATGCCTGACGCGTCGATGCATCCAGTGTTCCTTCAGGTTCGTGTAGATCATAGCTGGGTTGCGATCCTTGAGTGCTCATTAGCTTACCCCACTTTGCCAAACTCCATTACCCCTTGTCTTTAAGCCCGCAGTGGGGTTTTTCATGTATTTTAAGTATTCGAATCTCTCCTTATCTCTAGGATGCTTCTTTGTGTATTCGTAGCATGTTGTGTGCTTATTGGCTTTTCGGTGTCGTGTTGCTTCAGGAGCTGTGTGTGTGTGTGTGCGTGTGCCTGTGTGTGTTTGTCTTTTGATGGGTTTAGGGCAAGTCCGAGATTCGTGGTGAATGTGGGAGTGGTGAATTTTGCATAGGTGGCTGTGCTTTGCTTCTGTGGTTCTGTATTTGCACGCTGGAAGGGGGGGAGTGTGAATTTATGTATATGCAGAGGGTGTATTATATGTGTATTTGGAACAAAATGCATAGGGGTTGTACGTTTCCCTATGGGTAATGTCCTGGGTGAGTGTGCGTATACTTGGGGCTTGTGGAGAGGAGTTGTGTGTATGAGTTTGTGTGTGTAGTCCAGGGGCATGGTCGTTTGGAGGCATATTTGCTGGGGGTGCGGATTTGCTTTTTTCAATATGGCCACTTTAGGCCTAAATATTTGGGGAAGTGCATGTGTGTGTTTCTTTCCGTTTTAAGTATGAGTTAGGTATCCTTTCTTGCTTGCACTGTGCAGCATGGGGACCAAGATACACATCCATGTATCCATAGGTTGTCCTCCCGTTGTTGTGTGGCGATGTAAGTACCTGGACAGAGTTCTCAATGCTGCACAGCAGGATCGGGTTGGAAATCCATTCCAAGACCAATAGTTGGCATCCCTTAACCCCAAGCTCCCGATCCCTCCCACTCCCTCCCTCTGCCCCCGGGCAGCCACAAGTCCATTCTGCAAGTCTCTTATTTTCTCTTCTGTGGAAGTGTTCATTTGTGCTCTCTATTTGATCGCAGTTACATGTGATGCCGTAGGGTCTTCTTTGTTCTCCTTCTGCCTGATTTCCCTGAGGATGAGAGCCTCTAGTTCCATCCATGGGGCTGCCAATGGCTTTAGGTCAGACGTGTTCTTTGGGATGGCTGAGTAGGATGCCACTGTGTATATATAGCACATCTTCGCAATCCAGTCGTCTGTCGATGGACATTTGGGTGGTTTCCATGGCTTGGCCATTGTGAATCGTGCTGTAATGAACATGCGGGTGCATGTGTCTTTTTCAAGGAGCGTGTTGTCCGGATAGAGGCGCGAGCGTGGGATTGCTGGGTCATAGGGTAGTTCTACGTAGCGATTTCTAAGGTACCTCCATAGGGTTCGGCATAGTGGCTGTACCAGCTTCCATTCCCACCAACAGGGCAGGAGGGTTCCCTTTTCTGCGCACCCCCTGCAGCCCTTGTTATTTGGGGACTGACGAAGGATGGCCATTGTGATTGGTGTGAGGTGGCATCTCACGGTGGTTTTGATTTGCATTTCTCTAATAACCAGGGACGTTGAGCATTGTTTCATGTGCTTGTTGGCCATCTGCATGTCTTCCTTGGAGAAATGTGTCTTCAGGTCTTTTGCGCACGTGTCCATTGGGGTGGTCTGCTTTTCCGCTGCCGAGTTGTATATGTGGTGTGTACGTCCTCGAGATGAAGCCATTGTGCGTTGCCCCGTTTGAAACGCTTGTCTCCCACTGTGGAAGTTGTCTTTGTGTTTTGCTGCTGGCTCCCCGTGCTGTGCAAAAGCTTGTAAGTTGGACTAGGTCCCCTTGGTTTATGTTGGCTCTTAGGATTTCTGTTGCCATGGGAGAATGACGTGCGCGACCATTCCTGAGGTTGACGGGAGCGAACGTTTTGCCCATGTTCTCCTCCAGGAGGTGGTATGTGTGTCTCTAAAGGAGCGATGTGTTTCTGTGTGTACACAGGGGAGGTGGAGACTTGCATTGATGTGTCGGCGAAATCCGGGCTATGGTTATGTGTCAGTCGATGCAGGTGGGTGAGCTGGCTCCTCCTCTCATTTGGTCGATGGACGTCATTTCCCATGTGGTTTGCTGGAGCTATGTGCATGTGTCTTCCTTGCACATCCATGTTGGTATGTCTCTCCCCAGGTGCCTGACTGACCACGTCTTGTTCGCATGGCTTGGAGTTGTTAGGAGCGTGCCAAGTATGCGTCTCTGGAGGAGGCTAAGGTGTTCCCACATGCGTTTGTTAGTGGGTACTAAGAGATGGTCTGTCTGTGTATATTGAGGGGAGGGCAGATGCATGCATGCCTTTGACACAGGTACACTCAGAGCGTCCTTTGGTTTCTGTGTTGGGGGAGGAGGAGGGTGGTTGTATTTTGAAGAGGTGGCCTCATGCCTAGTGTTTGGGGCATCGGTATGGTCCAGGGTTGGGAATGAATTGTACGTGTGTGTCCATAGGTGTGGGAGATGTGTATCTGTGTCTTAGGCAGCGTAGGCGAGTTGTGGCTGTGTGTGCCTTGGAGTTCCTGGAGCTCCTGCAGTGTGTATTGTGAGAGAAGTGAGAAGTCCGTTTGTGTGTTTGGAAAGCCAGAAAGGGTGTGGGCTGTGTGTGTGTTCAGGAGTCGTGGCTTAGCTGTATTTTGGGGCTATGGCATGGCCTATGGGCTATGCATGAGACAACTGAGTCCTTGCTGGGTTTTGGGAGCCTGTACTCCTGTAGGTATTCCACATGGACCCCTGGTTGGTTGGTAGGCAGGTTGTGCATGTGTGTGGTCAGGCGCATGGTTTGTGTGTGTATAGAGTTGGAGTGTGACCAGCTAGGGTTCGTGGCCTTCCTTCATCAAGAGCAGTTGATGAGACGCCAGAGGGGGAATTCAGGGAAGGCTTTCCTCAGGACACCTGCTTCAGCAGGGAGGTGCAGACCTGTCCAACAGGGTCCATTGTTCACCTGCTCACTGAGTCGGGGTGAGCTAGTTCCTTCCATGGGGAGAGGGGAGGGGCAAGTCCAGGGGTTGGGCCGGAGTGTTGGCTGAGGAGGCTCGCCGACCCCTCCCAAGCCATCAGTGGTGGTGCATGTAGGGGGCGTGCACAGTCCCCTGCTTTTGCTCTCTGTTCCTCGGAAGTGGCAGTTGCATTTTTCTCCTCATTTGTGCCACCTGTGCAAGCACAGAGTTCTTTCCCGTCGTTTATACTTGTGCTGTATTTCGTTCTCCAGGAGATGTTTGCCCCGGTGCAATCACTGCAGCCCCTTCAGCCACGGGTGCCCGATCCCAACCTGTCGCAGTAGGAGAGGCAGTGGAAAATGCAAGGTGAGCAGGAGGAATGTGTCTGTAAAGCTTGAGAATGTGTGTCGACTGAGGTATGTCACATCAGGGGTCGGGATGTCTGGGGATTCACACTGAGGATTAAAATGCGCATGTGTGCTCAGAAGATTCACACACGCAGCCACACAGACACACACACATATGTGTGGTGTCCCTTGCTTAGGTACCTGCAGTGGGTGTGGAGGGTCCTGCTCAGAGTGGAAGTGGATTGTGTGCCCATATGTATATGAAAGGGCACGGGAACTGGTTCCCACTAGCTTGGGATACTCAGCTCTGTGTTGGGTAACCTCAGGTGTGTAATTCGAAAGGCCTCCTGGGCTAGGGATTCACCCATCCCAGGCTGGCAAGGGAGCATAGGTCGACTGGTGGCTGGGGCACTCGGGCGCAGGGACTACCTTCCTCCAAGTGCCGGCAGTGTCTGTTGAGGCGGGTGGGCTTGGGAAAGCAGTAGCGCATGCGCGAGGGCAGAGGGCGGTTTCCCAACGGTCAGCCCGCCTGGGGGCGGGCCCCGTCATGGCGAGCGGCCTTTACACTGAAGTCTGTGAAGGCCCTGGTAAGGCGTATGGGGACTCTTCACCCGTTGGGTCTGAGCCCTCGGTGTTCTTTCTCACGCTGTGGGATATCTGGGCCCTCGTCCGTGCGGGCTCATGCCAGCCTGGAGCTCAGGTCCGGAGCAGTGTTTCCACCGCAGTTTCCTGCGGTGTAGCACTGTGGGTCAGGCTGCACGAAGACTGGAGTGAGTGCAGGGCCTCCAGAGGCAGGTGAATAATGTTTGTGGGCCATGAAAGCGTGTGCCATTCAAGCGTGTGGTTCTAAAGAGTAGGAAAGCCTGAAGGAAAGACTTTCCCAGTTGAAAACCCCCATTCCGTTCCCAAGAAGGAGCTCAGGTCCCTGGCAAATCAGGGAAGAGCCAAGGCCCATGATCATACGTTCATTGGCGACTTCCTTTTGAACACACACGTCTCAGTCAAGACTCACCTGCAAACGGCATGCTTGGCTCCATGGTGGGGACGACGTTCCTGAATGTGGTGCCCACCTTCTCTTTGTAGGCTGATGGAGATCCAGAATGTACATATTGAATAGGTTGTTAGGCATCTGGTGTGTCATCAGATATCCGGGGTGGTTTGGTCTGTGGATATGTGTGCATCAGGGGAGATCAGGCCTGTGGTTTTGGGAGAGTTGTTAAGGGTGAGTGTTACATGTGAAGGGTTTTGAGATGTCACAGAAGCCTGTTCAAGGAGTTGGTGTTTAGGTGTTTGTACCTTGGTGTTCAGAGGAGTATTTGGCCCGTGGTGATTTCACCCATGCGTTTGGGGATTGTGTGTGTGATGGTGGACTCGGTAGGACTATCTGCCTATGCATAAGGGCCATGTTTGTTCAGTGCCGGGGAATAAACGTTTGGGTGTACAATGCGTTTATGTCATCTAATGGGGGAATGTATGGAAGGTCCATGGCTGGGACTTCAACCCAACCAAAATTGAGAGTGGGACTTGAATCAAGCTGCACCGTAGCTTGGCACTTGAACCCAGGATCCCAGGTTAGGGGCAGAATGGAACACACTGATTTTGGTTTGGCTTGGCTTGGTTTGGTTTGGTTTGTGTTATGGGCCCCATGTGGAGGTTCCCAGGCCTAGGATGGAATGCCACAGCAGTGATCTGGATGGCTGCAGCGACAAAGTCGGACCCTTAACCTTCTGCACCACAAAAGAATGACTCGAACTCCTCCTCCATCCCACTGTCTTTTAAGTCAAAACCTGTCTCCCAGTGTCAGGACTCTTGAAGCTCAGGTTCTTCTGACTCATTGCAGAAGGAATACAGCATGAGACCGAGCAGCAGGCCACGAGGGAGGTCTTTCACATCAGACGCTTGATAGAGAGAGAGAGAGAGAACGTAGGGTGGCAAGGGGGCAGAGCCGCCCCAAGAACCAAGAGAGCTCCGTTTCTATAATCCAAGGAAAAGTGGAGTGGGGAGAAGGCTGCCTTCTTCCTCATTCGGGGGCAGATGTCAAGGCTCACATCTTTCGTCCCTCCCTTTGGCCCTGTACGGTTTCCCTTGGACCATCAACAATGCCATTTCAGTCCTGTGTGTATGACCTGGAGGGTGGTACCCTGTACAATATGGCCATTCATCTCAGGTGTCCATGTAACATCCCCTTTTACCTAGTTGTGTCCACTGTCACCTAGAGGTCTGTCTTGGGTATGTGCAGAAATGCTACTTTTCAAGGGCTCTTAACTCCCTGACTTCATGCAACAGGATGTAATCTCCATCTCTGCTGTCCCATGGTTGACCTCTTGGGGCTGGGGGCTTGAGCATGCCTGACGCGTCGATGCATCCAGTGTTCCTTCAGGTTCGTGTAGATCATAGCTGGGTTGCGATCCTTGAGTGCTCATTAGCTTACCCCACTTTGCCAAACTCCATTACCCCTTGTCTTTAAGCCCCCAGTGGGGTTTTTCATGTATTTTAAGTATTCGAATCTCTCCTTATCTCTAGGATGCTTCTTTGTGTATTCGTAGCATGTTGTGTGCTTATTGGCTTTTCGGTGTCATGTTGCTTCAGGAGCTGTGTGTGTGTGTGTGCGTGTGCCTGTGTGTGTTTGTCTTTTGATGGGTTTAGGGCAAGTCCGAGATTCGTGGTGAATGTGGGAGTGGTGAATGTTGCATAGGTGGCTGTGCTTTGCTTCTGTGGTTCTGTATTTGCACGCTGGAAGGGGGGGAGTGTGAATTTATGTATATGCAGAGGGTGTATTATATGTGTATTTGGAACAAAATGCATAGGGGTTGTACTTTTCCCTATGGGTAATGTCCTGGGTGAGTGTGCGTATACTTGGGGCTTGTGGAGAGGAGTTGTGTGTATGAGTTTGTGTGTGTAGTCCAGGGGCATGGTCGTTTGGAGGCATATTTGCTGGGGGTGCGGATTTGCTTTTTTCAATATGGCCACTTTAGGCCTAAATATTTGGGGAAGTGCATGTGTGTGTTTCTTTCCGTTTTAAGTATGAGTTAGGTATTCCTTTCTTGCTTGCACTGTGCAGCATGGGGACCAAGATACACATCCATGTATCCATAGGTTGTCCTCCCGTTGTTGTGTGGCGATGTAAGTACCTGGACAGAGTTCTCAATGCTGCACAGCAGGATCGGGTTGGAAATCCATTCCAAGACCAATAGTTGGCATCCCTTAACCCCAAGCTCCCGATCCCTCCCACTCCCTCCCTCTGCCCCCGGGCAGCCACAAGTCCATTCTGCAAGTCTCTTATTTTCTCTTCTGTGGAAGTGTTCATTTGTGCTCTCTATTTGATCGCAGTTACATGTGATGCCGTAGGGTCTTCGTTGTTCTCCTTCTGCCTGATTTCCCTGAGGATGAGAGCCTCTAGTTCCATCCATGGGGCTGCCAATGGCTTTAGGTCAGACATGTTCTTTGGGATGGCTGAGTAGGATTCCACTGTGTATATATAGCACATCTTCGCAATCCAGTCGTCTGTCGATGGACATTTGGGTGGTTTCCATGGCTTGGCCATTGTGAATCGTGCTGTAATGAACATGAGGGTGCATGTGTCTTTTTCAAGGAGCGTGTTGTCCGGATAGAGGCGCGAGCGTGGGATTGCTGGGTCATAGGGTAGTTCTACGTAGCGATTTCTAAGGTACCTCCATAGGGTTCGGCATAGTGGCTGTACCAGCTTCCATTCCCACCAACAGGGCAGGAGGGTTCCCTTTTCTGCGCACCCCCTGCAGCCCTTGTTATTTGGGGACTGACGAAGGATGGCCATTGTGATTGGTGTGAGGTGGCATCTCACGGTGGTTTTGATTTGCATTTCTCTAATAACCAGGGACGTTGAGCATTGTTTCATGTGCTTGTTGGCCATCTGCATGTCTTCCTTGGAGAAATGTGTCTTCAGGTCTTTTGCGCACGTGTCCATTGGGTGGTCTGCTTTTCCGCTGCCGAGTTGTATATGTGGTGTGTACGTCCTCGAGATGAAGCCATTGTGCGTTGCCCCGTTTGAAACGCTTGTCTCCCACTGTGGAAGTTGTCTTTGTGTTTTGCTGCTGGCTCCCCGTGCTGTGCAAAAGCTTGTAAGTTGGACTAGGTCCCCTTGGTTTATGTTGGCTCTTAGGATTTCTGTTGCCATGGGAGAATGACGTGCGCGACCATTCCTGAGGTTGACGGGAGCGAACGTTTTGCCCATGTTCTCCTCCAGGAGGTGGTATGTGTGTCTCTAAAGGAGCGATGTGTTTCTGTGTGTACACAGGGGAGGTGGAGACTTGCATTGATGTGTCGGCGAAATCCGGGCTATGGTTATGTGTCAGTCGATGCAGGTGGGTGAGCTGGCTCCTCCTCTCATTTGGTCGATGGACGTCATTTCCCATGTGGTTTGCTGGAGCTATGTGCATGTGTCTTCCTTGCACATCCATGTTGGTATGTCTCTCCCCAGGTGCCTGACTGACCACGTCTTGTTCTCATGGCTTGGAGTTGTTAGGAGCGTGCCAAGTGTGCGTCTCTGGAGGAGGCTAAGGTGTTCCCACATGCGTTTGTTAGTGGGTACTAAGAGATGGTCTGTCTGTGTATATTGAGGGGAGGGCAGACGCATGCATGCCTTTGACACAGGTACACTCAGAGCGTCCTTTGGTTTCTGTGTTGGGGGAGGAGGAGGGTGGTTGTATTTTGAAGAGGTGGCCTCATGCCTAGTGTTTGGGGCATCGGTATGGTCCAGGGTTGGGAATGAATTGTACGTGTGTGTCCATAGGTGTGGGAGATGTGTATCTGTGTCTTAGGCAGCGTAGGCGACTTGTGGCTGTGTGTGCCTTGGAGTTCCTGGAGCTCCTGCAGCGTGTATTGTGAGAGAAGTGAGAGGTCCGTTTGTGTGTTTGGAAAGCCAGAAAGGGTGTGGGCTGTGTGTGTGTTCAGGAGTCGTGGCTTAGCTGCATTTTAGGGCTATGGCATGGCCTATGGGCTATGCATGAGACAACTGAGTCCTTGCTGGGTTTTGGGAGCCTGTACTCCTGTAGGTATTCCACATGGACCCCTGGTTGGTTGGTAGGCAGGTTGTGCATGTGTGTGGTCAGGCGCATGGTTTGTGTGTGTATAGAGTTGGAGTGTGACCAGCTAGGGTTCGTGGCCTTCCTTCATCAAGAGCAGTTGATGAGACGCCAGAGGGGGAATTCAGGGAAGGCTTTCCTCAGGACACCTGCTTCAGCAGGGAGGTGCAGACCTGTCCAACAGGGTCTGTTGTTCACCTGCTCACTGAGTCGGGGTGAGCTAGTTCCTTCCATGGGGAGAGGGGAGGGGCAAGTCCAGGGGTTGGGCCGGAGTGTTGGCTGAGGAGGCTCGCCGACCCCTCCCAAGCCGTCAGTGGTGGTGCATGTAGGGGGCGTGCACAGTCCCCTGCTTTTGCTCTCTGTTCCTCGGAAGTGGCAGTTGCATTTTTCTCCTCATTTGTGCCACCTGTGCAAGCACAGAGTTCTTTCCCGTCGTTTATACTTGTGCTGTATTTCGTTCTCCAGGAGATGTTTGCCCCGGTGCAATCACTGCAGCCCCTTCAGCCACGGGTGCCAGATCCCAACCTGTCGCAGTAGGAGAGGCAGTGGAAAATGCAAGGTGAGCAGGAGGAATGTGTCTGTAAAGCTTGAGAATGTGTGTCGACTGAGGTATGTCACATCAGGGGTCGGGATGTCTGGGGATTCACACTGAGGATTAAAATGCGCATGTGTGCTCAGAAGATTCACACACGCAGCCACACAGACACACACACATATGTGTGATGTCCCTTGCTTAGGTACCTGCAGTGGGTGTGGAAGGTCCTGCTCAGAGTGGAAGTGGATTGTGTGCCCATATGTATATGAAAGGGCACGGGAACTGGTTCCCACTAGCTTGGGATACTCAGCTCTGTGTTGGGTAACCTCAGGTGTGTAATTCGAAAGGCCTCCTGGGCTAGGGATTCACCCATCCCAGGCTGGCAAGGGAGCACAGGTCGACTTGTGGCTGGGGCACTCGGGCGCAGGGACTACCATCCTCCAAGTGCTGGCAGTGTCTGTTGAGGCGGGTGGGCTTGGGAAAGCAGTAGCGCATGCGCGAGGGCAGAGGGCGGTTTCCCAACGGTCAGCCCGCCTGGGGGCGGGCCCCGTCATGGCGAGCGGCCTTTACACTGAAGTCTGTGAAGGCCCTGGTAAGGCGTATGGGGACTCTTCACCCGTTGGGTCTGAGCCCTCGGTGTTCTTTCTCACGCTGTGGGATATCTGGGCCCTCGTCCGTGCGGGCTCATGCCAGCCTGGAGCTCAGGTCCGGAGCAGTGTTTCCACCGCAGTTTCCTGCGGTGTAGCACTGTGGGTCAGGCTGCACGAAGACTGGAGTGAGTGCAGGGCCTCCAGAGGCAGGTGAATAATGTTTGTGGGCCATGAAAGCGTGTGCCATTCAAGCGTGTGGTTCTAAAGAGTAGGAAAGCCTGAAGGAAAGACTTTCCCAGTTGAAAACCCCCATTCCGTTCCCAAGAAGGAGCTCAGGTCCCTGGCAAATCAGGGAAGAGCCAAGGCCCATGATCATACGTTCATTGGCGACTTCCTTTTGAACACACACGTCTCAGTCAAGACTCACCTGCAAACGGCATGCTTGGCTCCATGGTGGGGACGACGTTCCTGAATGTGGTGCCCACCTTCTCTTTGTAGGCTGATGGAGATCCAGAATGTACATATTGAATAGGTTGTTAGGCATCTGGTGTGTCATCAGATATCCGGGGTGGTTTGGTCTGTGGATATGTGTGCATCAGGGGAGATCAGGCCTGTGGTTTTGGGAGAGTTGTTAAGGGTGAGTGTTACATGTGAAGGGTTTTGAGATGTCACAGAAGCCTGTTCAAGGAGTTGGTGTTTAGGTGTTTGTACCTTGGTGTTCAGAGGAGTATTTGGCCCGTGGTGATTTCACCCATGCGTTTGGGGATTGTGTGTGTGATGGTGGACTTGGTAGGACTATCTGCCTATGCATAAGGGCCATGTTTGTTCAGTGCCGGGGAATAAACGTTTGGGTGTACAATGCGTTTATGTCATCTAATGGGGGAATGTATGGAAGGTCCATGGCTGGGACTTCAACCCAACCAAAATTGAGAGTGGGACTTGAATCAAGCTGCACCGTAGCTTGGCACTTGAACCCAGGATTCCAAGTTAGGGGCGGCATGGAACACACTGATTTTGGTTTGGCTTGGCTTGGTTTGGTTTGGTTTGTGTTATGGGCCCCATGTGGAGGTTCCCAGGCCTAGGATGGAATGCCACAGCAGTGATCTGGATGGCTGCAGCGACAAAGTCGGACCCTTAACCTTCTGCACCACAAAAGAATGACTCGAACTCCTCCTCCATCCCACTGTCTTTTAAGTCAAAACCTGTCTCCCAGTGTCAGGACTCTTGAATCTCAGGTTCTTCTGACTCATTGCAGAAGGAATACAGCATGAGACCGAGCAGCAGGCCACGAGGGAGGTCTTTCACATCAGACGCTTGATAGAGAGAGAGAGATAGAACGTAGGGTGGCAAGGGAGCAGAGCAGCCCCAAGAACCTAGAGAGCTGCATTTCTATAATCCAAGGAAAAGTGGAGTGGGGAGAAGGCTGCCTTCTTCCTCATTCGGGGGCAGATGTCAAGGCTCACATCTTTCGTCCCTCCCTTTGGCCCTGTACGGTTTCCCTTGGACCGTCAACAATGCCATTTCAGTCCTGTGTGTATGACCTGGAGGGTGGTACCCTGTACAATATGGCCATTCATCTCAGGTGTCCATGTAACATCCCCTTTTACCTAGTTGTGTCCACTGTCACCTAGAGGTCTGTCTTGGGTATGGGCAGAAATGCTACTTTTCAAGGACTCTTAACTCCCTGACTTCATGCAACAGGATGTAATCTCCATCTCTGCTGCCCCATGGTTGACCTCTTGGGGCTGGGGGCTTGAGCATGCCTGACGCGTCGATGCATCCGGTGTTCCCTCAGGTTCGTGTAGATCATAGCTGGGTTGCGATCCTTGAGTGCTCATTAGCTTACCCCACTTTGCCAAACTCCATTACCCCTTGTCTTTAAGCCCGCAGTGGGGTTTTTCATGTATTTTAAGTATTCGAATCTCTCCTTATCTCTAGGATGCTTCTTTGTGTATTCGTAGCATGTTGTGTGCTTATTGGCTTTTCGGTGTCGTGTTGCTTCAGGAGCTGTGTGTGTGTGTGTGTGTGTGTGCGTGTGTGTGCGTGTGCCTGTGTGTGTTTGTCTTTTGATGGGTTTAGGGCAAGTCCGAGATTCGTGGTGAATGTGGGACCGGTGAATGTTGCATAGGTGGCTGTGCTTTGCTTCTGTGGTTCTGTATTTGCACGCTGGAAGGGGGGGAGTGTGAATTTATGTATATGCAGAGGGTGTATTATATGTGTATTTGGAACAAAATGCATAGGGTTTGTACGTTTCCCTCTGGGTAATGTCCTGGGTGAGTGTGCGTATACTTGGGGCTTGTGGAGAGGAGTTGTGTGTATGAGTTTGTGTGTGTAGTCCAGGGGCATGGTCGTTTGGAGGCATATTTGCTGGGGGTGCGGATTTGCTTTTTTCAATACGGCCAACTTAGGCCTAAATATTTGGGGAAGTGCATGTGTGTGTTTCTTTCCGTTTTAAGTATGAGTTAGGTATTCCTTTCTTGCTTGCACTGTGCAGCATGGGGACCAAGATACACATCCATGTATCCATAGGTTGTCCTCCCGTTGTTGTGTGGCGATGTAAGTACCTGGACAGAGTTCTCAATGCTGCACAGCAGGATCGGGTTGGAAATCCATTCCAAGACCAATAGTTGGCATCCCTTAACCCCAAGCTCCCGATCCCTCCCACTCCCTCCCTCTGCCCCCGGGCAGCCACAAGTCCATTCTGCAAGTCTCTTATTTTCTCTTCTGTGGAAGTGTTCATTTGTGCTCTCTATTTGATCGCAGTTACATGTGATGCCGTAGGGTCTTCGTTGTTCTCCTTCTGCCTGATTTCCCTGAGGATGAGAGCCTCTAGTTCCATCCATGGGGCTGCCAATGGCTTTAGGTCAGACATGTTCTTTGGGATGGCTGAGTAGGATTCCACTGTGTATATATAGCACATCTTCGCAATCCAGTCGTCTGTTGATGGACATTTGGGTGGTTTCCATGGCTTGGCCATTGTGAATCGTGCTGTAATGAACATGCGGGTGCATGTGTCTTTTTCAAGGAGCGTGCTGTCCGGATAGAGGCGCGAGCGTGGGATTGCTGGGTCATAGGGTAGTTCTACGTAGAGATTTCTAAGGTACCTCCATAGGGTTCGGCATAGTGGCTGTACCAGCTTCCATTCCCACCAACAGGGCAGGAGGGTTCCCTTTTCTGCGCACCCCCTGCAGCCCTTGTTATTTGGGGACTGACGAAGGATGGCCATTGTGATTGGTGTGAGGTGGCATCTCACGGTGGTTTTGATTTGCATTTCTCTAATAACCAGGGACGTTGAGCATTGTTTCATGTGCTTGTTGGCCATCTGCATGTCTTCCTTGGAGAAATGTGTCTTCAGGTCTTTTGCGCACGTGTCCATTGGGTGGTCTGCTTTTCCGCTGCCGAGTTGTATATGTGGTGTGTACGTCCTCGAGATGAAGCCATTGTGCGTTGCCCCGTTTGAAACGCTTGTCTCCCACTGTGGAAGTTGTCTTTGTGTTTTGCTGCTGGCTCCCCGTGCTGTGCAAAAGCTTGTAAGTTGGACTAGGTCCCCTTGGTTTATGTTGGCTCTTAGGATTTCTGTTGCCATGGGAGAATGACGTGCGCGACCATTCCTGAGGTTGACGGGAGCGAACGTTTTGCCCATGTTCTCCTCCAGGAGGTGGTATGTGTGTCTCTAAAGGAGCGATGTGTTTCTGTGTGTACACAGGGGAGGTGGAGACTTGCATTGATGTGTCGGCGAAATCCGGGCTATGGTTATGTGTCAGTCGATGCAGGTGGGTGAGCTGGCTCCTCCTCTCATTTGGTCGATGGTCGGCATTTCCCATGTGGTTTGCTGGAGCTATGTGCATGTGTCTTCCTTGCACATCCATGTTGGTATGTCTCTCCCCAGGTGCCTGACTGACCACGTCTTGTTCGCATGGCTTGGAGTTGTTAGGAGCGTGCCAAGTATGCGTCTCTGGAGGAGGCTAAGGTGTTCCCACATGCGTTTGTTAGTGGGTACTAAGAGATGGTCTGTCTGTGTATATTGAGGGGAGGGCAGATGCATGCATGCCTTTGACACAGGTACACTCAGAGCGTCCTTTGGTTTCTGTGTTGGGGGAGGAGGAGGGTGGTTGTATTTTGAAGAGGTGGCCTCATGCCTAGTGTTTGGGGCATCGGTATGGTCCAGGGTTGGGAATGAATTGTACGTGTGTGTCCATAGGTGTGGGAGATGTGTATCTGTGTCTTAGGCAGCGTAGGCGAGTTGTGGCTGTGTGTGCCTTGGAGTTCCTGGAGCTCCTGCAGTGTGTATTGTGAGAGAAGTGAGAAGTCCGTTTGTGTGTTTGGAAAGCCAGAAAGGGTGTGGGCTGTGTGTGTGTTCAGGAGTCGTGGCTTAGCTGTATTTTAGGGCTATGGCATGGCCTATGGGCTATGCATGAGACAACTGAGTCCTTGCTGGGTTTTGGGAGCCTGTACTCCTGTAGGTATTCCACATGGACCCCTGGTTGGTTGGTAGGCAGGTTGTGCATGTGTGTGGTCAGGCGCATGGTTTGTGTGTGTATAGAGTTGGAGTGTGACCAGCTAGGGTTCGTGGCCTTCCTTCATCAAGAGCAGTTGATGAGACGCCAGAGGGGGAATTCAGGGAAGGCTTTCCTCAGGACACCTGCTTCAGCAGGGAGGTGCAGACCTGTCCAACAGGGTCCATTGTTCACCTGCTCACTGAGTCGGGGTGCGCTAGTTCCTTCCATGGGGAGAGGGGAGGGGCAAGTCCAGGGGTTGGGCCGGAGTGTTGGCTGAGGAGGCTGGCCGACCCCTCCCAAGCCGTCAGTGTGGGTGCATGTAGGGGGCGTGCACAGTCCCCTGCTTTTGCTCTCTGTTCCTCGGAAGTGGCAGTTGCATTTTTCTCCTCATTTGTGCCACCTCTGCAAGCACAGAGTTCTTTCCCGTCATTTATACTTGTGCTGTATTTCGTTCTCCAGGAGATGTTTGTCCCAGTGCAATCACTGCAGCCCCTGCAGCCAAGGGTGCCAGATCCCAACCTGTCGGAGTAGGAGAGGCAGTGGAAAATGCAAGGTAAGCAGGAGGAATGTGTCTGTAAAGCTTGAGAATGTGTGTCGACTGAGGTATGTCACATCAGGGGTCGGGATGTCTGGGGATTGACACTGAGGATTAAAATGTGCATGTGTGCTCAGAAGATTCACACACGCAGCCACACAGACACACACACATATGTGTGGTGTCCCTTGCTTAGGTACCTGCAGTGGGTGTGGAGGGTCCTGCTCAGAGTGGAAGTGGATTGTGTGCCCATATGTATATGAAAGGGCACGGGAACTGGTTCCCACTAGCTTGGGATACTCAGCTCTGTGTTGGGTAACCTCAGGTGTGTAATTCGAAAGGCCTCCTGAGCTAGGGATTCACCCATCCCAGGCTGGCAAGGGAGCACACGTCGACTGGTGGCTGGGGCACTCGGGCGCAGGGACTACCTTCCTCCAAGTGCTGGCAGTGTCTGTTGAGGCGGGTGGGCTTGGGAAAGCAGTAGCGCATGCGCGAGGGCAGAGGGCGGTTTCCCAACGGTCAGCCCGCCTGGGGGCGGGCCCCGTCATGGCGAGCGGCCTTTACACTGAAGTCTGTGAAGGCCCTGGTAAGGCGTATGGGGACTCTTCACCCGTTGGGTCTGAGCCCTCGGTGTTCTTTCTCACGCTGTGGGATATCTGGGCCCTCATCCGTGCGGGTTCATGCCTGCATGGAGCTCAGGTCCGGAGCAGTGTTTCCACCGCAGTTTCCTGGCAGCACTGTGGGTCAGGCTGCACGAAGACTGGAGTGAGTGCAGGGCCTCCAGAGGCAGGTGAATAATGTTTGTGGGCCATGAAAGCGTGTGCCATTCAAGCGTGTAGTTCTAAAGAGTAGGAAAGACTTTCCCAGTTGAAAACCCCCATTCCATTCCCAAGAAGGAGCTCAGGTCCCTGGCAAATCAGGGAAGAGCCAAGGCCCATGATCATACGTTCATTGGCGACTTCCTTTTGAACACACACGTCTCAGTCAAGACTCACCTGCAAACGGCATGCTTGGCTCCATGGTGGGGACGACTTTCCTGAATGTGGTGCCCACCTTCTCTTTGTAGGCTGATGGAGATCCAGAATGTACATATTGAATAGGTTGTTAGGCATCTGGTGTGTCATCAGATATCCGGGGTGGTTTGGTCTGTGGATATGTGTGCATCAGGGGAGATCAGGCCTGTGGTTTTGGGAGAGTTGTTAAGGGTGAGTGTTACATGTGAAGGGTTTTGAGATGTCACAGAAGCCTGTTCAAGGAGTTGGTGTTTAGGTGTTTGTACCTTGGTGTTCAGAGGAGTATTTGGCCCGTGGTGATTTCACCCATGCGTTTGGGGATTGTGTGTGTGATGGTGGACTTGGTAGGACTATCTGCCTATGCATAAGGGCCATGTTTGTTCAGTGCCGGGGAATATACGTTTGGGTGTACAATGCGTTTATGTCATCTAATGGGGGAATGTATGGAAGGTCCATGGCTGGGACTTCAACCCAACCAAAATTGAGAGTTGGACTTGAATCAAGCTGCACCGTAGCTTGGCACTTGAACCCAGGATCCCAGGTTAGGGGCGGCATGGAACACACTGATTTTGGTTTGGCTTGGTTTGGTTTGGTTTGTTTGTGTTATGGGCCCCATGTGGAGGTTCCCAGGCCTAGGATGGAATGCCACAGCAGTGATCTGGATGGCTGCAGCGACAAAGTCGGACCCTTAACCTTCTGCACCACAAAAGAATGACTCGAACTCCTCCTCCATCCCACTGTCTTTTAAGTCAAAACCTGTCTCCCAGTGTCAGGACTCTTGAAGCTCAGGTTCTTCTGACTCATTGCAGAAGGAATACAGCATGAGACCGAGCAGCAGGCCACGAGGGAGGTCTTTCACATCAGACGCTTGAGAGAGAGAGAGATAGAACGTAGGGTGGCAAGGGAGCAGAGCAGCCCCAAGAACCTAGACAGCTGCATTTCTATAATCCAAGGAAAAGTGGAGTGGGGAGAAGGCTGCCTTCTTCCTCATTCGGGGCCAGATGTCAAGGCTCACATCTTTCGTCCCTCCCTTTGGCCCTGTACGGTTTCCCTTGGATCGTCAACAATGCCATTTCAGTCCTGTGTATATGACCTGGAGGGTGGTACACTGTACAATATGGCCATTCATCTCAGGTGTCCATGTAACATCCCCTTTTACCTAGTTGTGTCCACTGTCACCTAGAGGTCTGTCTTGGGTATGTGCAGAAATGCTACTTTTCAAGGGCTCTTAACTCCCTGACTTCATGCAACAGGATGTAATCTCCATCTCTGCTGTCCCATGGTTGACCTCTTGGGGCTGGGGGCTTGAGCATGCCTGACGCGTCGATGCATCCGGTGTTCCTTCAGGTTCGTGTAGATCATAGCTGGGTTGCGATCCTTGAGTGCTCATTAGCTTACCCCACTTTGCCAAACTCCATTACCCCTTGTCTTTAAGCCCGCAGTGGGGTTTTTCATGTATTTTAAGTATTCGAATCTCTCCTTATCTCTAGGATGCTTCTTTGTGTATTCGTAGCATGTTGTGTGCTTATTGGCTTTTTGGTGTTGTGTTGCTTCAGGTGCTGTGTGTGTGTGTGTGTGTGTGTGTTTGTGTGTGTGCGTGTGCCTGTGTGTGTTTGTCTTTTGATGGGTTTAGGGCAAGTCCGAGATTCGTGGTGAATGTGGGACCGGTGAATGTTGCATAGGTGGCTGTGCTTTGCTTCTGTGGTTCTGTATTTGCACGCTGGAAGGGGGGGAGTGTGAATTTATGTATATGCAGAGGGTGTATTATATGTGTATTTGGAGCAAAATGCATAGGGTTTGTACGTTTCCCTATGGGTAATGTCCTGGGTGAGTGTGCGTATACTTGGGGCTTGTGGAGAGGAGTTGTGTGTATGAGTTTGTGTGTGTAGTCCAGGGGCATGGTCGTTTGGAGGCATATTTGCTGGGGGTGCGGATTTGCTTTTTTCAATACGGCCAACTTAGGCCTAAATATTTGGGGAAGTGCATGTGTGTGTTTCTTTCCGTTTTAAGTATGAGTTAGGTATTCCTTTCTTGCTTGCACTGTGCAGCATGGGGACCAAGATACACATCCATGTATCCATAGGTTGTCCTCCCGTTGTTGTGTGGCGATGTAAGTACCTGGACAGAGTTCTCAATGCTGCACAGCAGGATCGGGTTGGAAATCCATTCCAAGACCAATAGTTGGCATCCCTTAACCCCAAGCTCCCGATCCCTCCCACTCCCTCCCTCTGCCCCCGGGCAGCCACAAGTCCATTCTGCAAGTCTCTTATTTTCTCTTCTGTGGAAGTGTTCATTTGTGCTCTCTATTTGATCGCAGTTACATGTGATGCCGTAGGGTCTTCGTTGTTCTCCTTCTGCCTGATTTCCCTGAGGATGAGAGCCTCTAGTTCCATCCATGGGGCTGTCAATGGCTTTAGGTCAGACGTGTTCTTTGGGATGGCTGAGTAGGATGCCACTGTGTATATAAAGCACATCTTCACAATCCAGTCGTCTGTCGATGGACATTTGGGTGGTTTCCATGGCTTGGCCATTGTGAATCGTGCTGTAATGATCATTTGGGTGCATGTGTCTTTTTCAAGGAGCGTGCTGTCCGGATAGAGGCGCGAGCGTGGGATTGCTGGGTCATAGGGTAGTTCTATGTAGAGATTTCTAAGGTACCTCCATAGGGTTCGGCATAGTGGTTCGGCTGTACCAGCTTCCATTCCCACCAACAGGGCAGGAGGGTTCACTTTTCTGTGAACCCCTTCAGCCCTTGTTATTTGGGGACTGACGAAGGATGGCCATTGTGATTGGTGTGAGGTGGCATCTCACGGTGGTTTTGATTTGCATTTCTCTAATAACCAGGGACGTTGAGCATTGTTTCATATGCTTGTTGGCCATCTGCATGTCTTCCTTGGAGAAATGCGTCTTCAGGTCTTTTGCGCACGTGTCCATTGGGTGGTCTGCTTTTCCGCGGCTGAGTTGTATATGTGTTGTGTACATTCTAGTGAAATGTTGTTTTAACTAAAGAACAACCAGCCCTTGGCTAAGAAGGCAGCTGCAAGGCTTTTCAGCTGCACTAATCACTATGCCACCCTTCTTGTAATAATGTAACAACTGTGTGCTTTCTGTCCAAGCCAGTAGCCCTGCTAATTATGTACCCAGCATTGCTCATCAGTTCTGCTTCTGTAGCCTTGCTTGCTCAGTTTCTTAGGGAGAAACACTGTCTGCTTGGAATGGGGGAGGTTTGGGATGCTTACATGGGAAAATCAAGACCTTGTAGTGTATAAAGGTTACTGAGAACAAAACCTGGGGCTCAGACTCTGGAGGTGACTCCTCTGAGCCCGCACCGGTGCTGAATAAACCTTGCTTTTCCATATCTCCGAGTGCTGTTTGTCTCCTTCCGTTGCCACTGTTTTTGCGGTTTCCGCAACATTTGTGTGCGTTGGCCGGGAAGCTGACAACCGAGCTGGCCTCTTGTGCCACTGTTGTCGGGTAACCAGGGGAGGCCACGGTCGCCGTCCCAGTGACAGCTGGATATCGCGCACCAGCCATTTTGCCGGATCCAGACCCTCACTCGGGCCGTGGCCTTGGCCCACACCTCTTCCCGAAGGGACTCAGAAGGATAGTGGAAACAGGTTCCTGGACAGGATGTCAGTTGGAGAATGCCCTGGGGACATCTGCCCAAGTCAGGACCAGCCATATGGCGGAAGCAGAGACTGATCACCTTTCAGTGACCAAAGGGTCACTCAGGTCAGGGTTTGCTCCTTATGATCCGGAGGCTTGTCATTTCTGGTATGTGTGTGTGTGAGTGACTGGAGAGAACAAGAGCCCATGCTCCACCGTCTTTGGACTACAGAGCCAGAGTGAGTCCTAACCTGCAGTTCCGCGGCGACCTCATATGGCTTATGGTGGCCCTCTTTGGGGGGAACCTGACGTTGGGGTTTATACAGTCCCACCTATGCTAAGAGGCGCCTGAAATATCTCCTCCGGAGGAGCGGTCAGGTGGATGAAGCGATTGTTACCTGAGGCCTTGCCCTCACTGTTTGTCTTGCGTCACTGGCACAGGGTGGGACTTTACACAATGGGTAAATCGGCTTCCAAGCCCACTGTCTTAGAGTATATGGGTAAGAATTTTAAAAAAGGATTTTCTAGAGATTATGGTGTTAAGCTGAGTCATGGAAAACTGTGTACCCTCTGTACCCTAGAGTGGCTGGCCCTCCTTTGGTGTTGGCTGGCCTCCAGAAGGGACCTTAGATGTGTTCACAATTACAGCAGTATATAATGTTATAACAGGAGACCCTGGACACCCAGACTAATTTCTGTATATTGATAAATTGTTGGAAATTGCCTATTTGAGGCCCCCATGGGTTCGGTTCTGCACCACAGACCAGGGACAGTGTAAGGTGCTAGTAGACCAGTCCAAAGAGAAAACCTTTTCTCAAAAAAAGTGCCACCTATTTATCAAGCAGAACCTGAGGACTCACCCCCTATGCCACCACCTTATCTGCTGCTGGCCCCACCTCCAGGAGCCGAAGGTCCCCAGATGCCAGATAGCCCACCACCTTCTGTTTCTCTTCCTCCGCTTCTGAAGTTCCCGAGGTGATATCACCCCCGCAGACAGATTCTCCAGAACCTATGAGCAGGCGTCTCCATTCAGCTCAGGGAGCAGCCACTCCAGCATTACAAATGCCCTTATGGGAGACACGGGGACCACAGCAAGTCGCCCCCGATGGGACCATACAAGAGGGGGGATGTTTTTATTATTACCAGTCCCTTTCCACTGCCGATCTCCTCAACTGGAAACACCATACTCCCTCATATTCTGAAAAGCCTCAGGTGCTGATTGAGCTCTTAAAATTCATTTTCCAGACACACTGTCCCACCTGGATAGACTGCCGGCAACTCCTTTTTACTCTATTTGACACTGAAGAGCGCTGGCAAATTGTAACAGAAGCCCAAAAATGGCTTCAGGCCAATGCGGGGGGTGGAGCAGACTTGGCAAACTGGGTGAGGGAAGCCTTCCCAGAAGAAAACCCCCACTGGGACTATGGCACTGAAAAAGGGAAACGTAACCTAGAGAGGTACCGGCAGGCCTTCCTACAGGGGGAAAAAGCTGGGGCTAAAAAGCCCACTAGTATAGCTAAGATCAGTGAAATACTACAAGAGCCAAATGAAAGCCCAGCCAAATTCTATGAGAGACTATGTGAGGCTTTCCAAACCTACACCCCTTTTAATCCCGAGGCCCCTGAGAACCAACGGATGATAAATGCTGCCTTTGTGGGACAAGCCCAATCAGATATCTGTAAAAAGCTACAGAAATTAGAAGGCTTTGCAGGAGAGAATGCCACTAAACTGTTGGAAATAGCCAACAGGGTTTTTATTAACTGAGACCAGGTGGCTGGCCGTGATACAGAATGAAACAAAAAGTGACTCTTCTGGCAGCCGCCCTGTCAAAACCGGTGCCCCCAGTGGGACCACCCCATAGGGGACAAGACACAAGGCCAGGGAAAAGGAGTCCCCTGGAACATGACCAATGTGCTTACTGCAAAGAAAAGGGACATTGGAAAAATGAATGCCCCAACCATCCTGAGAAAAAGACCAAGGCCCCACCTAGCCAGTACCGATCTGAGCCATTCAGCACCAACCTGATCGGCCTAGCTGAGTCTGATTAGGGGGGACCAGGCTCTCTCCAACTGGGCCCCTGAGAGCCTATGGTCAGAATTCAAGTAGGGGGCCACCCCATAGACTTTATGGTTGACACAGGTGCTGAACTTTGTGTGGTTACACAACCTGTGGCTCCCCTCTTGGGGAAAAAACCACCATTGTTGGGGCTACAGGTAACCAAACCCACAGGCCCTTCTGTGGTCCTCGACGATGTCGGTTAGGAGGCCGTAAAGTAATACATGAATTTCTTTACCTAACTGACTGCCCAGTCCCCCTGATGGGAAGAGACCTGCTGGCTAAAATGGGGACCATTCCCCAGAACTAGAGGCTAAATACCCATTGGTTACCCATTGGTTTGGGCTGAAGGAAACCCACCAGGACTGGCAAAATGCCATGCTCCTGTCTTAATTGAGCTAAAACCCGGAGCTCAACCGGTAAAGCTACGGCAATACTCAATTCCCAGAGAAGCTTGACTGGGAATCCAGGTTCACCTGGATAGGCTGCTTCAGCATGGACTGTTAATAAAATGTCAGTCCCCTTGGCACACCCCTTTACTGCCCGTGAAAAAAACCAGGAACACAGGACTACCGCCCAGTACAGGACTTGAGGGCCATAAATAAAGCAACAGTCACATTACACCCGTCCGTCCCTAACCCATATACCCTGCTAGGGCTGATCCCCTCCACTGCTAAGTGGTTTACTTGCCTGGACTTAAAAGAGGCTTTATTCTGCCTCCAGGTGGCACCTGCCAGTCAGCCCTTGTTTGCTTTTGAATGGGAGAATCCACATACAGGGACAAAGGAACAGCTCACTGGACTAGACTCCCACAAGGATTCAAAAACTCTCCCACTCTTTTTAGCAGCGCCTTAGCTGCTGACCTAGCTGAATTTCCTGGACAAAAACTGGGCTGTGTTTTGCTACAGTATGTTGACGACCTCTTACTAGCTGACACCACGGAGGCTCAGTGCCTAGAGGGAACAAGAGCTCTCCTTTCCCAACTGATGGAGGCAGGGTATCGGGTATCAAAGAAAAAGGCACAAATCTGCAAAAAACAAGTCAAGTATCTGGGCTTCAACATCATGCAGGGCCGACGAATGCTGGGGACTAAAAGAAAGCAGGCAGTTTGTGCCATTCCTGTCCCTACCACCCGCCGGAAGGTTCGTGAGTTCCTAGGGGCAGCAGGATTCTGCCGGATATGGATCCCCGGGTTTTCAGACCTGGCCAGGCCTCTGTATGAGGCTCTAAAAGGGGAAAAAAGGCTCCCCTTAAATGGGGACCAAGCCAGGAGACAGCGTTTCAGACAATCAAAACTAAACTCACTGAGGCTCCAGCCTTGGGACTTCCTGATGTAACCAGAGAATTTAACCTTTTTGTTCATGAGAAAAATGGGATGGCTTTGGGAGTCTTAACTCAAGAATTTGGGCCTTGGCAGAGGCCAGTGGCATATCTGTCTAAACAAATTGACTCAGTTGCTGCCAGATGGCCTCCCTGCCTCCAAGCGCTGGCAGCTACCACCTTGTTGGTAAGAGAGGCTGACAAGTTGGCCCTGGGACAAAACCTCAATGTTAAAGTCCCACACTCAGTTGTAACCCTAATGGATACCAAGGTCCACCATTGGCTCACACATGCACGAATGACTCAATATCAAGGGTTACTATGTGAAAATCCACGGGTAAAATTGGAGGTTGTACGAACTCTGAACCCAGCTACTTTTCTGCCAGATGAAGTGGGGCCCCCCCAGACCATAACTGCCTGGAGGTACTAGATGAGGTGTTTTCCAGCAGGCCTGACTTGACTTATAAACCACTCCAAAGTCCTGACCTGGTTTTATATACTGATGGCAGCAGCTTTATGGGGGATGAAAAAAGGATGGCAGGATATGCTGTGGTATCTGACTTAAAAGTGATAGAAGCAGAGGTGCTTCCTCAAGGCTGGTCAGCACAGAGAGCAGAATTATGGGCCTTAATCAGAGTACTGGAACTCAGCCAAGACCAGTGAGTTAATATCTATACCGACTCACGATATGCCTTTACAACTTTACATGTCCATGGAGCCTTATATAAAAAAAGAGGGCGCCTCACTGCTGAAGGAGAAAGAATTAAAAACCAGGCTGAAATCTTAAAGCTCCTAGAGGCAGTATGGGAACCTAAAGAAGCTGCAGTTATCCACTGTAAAGGCCGCCAAAAGGGGGATGACCCAGTGACAAAAGGAAACCATAGTGCTGATGTAGCTGCCAGACAGACAGCTTGGGGACAATAGCCAGACAAACCTAAGGTCTTGCTGGCCCCAGAAGTGCCAGCTGTCCCCAAATATTCTCCAGAGGAAAAAAAATGGATAAGAGAGAAAGGAGGAACTGAAACTAAAACGGGATAGTGGGTCACACGGGACCACCGAGTGACATTCCAGAACAGCTGGCCTACAAACTAGTCCGCCAAGAACATGAGCTAACCCACATGGGCAAAACTGCCTTAGAGATCCTACTGGGCTGGTACTATCTCATTGCTCATCTTCCTGCACTCTGCTCCTCTGTCTCCCAAAGATGCATAACCTGTTTACAGAATAATGCCTGCCAGGGGCCCCACAGACCAGCTGGGGTGCAACACTGCGGACTGTCCCCATTTGAGGATATGGAAATAGACTTTACTGAGGTCACCCCTAGTAAGGGATACAAATATTTACTAGTTTTTATCTGTACTTTTTCAGGATGGGTAGAGGCCTTCCCTACCCGAACTGAAAAGGCAAGGGAAGTAACCAAGGCACTCCTGAGAGACATTATTCCCAGATATAGAATGCCTCTGACCATCAGGTCAGATAATGGACCAGCATTTGTGGCCGAAACGGTACAATAGGTGACAAAAGCTTTACAGATCCGATGGAAACTACACTCTGCTTATCGCCCTCAAAGTTCAGGGAAAGTAGAATGCATGAACTGAACCCTTAAACAGACCCTGGCAAAGTTATGTCAGGAAACTGGCTTGCCCTGGATAGACATGTTGCCGGTGGCCCTCTTAAAAGTGAGATGCTCACCCTGAGTGGGAATAGGATTCTTGCCATTTAAAATCTTATATAGAAGGCCACCTCCACTAATCAGTTTAAAGAAAAAAAAACACTAGGGAGTTGGAAAACTTGGAATTACATAATCAATTACAAGGACTGGGGCTCACTATTTCTCAGATATATAAATGGGTCACAGACAGACTACCTGTGTCCTTAGATATAACAGTACACCCCCACAAGCCAGGGGACCAGGTGTGGATAAAGGACTGAAAAAAGGAGCCTTTGAGGCTGGTATGGAAGGGCCCCTATACTGTAATTCTAACTACCCCCACCGCTCTTAAAGTAACAGGAATAAATGCTTAGATCCATCATTCTAGAGTTAAACCGGCTGGCATAGCTGACGACCATGGAGAGTGGGAGACTGCCCTCGATCCGGAGAGACCTCTTCGCCTGACAATACAGAGGAGGAGACGACGATCTCAAAGCCCTGCTCTGACCACACCGGAAGCTGGTCAGTCAACGCATGGCTGAAGCTTGAGGAATCGGCTGCCTGTGAGCCCAAGTGGAAGGAGGGTTTCAAAAGAAGCATTTGCATTGATGAAAGAGGCCTTGACCCTGGAACTGTGCTACATTTCCAGAGAATCACGTTTGGCCTAAGCTGCCTCTCACAGGGTCTTTCATTCCTTTTATAAAGAGATAAGAAACACCCCACCTCCCAATCTGGCCATAACTAAGAACTTGTTCTTAGCCCTGGCAGAAACTATTGCACAAACTCTCAAAGTCTCCTCTTGTTATGTGTGCGGGGAAATGAACACAGGAGACCACTGGCCTTGGCAAGCCAGAGAAATGGACCCATTAGAGCCTAATAATGAAACTGCATACCCCCAACTCACTGATGGGGTATGGCTCCTCAAAACTCCTATTATAGGGAAAAATTGTCTTGCGAGGCGGGGAGGACGGTTTAATGTTTCAGTTGGGAGCCTAACATGTTTAGACCTAAGGTATTATAATCTGACTGCCCAAAAGACTCAATGGTGGTCATCCTCCAATTGCTCAGAGCCCAAGCCTAATCCCTTGTCTAACTTTTCCCTCCTTCGACAAGCATGGGAAGATATCAGTACTAATATCCAGTGGTGGGCACCAAAGGGATTATATTATATTTGTGGGAAAATGGCCTATTCCATACTCCCCCCACATTGGGCTGGGGCATGTGTACTGGGAACAATGAGACCTTCCTTCTTCCTGCTTCCACTGTCACTAGGGGAGCAACTAGGAGTTCCTATGTATAGGGCACAGGGTGCCCAGAGAGACCGGAGGGCTCTCCAAATTGGAGACTGAAAAGATGATGAATGGCCCCCAGAACGGATAATTCAATATTATGGACCTGCCACCTGGGCAGAGGATGGCTCTTGGGGATATCACACCCCTATCTATATGCTGAACCACATCATCAGACTACAGGTGGTTTTGGAACTTATAACAAATGACACTGAAACGGCCTTGACTATATTGGCCCAACAACAAACTAAAATGCACAGTACAATCTACAAAAATCGCTTGGCCTTGGATTATTTACTTGCTTCTAAAAGAGGGGTGTGTGGAAAATTTAACTTAAGTAATTGCTGTCTACAAATAGATGACACCGGAAAGGTGGTAAAAGAAATTGCTGACTGCATGACTAAACTAGCCCATGTACCTGTACAAACTTGAAAAGGATGGGATGCAGACAGTCTCTTTGGTAAATGGTTCTCTTGGTTGGGAGGAATTAAGACAATGGTCGGAATAGTCATGGTTATACTCGCAGTGTGCCTACTTGTTCCCTGCCTTGTACCTCTCCTGATAAATATTATAAAAAGTTTTATAAAAACCATGGTTAAAAGAAAAACAGCCTCCCACCTGCTACTTATTAGAGGCTACCAAAGGGTTATGACTGATGATGACCTGTAAAGGGTACAGATGCACCCTGAACATCAAGAGGGGGGAATGAAATGGAGTTTTAACTAAAGAACAACCAGCCCTTGGCTAAGAAGGCAGCTGCAAGGCTTTCAAGCTGCACTAATCACTATGCCACCCTTCTTGTAATAATGTAACAACTGTGTGCTCTCTGTCCAAGCCAGTAGCCCTGCTAATTAGGTACCCAGCATTGCTCATCAGTTCCGCTTCTGTAGCCTTGCTTGCTCAGTTTCTAAGGGAGAAACACTGTCTGCTTGGGAATGGGGGAGGTTTGGGATGCTTACATGGGAAAATCAAGACCTTGTAGTGTATAAAGGTTACTGAGAACAAAGACCTGGGGCTCAGACTCTGGAGGTGACTCCTCTGAGCCCGCACCGGTGCTGAATAAACCTTGCTTTTCCATATCTCCGAGTGCTGTTTGTCTCCTTCTGTTGCCACAGTATTTGTGATTTCGGCAACACTAGAGATGAAGTCGTTGTGCGTTGGTTCATTTGAAACGCTTATCTCCCACTGTGGAAGTTGTCTTTGTGTTTTGCTGCTGGCTCCCCGTGCTGTGCAAAAGCTTGTAAGTTGGACTAGGTCCCCTTGGTTTATGTTGGCTCTTAGGATATCTGTTGCCATGGGAGAATGACGTGCACGACCATTCCTGAGGTTGACTGGAGCGAACGTTTTGCCCATGTTCTCCTCCAGGAGGTGGTATGTGTGTCTCTAAAGGAGCGATGTGTTTCTGTGTGTACACAGGGGAGGTGGAGACTTGCATTGATGTGTCGGCGAAATCCGGGCTATGGTTATGTGTCAGTCGATGCAGGTGGGTGAGCTGGCTCCTCCTCTCATTTGGTCGATGGACGTCATTTCCCATGTGGTTTGCTGGAGCTACGTGCATGTGTCTTCCTTGCACATCCATGTTGGTATGTCTCTCCCCAGGTGCCTGACTGACCACGTCTTGTTCGCATGGCTTGGAGTTGTTAGGAGCGTGCCAAGTATGCGTCTCTGGAGGAGGCTAAGGTGTTCCTACATGCGTTTGTTAGTGGGTACTAAGAGATGGTCTGTCTGTGTATATTGAGGGGAGGGCAGACGCATGCATGCCTTTGACACAGGTACACTCAGAGCATCCTTTGGTTTCTGTGTTGGGGGAGGAGGAGGGTGGTTGTATTTTGAAGAGGTGGCCTCATGCCTAGTGTTTGAGGCATCGGTATGGTCCAGGGTTGGGAATGAATTGTACGTGTGTGTCCATAGGTGTGGGAGATGTGTATCTGTGTCTTAGGCAGCGTAGGCGACTTGTGGCTGTGTGTGCCTTGGAGTTCCTGGAGCTCCTGCAGTGTGTATTGTGAGAGAAGTGAGAAGTCCGTTTGTGTGTTTGGAAAGCCAGAAAGGGTGTGGGCTGTGTGTGTGTTCAGGAGTCGTGGCTTAGCTGTATTTTAGGGCTATGGCATGGCCTATGGGCTATGCATGAGACAACTGAGTCCTTGCTGGGTTTTGGGAGCCTGTACCCCTGTAGGTATTCCACATGGACCCCTGGTTGGTTGGTAGGCAGGTTGTGTATGTGTGTGGTCAGGCGCATGGTTTGTGTGTGTATAGAGTTGGAGTGTGACCAGCTAGGGTTCGTGGCCTTCCTTCATCAAGAGCAGTTGATGAGACGTCAGAGGGGGAATTCAGGGAAGGCTTTCCTCAGGACACCTGCTTCAGCAGGGAGGTGCAGACCTGTCCAACAGGGTCCATTGTTCACCTGCTCACTGAGTCGGGGTGAGCTAGTTCCTTCCATGGGGAGAGGGGAGGGGCAAGTCCAGGGGTTGGGCCGGAGTGTTGGCTGAGGAGGCTCGCCGACCCCTCCCAAGCCGTCAGTGGTGGTGCGTGTAGGGGGCATGCACAGTCCCCTGCTTTTGCTCTCAGTTCCTCGGAAGTGGCAGTTGCATTTTTCTCCTCATTTGTGCCACCTGTGCAAGCACAGAGTTCTTTCCCGTCGTTTATACTTGTGCTGTATTTCGTTCTCCAGGAGATGTTTGCCCCGGTGCACTAACTGCAGCCCCTGCAGCCACGGGTGCCCGATCCCAACCTGTCGGAGTAGGAGAGGCAGTGGAAAATGCAAGGTGAGCAGGAGGAATGTGTCTGTAAAGCTTGAGAATGTGTGTCGACTGAGGTATGTCACATCAGGGGTCGGGATGTCTGGGGATTGACACTGAGGATTAAAATGCGCATGTGTGCTCAGAAGATTCACACACGCAGCCACACAGACACACACACATTTGTGTGATGTCCCTTCCTTAGGTACCTGCAGTGGGTGTGGAGGGTCCTGCTCAGAGTGGAAGTGGATTGTGTGCCCATATGTATATGAAAGGGCACGGGAACTGGTTCCCACTAGCTTGGGATACTCAGCTCTGTGTTGGGTAACCTCAGGTGTGTAATTCGAAAGGCCTCCTGGGTTAGGGATTCACCCATCCCAGGCTGGCAAGGGAGCACACGTCGACTGGTGGCTGGGGCGGTCGGGCGCAGGGACTACCATCCTCCAAGTGCTGGCAGTGTCTGTTGAGGCGGGTGGGCTTGGGAAAGCAGTAGCGCATGCGCGAGGGCAGAGGGCGGTTTCCCAACGGTCAGCCCGCCTGGGGGCGGGCCCCGTCATGGCGAGCGGCCTTTACACTGAAGTCTGTGAAGGCCCTGGTAAGGCGTATGGGGACTCTTCACCCGTTGGGTCTGAGCCCTTGGTGTTCTTTCTCACGCTGTGGGATATCTGGGCCCTCGTCCGTGCGGGCTCATGCCAGCCTGGAGCTCAGGTCCGGAGCAGTGTTTCCACCGCAGTTTCCTGGCAGCACTGTGGGTCAGGCTGCACGAAGACTGTTGGAGTGAGTGCAGGGCCTCCAGAGGCAGGTGAATAATGTTTGTGGGCCATGAAAGCGTGTGCCATTCAAGCGTGTGGTTCTAAAGAGTAGGAAAGCCTGAAGGAAAGACTTTCCCAGTTGAAAACCCCCATTCCGTTCCCAAGAAGGAGCTCAGGTCCCTGGCAAATCAGGGAAGAGCCAAGGCCCATGATCATACGTTCATTGGCGACTTCCTTTTGAACACACACGTCTCAGTCAAGACTCACCTGCAAACGGCATGCTTGGCTCCATGGTGGGGACGACTTTCCTGAATGTGGTGCCCACCTTCTCTTTGTAGGCTGATGGAGATCCAGAATGTACATATTGAATAGGTTGTTAGGCATCTGGTGTGTCATCAGATATCCGGGGTGGTTTGGTCTGTGGATATGTGTGCATCAGGGGAGATCAGGCCTGTGGTTTTGGGAGAGTTGTTAAGGGTGAGTGTTACATGTGAAGGGTTTTGAGATGTCACAGAAGCCTGTTCAAGGAGTTGGTGTTTAGGTGTTTGTACCTTGGTGTTCAGAGGAGTATTTGGCCCGTGGTGATTTCACCCATGCGTTTGGGGATTGTGTGTGTGATGGTGGACTCGGTAGGACTATCTGCCTATGCATAAGGGCCATGTTTGTTCAGTGCCGGGGAATATACGTTTGGGTGTACAATGCGTTTATGTCATCTAATGGGGGAATGTATGGAAGGTCCATGGCTGGGACTTCAACCCAACCAAAATTGAGAGTGGGACTTGAATCAAGCTGCACCTTAGCTTGGCACTTGAACCCAGGATCCCAGGTTAGGGGCGGCATGGAACACACTGATTTTGGTTTGGCTTGGCTTGGTTTGGTTTGGTTTGTGTTATGGGCCCCATGTGGAGGTTCCCAGGCCTAGGATGGAATGCCACAGCAGTGATCTGGATGGCTGCAGCGACAAAGTCGGACCCTTAACCTTCTGCACCACAAAAGAATGACTCGAACTCCTCCTCCATCCCACTGTCTTTTAAGTCAAAACCTGTCTCCCAGTGTCAGGACTCTTGAAGCTCAGGTTCTTCTGACTCATTGCAGAAGGAATACAGCATGAGACCGAGCAGCAGGCCACGAGGGAGGTCTTTCACATCAGACGCTTGAGAGAGAGAGAGAGAGAACGTAGGGTGGCAAGGGAGCAGAGCCGCCCCAAGAACCAAGAGAGCTCCGTTTCTATAATCCAAGGAAAAGTGGAGTGGGGAGAAGGCTGCCTTCTTCCTCATTCGGGGGCAGATGTCAAGGCTCACATCTTTCGTCCCTCCCTTTGGCCCTGTACGGTTTCCCTTGGACCGTCAACAATGCCATTTCAGTCCTGTGTATATGACCTGGAGGGTGGTACCCTGTACAATATGGCCATTCATCTCAGGTGTCCATGTAACATCCCCTTTTACCTAGTTGTGTCCACTGTCACCTAGAGGTCTGTCTTGGGTATGTGCAGAAATGCTACTTTTCAAGGGCTCTTAACTCCCTGACTTCATGCAACAGGATGTAATCTCCATCTCTGCTGTCCCATGGTTTACCTCTTGGGGCTGGGGGCTTGAGCATGCCTGACGCGTCGATGCATCCGGTGTTCCTTCAGGTTCGTGTAGATCATAGCTGGGTTGCGATCCTTGAGTGCTCATTAGCTTACCCCACTTTGCCAAACTCCATTACCCCTTGTCTTTAAGCCCGCAGTGGGGTTTTTCATGTATTTTAAGTATTCGAATCTCTCCTTATCTCTAGGATGCTTCTTTGTGTATTCGTAGCATGTTGTGTGCTTATTGGCTTTTCGGTGTCGTGATGCTTCAGGAGCTTTGTGTGTGTGTGTGTGTGTGAGTGTGTGTGTGTGTGTGTGTGTTTGTGTATGTTTGTCTGCCTGTGTGTGTTTGTCTTTTGATGGGTTTAGGGCAAGTCCGAGATTCGTGGTGAATGTGGGAGTGGTGAATGTTGCATAGGTGGCTGTGCTTTGCTTCTGTGGTTCTGTATTTGCACGCTGGAAGGGGGGGAGTGTGAATTTATGTATATGCAGAGGGTGTATTATATGTGTATTTGGAACAAAATGCATAGGGTTTGTACGTTTCCCTATGGGTAATGTCCTGGGTGAGTGTGCGTATACTTGGGGCTTGTGGAGAGGAGTTTTGTGTATGAGTTTGTGTGTGTAGTCCAGGGGCATGGTCGTTTGGAGGCATATTTGCTGGGGGTGCGGATTTGCTTTTTTCAATATGGCCACCTTAGGCCTAAATATTTGGGGAAGTGCATGTGTGTGTTTCTTTCCGTTTTAAGTATGAGTTATGTATTCCTTTCTTGCTTGCACTGTGCAGCATGGGGACCAAGATACACATCCATGTATCCATAGGTTGTCTTCCCGTTGTTGTGTGGTGATGTAAGTACCTGGACAGAGTTCTCAATGCTGCACAGCAGGATCGGGTTGGAAATCCGACCCAACAGTTGGCATCCCTTAACCCCAAGCTCCCGATCCCTCCCACTCCCTCCCTCTGCCCCCGGGCAGCCACAAGTCCATTCTGCAAGTCTCTTATTTTCTCTTCTGTGGAAGTGTTCATTTGTGCTCTCTATTTGATCGCAGTTACATGTGATGCCGTAGGGTCTTCGTTGTTCTCCTTCTGCCTGATTTCCCTGAGGATGAGAGCCTCTAGTTCCATCCATGGGGCTGCCAA
Organism: Sus scrofa; assembly: GCF_054392235.1. Classification (NCBI taxonomy): domain Eukaryota; kingdom Metazoa; phylum Chordata; class Mammalia; order Artiodactyla; family Suidae; genus Sus; species Sus scrofa. Next base: position 54,319,535 of record NC_139385.1, on the reverse strand, counting down.
TGGCTTTAGGTCAGACGTGTTCTTTGGGATGGCTGAGTAGGATGCCACTGTGTATATATAGCACATCTTCGCAATCCAGTCGTCTGTCGATGGACATTTGGGTGGTTTCCATGGCTTGGCCATTGTGAATCGTGCTGTAATGAACATGCGGGTGCATGTGTCTTTTTCAAGGAGCTTGCTGTCCGGATAGAGGCGCGAGCGTGGGATTGCTGGGTCATAGGGTAGTTCTACGTAGCGATTTCTAAGGTACCTCCATAGGGTTCGGCATAGTGGCTGTACCAGCTTCCATTCCCACCAACAGGGCAGGAGGGTTCCCTTTTCTGCGCACCCCCTGCATCCCTTGTTATTTGGGGACTGACGAAGGATGGCCATTGTGATTGGTGTGAGGTGGCATCTCACGGTGGTTTTGATTTGCATCTCTCTAATAACCAGGGACGTTGAGCATTGTTTCATGTGCTTCTTGGCCTTCTGCATGTCTTCCTTGGAGAAATGTGTCTTCAGGTCTTTTGCGCACGTGTCCATTGGGTGGTCTGCTTTTCCGCTGCCGAGTTGTATATGTGGTGTGTACGTCCTCGAGATGAAGCCATTGTGCGTTGCCCCATTTGAAACGCTTTTCTCCCACTGTGGAAGTTGTCTTTGTGTTTTGCTGCTGGCTCCCCGTGCTGTGCAAAAGCTTGTAAGTTGGACTAGGTCCCCTTGGTTTATGTTGGCTCTTAGGATTTCTGTTGCCATGGGAGAATGACGTGCACGACCATTCCTGAGGCTGACGGGAGCGAACGTTTTGCCCATGTTCTCCTCCAGGAGGTGGTATGTGTGTCTCTAAAGGAGCGATGTGTTTCTGTGTGTACACAGGGGAGGTGGAGACTTGCATTGATGTGTCGGCGAAATCCGGGCTATGGTTATGTGTCAGTCGATGCAGGTGGGTGAGCTGGCTCCTCCTCTCATTTGGTCGATGGACGTCATTTCCCATGTGGTTTGCTGGAGCTATGTGCATGTGTCTTCCTTGCACATCCATGTTGGTATGTCTCTCCCCAGGTGCCTGACTGACCACGTCTTGTTCGCATGGCTTGGAGTTGTTAGGAGCGTGCCAAGTATGCGTCTCTGGAGGAGGCTAAGGTGTTCCTACATGCGTTTGTTAGTGGGTACTAAGAGATGGTCTGTCTGTGTATATTGAGGGGAGGGCAGACGCATGCATGCCTTTGACACAGGTACACTCAGAGCGTCCTTTGGTTTCTGTGTTGGGGGAGGAGGAGGGTGGTTGTATTTTGAAGAGGTGGCCTCATGCCTAGTGTTTGAGGCATCGGTATGGTCCAGGGTTGGGAATGAATTGTACGTGTGTGTCCATAGGTGTGGGAGATGTGTATCTGTGTCTTAGGCAGCGTAGGCGAGTTGTGGCTGTGTGTGCCTTGGAGTTCCTGGAGCTCCTGCAGTGTGTATTGTGAGAGAAGTGAGAAGTCCGTTTGTGTGTTTGGAAAGCCAGAAAGGGTGTGGGCTGTGTGTGTGTTCAGGAGTCGTGGCTTAGCTGTATTTTAGGGCTATGGCATGGCCTATGGGCTATGCATGAGACAACTGAGTCCTTGCTGGGTTTTGTGAGCCTGTACTCCTGTAGGTATTCCACATGGACCCCTGGTTGGTTGGTAGGCAGGTTGTGCATGTGTGTGGTCAGGCGCATGGTTTGTGTGTGTATAGAGTTGGAGTGTGACCAGCTAGGGTTCGTGGCCTTCCTTCATCAAGAGCAGTTGATGAGACGTCAGAGGGGGAATTCAGGGAAGGCTTTCCTCAGGACACCTGCTTCAGCAGGGAGGTGCAGACCTGTCCAACAGGGTCCATTGTTCACCTGCTCACTGAGTCGGGGTGAGCTAGTTCCTTCCATGGGGAGAGGGGAGGGGCAAGTCCAGGGGTTGGGCCGGAGTGTTGGCTGAGGAGGCTGGCCGACCCCTCCCAAGCCGTCAGTGGTGGTGCATGTAGGGGGCGTGCACAGTCCCCTGCTTTTGCTCTCTGTTCCTCGGAAGTGGCAGTTGCATTTTTCTCCTCATTTGTGCCACCTGTGCAAGCACAGAGTTCTTTCCCGTCGTTTATACTTGTGCTGTATTTCGTTCTCCAGGAGATGTTTGTCCCGGTGCAATCACTGCAGCCCCTGCAGCCACGGGTGCCGGATCTCAACCTGTCGGAGTAGGAGAGGCAGTGGAAAATGCAAGGTGAGCAGGAGGAATGTGTCTGTAAAGCTTCAGAATGTTTGTCGACTGAGGTATGTCACATCAGGGGTCGGGATGTCTGGGGATTCACACTGAGGATTAAAATGCGCATGTGTGCTCAGAAGATTCACACACGCAGCCACACAGACACACACACATATGTGTGGTGTCTCTTGCTTAGGTACCTGCAGTGGGTCCTGCTCAGAGTGGAAGTGGATTGTGTGCCCATATGTATATGAAAGGGCATGGGAACTGGTTCCCACTAGCTTGGGATACTCAGCTCTGTGTTGGGTAACCTCAGGTGTGTAATTCGAAAGGCCTCCTGGGCTAGGGATTCACCCATCCCAGGCTGGCAAGGGAGCACACGTCGACTGGTGGCTGGGGCACTCGGGCGCAGGGACTACCTTCCTCCAAGTGCTGGCAGTGTCTGTTGAGGCGGGTGGGCTTGGGAAAGCAGTAGCGCATGCGCGAGGGCAGAGGGCGGTTTCCCAACGGTCAGCCCGCCTGGGGGCCGGCCCCGTCATGGCGAGCGGCCTTTACACTGAAGTCTGTGAAGGCCCTGGTAAGGCGTATGGGGACTCTTCACCCGTTGGGTCTGAGCCCTCGGTGTTCTTTCTCACGCTGTGGGATATCTGGGCCCTCGTCCGTGCGGGCTCATGCCAGCCTGGAGCTCAGGTCCGGAGCAGTGTTTCCACCGCAGTTTCCTGCGGTGCAGCACTGTGGGTCAGGCTGCACGAAGACTGTTGGAGTGAGTGCAGGGCCTCCAGAGGCAGGTGAATAATGTTTGTGGGCCATGAAAGCGTGTGCCATTCAAGCGTGTGGTTCTAAAGAGTAGGAAAGCCTGAAGGAAAGACTTTCCCAGTTGAAAACCCCCATTCCGTTCCCAAGAAGGAGCTCAGGTCCCTGGCAAATCAGGGAAGAGCCAAGGCCCATGATCATACGTTCATTGGCGACTTCCTTTTGAACACACACGTCTCAGTCAAGACTCACCTGCAATCGGCATGCTTGGCTCCGTGGTGGGGACGACGTTCCTGAATGTGGTGCCCACCTTCTCTTTGTAGGCTGATGGAGATCCAGAATGTACATATTGAATAGGTTGTTAGGCATCTGGTGTGTCATCAGATATCCGGGGTGGTTTGGTCTGTGGATATGTGTGCATCAGGGGAGATCAGGCTTGTGGTTTTGGGAGAGTTGTTAAGGGTGAGTGTTACGTGTGAAGGGTTTTGAGATGTCACAGAAGCCTGTTCAAGGAGTTGGTGTTTAGGTGTTTGTACCTTGGTGTTCAGAGGAGTATTTGGCCCGTGGTGATTTCACCCATGCATTTGGGGATTGTGTGTGTGATGGTGGACTTGGTAGGACTATCTGCCTATGCATAAGGGCCATGTTCGTTCAGTGCCGGGGAATATACGTTTGGGTGTACAATGCGTTTATGTCATCTAATGGGGGAATGTATGGAAGGTCCATGGCTGGGACTTCAACCCAACCAAAATTGAGAGTGGGACTTGAATCAAGCTGCACCTTAGCTTGGCACTTGAACCCAGGATCCCAGGTTAGGAGCGGCATGGAACACACTTATTTTGGTTTGGTTTGGTTTGGCTTGGCTTGGTTTGGTTTGGTTTGTGTTATGGGCCCCATGTGGAGGTTCCCAGGCCTAGGATGGAATGCCACAGCAGTGATCTGGATGGCTGCAGCGACAAAGTCGAACCCTTAAACTTCTGCACCACAAAAGAATGACTCGGACTCCTCTCCTCCATCCCAGTGTCTTTTAAGTCAAAACCTGTCTCCCAGTGTCAGGACACTTGAAGCTCAGGTTCTTCTGACTCATTGCAGAAGGAATACAGCATGAGACCGAGCAGCAGGCCACGAGGGAGGTCTTTCACATCAGACGCTTGAGAGGCAGAGAGTGAGAAAGAGAGAACGTAGGGTGACAAGGGAGCAGAGCAGCCCCAAGAACCAAGAGAGCTCCATTTCTATAATCCAAGGAAAAGTGGAGTGGGGAGAAGGCTGCCTTCTTCCTCATTCGGGGGCAGATGTCAAGGCTCACATCGTTCGTCCCTCCCTTTGGCCCTGTACGGTTTCCCTTGGACCGTCAACAATGCCATTTCAGTCCTGTGTATATGACCTGGAGGGTGGTACCCTGTACAATATGGCCATTCATCTCAGGTGTCCATGTAACATCCCCTTTTACCTAGTTGTGTCCACTGTCACCTAGAGGTCTGTCTTGGGTATGTGCAGAAATGCTACTTTTCAAGGACTCTTAACTCCCTGACTTCATGCAACAGGATGTAATCTCCATCTCTGCTGTCCCATGGTTGACGTCCTGGGGCTGGGGGCTTGAGCATGCCTGACGCGTCGATGCATCCAGTGTTCCTTCAGGTTCGTGTAGATCATAGCTGGGTTGCGATCCTTGAGTGCTCATTAGCTTACCCCACTTTGCCAAACTCCATTACCCCTTGTCTTTAAGCCCGCAGTGGGGTTTTTCATGTATTTTAAGTATTCGAATCTCTCCTTATCTCTAGGATGCTTCTTTGTGTATTCGTAGCATGTTGTGTGCTTATTGGCTTTTCGGTGTCGTGTTGCTTCAGGAGCTGTGTGTGTGTGTGTGCGTGTGCCTGTGTGTGTTTGTCTTTTGATGGGTTTAGGGCAAGTCCGAGATTCGTGGTGAATGTGGGAGTGGTGAATGTTGCATAGGTGGCTGTGCTTTGCTTCTGTGGTTCTGTATTTGCACGCTGGAAGGGGGGGAGTGTGAATTTATGTATATGCAGAGGGTGTATTATATGTGTATTTGGAACAAAATGCATAGGGTTTGTACGTTTCCCTATGGGTAATGTCCTGGGTGAGTGTGTGTATACTTGGGGCTTGTGGAGAGGAGTTGTGTGTATGAGTTTGTGTGTGTAGTCCAGGGGCATGGTCGTTTGGAGGCATATTTGCTGGGGGTGCGGATTTGCTTTTTTCAATATGGCCACTTTAGGCCTAAATATTTGGGGAAGTGCATGTGTGTGTTTCTTTCCGTTTTAAGTATGAGTTAGGTATTCCTTTCTTGCTTGCACTGTGCAGCATGGGGACCAAGATACACATCCATGTATCCATAGGTTGTCCTCCCGTTGTTGTGTGGCGATGTAAGTACCTGGACAGAGTTCTCAATGCTGCACAGCAGGATCGGGTTGGAAATCCATTCCAAGACCAATAGTTGGCATCCCTTAACCCCAAGCTCCCGATCCCTCCCACTCCCTCCCTCTGCCCCCGGGCAGCCACAAGTCCATTCTGCAAGTCTCTTATTTTCTCTTCTGTGGAAGTGTTCATTTGTGCTCTCTATTTGATCGCAGTTACATGTGATGCCGTAGGGTCTTCGTTGTTCTCCTTCTGCCTGATTTCCCTGAGGATGAGAGCCTCTAGTTCCATCCATGGGGCTGCCAATGGCTTTAGGTCAGACGTGTTCTTTGGGATGGCTGAGTAGGATGCCACTGTGTATATATAGCACATTTTCGCAATCCAGTCGTCTGTCGATGGACATTTGGGTGGTTTCCATGGCTTGGCCATTGTGAATCGTGCTGTAATGAACATGCGGGTGCATGTGTCTTTTTCAAGGAGCGTGCTGTCCGGATAGAGGCGCGAGCGTGGGATTGCTGGGTCATAGGGTAGTTCTACGTAGCGATTTCTAAGGTACCTCCATAGGGTTCGGCATAGTGGCTGTACCAGCTTCCATTCCCACCAACAGGGCAGGAGGGTTCCCTTTTCTGCGCACCCCCTGCAGCCCTTGTTATTTGGGGACTGACGAAGGATGGCCATTGTGATTGGTGTGAGGTGGCATCTCACGGTGGTTTTGATTTGCATTTCTCTAATAACCAGGGACGTTGAGCATTGTTTCATGTGCTTGTTGGCCATCTGCATGTCTTCCTTGGAGAAATGTGTCTTCAGGTCTTTTGCGCACGTGTCCATTGGGTGGTCTGCTTTTCCGCTGCCGAGTTGTATATGTGGTGTGTACGTCCTCGAGATGAAGCCATTGTGCGTTGCCCCGTTTGAAACGCTTGTCTCCCACTGTGGAAGTTGTCTTTGTGTTTTGCTGCTGGCTCCCCGTGCTGTGCAAAAGCTTGTAAGTTGGACTAGGTCCCCTTGGTTTATGTTGGCTCTTAGGATTTCTGTTGCCATGGGAGAATGACGTGCGCGACCATTCCTGAGGTTGACGGGAGCGAACGTTTTGCCCATGTTCTCCTCCAGGAGGTGGTATGTGTGTCTCTAAAGGAGCGATGTGTTTCTGTGTGTACACAGGGGAGGTGGAGACTTGCATTGATGTGTCGGCGAAATCCGGGCTATGGTTATGTGTCAGTCGATGCAGGTGGGTGAGCTGGCTCCTCCTCTCATTTGGTCGATGGACGTCATTTCCCATGTGGTTTGCTGGAGCTATGTGCATGTGTCTTCCTTGCACATCCATGTTGGTATGTCTCTCCCCAGGTGCCTGACTGACCACGTCTTGTTCGCATGGCTTGGAGTTGTTAGGAGCGTGCCAAGTATGCGTCTCTGGAGGAGGCTAAGGTGTTCCTACATGCGTTTGTTAGTGGGTACTAAGAGATGGTCTGTCTGTGTATATTGAGGGGAGGGCAGATGCATGCATGCCTTTGACACAGGTACACTCAGAGCGTCCTTTGGTCTCTGTGTTGGGGGAGGAGGAGGGTGGTTGTATTTTGAAGAGGTGGCCTCATGCCTAGTGTTTGGGGCATCGGTATGGTCCAGGGTTGGGAATGAATTGTACGTGTGTGTCCATAGGTGTGGGAGATGTGTATCTGTGTCTTAGGCAGCGTAGGCGAGTTGTGGCTGTGTGTGCCTTGGAGTTCCTGGAGCTCCTGCAGTGTGTATTGTGAGAGAAGTGAGAAGTCCGTTTGTGTGTTTGGAAAGCCAGAAAGGGTGTGGGCTGTGTGTGTGTTCAGGAGTCGTGGCTTAGCTGTATTTTAGGGCTATGGCATGGCCTATGGGCTATGCATGAGACAACTGAGTCCTTGCTGGGTTTTGGGAGCCTGTACTCCTGTTGGTATTCCACATGGACCCCTGGTTGGTTGGTAGGCAGGTTGTGCATGTGTGTGGTCAGGCGCATGGTTTGTGTGTGTATAGAGTTGGAGTGTGACCAGCTAGGGTTCGTGGCCTTCCTTCATCAAGAGCAGTTGATGAGACGCCAGAGGGGGAATTCAGGGAAGGCTTTCCTCAGGACACCTGCTTCAGCAGGGAGGTGCAGACCTGTCCAACAGGGTCCATTGTTCACCTGCTCACTGAGTCGGGGTGAGCTAGTTCCTTCCATGGGGAGAGGGGAGGGGCAAGTCCAGGGGTTGGGCCGGAGTGTTGGCTGAGGAGGCTGGCCGACCCCTCCCAAGCCGTCAGTGGTGGTGCATGTAGGGGGCATGCACAGTCCCCTGCTTTTGCTCTCTGTTCCTCGGAAGTGGCAGTTGCATTTTTCTCCTCATTTGTGCCACCTGTGCAAGCACAGAGTTCTTTCCCGTCGTTTATACTTGTGCTGTATTTCGTTCTCCAGGAGATGTTTGTCCCGGTGCACTCACTGCAGCCCCTGCAGCCAAGGGTGCCAGATCCTTGTCGGAGTAGGAGAGGCAGTGGAAAATGCAAGGTGAGCAGGAGGAATGTGTCTGTAAAGCTTGAGAATGTGTGTCGACTGAGGTATGTCACATCAGGGGTCGGGATGTCTGGGGATTGACACTGAGGATTAAAATGCGCATGTGTGCTCAGAAGATTCACACACGCAGCCATCAGATACACACACATATGTGTGGTGTCCCTTGCTTAGGTACCTGCAGTGGGTGTGGAGGGTCCTGCTCAGAGTGGAAGTGGATTGTGTGCCCATATGTATATGAAAGGGCATGGGAACTGGTTCCCACTAGCTTGGGATACTCAGCTCTGTGTTGGGTAACCTCAGGTGTGTAATTCGAAAGGCCTCCTGGGCTAGGGATTCACCCATCCCAGGCTGGCAAGGGAGCACACGTCGACTGGTGGCTGGGGCACTCGGGCGCAGGGACTACCTTCCTCCAAGTGCTGGCAGTGTCTGTTGAGGCGGGTGGGCTTGGGAAAGCAGTAGCGCATGCGCGAGGGCAGAGGGCGGTTTCCCAACGGTCAGCCCGCCTGGGGGCGGGCCCCGTCATGGCGAGCGGCCTTTACACTGAAGTCTGTGAAGGCCCTGGTAAGGCGTATGGGGACTCTTCACCCGTTGGGTCTGAGCCCTCGGTGTTCTTTCTCACGCTGTGGGATATGTGGGCCCTCGTCCGTGCGGGCTCATGCCAGCCTGGAGCTCAGGTCCGGAGCAGTGTTTCCACCGCAGTTTCCTGCGGTGCAGCACTGTGGGTCAGGCTGCACAAAGACTGGAGTGAGTGCAGGGCCTCCAGAGGCAGGTGAATAATGTTTGTGGGCCATGAAAGCGTGTGCCATTCAAGCGTGTGGTTCTAAAGAGTAGGAAAGCCTGAAGGAAAGACTTTCCCAGTTGAAAACCCCCATTCCGTTCCCAAGAAGGAGCTCAGGTCCCTGGCAAATCAGGGAAGAGCCAAGGCCCATGATCATACGTTCATTGGCGACTTCCTTTTGAACACACACGTCTCAGTCAAGACTCACCTGCAAACGGCATGCTTGGCTCCATGGTGGGGACGACGTTCCTGAATGTGGTGCCCACCTTCTCTTTGTAGGCTGATGGAGATCCAGAATGTACATATTGAATAGGTTGTTAGGCATCTGGTGTGTCATCAGATATCCGGGGTGGTTTGGTCTGTGGATATGTGTGCATCAGGGGAGATCAGGCCTGTGGTTTTGGGAGAGTTGTTAAGGGTGAGTGTTACATGTGAAGGGTTTTGAGATGTCACAGAAGCCTGTTCAAGGAGTTGGTGTTTAGGTGTTTGTACCTTGGTGTTCAGAGGAGTATTTGGCCCGTGGTGATTTCACCCATGCGTTTGGGGATTGTGTGTGTGATGGTGGACTTGGTAGGACTATCTGCCTATGCATAAGGGCCATGTTTGTTCAGTGCCGGGGAATATACGTTTGGGTGTACAATGCGTTTATGTCATCTAATGGGGGAATGTATGGAAGGTCCATGGCTGGGACTTCAACCCAACCAAAATTGAGAGTGGGACTTGAATCAAGCTGCACCTTAGCTTGGCACTTGAACCCAGGATCCCAGGTTAGGGGCGGCATGGAACACACTGATTTTGGTTTGGCTTGGCTTGGTTTGGTTTGGTTTGTGTTATGGGCCCCATGTGGAGGTTCCCAGGCCTAGGATGGAATGCCACAGCAGTGATCTGGATGGCTGCAGCGACAAAGTCGGACCCTTAACCTTCTGCACCACAAAAGAATGACTCGAACTCCTCCTCCATCCCAGTGTCTTTTAAGTCAAAACCTGTCTCCCAGTGTCAGGACTCTTGAAGCTCAGGTTCTTCTGACTCATTGCAGAAGGAATACAGCATGAGACCGAGCAGCAGGCCACGAGGGAGGTCTTTCACATCAGACGCTTGAGAGAGAGAGAGAGAGAGAACGTAGGGTGGCAAGGGGGCAGAGCCGCCCCAAGAACCAAGAGAGCTCCGTTTCTATAATCCAAGGAAAAGTGGAGTGGGGAGAAGGCTGCCTTCTTCCTCATTCGGGGGCAGATGTCAAGGCTCACATCTTTCGTCCCTCCCTTTGGCCCTGTACGGTTTCCCTTGGACCGTCAACAATGCCATTTCAGTCCTGTGTGTATGACCTGGAGGGTGGTACCCTGTACAATATGGCCATTCATCTCAGGTGTCCATGTAACATCCCCTTTTACCTAGTTGTGTCCACTGTCACCTAGAGGTCTGTCTTGGGTATGTGCAGAAATGCTACTTTTCAAGGGCTCTTAACTCCCTGACTTCATGCAACAGGATGTAATCTCCATCTCTGCTGTCCCATGGTTGACCTCTTGGGGCTGGGGGCTTGAGCATGCCTGACGCGTCGATGCATCCAGTGTTCCTTCAGGTTCGTGTAGATCATAGCTGGGTTGCGATCCTTGAGTGCTCATTAGCTTACCCCACTTTGCCAAACTCCATTACCCCTTGTCTTTAAGCCCGCAGTGGGGTTTTTCATGTATTTTAAGTATTCGAATCTCTCCTTATCTCTAGGATGCTTCTTTGTGTATTCGTAGCATGTTGTGTGCTTATTGGCTTTTCGGTGTCGTGTTGCTTCAGGAGCTGTGTGTGTGTGTGTGCGTGTGCCTGTGTGTGTTTGTCTTTTGATGGGTTTAGGGCAAGTCCGAGATTCGTGGTGAATGTGGGAGTGGTGAATGTTGCATAGGTGGCTGTGCTTTGCTTCTGTGGTTCTGTATTTGCACGCTGGAAGGGGGGGAGTGTGAATTTATGTATATGCAGAGGGTGTATTATATGTGTATTTGGAACAAAATGCATAGGGTTTGTACGTTTCCCTATGGGTAATGTCCTAGGTGAGTGTGCGTATACTTGGGGCTTGTGGAGAGGAGTTGTGTGTATGAGTTTGTGTGTGTAGTCCAGGGGCATGGTCGTTTGGAGGCATATTTGCTGGGGGTGCGGATTTGCTTTTTTCAATATGGCCACTTTAGGCCTAAATATTTGGGGAAGTGCATGTATGTGTTTCTTTCCGTTTTAAGTATGAGTTAGGTATTCCTTTCTTGCTTGCACTGTGCAGCATGGGGACCAAGATACACATCCATGTATCCATAGGTTGTCCTCCCGTTGTTGTGTGGCGATGTAAGTACCTGGACAGAGTTCTCAATGCTGCACAGCAGGAACGGGTTGGAAATCCATTCCAAGACCAATAGTTGGCATCCCTTAACCCCAAGCTCCCGATCCCTCCCACTCCCTCCCTCTGCCCCCGGGCAGCCACAAGTCCATTCTGCAAGTCTCTTATTTTCTCTTCTGTGGAAGTGTTCATTTGTGCTCTCTATTTGATCGCAGTTACATGTGATGCTGTAGGGTCTTCGTTGTTCTCCTTCTGCCTGATTTCCCTGAGGATGAGAGCCTCTAGTTCCATCCATGGGGCTGCCAATGGCTTTAGGTCAGACGTGTTCTTTGGGATGGCTGAGTAGGATGCCACTGTGTATATATAGCACATCTTCGCAATCCAGTCGTCTGTCGATGGACATTTGGGTGGTTTCCATGGCTTGGCCATTGTGAATCGTGCTGTAATGAACATGCGGGTGCATGTGTCTTTTTCAAGGAGCGTGCTGTCCGGATAGAGGCGCGAGCGTGGGATTGCTGGGTCATAGGGTAGTTCTACGTAGCGATTTCTAAGGTACCTCCATAGGGTTCGGCATAGTGGCTGTACCAGCTTCCATTCCCACCAACAGGGCAGGAGGGTTCCCTTTTCTGCGCACCCCCTGCAGCCCTTGTTATTTGGGGACTGACGAAGGATGGCCATTGTGATTGGTGTGAGGTGGCATCTCACGGTGGTTTTGATTTGCATTTCTCTAATAACCAGGGACGTTGAGCATTGTTTCATGTGCTTGTTGGCCATCTGCATGTCTTCCTTGGAGAAATGTGTCTTCAGGTCTTTTGCGCACGTGTCCATTGGGTGGTCTGCTTTTCCGCTGCCGAGTTGTATATGTGGTGTGTACGTCCTCGAGATGAAGCCATTGTGCGTTGCCCCGTTTGAAACGCTTGTCTCCCACTGTGGAAGTTGTCTTTGTGTTTTGCTGCTGGCTCCCCGTGCTGTGCAAAAGCTTGTAAGTTGGACTAGGTCCCCTTGGTTTATGTTGGCTCTTAGGATTTTTGTTGCCATGTGAGAATGACGTGCGCGACCATTCCTGAGGTTGACGGGAGCGAACGTTTTGCCCATGTTCTCCTCCAGGAGGTGGTATGTGTGTCTCTAAAGGAGCGATGTGTTTCTGTGTGTACACAGGGGAGGTGGAGACTTGCATTGATGTGTCGGCGAAATCCGGGCTATGGTTATGTGTCAGTCGATGCAGGTGGGTGAGCTGGCGCCTCCTCTCATTTGGTCGATGGTCGTCATTTCCCATGTGGTTTGCTGGAGCTATGTGCATGTGTCTTCCTTGCACATCCATGTTGGTATGTCTCTCCCCAGGTGCCTGACTGACCACGTCTTGTTCGCATGGCTTGGAGTTGTTAGGAGCGTGCCAAGTATGCGTCTCTGGAGGAGGCTAAGGTGTTCCTACATGCGTTTGTTAGTGGGTACTAAGAGATGGTCTGTCTGTGTATATTGAGGGGAGGGCAGATGCATGCATGCCTTTGACACAGGTACACTCAGAGCGTCCTTTGGTCTCTGTGTTGGGGGAGGAGGAGGGTGGTTGTATTTTGAAGAGGTGGCCTCATGCCTAGTGTTTGGGGCATCGGTATGGTCCAGGGTTGGGAATGAATTGTACGTGTGTGTCCATAGGTGTGGGAGATGTGTATCTGTGTCTTAGGCAGCGTAGGCGAGTTGTGGCTGTGTGTGCCTTGGAGTTCCTGGAGCTCCTGCAGTGTGTATTGTGAGAGAAGTGAGAAGTCCGTTTGTGTGTTTGGAAAGCCAGAAAGGGTGTGGGCTGTGTGTGTGTTCAGGAGTCGTGGCTTACCTGCATTTTAGGGCTATGGCATGGCCTATGGGCTATGCATGAGACAACTGAGTCCTTGCTGGGTTTTGGGAGCCTGTACTCCTGTAGGTATTCCACATGGACCCCTGGTTGGTTGGTAGGCAGGTTGTGCATGTGTGTGGTCAGGCGCATGGTTTGTGTGTGTATAGAGTTGGAGTGTGACCAGCTAGGGTTCGTGGCCTTCCTTCATCAAGAGCAGTTGATGAGACGCCAGAGGGGGAATTCAGGGAAGGCTTTCCTCAGGACACCTGCTTCAGCAGGGAGGTGCAGACCTGTCCAACAGGGTCCATTGTTCACCTGCTCACTGAGTCGGGGTGAGCTAGTTCCTTCCATGGGGAGAGGGGAGGGGCAAGTCCAGGGGTTGGGCCGGAGTGTTGGCTGAGGAGGCTGGCCGACCCCTCCCAAGCCGTCAGTGGTGGTGCATGTAGGGGGCATGCACAGTCCCCTGCTTTTGCTCTCTGTTCCTCGGAAGTGGCAGTTGCATTTTTCTCCTCATTTGTGCCACCTGTGCAAGCACAGAGTTCTTTCCCGTCGTTTATACTTGTGCTGTATTTCGTTCTCCAGGAGATGTTTGCCCCGGTGCACTCAATGCAGCCCCTGCAGCCAAGGGTGCCAGATCCTTGTCGGAGTAGGAGAGGCAGTGGAAAATGCAAGGTGAGCAGGAGGAATGTGTCTGTAAAGCTTGAGAATGTGTGTCGACTGAGGTATGTCACATCAGGGGTCGGGATGTCTGGGGATTGACACTGAGGATTAAAATGCGCATGTGTGCTCAGAAGATTCACACACGCAGCCACACAGACACACACACATATGTGTGGTGTCCCTTGCTTAGGTACCTGCAGTGGGTGTGGAGGGTCCTGCTCAGAGTGGAAGTGGATTGTGTGCCCATATGTATATGAAAGGGCATGGGAACTGGTTCCCACTAGCTTGGGATACTCAGCTCTGTGTTGGGTAACCTCAGGTGTGTAATTCGAAAGGCCTCCTGGGCTAGGGATTCACCCATCCCAGGCTGGCAAGGGAGCACAATTCGACTGGTGGCTGGGGCACTCGGGCGCAGGGACTACCTTCCTCCAAGTGCTGGCAGTGTCTGTTGAGGCGGGTGGGCTTGGGAAAGCAGTAGCGCATGCGTGAGGGCAGAGGGCGGTTTCCCAACGGTCAGCCCGCCTGGGGGCGGGCCCCGTCATGGCGAGCGGCCTTTACACTGAAGTCTGTGAAGGCCCTGGTAAGGCGTATGGGGACTCTTCACCCGTTGGGTCTGAGCCCTCGGTGTTCTTTCTCACGCTGTGGGATATGTGGGCCCTCGTCCGTGCGGGCTCATGCCAGCCTGGAGCTCAGGTCCGGAGCAGTGTTTCCACCGCAGTTTCCTGCGGTGCAGCACTGTGGGTCAGGCTGCACGAAGACTGGAGTGAGTGCAGGGCCTCCAGAGGCAGGTGAATAATGTTTGTGGGCCATGAAAGCGTGTGCCATTCAAGCGTGTGGTTCTAAAGAGTAGGAAAGCCTGAAGGAAAGACTTTCCCAGTTGAAAACCCCCATTCCGTTCCCAAGAAGGAGCTCAGGTCCCTGGCAAATCAGGGAAGAGCCAAGGCCCATGATCATACGTTCATTGGCGACTTCCTTTTGAACACACACGTCTCAGTCAAGACTCACCTGCAAACGGCATGCTTGGCTCCATGGTGGGGACGACGTTCCTGAATGTGGTGCCCACCTTCTCTTTGTAGGCTGATGGAGATCCAGAATGTACATATTGAATAGGTTGTTAGGCATCTGGTGTGTCATCAGATATCCGGGGTGGTTTGGTCTGTGGATATGTGTGCATCAGGGGAGATCAGGCCTGTGGTTTTGGGAGAGTTGTTAAGGGTGAGTGTTACATGTGAAGGGTTTTGAGATGTCACAGAAGCCTGTTCAAGGAGTTGGTGTTTAGGTGTTTGTACCTTGGTGTTCAGAGGAGTATTTGGCCCGTGGTGATTTCACCCATGCGTTTGGGGATTGTGTGTGTGATGGTGGACTTGGTAGGACTATCTGCCTATGCATAAGGGCCATGTTTGTTCAGTGCCGGGGAATATACGTTTGGGTGTACAATGCGTTTATGTCATCTAATGGGGGAATGTATGGAAGGTCCATGGCTGGGACTTCAACCCAACCAAAATTGAGAGTGGGACTTGAATCAAGCTGCACCGTAGCTTGGCACTTGAACCCAGGATCCCAGGTTAGGGGCGGCATGGAACACCCTGATTTTGGTTTGGCTTGGCTTGGTTTGGTTTGGTTTGTGTTATGGGCCCCATGTGGAGGTTCCCAGGCCTAGGATGGAATGCCACAGCAGTGATCTGGATGGCTGCAGCGACAAAGTCGGACCCTTAACCTTCTGCACCACAAAAGAATGACTCGAACTCCTCCTCCATCCCACTGTCTTTTAAGTCAAAACCTGTCTCCCAGTGTCAGGACTCTTGAAGCTCAGGTTCTTCTGACTCATTGCAGAAGGAATACAGCATGAGACCGAGCAGCAGGCCACGAGGGAGGTCTTTCACATCAGACGCTTGAGAGAGAGAGAGAGAGAGAACGTAGGGTGGCAAGGGGGCAGAGCCGCCCCAAGAACCAAGAGAGCTCCGTTTCTATAATCCAAGGAAAAGTGGAGTGGGGAGAAGGCTGCCTTCTTCCTCATTCGGGGTCAGATGTCAAGGCTCACATCTTTCGTCCCTCCCTTTGGCCCTGTACGGTTTCCCTTGGACCGTCAACAATGCCATTTCAGTCCTGTGTGTATGACCTGGAGGGTGGTACCCTGTACAATATGGCCATTCATCTCAGGTGTCCATGTAACATCCCCTTTTACCTAGTTGTGTCCACTGTCACCTAGAGGTCTGTCTTGGGTATGTGCAGAAATGCTACTTTTCAAGGGCTCTTAACTCCCTGACTTCATGCAACAGGATGTAATCTCCATCTCTGCTGTCCCATGGTTGACCTCTTGGGGCTGGGGGCTTGAGCATGCCTGACGCGTCGATGCATCCAGTGTTCCTTCAGGTTCGTGTAGATCATAGCTGGGTTGCGATCCTTGAGTGCTCATTAGCTTACCCCACTTTGCCAAACTCCATTACCCCTTGTCTTTAAGCCCGCAGTGGGGTTTTTCATGTATTTTAAGTATTCGAATCTCTCCTTATCTCTAGGATGCTTCTTTGTGTATTCGTAGCATGTTGTGTGCTTATTGGCTTTTCGGTGTCGTGTTGCTTCAGTAGCTGTGTGTGTGTGTGTGCGTGTGCCTGTGTGTGTTTGTCTTTTGATGGGTTTAGGGCAAGTCCGAGATTCGTGGTGAATGTGGGAGTGGTGAATGTGGCATAGGTGGCTGTGCTTTGCTTCTGTGGTTCTGTATTTGCACGCTGGAAGGGGGGGAGTGTGAATTTATGTATATGCAGAGGGTGTATTATATGTGTATTTGGAACAAAATGCATAGGGTTTGTACGTTTCCCTATGGGTAATGTCCTGGGTGAGTGTGCGTATACTTGGGGCTTGTGGAGAGGAGTTGTGTGTATGAGTTTGTGTGTGTAGTCCAGGGGCATGGTCGTTTGGAGGCATATTTGCTGGGGGTGCGGATTTGCTTTTTTCAATACGGCCACTTTAGGCCTAAATATTTGGGGAAGTGCATGTGTGTGTTTCTTTCCGTTTTAAGTATGAGTTAGGTATTCCTTTCTTGCTTGCACTGTGCAGCATGGGGACCAAGATACACATCCATGTATCCATAGGTTGTCCTCCCGTTGTTGTGTGGCGATGTAAGTACCTGGACAGAGTTCTCAATGCTGCACAGCAGGATCGGGTTGGAAATCCATTCCAAGACCAATAGTTGGCATCCCTTAACCCCAAGCTCCCGATCCCTCCCACTCCCTCCCTCTGCCCCCGGGCAGCCACAAGTCCATTCTGCAAGTCTCTTATTTTCTCTTCTGTGGAAGTGTTCATTTGTGCTCTCTATTTGATCGCAGTTACATGTGATGCCGTAGGGTCTTCGTTGTTCTCCTTCTGCCTGATTTCCCTGAGGATGAGAGCCTCTAGTTCCATCCATGGGGCTGCCAATGGCTTTAGGTCAGACGTGTTCTTTGGGATGGCTGAGTAGGATGCCACTGTGTATATATAGCACATCTTCGCAATCCAGTCATCTGTCGATGGATATTTGGGTGGTTTCCATGGCTTGGCCATTGTGAATCGTGCTGTAATGAACATGCGGGTGCATGTGTCTTTTTCAAGGAGCGTGCTGTCCGGATAGAGGCGCGAGCGTGGGATTGCTGGGTCATAGGGTAGTTCTACGTAGCGATTTCTAAGGTACCTCCATAGGGTTCGGCATAGTGGCTGTACCAGCTTCCATTCCCACCAACAGGGCAGGAGGGTTCCCTTTTCTGCGCACCCCCTGCAGCCCTTGTTATTTGGGGACTGACGAAGGATGGCCATTGTGATTGGTGTGAGGTGGCATCTCACGGTGGTTTTGATTTGCATTTCTCTAATAACCAGGGACGTTGAGCATTGTTTCATGTGCTTGTTGGCCATCTGCATGTCTTCCTTGGAGAAATGTGTCTTCAGGTCTTTTGCGCACGTGTCCATTGGATGGTCTGCTTTTCCGCTGCCGAGTTGTATATGTGGTGTGTACGTCCTCGAGATGAAGCCATTGTGCGTTGCCCCGTTTGAAACGCTTGTCTCCCACTGTGGAAGTTGTCTTTGTGTTTTGCTGCTGGCTCCCCGTGCTGTGCAAAAGCTTGTAAGTTGGACTAGGTCCCCTTGGTTTATGTTGGCTCTTAGGATTTCTGTTGCCATGGGAGAATGAAGTGCGCGACCATTCCTGAGGTTGACGGGAGCGAACGTTTTGCCCATGTTCTCCTCCAGGAGGTGGTATGTGTGTCTCTAAAGGAGCGATGTGTTTCTGTGTGTACACAGGGGAGGTGGAGACTTGCATTGATGTGTCAGCGAAATCTGGGCTATGGTTATGTGTCAGTCGATGCAGGTGGGTGAGCTGGCTCCTCCTCTCATTTGGTCGATGGACGTCATTTCCCATGTGGTTTGCTGGAGCTATGTGCATGTGTCTTCCTTGCACATCCATGTTGGTATGTCTCTCCCCAGGTGCCTGACTGACCACGTCTTGTTCGCATGGCTTGGAGTTGTTAGGAGCGTGCCAAGTATGCGTCTCTGGAGGAGGCTAAGGTGTTCCCACATGCGTTTGTTAGTGGGTACTAAGAGATGGTCTGTCTGTGTATATTGAGGGGAGGGCAGATGCATGCATGCCTTTGACACAGGTACACTCAGAGCGTCCTTTGGTCTCTGTGTTGGGGGAGGAGGAGGGTGGTTGTATTTTGAAGAGGTGGCCTCATGCCTAGTGTTTGGGGCATCGGTATGGTCCAGGGTTGGGAATGAATTGTACGTGTGTGTCCATAGGTGTGGGAGATGTGTATCTGTGTCTTAGGCAGCGTAGGCGAGTTGTGGCTGTGTGTGCCTTGGAGTTCCTGGAGCTCCTGCAGTGTGTATTGTGAGAGAAGTGAGAAGTCCGTTTGTGTGTTTGGAAAGCCAGAAAGGGTGTGGGCTGTGTGTGTGTTCAGGAGTCGTGGCTTAGCTGTATTTTGGGGCTATGGCATGGCCTATGGGCTATGCATGAGACAACTGAGTCCTTGCTGGGTTTTGGGAGCCTGTACTCCTGTAGGTATTCCACATGGACCCCTGGTTGGTTGGTAGGCAGGTTGTGCATGTGTGTGGTCAGGCGCATGGTTTGTGTGTGTATAGAGTTGGAGTGTGACCAGCTAGGGTTCGTGGCCTTCCTTCATCAAGAGCAGTTGATGAGACGCCAGAGGGGGAATTCAGGGAAGGCTTTCCTCAGGACACCTGCTTCAGCAGGGAGGTGCAGACCTGTCCAACAGGGTCCATTGTTCACCTGCTCACTGAGTCGGGGTGAGCTAGTTCCTTCCATGGGGAGAGGGGAGGGGCAAGTCCAGGGGTTGGGCCGGAGTGTTGGCTGAGGAGGCTGGCCGACCCCTCCCAAGCCATCAGTGGTGGTGCATGTAGGGGGCGTGCACAGTCCCCTGCTTTTGCTCTCTGTTCCTCGGAAGTGGCAGTTGCATTTTTCTCCTCATTTGTGCCACCTGTGCAAGCACAGAGTTCTTTCCCGTCGTTTATACTTGTGCTGTATTTCGTTCTCCAGGAGATGTTTGTCCCAGTGCAATCACTGCAGCCCCTGCAGCCAAGGGTGCCAGATCCCAACCTGTCGGAATAGGAGAGGCAGTGGAAAATGCAAGGTGAGCAGGAGGAATGTGTCTGTAAAGCTTGAGAATGTGTGTCGACTGAGGTATGTCACATCAGGGGTCGGGATGTCTGGGGATTGACACTGAGGATTAAAATGCGCATGTGTGCTCAGAAGATTCACACACGCAGCCACACAGACACACACACATATGTGTGGTGTCCCTTGCTTAGGTACCTGCAGTGGGTCCTGCTCAGAGTGGAAGTGGATTGTGTGCCCATATGTATATGAAAGGGCATGGGAACTGGTTCCCACTAGCTTGGGATACTCAGCTCTGTGTTGGGTAACCTCAGGTGTGTAATTCGAAAGGCCTCCTGGGCTAGGGATTCACCCATCCCAGGCTGGCAAGGGAGCACACGTCGACTGGTGGCTGGGGCACTCGGGCGTAGGGACTACCTTCCTCCAAGTGCTGGCAGTGTCTGTTGAGGCGGGTGGGCTTGGGAAAGCAGTAGCGCATGCGCGAGGGCAGAGGGCGGTTTCCCAACGGTCAGCCCGCCTGGGGGCGGGCCCCGTCATGGCGAGGGGCCTTTACACTGAAGTCTGTGAAGGCCCTGGTAAGGCGTATTGGGACTCTTCACCCGTTGGGTCTGAGCCCTCGGTGTTCTTTCTCACGCTGTGGGATATGTGGGCCCTCGTCCGTGCGGGCTCATGCCAGCCTGGAGCTCAGGTCCGGAGCAGTGTTTCCACCGCAGTTTCCTGTGGTGCAGCACTGTGGGTCAGGCTGCACGAAGACTGGAGTGAGTGCAGGGCCTCCAGAGGCAGGTGAATAATGTTTGTGGGCCATGAAAGCGTGTGCCATTCAAGCGTGTGGTTCTAAAGAGTAGGAAAGCCTGAAGGAAAGACTTTCCCAGTTGAAAACCCCCATTCCGTTCCCAAGAAGGAGCTCAGGTCCCTGGCAAATCAGGGAAGAGCCAAGGCCCATGATCATACGTTCATTGGCGACTTCCTTTTGAACACACACGTCTCAGTCAAGACTCACCTGCAAACGGCATGCTTGGCTCCATGGTGGGGACGACGTTCCTGAATGTGGTGCCCACCTTCTCTTTGTAGGCTGATGGAGATCCAGAATGTACATATTGAATAGGTTGTTAGGCATCTGGTTTGTCATCAGATATCCGGGGTGGTTTGGTCTGTGGATATGTGTGCATCAGGGGAGATCAGGCCTGTGGTTTTGGGAGAGTTGTTAAGGGTGAGTGTTACATGTGAAGGGTTTTGAGATGTCACAGAAGCCTGTTCAAGGAGTTGGTGTTTAGGTGTTTGTACCTTGGTGTTCAGAGGAGTATTTGGCCCGTGGTGATTTCACCCATGCGTTTGGGGATTGTGTGTGTGATGGTGGACTCGGTAGGACTATCTGCCTATGCATAAGGGCCATGTTTGTTCAGTGCCGGGGAATAAACGTTTGGGTGTACAATGCGTTTATGTCATCTAATGGGGGAATGTATGGAAGGTCCATGGCTGGGACTTCAACCCAACCAAAATTGAGAGTGGGACTTGAATCAAGCTGCACCTTAGCTTGGCACTTGAACCCAGGATCCCAGGTTAGGGGCGGAATGGAACACACTGATTTTGGTTTGGCTTGGCTTGGTTTGGTTTGGTTTGTGTTATGGGCCCCATGTGGAGGTTCCCAGGCCTAGGATGGAATGCCTCAGCAGTGATCTGGATGGCTGCAGCGACAAAGTCGGACCCTTAACCTTCTGCACCACAAAAGAATGACTCGAACTCCTCCTCCATCCCACTGTCTTTTAAGTCAAAACCTGTCTCCCAGTGTCAGGACTCTTGAAGCTCAGGTTCTTCTGACTCATTGCAGAAGGAATACAGCATGAGACCGAGCAGCAGGCCACGAGGGAGGTCTTTCACATCAGACGCTTAAGAGAGAGAGAGAGACGTAGGGTGGCAAGGGAGCAGAGCCGCCCCAAGAACCAAGAGAACTCGGTTTCTATAATCCAAGGAAAAGTGGAGTGGGGAGAAGGCTGCCTTCTTCCTCATTCGGGGGCAGATGTCAAGGCTCACATCTTTCGTCCCTCCCTTTGGCCCTGTACGGTTTCCCTTGGACCGTCAACAATGCCATTTCAGTCCTGTGTATATGACCTGGAGGGTGGTACCCTGTACAATATGGCCATTCATCTCAGGTGTCCATGTAACATCCCCTTTTACCTAGTTGTGTCCACTGTCACCTAGAGGTCTGTCTTGGGTATGGGCAGAAATGCTACTTTTCAAGGGCTCTTAGCTCCCTGACTTCATGCAACAGGATGTAATCTCCATCTCTGCTGTCCCATGGTTGACCTCTTGGGGCTTGAGCATGCCTGACGCGTCGATGCATCCAGTGTTCCTTCAGGTTCGTGTAGATCATAGCTGGGTTGCGATGCTTGAGTGCTCATTAGCTTACCCCACTTTGCCAAACTCCATTACCCCTTGTCTTTAAGCCCGCAGTGGGGTTTTTCATGTATTTAAGTATTCGAATCTCTCCTTATCTCTAGGATGCTTCTTTGTGTATTCGTAGCATGTTGTGTGCTTATTGGCTTCTCGGTGTCGTGTTGCTTCAGGAGCTGTGTGTGTGTGTGTATGTGTGTGTGTGTGTGTGCGTGTGTGTGCGTGTGCCTGTGTGTGTTTGTCTTTTGATGGGTTTAGGGCAAGTCCGAGATTCGTGGTGAATGTGGGAGTGGTGAATGTGGCATAGGTGGCTGTGCTTTGCTTCTGTGGTTCTGTATTTGCACGCTGGAAGGGGGGGAGTGTGAATTTATGTATATGCAGAGGGTGTATTATATGTGTATTTGGAACAAAATGCATAGGGTTTGTACGTTTCCCTATGGGTAATGTCCTAGGTGAGTGTGCGTATACTTGGGGCTTGTGGAGAGGAGTTGTGTGTATGAGTTTGTGTGTGTAGTCCAGGGGCATGATCGTTTGGAGGCATATTTGCTGGGGGTGCGGATTTGCTTTTTTCAATATGGCCACTTTAGGCCTAAATATTTGGGGAAGTGCATGTGTGTGTTTCTTTCCGTTTTAAGTATGAGTTAGGTATCCTTCCTTGCTTGCACTGTGCAGCATGGGGACCAAGATACACATCCATGTATCCATAGGTTGTCCTCCCGTTGTTGTGTGGCGATGTAAGTACCTGGACAGAGTTCTCAATGCTGCACAGCAGGATCGGGTTGGAAATCCATTCCAAGACCAATAGTTGGCATCCCTTAACCCCAAGCTCCCGATCCCTCCCACTCCCTCCCTCTGCCCCCGGGCAGCCACAAGTCCATTCTGCAAGTCTCTTATTTTCTCTTCTGTGGAAGTGTTCATTTGTGCTCTCTATTTGATCGCAGTTACATGTGATGCCGTAGGGTCTTCGTTGTTCTCCTTCTGCCTGATTTCCCTGAGGATGAGAGCCTCTAGTTCCATCCATGGGGCTGCCAATGGCTTTAGGTCAGACGTGTTCTTTGGGATGGCTGAGTAGGATTCCACTGTGTATATATAGCACATCTTCACAATCCAGTCGTCTGTCGATGGACATTTGGGTGGTTTCCATGGCTTGGCCATTGTGAATCGTGCTGTAATGAACATGCGGGTGCATGTGTCTTTTTCAAGGAGCGTGCTGTCCGGATAGAGGCGCGAGCGTGGGATTGCTGGGTCATAGGGTAGTTCTACGTAGCGATTTCTAAGGTACCTCCATAGGGTTCGGCATAGTGGCTGTACCAGCTTCCATTCCCACCAACAGGGCAGGAGGGTTCCCTTTTCTGCGCACCCCCTGCAGCCCTTGTTATTTGGGGACTGACGAAGGATGGCCATTGTGATTGGTGTGAGGTGGCATCTCACGGTGGTTTTGATTTGCATTTCTCTAATAACCAGGGACGTTGAGCATTGTTTCATGTGCTTGTTGGCCATCTGCATGTCTTCCTTGGAGAAATGTGTCTTCAGGTCTTTTGCGCACGTGTCCATTGGGTGGTCTGCTTTTCCGCTGCCGAGTTGTATATGTGGTGTGTACGTCCTCGAGATGAAGCCATTGTGCGTTGCCCCGTTTGAAACGCTTGTCTCCCACTGTGGAAGTTGTCTTTGTGTTTTGCTGCTGGCTCCCCGTGCTGTGCAAAAGCTTGTAAGTTGGACTAGGTCCCCTTGGTTTATGTTGGCTCTTAGGATTTCTGTTGCCATGGGAGAATGACGTGCGCGACCATTCCTGAGGTTGACGGGAGCGAACGTTTTGCCCATGTTCTCCTCCAGGAGGTGGTATGTGTGTCTCTAAAGGAGCGATGTGTTTCTGTGTGTACACAGGGGAGGTGGAGACTTGCATTGATGTGTCGGCGAAATCCGGGCTATGGTTATGTGTCAGTCGATGCAGGTGGGTGAGCTGGCTCCTCCTCTCATTTGGTCGATGGTCGTCATTTCCCATGTGGTTTGCTGGAGCTATGTGCATGTGTCTTCCTTGCACATCCATGTTGGTATGTCTCTCCCCAGGTGCCTGACTGACCACGTCTTGTTCGCATGGCTTGGAGTTGTTAGGAGCGTGCCAAGTATGCGTCTCTGGAGGAGGCTAAGGTGTTCCCACATGCGTTTGTTAGTGGGTACTAAGAGATGGTCTGTCTGTGTATATTGAGGGGAGGGCAGATGCATGCATGCCTTTGACACAGGTACACTCAGAGCGTCCTTTGGTTTCTGTGTTGGGGGAGGAGGAGGGTGGTTGTATTTTGAAGAGGTGGCCTCATGCCTAGTGTTTGGGGCATCGGTATGGTCCAGGGTTGGGAATGAATTGTACGTGTGTGTCCATAGGTGTGGGAGATGTGTATCTGTGTCTTAGACAGCGTAGGCGACTTGTGGCTGTGTGTGCCTTGGAGTTCCTGGAGCTCCTGCAGTGTGTATTGTGAGAGAAGTGAGAAGTCCGTTTGTGTGTTTGGAAAGCCAGAAAGGGTGTGGGCTGTGTGTGTGTTCAGGAGTCGTGGCTTAGCTGCATTTTAGGGCTATGGCATGGCCTATGGGCTATGCATGAGACAACTGAGTCCTTGCTGGGTTTTGGGAGCCTGTACTCCTGTAGGTATTCCACATGGACCCCTGGTTGGTTGGTAGGCAGGTTGTGCATGTGTGTGGTCAGGCGCATGGTTTGTGTGTGTATAGAGTTGGAGTGTGACCAGCTAGGGTTCGTGGCCTTCCTTCATCAAGAGCAGTTGATGAGACGCCAGAGGGGGAATTCAGGGAAGGCTTTCCTCAGGACACCTGCTTCAGCAGGGAGGTGCAGACCTGTCCAACAGGGTCCATTGTTCACCTGCTCACTGAGTCGGGGTGAGCTAGTTCCTTCCATGGGGAGAGGGGAGGGGCAAGTCCAGGGGTTGGGCCGGAGTGTTGGCTGAGGAGGCTCGCCGACCCCTCCCAAGCCATCAGTGGTGGTGCATGTAGGGGGCGTGCACAGTCCCCTGCTTTTGCTCTCTGTTCCTCGGAAGTGGCAGTTGCATTTTTCTCCTCATTTGTGCCACCTGTGCAAGCACAGAGTTCTTTCCCGTCGTTTATACTTGTGCTGTATTTCGTTCTCCAGGAGATGTTTGCCCCGGTGCACTCACTGCAGCCCCTGCAGCCACGGGTGCCAGATCCCAACCTGTCGGAGTAGGAGTAGCAGTGGAAAATGCAAGGTGAGCAGGAGGAATGTGTCTGTAAAGCTTGAGAATGTGTGTCGACTGAGGTATGTCACATCAGGGGTCGGGATGTCTGGGGATTGACACTGAGGATTAAAATGCGCATGTGTGCTCAGAAGATTCACACACGCAGCCACACAGACACACACACATATGTGTGGTGTCCCTTGCTTAGGTACCTGCAGTGGGTGTGGAGTGTCCTGCTCAGAGTGGAAGTGGATTGTGTGCCCATATGTATATGATAGGGCACGGGAACTGGTTCCCACTAGCTTGGGATACTCAGCTCTGTGTTGGGTAACCTCAGGTGTGTAATTCGAAAGGCCTCCTGGGCTAGGGATTCACCCATCCCAGGCTGGCAAGGGAGCACACGTCGACTGGTGGCTGGGGCACTCGGGCGCAGGGACTACCTTCCTCCAAGTGCTCGCAGTGTCTGTTGAGGCGGGTGGGCTTGGGAAAGCCGTAGCGCATGCGCGAGGGCAGAGGGCGGTTTCCCAACGGTCAGCCCGCCTGGGGGCGGGCCCCGTCATGGCGAGCGGCCTTTACACTGAAGTCTGTGAAGGCCCTGGTAAGGCGTATGGGGACTCTTCACCCGTTGGGTCTGAGCCCTCGGTGTTCTTTCTCACGCTGTGGGATATCTGGGCCCTCGTCCGTGCGGGCTCATGCCAGCCTGGAGCTCAGGTCCGGAGCAGTGTTTCCACCGCAGTTTCCTGCGGTGCAGCACTGTGGGTCAGGCTGCACGAAGACTGGAGTGAGTGCAGGGCCTCCAGAGGCAGGTGAATAATGTTTGTGGGCCATGAAAGCGTGTGCCATTCAAGCGTGTGGTTCTAAAGAGTAGGAAAGCCTGAAGGAAAGACTTTCCCAGTTGAAAACCCCCATTCCGTTCCCAAGAAGGAGCTCAGGTCCCTGGCAAATCAGGGAAGAGCCAAGGCCCATGATCATACGTTCATTGGCGACTTCCTTTTGAACACACACGTCTCAGTCAAGACTCACCTGCAAACGGCATGCTTGGCTCCATGGTGGGGACGACTTTCCTGAATGTGGTGCCCACCTTCTCTTTGTAGGCTGATGGAGATCCAGAATGTACATATTGAATAGGTTGTTAGGCATCTGGTGTGTCATCAGATATCCGGGGTGGTTTGGTCTGTGGATATGTGTGCATCAGGGGAGATCAGGCCTGTGGTTTTGGGAGAGTTGTTAAGGGTGAGTGTTACATGTGAAGGGTTTTGAGATGTCACAGAAGCCTGTTCAAGGAGTTGGTGTTTAGGTGTTTGTACCTTGGTGTTCAGAGGAGTATTTGGCCCGTGGTGATTTCACCCATGCGTTTGGGGATTGTGTGTGTGATGGTGGACTTGGTAGGACTATCTGCCTATGCATAAGGGCCATGTTTGTTCAGTGCCGGGGAATAAACGTTTGGGTGTACATAGCGTTTATGTCATCTAATGGGGGAATGTATGGAAGGTCCATGGCTGGGACTTCAACCCAACCAAAATTGAGAGTGGGACTTGAATCAAGCTGCACCTTAACTTGGCACTTGAACCCAGGATCCCAGGTTAGGGGCAGAATGGAACACACTGATTTTGGCTTGGCTTGGCTTGGTTTGGTTTGGTTTGTGTTATGGGCCCCATGTGGAGGTTCCCAGGCCTAGGATGGAATGCCACAGCAGTGATCTGGATGGCTGCAGCGACAAAGTCGGACCCTTAACCTTCTGCACCACAAAAGAATGACTCGAACTCCTCCTCCATCCCACTGTCTTTTAAGTCAAAACCTGTCTCCCAGTGTCAGGACTCTTGAAGCTCAGGTTCTTCTGACTCATTGCAGAAGGAATACAGCATGAGACGGAGCAGCAGGCCACGAGGGAGGTCTTTCACATCAGACGCTTGATAGAGAGAGAGAGAGAGAACGTAGGGTGGCAAGGGGGCAGAGCCGCCCCAAGAACCAAGAGAGCTCCGTTTCTATAATCCAAGGAAAAGTGGAGTGGGGAGAAGGCTGCCTTCTTCCTCATTCGGGGGCAGATGTCAAGGCTCACATCTTTCGTCCCTCCCTTTGGCCCTGTACGGTTTCCCTTGGACCGTCAACAATGCCATTTCAGTCCTGTGTGTATGACCTGGAGGGTGGTACCCTGTACAATATGGCCATTCATCTCAGGTGTCCATGTAACATCCCCTTTTACCTAGTTGTGTCCACTGTCACCTAGAGGTCTGTCTTGGGTATGTGCAGAAATGCTACTTTTCAAGGGCTCTTAACTCCCTGGCTTCATGCAACAGGATGTAATCTCCATCTCTGCTGTCCCATGGTTGACCTCTTGGGGCTGGGGGCTTGAGCATGCCTGACGCGTCGATGCATCCAGTGTTCCTTCAGGTTCGTGTAGATCATAGCTGGGTTGCGATCCTTGAGTGCTCATTAGCTTACCCCACTTTGCCAAACTCCATTACCCCTTGTCTTTAAGCCCCCAGTGGGGTTTTTCATGTATTTTAAGTATTCGAATCTCTCCTTATCTCTAGGATGCTTCTTTGTGTATTCGTAGCATGTTGTGTGCTTATTGGCTTCTCGGTGTCGTGTTGCTTCAGGAGCTGTGTGTGTGTGTGTATGTGTGTGTGTGTGTGTGCGTGTGTGTGCGTGTGCCTGTGTGTGTTTGTCTTTTGATGGGTTTAGGGCAAGTCCGAGATTCGTGGTGAATGTGGGAGTGGTGAATGTGGCATAGGTGGCTGTGCTTTGCTTCTGTGGTTCTGTATTTGCACGCTGGAAGGGGGGGAGTGTGAATTTATGTATATGCAGAGGGTGTATTATATGTGTATTTGGAACAAAATGCATAGGGTTTGTACGTTTCCCTATGGGTAATGTCCTAGGTGAGTGTGCGTATACTTGGGGCTTGTGGAGAGGAGTTGTGTGTATGAGTTTGTGTGTGTAGTCCAGGGGCATGATCGTTTGGAGGCATATTTGCTGGGGGTGCGGATTTGCTTTTTTCAATATGGCCACTTTAGGCCTAAATATTTGGGGAAGTGCATGTGTGTGTTTCTTTCCGTTTTAAGTATGAGTTAGGTATCCTTCCTTGCTTGCACTGTGCAGCATGGGGACCAAGATACACATCCATGTATCCATAGGTTGTCCTCCCGTTGTTGTGTGGCGATGTAAGTACCTGGACAGAGTTCTCAATGCTGCACAGCAGGATCGGGTTGGAAATCCATTCCAAGACCAATAGTTGGCATCCCTTAACCCCAAGCTCCCGATCCCTCCCACTCCCTCCCTCTGCCCCCGGGCAGCCACAAGTCCATTCTGCAAGTCTCTTATTTTCTCTTCTGTGGAAGTGTTCATTTGTGCTCTCTATTTGATCGCAGTTACATGTGATGCCGTAGGGTCTTCGTTGTTCTCCTTCTGCCTGATTTCCCTGAGGATGAGAGCCTCTAGTTCCATCCATGGGGCTGCCAATGGCTTTAGGTCAGACGTGTTCTTTGGGATGGCTGAGTAGGATGCCACTGTGTATATATAGCACATCTTCGCAATCCAGTCGTCTGTCGATGGACATTTGGGTGGTTTCCATGGCTTGGCCATTGTGAATCGTGCTGTAATGAACATGCGGGTGCATGTGTCTTTTTCAAGGAGCGTGCTGTCCGGATAGAGGCGCGAGCGTGGGATTGCTGGGTCATAGGGTAGTTCTACGTAGCGATTTCTAAGGTACCTCCATAGGGTTCGGCATAGTGGCTGTACCAGCTTCCATTCCCACCAACAGGGCAGGAGGGTTCCCTTTTCTGCGCACCCCCTGCAGCCCTTGTTATTTGGGGACTGACGAAGGATGGCCATTGTGATTGGTGTGAGGTGGCATCTCACGGTGGTTTTGATTTGCATTTCTCTAATAACCAGGGACGTTGAGCATTGTTTCATGTGCTTGTTGGCCATCTGTATGTCTTCCTTGGAGAAATGTGTCTTCAGGTCTTTTGCGCACGTGTCCATTGGGTGGTCTGCTTTTCCGCTGCCGAGTTGTATATGTGGTGTGTACGTCCTCGAGATGAAGCCATTGTGCGTTGCCCCGTTTGAAACGCTTGTCTCCCACTGTGGAAGTTGTCTTTGTGTTTTGCTGCTGGCTCCCCGTGCTGTGCAAAAGCTTGTAAGTTGGACTAGGTCCCCTTGGTTTATGTTGGCTCTTAGGATTTCTGTTGCCATGGGAGAATGACGTGCGCGACCATTCCTGAGGTTGACGGGAGCGAACGTTTTGCCCATGTTCTCCTCCAGGAGGTGGTATGTGTGTCTCTAAAGGAGCGATGTGTTTCTGTGTGTACACAGGGGAGGTGGAGACTTGCATTGATGTGTCGGCGAAATCCGGGCTATGGTTATGTGTCAGTCGATGCAGGTGGGTGAGCTGGCTCCTCCTCTCATTTGGTCGATGGACGTCATTTCCCATGTGGTTTGCTGGAGCTATGTGCATGTGTCTTCCTTGCACATCCATGTTGGTATGTCTCTCCCCAGGTGCCTGACTGACCACGTCTTGTTCGCATGGCTTGGAGTTGTTAGGAGCGTGCCAAGTATGCGTCTCTGGAGGAGGCTAAGGTGTTCCCACATGCGTTTGTTAGTGGGTACTAAGAGATGGTCTGTCTGTGTATATTGAGGGGAGGGCAGATGCATGCATGCCTTTGACACAGGTACACTCAGAGCGTCCTTTGGTCTCTGTGTTGGGGGAGGAGGAGGGTGGTTGTATTTTGAAGAGGTGGCCTCATGCCTAGTGTTTGGGGCATCGGTATGGTCCAGGGTTGGGAATGAATTGTACGTGTGTGTCCATAGGTGTGGGAGATGTGTATCTGTGTCTTAGGCAGCGTAGGCGAGTTGTGGCTGTGTGTGCCTTGGAGTTCCTGGAGCTCCTGCAGTGTGTATTGTGAGAGAAGTGAGAAGTCCGTTTGTGTGTTTGGAAAGCCAGAAAGGGTGTGGGCTGTGTGTGTGTTCAGGAGTCGTGGCTTAGCTGTATTTTGGGGCTATGGCATGGCCTATGGGCTATGCATGAGACAACTGAGTCCTTGCTGGGTTTTGGGAGCCTGTACTCCTGTAGGTATTCCACATGGACCCCTGGTTGGTTGGTAGGCAGGTTGTGCATGTGTGTGGTCAGGCGCATGGTTTGTGTGTGTATAGAGTTGGAGTGTGACCAGCTAGGGTTCGTGGCCTTCCTTCATCAAGAGCAGTTGATGAGACGCCAGAGGGGGAATTCAGGGAAGGCTTTCCTCAGGACACCTGCTTCAGCAGGGAGGTGCAGACCTGTCCAACAGGGTCCATTGTTCACCTGCTCACTGAGTCGGGGTGAGCTAGTTCCTTCCATGGGGAGAGGGGAGGGGCAAGTCCAGGGGTTGGGCCGGAGTGTTGGCTGAGGAGGCTCGCCGACCCCTCCCAAGCCATCAGTGGTGGTGCATGTAGGGGGCGTGCACAGTCCCCTGCTTTTGCTCTCTGTTCCTCGGAAGTGGCAGTTGCATTTTTCTCCTCATTTGTGCCACCTGTGCAAGCACAGAGTTCTTTCCCGTCATTTATACTTGTGCTGTATTTCTTTCTCCAGGAGATGTTTGTCCCGGTGCAATCACTGCAGCCCCTGCAGCCAAGGGTGCCAGATCCCAACCTGTCGGAGTAGGAGAGGCAGTGGAAAATGCAAGGTGAGCAGGAGGAATGTGTCTGTAAAGCTTGAGAATGTGTGTCGACTGAGGTATGTCACATCAGGGGTCGGGATGTCTGGGGATTCACACTGAGGATTAAAATGTGCATGTGTGCACAGAAGATTCACACACGCAGCCACACAGACACACACACATATGTGTGGTGTCCCTTGCTTAGGTACCTGCAGTGGGTGTGGAGGGTCCTGCTCAGAGTGGAAGTGGATTGTGTGCCCATATGTATATGAAAGGGCACGGGAACTGGTTCCCACTAGCTTGGGATACTCAGCTCTGTGTTGGGTAACCTCAGGTGTGTAATTCGAAAGGCCTCCTGGGCTAGGGATTCACCCATCCCAGGCTGGCAAGGGAGCACACGTCGACTGGTGGCTGGGGCACTCGGGCGCAGGGACTACCTTCCTCCAAGTGCTGGCAGTGTCTGTTGAGGCGGGTGGGCTTGGGAAAGCAGTAGCGCATGCGCGAGGGCAGAGGGCGGTTTCCCAACGGTCAGCCCGCCTGGGGGCGGGCCCCGTCATGGCGAGCGGCCTTTACACTGAAGTCTGTGAAGGCCCTGGTAAGGCGTATGGGGACTCTTCACCCGTTGGGTCTGAGCCCTCGGTGTTCTTTCTCACGCTGTGGGATATCTGGGCCCTCGTCCGTGCGGGCTCATGCCAGCCTGGAGCTCAGGTCCGGAGCAGTGTTTCCACCGCAGTTTCCTGCGGTGCAGCACTGTGGGTCAGGCTGCACGAAGACTGGAGTGAGTGCAGGGCCTCCAGAGGCAGGTGAATAATGTTTGTGGGCCATGAAAGCGTGTGCCATTCAAGCGTGTGGTTCTAAAGAGTAGGAAAGCCTGAAGGAAAGACTTTCCCAGTTGAAAACCCCCATTCCGTTCCCAAGAAGGAGCTCAGGTCCCTGGCAAATCAGGGAAGAGCCAAGGCCCATGATCATACGTTCATTGGCGACTTCCTTTTGAACACACACGTCTCAGTCAAGACTCACCTGCAAACGGCATGCTTGGCTCCATGGTGGGGACGACGTTCCTGAATGTGGTGCCCACCTTCTCTTTGTAGGCTGATGGAGATCCAGAATGTACATATTGAATAGGTTGTTAGGCATCTGGTGTGTCATCAGATATCCGGGGTGGTTTGGTCTGTGGATATGTGTGCATCAGGGGAGATCAGGCCTGTGGTTTTGGGAGAGTTGTTAAGGGTGAGTGTTACATGTGAAGGGTTTTGAGATGTCACAGAAGCCTGTTCAAGGAGTTGGTGTTTAGGTGTTTGTACCTTGGTGTTCAGAGGAGTATTTGGCCCGTGGTGATTTCACCCATGCGTTTGGGGATTGTGTGTGTGATGGTGGACTCGGTAGGACTATCTGCCTATGCATAAGGGCCATGTTTGTTCAGTGCCGGGGAATAAACGTTTGGGTGTACAATGCGTTTATGTCATCTAATGGGGGAATGTATGGAAGGTCCATGGCTGGGACTTCAACCCAACCAAAATTGAGAGTGGGACTTGAATCAAGCTGCACCTTAGCTTGGCACTTGAACCCAGGATCCCAGGTTAGGGGCGGCATGGAACACACTGATTTTGGTTTGGCTTGGCTTGGTTTGGTTTGGTTTGTGTTATGGGCCCCATGTGGAGGTTCCCAGGCCTAGGATGGAATGCCACAGCAGTGATCTGGATGGCTGCAGCGACAAAGTCGGACCCTTAACCTTCTGCACCACAAAAGAATGACTCGAACTCCTCCTCCATCCCACTGTCTTTTAAGTCAAAACCTGTCTCCCAGTGTCAGGACTCTTGAAGCTCAGGTTCTTCTGACTCATTGCAGAAGGAATACAGCATGAGACCGAGCAGCAGGCCACGAGGGAGGTCTTTCACATCAGACGCTTGATAGAGAGAGAGAGAGAGAACGTAGGGTGGCAAGGGGGCAGAGCCGCCCCAAGAACCAAGAGAGCTCCGTTTCTATAATCCAAGGAAAAGTGGAGTGGGGAGAAGGCTGCCTTCTTCCTCATTCGGGGGCAGATGTCAAGGCTCACATCTTTCGTCCCTCCCTTTGGCCCTGTACGGTTTCCCTTGGACCGTCAACAATGCCATTTCAGTCCTGTGTGTATGACCTGGAGGGTGGTACCCTTTACAATATGGCCATTCATCTCAGGTGTCCATGTAACATCCCCTTTTACCTAGTTGTGTCCACTGTCACCTAGAGGTCTGTCTTGGGTATGTGCAGAAATGCTACTTTTCAAGGGCTCTTAGCTCCCTGACTTCATGCAACAGGATGTAATCTCCATCTCTGCTGTCCCATGGTTGACCTCTTGGGGCTGGGGGCTTGAGCATGCCTGACGCGTCGATGCATCCAGTGTTCCTTCAGGTTCGTGTAGATCATAGCTGGGTTGCGATCCTTGAGTGCTCATTAGCTTACCCCACTTTGCCAAACTCCATTACCCCTTGTCTTTAAGCCCCCAGTGGGGTTTTTCATGTATTTTAAGTATTCGAATCTCTCCTTATCTCTAGGATGCTTCTTTGTGTATTCGTAGCATGTTGTGTGCTTATTGGCTTTTCGGTGTCGTGTTGCTTCAGGAGCTGTGT
This sequence comes from Sus scrofa, assembly GCF_054392235.1. Taxonomy (NCBI): domain Eukaryota; kingdom Metazoa; phylum Chordata; class Mammalia; order Artiodactyla; family Suidae; genus Sus; species Sus scrofa. The sequence continues at coordinate 54,286,723 of NC_139385.1, read as the reverse complement.
GTGTGTGTGTGAGTGTGTGAGTGTGTGTGTGCGTGTGCCTGTGTGTGTTTGTCTTTTGATGGGTTTAGGGCAAGTCCGAGATTCGTGGTGAATGTGGGAGTGGTGAATGTGGCATAGGTGGCTGTGCTTTGCTTCTGTGGTTCTGTATTTGCACGCTGGAAGGGGGGGAGTGTGAATTTATGTATATGCAGAGGGTGTATTATATGTGTATTTGGAACAAAATGCATAGGGTTTGTACGTTTCCCTATGGGTAATGTCCTAGGTGAGTGTGCGTATACTTGGGGCTTGTGGAGAGGAGTTGTGTGTATGAGTTTGTGTGTGTAGTCCAGGGGCATGGTCGTTTGGAGGCATATTTGCTGGGGGTGCGGATTTGCTTTTTTCAATATGGCCACTTTAGGCCTAAATATTTGGGGAAGTGCATGTGTGTGTTTCTTTCCGTTTTAAGTATGAGTTAGGTATCCTTCCTTGCTTGCACTGTGCAGCATGGGGACCAAGATACACATCCATGTATCCATAGGTTGTCCTCCCGTTGTTGTGTGGCGATGTAAGTACCTGGACAGAGTTCTCAATGCTGCACAGCAGGATCGGGTTGGAAATCCATTCCAAGACCAATAGTTGGCATCCCTTAACCCCAAGCTCCCGATCCCTCCCACTCCCTCCCTCTGCCCCCGGGCAGCCACAAGTCCATTCTGCAAGTCTCTTATTTTCTCTTCTGTGGAAGTGTTCATTTGTGCTCTCTATTTGATCGCAGTTACATGTGATGCCGTAGGGTCTTCGTTGTTCTCCTTCTGCCTGATTTCCCTGAGGATGAGAGCCTCTAGTTCCATCCATGGGGCTGCCAATGGCTTTAGGTCAGACGTGTTCTTTGGGATGGCTGAGTAGGATGCCACTGTGTATATATAGCACATCTTCGCAATCCAGTCGTCTGTCGATGGACATTTGGGTGGTTTCCATGGCTTGGCCATTGTGAATCGTGCTGTAATGATCATTTGGGTGCATGTGTCTTTTTCAAGGAGCGTGCTGTCCGGATAGAGGCGCGAGCGTGGGATTGCTGGGTCATAGGGTAGTTCTACGTAGCGATTTCTAAGGTACCTCCATAGGGTTCGGCATAGTGGCTGTACCAGCTTCCATTCCCACCAACAGGGCAGGAGGGTTCCCTTTTCTGCGCACCCCCTGCAGCCCTTGTTATTTGGGGACTGACGAAGGATGGCCATTGTGATTGGTGTGAGGTGGCATCTCACGGTGGTTTTGATTTGCATTTCTCTAATAACCAGGGACGTTGAGCATTGTTTCATGTGCTTGTTGGCCATCTGCATGTCTTCCTTGGAGAAATGTGTCTTCAGGTCTTTTGCGCACGTGTCCATTGGGTGGTCTGCTTTTCCGCTGCCGAGTTGTATATGTGGTGTGTACGTCCTCGAGATGAAGCCATTGTGCGTTGCCCCGTTTGAAACGCTTGTCTCCCACTGTGGAAGTTGTCTTTGTGTTTTGCTGCTGGCTCCCCGTGCTGTGCAAAAGCTTGTAAGTTGGACTAGGTCCCCTTGGTTTATGTTGGCTCTTAGGATTTCTGTTGCCATGGGAGAATGACGTGCGCGACCATTCCTGAGGTTGACGGGAGCGAACGTTTTGCCCATGTTCTCCTCCAGGAGGTGGTATGTGTGTCTCTAAAGGAGCGATGTGTTTCTGTGTGTACACAGGGGAGGTGGAGACTTGCATTGATGTGTCGGCGAAATCTGGGCTATGGTTATGTGTCAGTCGATGCAGGTGGGTGAGCTGGCTCCTCCTCTCATTTGGTCGATGGACGTCATTTCCCATGTGGTTTGCTGGAGCTATGTGCATGTGTCTTCCTTGCACATCCATGTTGGTATGTCTCTCCCCAGGTGCCTGACTGACCACGTCTTGTTCGCATGGCTTGGAGTTGTTAGGAGCGTGCCAAGTATGCGTCTCTGGAGGAGGCTAAGGTGTTCCCACATGCGTTTGTTAGTGGGTACTAAGAGATGGTCTGTCTGTGTATATTGAGGGGAGGGCAGATGCATGCATGCCTTTGACACAGGTACACTCAGAGCGTCCTTTGGTCTCTGTGTTGGGGGAGGAGGAGGGTGGTTGTATTTTGAAGAGGTGGCCTCATGCCTAGTGTTTGGGGCATCGGTATGGTCCAGGGTTGGGAATGAATTGTACGTGTGTGTCCATAGGTGTGGGAGATGTGTATCTGTGTCTTAGGCAGCGTAGGCGAGTTGTGGCTGTGTGTGCCTTGGAGTTCCTGGAGCTCCTGCAGTGTGTATTGTGAGAGAAGTGAGAAGTCCGTTTGTGTGTTTGGAAAGCCAGAAAGGGTGTGGGCTGTGTGTGTGTTCAGGAGTCGTGGCTTAGCTGTATTTTGGGGCTATGGCATGGCCTATGGGCTATGCATGAGACAACTGAGTCCTTGCTGGGTTTTGGGAGCCTGTACTCCTGTAGGTATTCCACATGGACCCCTGGTTGGTTGGTAGGCAGGTTGTGCATGTGTGTGGTCAGGCGCATGGTTTGTGTGTGTATAGAGTTGGAGTGTGACCAGCTAGGGTTCGTGGCCTTCCTTCATCAAGAGCAGTTGATGAGACGCCAGAGGGGGAATTCAGGGAAGGCTTTCCTCAGGACACCTGCTTCAGCAGGGAGGTGCAGACCTGTCCAACAGGGTCCATTGTTCACCTGCTCACTGAGTCGGGGTGAGCTAGTTCCTTCCATGGGGAGAGGGGAGGGGCAAGTCCAGGGGTTGGGCCGGAGTGTTGGCTGAGGAGGCTCGCCGACCCCTCCCAAGCCATCAGTGGTGGTGCATGTAGGGGGCGTGCACAGTCCCCTGCTTTTGCTCTCTGTTCCTCGGAAGTGGCAGTTGCATTTTTCTCCTCATTTGTGCCACCTGTGCAAGCACAGAGTTCTTTCCCGTCATTTATACTTGTGCTGTATTTCTTTCTCCAGGAGATGTTTGTCCCGGTGCAATCACTGCAGCCCCTGCAGCCAAGGGTGCCAGATCCCAACCTGTCGGAGTAGGAGAGGCAGTGGAAAATGCAAGGTGAGCAGGAGGAATGTGTCTGTAAAGCTTGAGAATGTGTGTCGACTGAGGTATGTCACATCAGGGGTCGGGATGTCTGGGGATTCACACTGAGGATTAAAATGTGCATGTGTGCACAGAAGATTCACACACGCAGCCACACAGACACACACACATATGTGTGGTGTCCCTTGCTTAGGTACCTGCAGTGGGTGTGGAGGGTCCTGCTCAGAGTGGAAGTGGATTGTGTGCCCATATGTATATGAAAGGGCACGGGAACTGGTTCCCACTAGCTTGGGATACTCAGCTCTGTGTTGGGTAACCTCAGGTGTGTAATTCGAAAGGCCTCCTGGGCTAGGGATTCACCCATCCCAGGCTGGCAAGGGAGCACACGTCGACTGGTGGCTGGGGCACTCGGGCGCAGGGACTACCTTCCTCCAAGTGCTGGCAGTGTCTGTTGAGGCGGGTGGGCTTGGGAAAGCAGTAGCGCATGCGCGAGGGCAGAGGGCGGTTTCCCAACGGTCAGCCCCCCTGGGGGCCGGCCCCGTCATGGCGAGCGGCCTTTACACTGAAGTCTGTGAAGGCCCTGGTAAGGCGTATGGGGACTCTTCACCCGTTGGGTCTGAGCCCTCGGTGTTCTTTCTCACGCTGTGGGATATCTGGGCCCTCGTCCGTGCGGGCTCATGCCAGCCTGGAGCTCAGGTCCGGAGCAGTGTTTCCACCGCAGTTTCCTGCGGTGCAGCACTGTGGGTCAGGCTGCACGAAGACTGGAGTGAGTGCAGGGCCTCCAGAGGCAGGTGAATAATGTTTGTGGGCCATGAAAGCGTGTGCCATTCAAGCGTGTGGTTCTAAAGAGTAGGAAAGCCTGAAGGAAAGACTTTCCCAGTTGAAAACCCCCATTCCGTTCCCAAGAAGGAGCTCAGGTCCCTGGCAAATCAGGGAAGAGCCAAGGCCCATGATCATACGTTCATTGGCGACTTCCTTTTGAACACACACGTCTCAGTCAAGACTCACCTGCAAACGGCATGCTTGGCTCCATGGTGGGGACGACGTTCCTGAATGTGGTGCCCACCTTCTCTTTGTAGGCTGATGGAGATCCAGAATGTACATATTGAATAGGTTGTTAGGCATCTGGTGTGTCATCAGATATCCGGGGTGGTTTGGTCTGTGGATATGTGTGCATCAGGGGAGATCAGGCCTGTGGTTTTGGGAGAGTTGTTAAGGGTGAGTGTTACATGTGAAGGGTTTTGAGATGTCACAGAAGCCTGTTCAAGGAGTTGGTGTTTAGGTGTTTGTACCTTGGTGTTCAGAGGAGTATTTGGCCCGTGGTGATTTCACCCATGCGTTTGGGGATTGTGTGTGTGATGGTGGACTCGGTAGGACTATCTGCCTATGCATAAGGGCCATGTTTGTTCAGTGCCGGGGAATAAACGTTTGGGTGTACAATGCGTTTATGTCATCTAATGGGGGAATGTATGGAAGGTCCATGGCTGGGACTTCAACCCAACCAAAATTGAGAGTGGGACTTGAATCAAGCTGCACCTTAGCTTGGCACTTGAACCCAGGATCCCAGGTTAGGGGCGGCATGGAACACACTGATTTTGGTTTGGCTTGGCTTGGTTTGGTTTGGTTTGTGTTATGGGCCCCATGTGGAGGTTCCCAGGCCTAGGATGGAATGCCACAGCAGTGATCTGGATGGCTGCAGCGACAAAGTCGGACCCTTAACCTTCTGCACCACAAAAGAATGACTCGAACTCCTCCTCCATCCCACTGTCTTTTAAGTCAAAACCTGTCTCCCAGTGTCAGGACTCTTGAAGCTCAGGTTCTTCTGACTCATTGCAGAAGGAATACAGCATGAGACCGAGCAGCAGGCCACGAGGGAGGTCTTTCACATCAGACGCTTGATAGAGAGAGAGAGAGAGAACGTAGGGTGGCAAGGGGGCAGAGCCGCCCCAAGAACCAAGAGAGCTCCGTTTCTATAATCCAAGGAAAAGTGGAGTGGGGAGAAGGCTGCCTTCTTCCTCATTCGGGGGCAGATGTCAAGGCTCACATCTTTCGTCCCTCCCTTTGGCCCTGTACGGTTTCCCTTGGACCGTCAACAATGCCATTTCAGTCCTGTGTGTATGACCTGGAGGGTGGTACCCTTTACAATATGGCCATTCATCTCAGGTGTCCATGTAACATCCCCTTTTACCTAGTTGTGTCCACTGTCACCTAGAGGTCTGTCTTGGGTATGTGCAGAAATGCTACTTTTCAAGGGCTCTTAGCTCCCTGACTTCATGCAACAGGATGTAATCTCCATCTCTGCTGTCCCATGGTTGACCTCTTGGGGCTGGGGGCTTGAGCATGCCTGACGCGTCGATGCATCCAGTGTTCCTTCAGGTTCGTGTAGATCATAGCTGGGTTGCGATCCTTGAGTGCTCATTAGCTTACCCCACTTTGCCAAACTCCATTACCCCTTGTCTTTAAGCCCCCAGTGGGGTTTTTCATGTATTTTAAGTATTCGAATCTCTCCTTATCTCTAGGATGCTTCTTTGTGTATTCGTAGCATGTTGTGTGCTTATTGGCTTTTCGGTGTCGTGTTGCTTCAGGAGCTGTGTGTGTGTGTGTGTGAGTGTGTGAGTGTGTGTGTGCGTGTGCCTGTGTGTGTTTGTCTTTTGATGGGTTTAGGGCAAGTCCGAGATTCGTGGTGAATGTGGGAGTGGTGAATGTGGCATAGGTGGCTGTGCTTTGCTTCTGTGGTTCTGTATTTGCACGCTGGAAGGGGGGGAGTGTGAATTTATGTATATGCAGAGGGTGTATTATATGTGTATTTGGAACAAAATGCATAGGGTTTGTACGTTTCCCTATGGGTAATGTCCTAGGTGAGTGTGCGAATACTTGGGGCTTGTGGAGAGGAGTTGTGTGTATGAGTTTGTGTGTGTAGTCCAGGGGCATGGTCGTTTGGAGGCATATTTGCTGGGGGTGCGGATTTGCTTTTTTCAATATGGCCACTTTAGGCCTAAATATTTGGGGAAGTGCATGTGTGTGTTTCTTTCCGTTTTAAGTATGAGTTAGGTATTCCTTTCTTGCTTGCACTGTGCAGCATGGGGACCAAGATACACATCCATGTATCCATAGGTTGTCCTCCCGTTGTTGTGTGGCGATGTAAGTACCTGGACAGAGTTCTCAATGCTGCACAGCAGGATCGGGTTGGAAATCCATTCCAAGACCAATAGTTGGCATCCCTTAACCCCAAGCTCCCGATCCCTCCCACTCCCTCCCTCTGCCCCCGGGCAGCCACAAGTCCATTCTGCAAGTCTCTTATTTTCTCTTCTGTGGAAGTGTTCATTTGTGCTCTCTATTTGATCGCAGTTACATGTGATGCCGTAGGGTCTTCGTTGTTCTCCTTCTGCCTGATTTCCCTGAGGATGAGAGCCTCTAGTTCCATCCATGGGGCTGCCAATGGCTTTAGGTCAGACGTGTTCTTTGGGATGGCTGAGTAGGATGCCACTGTGTATATATAGCACATCTTCGCAATCCAGTCGTCTGTCGATGGACATTTGGGTGGTTTCCATGGCTTGGCCATTGTGAATCGTGCTGTAATGATCATTTGGGTGCATGTGTCTTTTTCAAGGAGCGTGCTGTCCGGATAGAGGCGCGAGCGTGGGATTGCTGGGTCATAGGGTAGTTCTACGTAGCGATTTCTAAGGTACCTCCATAGGGTTCGGCATAGTGGCTGTACCAGCTTCCATTCCCACCAACAGGGCAGGAGGGTTCCCTTTTCTGCGCACCCCCTGCAGCCCTTGTTATTTGGGGACTGACGAAGGATGGCCATTGTGATTGGTGTGAGGTGGCATCTCACGGTGGTTTTGATTTGCATTTCTCTAATAACCAGGGACGTTGAGCATTGTTTCATGTGCTTGTTGGCCATCTGCATGTCTTCCTTGGAGAAATGTGTCTTCAGGTCTTTTGCACACGTGTCTTTGGGTGGTCTGCTTTTCCGCTGCCGGGTTGTATATGTGGTGTGTACGTCCTCGAGATGAAGCCATTGTGCGTTGCCCCGTTTGAAACGCTTGTCTCCCACTGTGGAAGTTGTCTTTGTGTTTTGCTGCTGGCTCCCCGTGCTGTGCAAAAGCTTGTAAGTTGGACTAGGTCCCCTTGGTTTATGTTGGCTCTTAGGATTTCTGTTGCCATGGGAGAATGACGTGCGCGACCATTCCTGAGGTTGACGGGAGCGAACGTTTTGCCCATGTTCTCCTCCAGGAGGTGGTATGTGTGTCTCTAAAGGAGCGATGTGTTTCTGTGTGTACACAGGGGAGGTGGAGACTTGCATTGATGTGTCGGCGAAATCCGGGCTATGGTTATGTGTCAGTCGATGCAGGTGGGTGAGCTGGCTCCTCCTCTCATTTGGTCGATGGACGTCATTTCCCATGTGGTTTGCTGGAGCTATGTGCATGTGTCTTCCTTGCACATCCATGTTGGTATGTCTCTCCCCAGGTGCCTGACTGACCACGTCTTGTTCGCATGGCTTGGAGTTGTTAGGAGCGTGCCAAGTATGCGTCTCTGGAGGAGGCTAAGGTGTTCCCACATGCGTTTGTTAGTGGGTACTAAGAGATGGTCTGTCTGTGTATATTGAGGGGAGGGCAGATGCATGCATGCCTTTGACACAGGTACACTCAGAGCGTCCTTTGGTTTCTGTGTTGGGGGAGGAGGAGGGTGGTTGTATTTTGAAGAGGTGGCCTCATGCCTAGTGTTTGGGGCATCGGTATGGTCCAGGGTTGGGAATGAATTGTACGTGTGTGTCCATAGGTGTGGGAGATGTGTATCTGTGTCTTAGGCAGCGTAGGCGAGTTGTGGCTGTGTGTGCCTTGGAGTTCCTGGAGCTCCTGCAGTGTGTATTGTGAGAGAAGTGAGAAGTCCGTTTGTGTGTTTGGAAAGCCAGAAAGGGTGTGGGCTGTGTGTGTGTTCAGGAGTCGTGGCTTAGCTGTATTTTGGGGCTATGGCATGGCCTATGGGCTATGCATGAGACAACTGAGTCCTTGCTGGGTTTTGGGAGCCTGTACTCCTGTAGGTATTCCACATGGACCCCTGGTTGGTTGGTAGGCAGGTTGTGCATGTGTGTGGTCAGGCGCATGGTTTGTGTGTGTATAGAGTTGGAGTGTGACCAGCTAGGGTTCGTGGCCTTCCTTCATCAAGAGCAGTTGATGAGACGCCAGAGGGGGAATTCAGGGAAGGCTTTCCTCAGGACACCTGCTTCAGCAGGGAGGTGCAGACCTGTCCAACAGGGTCCATTGTTCACCTGCTCACTGAGTCGGGGTGCGCTAGTTCCTTCCATGGGGAGAGGGGAGGGGCAAGTCCAGGGGTTGGGCCGGAGTGTTGGCTGAGGAGGCTCGCCGACCCCTCCCAAGCCATCAGTGGTGGTGCATGTAGGGGGCGTGCACAGTCCCCTGCTTTTGCTCTCTGTTCCTCGGAAGTGGCAGTTGCATTTTTCTCCTCATTTGTGCCACCTGTGCAAGCACAGAGTTCTTTCCCGTCGTTTATACTTGTGCTGTATTTCGTTCTCCAGGAGATGTTTGCCCCGGTGCACTCACTGCAGCCCCTGCAGCCAAGGGTGCCAGATCCCAACCTGTCGGAGTAGGAGAGGCAGTGGAAAATGCAAGGTGAGCAGGAGGAATGTGTCTGTAAAGCTTGAGAATGTGTGTCGACTGAGGTATGTCACATCAGGGGTCGGGATGTCTGGGGATTCACACTGAGGATTAAAATGCGCATGTGTGCACAGAAGATTCACACACGCAGCCACACAGACACACACACATATGTGTGGTGTCCCTTGCTTAGGTACCTGCAGTGGGTGTGGAGGGTCCTGCTCAGAGTGGAAGTGGATTGTGTGCCCATATGTATATGAAAGGGCACGGGAACTGGTTCCCACTAGCTTGGGATACTCAGCTCTGTGTTGGGTAACCTCAGGTGTGTAATTCGAAAGGCCTCCTGGGCTAGGGATTCACCCATCCCAGGCTGGCAAGGGAGCACACGTCGACTGGTGGCTGGGGCACTCGGGCGCAGGGACTACCTTCCTCCAAGTGCTGGCAGTGTCTGTTGAGGCGGGTGGGCTTGGGAAAGCAGTAGCGCATGCGCGAGGGCAGAGGGCGGTTTCCCAACGGTCAGCCCCCCTGGGGGCCGGCCCCGTCATGGCGAGCGGCCTTTACACTGAAGTCTGTGAAGGCCCTGGTAAGGCGTATGGGGACTCTTCACCCGTTGGGTCTGAGCCCTCGGTGTTCTTTCTCACGCTGTGGGATATCTGGGCCCTCGTCCGTGCGGGCTCATGCCAGCCTGGAGCTCAGTTCCAGAGTTGTGTTTCCACCGCAGTTTCCTGCGGTGCAGCACTGTGGGTCAGGCTGCACGAAGACTGGAGTGAGTGCAGGGCCTCCAGAGGCAGGTGAATAATGTTTGTGGGCCATGAAAGCGTGTGCCATTCAAGCGTGTGGTTCTAAAGAGTAGGAAAGCCTGAAGGAAAGACTTTCCCAGTTGAAAACCCCCATTCCGTTCCCAAGAAGGAGCTCAGGTCCCTGGCAAATCAGGGAAGAGCCAAGGCCCATGATCATACGTTCATTGGCGACTTCCTTTTGAACACACACGTCTCAGTCAAGACTCACCTGCAAACGGCATGCTTGGCTCCATGGTGGGGACGACGTTCCTGAATGTGGTGCCCACCTTCTCTTTGTAGGCTGATGGAGATCCAGAATGTACATATTGAATAGGTTGTTAGGCATCTGGTGTGTCATCAGATATCCGGGGTGGTTTGGTCTGTGGATATGTGTGCATCAGGGGAGATCAGGCCTGTGGTTTTGGGAGAGTTGTTAAGGGTGAGTGTTACATGTGAAGGATTTTGAGATGTCACAGAAGCCTGTTCAAGGAGTTGGTGTTTAGGTGTTTGTACCTTGGTGTTCAGAGGAGTATTTGGCCCGTGGTGATTTCACCCATGCGTTTGGGGATTGTGTGTGTGATGGTGGACTTGGTAGGACTATCTGCCTATGCATAAGGGCCATGTTTGTTCAGTGCCGGGGAATAAACGTTTGGGTGTACAATGCGTTTATGTCATCTAATGGGGGAATGTATGGAAGGTCCATGGCTGGGACTTCAACCCAACCAAAATTGAGAGTGGGACTTGAATCAAGCTGCACCGTAGCTTGGCACTTGAACCCAGGATCCCAGGTTAGGGGCAGAATGGAACACACTGATTTTGGTTTGGCTTGGCTTGGTTTGGTTTGGTTTGTGTTATGGGCCCCATGTGGAGGTTCCCAGGCCTAGGATGGAATGCCACAGCAGTGATCTGGATGGCTGCAGCGACAAAGTCGGACCCTTAACCTTCTGCACCACAAAAGAATGACTCGAACTCCTCCTCCATCCCACTGTCTTTTAAGTCAAAACCTGTCTCCCAGTGTCAGGACTCTTGAAGCTCAGGTTCTTCTGACTCATTGCAGAAGGAATACAGCATGAGACCGAGCAGCAGGCCACGAGGGAGGTCTTTCACATCAGACGCTTGATAGAGAGAGAGAGAGAGAACGTAGGGTGGCAAGGGGGCAGAGCCGCCCCAAGAACCAAGAGAGCTCCGTTTCTATAATCCAAGGAAAAGTGGAGTGGGGAGAAGGCTGCCTTCTTCCTCATTCGGGGGCAGATGTCAAGGCTCACATCTTTCGTCCCTCCCTTTGGCCCTGTACGGTTTCCCTTGGACCGTCAACAATGCCATTTCAGTCCTGTGTATATGACCTGGAGGGTGGTACCCTTTACAATATGGCCATTCATCTCAGGTGTCCATGTAACATCCCCTTTTACCTAGTTGTGTCCACTGTCACCTAGAGGTCTGTCTTGGGTATGTGCAGAAATGCTACTTTTCAAGGGCTCTTAGCTCCCTGACTTCATGCAACAGGATGTAATCTCCATCTCTGCTGTCCCATGGTTGACCTCTTGGGGCTGGGGGCTTGAGCATGCCTGACGCGTCGATGCATCCAGTGTTCCTTCAGGTTCGTGTAGATCATAGCTGGGTTGCGATCCTTGAGTGCTCATTAGCTTACCCCACTTTGCCAAACTCCATTACCCCTTGTCTTTAAGCCCCCAGTGGGGTTTTTCATGTATTTTAAGTATTCGAATCTCTCCTTATCTCTAGGATGCTTCTTTGTGTATTCGTAGCATGTTGTGTGCTTATTGGCTTTTCGGTGTCGTGTTGCTTCAGGAGCTGTGTGTGTGTGTGTGTGAGTGTGTGAGTGTGTGTGTGCGTGTGCCTGTGTGTGTTTGTCTTTTGATGGGTTTAGGGCAAGTCCGAGATTCGTGGTGAATGTGGGAGTGGTGAATGTTGCATAGGTGGCTGTGCTTTGCTTCTGTGGTTCTGTATTTGCACGCTGGAAGGGGGGGAGTGTGAATTTATGTATATGCAGAGGGTGTATTATATGTGTATTTGGAACAAAATGCATAGGGTTTGTACGTTTCCCTATGGGTAATGTCCTAGGTGAGTGTGCGTATACTTGGGGCTTGTGGAGAGGAGTTGTGTGTATGAGTTTGTGTGTGTAGTCCAGGGGCATGGTCGTTTGGAGGCATATTTGCTGGGGTGCGGATTTGCTTTTTTCAATATGGCCACTTTAGGCCTAAATATTTGGGGAAGTGCATGTGTGTGTTTCTTTCCGTTTTAAGTATGAGTTAGGTATCCTTTCTTGCTTGCACTGTGCAGCATGGGGACCAAGATACACATCCATGTATCCATAGGTTGTCCTCCCGTTGTTGTGTGGTGATGTAAGTACCTGGACAGAGTTCTCAATGCTGCACAGCAGGATTGGGTTGGAAATCCATTCCAAGACCAATAGTTGGCATCCCTTAACCCCAAGCTCCCGATCCCTCCCACTCCCTCCCTCTGCCCCCGGGCAGCCACAAGTCCATTCTGCAAGTCTCTTATTTTCTCTTCTGTGGAAGTGTTCATTTGTGCTCTCTATTTGATCGCAGTTACATGTGATGCCGTAGGGTCTTCGTTGTTCTCCTTCTGCCTGATTTCCCTGAGGATGAGAGCCTCTAGTTCCATCCATGGGGCTGCCAATGGCTTTAGGTCAGACGTGTTCTTTGGGATGGCTGAGTAGGATTCCACTGTGTATATATAGCACATCTTCGCAATCCAGTCGTCTGTCGATGGACATTTGGGTGGTTTCCATGGCTTGGCCATTGTGAATCGTGCTGTAATGAACATGCGGGTGCATGTGTCTTTTTCAAGGAGCGTGCTGTCCGGATAGAGGCGCGAGCGTGGGATTGCTGGGTCATAGGGTAGTTCTACGTAGCGATTTCTAAGGTACCTCCATAGGGTTCGGCATAGTGGCTGTACCAGCTTCCATTCCCACCAACAGGGCAGGAGGGTTCCCTTTTCTGCGCACCCCCTGCAGCCCTTGTTATTTGGGGACTGACGAAGGATGGCCATTGTGATTGGTGTGAGGTGGCATCTCACGGTGGTTTTGATTTGCATTTCTCTAATAACCAGGGACGTTGAGCATTGTTTCATGTGCTTGTTGGCCATCTGCATGTCTTCCTTGGAGAAATGTGTCTTCAGGTCTTTTGCGCACGTGTCCATTGGGTGGTCTGCTTTTCCGCTGCCGAGTTGTATATGTGGTGTGTACGTCCTCGAGATGAAGCCATTGTGCGTTGCCCCGTTTGAAACGCTTGTCTCCCACTGTGGAAGTTGTCTTTGTGTTTTGCTGCTGGCTCCCCGTGCTGTGCAAAAGCTTGTAAGTTGGACTAGGTCCCCTTGGTTTATGTTGGCTCTTAGGATTTCTGTTGCCATGGGAGAATGACGTGCGCGACCATTCCTGAGGTTGACGGGAGCGAACGTTTTGCCCATGTTCTCCTCCAGGAGGTGGTATGTGTGTCTCTAAAGGAGCGATGTGTTTCTGTGTGTACACAGGGGAGGTGGAGACTTGCATTGATGTGTCGGCGAAATCCGGGCTATGGTTATGTGTCAGTCGATGCAGGTGGGTGAGCTGGCTCCTCCTCTCATTTGGTCGATGGTCGTCATTTCCCATGTGGTTTGCTGGAGCTATGTGCATGTGTCTTCCTTGCACATCCATGTTGGTATGTCTCTCCCCAGGTGCCTGACTGACCACGTCTTGTTCGCATGGCTTGGAGTTGTTAGGAGCGTGCCAAGTATGCGTCTCTGGAGGAGGCTAAGGTGTTCCTACATGCGTTTGTTAGTGGGTACTAAGAGATGGTCTGTCTGTGTATATTGAGGGGAGGGCAGATGCATGCATGCCTTTGACACAGGTACACTCAGAGCGTCCTTTGGTTTCTGTGTTGGGGGAGGAGGAGGGTGGTTGTATTTTGAAGAGGTGGCCTCATGCCTAGTGTTTGGGGCATCGGTATGGTCCAGGGTTGGGAATGAATTGTACGTGTGTGTCCATAGGTGTGGGAGATGTGTATCTGTGTCTTAGGCAGCGTAGGCGAGTTGTGGCTGTGTGTGCCTTGGAGTTCCTGGAGCTCCTGCAGTGTGTATTGTGAGAGAAGTGAGAAGTCCGTTTGTGTGTTTGGAAAGCCAGAAAGGGTGTGGGCTGTGTGTGTGTTCAGGAGTCGTGGCTTAGCTGTATTTTAGGGCTATGGCATGGCCTATGGGCTATGCATGAGACAACTGAGTCCTTGCTGGGTTTTGGGAGCCTGTACTCCTGTAGGTATTCCACATGGACCCCTGGTTGGTTGGTAGGCAGGTTGTGCATGTGTGTGGTCAGGCGCATGGTTTGTGTGTGTATAGAGTTGGAGTGTGACCAGCTAGGGTTCGTGGCCTTCCTTCATCAAGAGCAGTTGATGAGACGCCAGAGGGGGAATTCAGGGAAGGCTTTCCTCAGGACACCTGCTTCAGCAGGGAGGTGCAGACCTGTCCAACAGGGTCCATTGTTCACCTGCTCACTGAGTCGGGGTGCGCTAGTTCCTTCCATGGGGAGAGGGGAGGGGCAAGTCCAGGGGTTGGGCCGGAGTGTTGGCTGAGGAGGCTCGCCGACCCCTCCCAAGCCATCAGTGGTGGTGCATGTAGGGGGCGTGCACAGTCCCCTGCTTTTGCTCTCTGTTCCTCGGAAGTGGCAGTTGCATTTTTCTCCTCATTTGTGCCACCTGTGCAAGCACAGAGTTCTTTCCCGTCGTTTATACTTGTGCTGTATTTCGTTCTCCAGGAGATGTTTGCCCCGGTGCACTCACTGCAGCCCCTGCAGCCAAGGGTGCCAGATCCCAACCTGTCGGAGTAGGAGAGGCAGTGGAAAATGCAAGGTGAGCAGGAGGAATGTGTCTGTAAAGCTTGAGAATGTGTGTCGACTGAGGTATGTCACATCAGGGGTCGGGATGTCTGGGGATTCACACTGAGGATTAAAATGCGCATGTGTGCACAGAAGATTCACACACGCAGCCACACAGACACACACACATATGTGTGGTGTCCCTTGCTTAGGTACCTGCAGTGGGTGTGGAGGGTCCTGCTCAGAGTGGAAGTGGATTGTGTGCCCATATGTATATGAAAGGGCACGGGAACTGGTTCCCACTAGCTTGGGATACTCAGCTCTGTGTTGGGTAACCTCAGGTGTGTAATTCGAAAGGCCTCCTGGGCTAGGGATTCACCCATCCCAGGCTGGCAAGGGAGCACACGTCGACTGGTGGCTGGGGCACTCGGGCACAGGGACTACCTTCCTCCAAGTGCTGGCAGTGTCTGTTGAGGCGGGTGGGCTTGGGAAAGCAGTAGCGCATGCGCGAGGGCAGAGGGCGGTTTCCCAACGGTCAGCCCCCCTGGGGGCCGGCCCCGTCATGGCGAGCGGCCTTTACACTGAAGTCTGTGAAGGCCCTGGTAAGGCGTATGGGGACTCTTCACCCGTTGGGTCTGAGCCCTCGGTGTTCTTTCTCACGCTGTGGGATATCTGGGCCCTCGTCCGTGCGGGCTCATGCCAGCCTGGAGCTCAGTTCCAGAGTTGTGTTTCCACCGCAGTTTCCTGCGGTGCAGCACTGTGGGTCAGGCTGCACGAAGACTGGAGTGAGTGCAGGGCCTCCAGAGGCAGGTGAATAATGTTTGTGGGCCATGAAAGCGTGTGCCATTCAAGCGTGTGGTTCTAAAGAGTAGGAAAGCCTGAAGGAAAGACTTTCCCAGTTGAAAACCCCCATTCCGTTCCCAAGAAGGAGCTCAGGTCCCTGGCAAATCAGGGAAGAGCCAAGGCCCATGATCATACGTTCATTGGCGACTTCCTTTTGAACACACACGTCTCAGTCAAGACTCACCTGCAAACGGCATGCTTGGCTCCATGGTGGGGACGACTTTCCTGAATGTGGTGCCCACCTTCTCTTTGTAGGCTGATGGAGATCCAGAATGTACATATTGAATAGGTTGTTAGGCATCTGGTGTGTCATCAGATATCCGGGGTGGTTTGGTCTGTGGATATGTGTGCATCAGGGGAGATCAGGCCTGTGGTTTTGGGAGAGTTGTTAAGGGTGAGTGTTACATGTGAAGGATTTTGAGATGTCACAGAAGCCTGTTCAAGGAGTTGGTGTTTAGGTGTTTGTACCTTGGTGTTCAGAGGAGTATTTGGCCCGTGGTGATTTCACCCATGCGTTTGGGG
This sequence comes from Sus scrofa, assembly GCF_054392235.1. Lineage (NCBI taxonomy): Eukaryota > Metazoa > Chordata > Mammalia > Artiodactyla > Suidae > Sus > Sus scrofa. Next base: position 54,271,111 of record NC_139385.1, on the reverse strand, counting down.
ATTGTGTGTGTGATGGTGGACTTGGTAGGACTATCTGCCTATGCATGAGGGTCATGTTTGTTCAGTGCCGGGGAATAAACGTTTGGGTGTACAATGCGTTTATGTCATCTAATGGGGGAATGTATGGAAGGTCCATGGCTGGGACTTCAACCCAACCAAAATTTAGAGTGGGACTTGAATCAAGCTGCACCGTAGCTTGGCACTTGAACCCAGGATCCCAAGTTAGGGGCGGCATGGAACACACTGATTTTGGTTTGGCTTGGCTTGGTTTGGTTTGGTTTATGTTATGGGCCCCATGTGGAGGTTCCCAGGCCTAGGATGGAATGCCACAGCAGTGATCTGGATGGCTGCAGCGACAAAGTCGGACCCTTAACCTTCTGCACCACAAAAGAATGACTCGAACTCCTCCTCCATCCCACTGTCTTTTAAGTCAAAACCTGTCTCCCAGTGTCAGGACTCTTGAAGCTCAGGTTCTTCTGACTCATTGCAGAAGGAATACAGCATGAGACCGAGCAGCAGGCCACGAGGGAGGTCTTTCACATCAGACGCTTGATAGAGAGAGAGAGAGAGAACGTAGGGTGGCAAGGGGGCAGAGCCGCCCCAAGAACCAAGAGAGCTCCGTTTCTATAATCCAAGGAAAAGTGGAGTGGGGAGAAGGCTGCCTTCTTCCTCATTCGGGGGCAGATGTCAAGGCTCACATCTTTCGTCCCTCCCTTTGGCCCTGTACGGTTTCCCTTGGACCGTCAACAATGCCATTTCAGTCCTGTGTGTATGACCTGGTGGGTGGTACCCTGTACAATATGGCCATTCATCTCAGGTGTCCATGTAACATCCCCTTTTACCTAGTTGTGTCCACTGTCACCTAGAGGTCTGTCTTGGGTATGTGCAGAAATGCTACTTTTCAAGGGCTCTTAACTCCCTGACTTCATGCAACAGGATGTAATCTCCATCTCTGCTGTCCCATGGTTGACCTCTTGGGGCTGGGGGCTTGAGCATGCCTGACGCGTCGATGCATCCAGTGTTCCTTCAGGTTCGTGTAGATCATAGCTGGGTTGCGATCCTTGAGTGCTCATTAGCTTACCCCACTTTGCCAAACTCCATTACCCCTTGTCTTTAAGCCCCCAGTGGGGTTTTTCATGTATTTTAAGTATTCGAATCTCTCCTTATCTCTAGGATGCTTCTTTGTGTATTCGTAGCATGTTGTGTGCTTATTGGCTTTTCGGTGTCGTGTTGCTTCAGGAGCTGTGTGTGTGTGTGTGCGTGTGCCTGTGTGTGTTTGTCTTTTGATGGGTTTAGGGCAAGTCCGAGATTCGTGGTGAATGTGGGAGTGGTGAATGTTGCATAGGTGGCTGTGCTTTGCTTCTGTGGTTCTGTATTTGCACGCTGGAAGGGGGGGAGTGTGAATTTATGTATATGCAGAGGGTGTATTATATGTGTATTTGGAACAAAATGCATAGGGGTTGTACGTTTCCCTATGGGTAATGTCCTGGGTGAGTGTGCGTATACTTGGGGCTTGTGGAGAGGAGTTGTGTGTATGAGTTTGTGTGTGTAGTCCAGGGGCATGGTCGTTTGGAGGCATATTTGCTGGGGTGCGGATTTGCTTTTTTCAATATGGCCACTTTAGGCCTAAATATTTGGGGAAGTGCATGTGTGTGTTTCTTTCCGTTTTAAGTATGAGTTAGGTATCCTTTCTTGCTTGCACTGTGCAGCATGGGGACCAAGATACACATCCATGTATCCATAGGTTGTCCTCCCGTTGTTGTGTGGCGATGTAAGTACCTGGACAGAGTTCTCAATGCTGCACAGCAGGATGGGGTTGGAAATCCATTCCAAGACCAATAGTTGGCATCCCTTAACCCCAAGCTCCCGATCCCTCCCACTCCCTCCCTCTGCCCCCGGGCAGCCACAAGTCCATTCTGCAAGTCTCTTATTTTCTCTTCTGTGGAAGTGTTCATTTGTGCTCTCTATTTGATCGCAGTTACATGTGATGCCGTAGGGTCTTCGTTGTTCTCCTTCTGCCTGATTTCCCTGAGGATGAGAGCCTCTAGTTCCATCCATGGGGCTGCCAATGGCTTTAGGTCAGACGTGTTCTTTGGGATGGCTGAGTGGGATTCCACTGTGTATATATAGCACATCTTCGCAATCCAGTCGTCTGTCGATGGACATTTGGGTGGTTTCCATGGCTTGGCCATTGTGAATCGTGCTGTAATGAACATGCGGGTGCATGTGTCTTTTTCAAGGAGCGTGCTGTCCGGATAGAGGCGCGAGCGTGGGATTGCTGGGTCATAGGGTAGTTCTACGTAGCGATTTCTAAGGTACCTCCATAGGGTTCGGCATAGTGGCTGTACCAGCTTCCATTCCCACCAACAGGGCAGGAGGGTTCCCTTTTCTGCGCACCCCCTGCAGCCCTTGTTATTTGGGGACTGACGAAGGATGGCCATTGTGATTGGTGTGAGGTGGCATCTCACGGTGGTTTTGATTTGCATTTCTCTAATAACCAGGGACGTTGAGCATTGTTTCATGTGCTTGTTGGCCATCTGCATGTCTTCCTTGGAGAAATGTGTCTTCAAGTCTTTTGAACACGTGTCCATTGGGTGGTCTGCTTTTCCGCTGCCGAGTTGTATATGTGGTGTGTACGTCCTTGAGATGAAGCCATTGTGCGTTGCCCCGTTTGAAACGCTTGTCTCCCACTGTGGAAGTTGTCTTTGTGTTTTGCTGCTCCCCGTGCTGTGCAAAAGCTTGTAAGTTGGACTAGGTCCCCTTGGTTTATGTTGGCTCTTAGGATTTCTGTTGCCATGGGAGAATGACGTGCGCGACCATTCCTGAGGTTGACGGGAGCGAACGTTTTGCCCATGTTCTCCTCCAGGAGGTGGTATGTGTGTCTCTAAAGGAGCGATGTGTTTCTGTGTGTACACAGGGGAGGTGGAGACTTGCATTGATGTGTCGGCGAAATCCGGGCTATGGTTATGTGTCAGTCGATGCAGGTGGGTGAGCTGGCTCCTCCTCTCATTTGGTCGATGGTCGTCATTTCCCATGTGGTTTGCTGGAGCTATGTGCATGTGTCTTCCTTGCACATCCATGTTGGTATGTCTCTCCCCAGGTGCCTGACTGACCACGTCTTGTTCGCATGGCTTGGAGTTGTTAGGAGCGTGCCAAGTATGCGTCTCTGGAGGAGGCTAAGGTGTTCCTACATGCGTTTGTTAGTGGGTACTAAGAGATGGTCTGTCTGTGTATATTGAGGGGAGGGCAGATGCATGCATGCCTTTGACACAGGTACACTCAGAGCGTCCTTTGGTTTCTGTGTTGGGGGAGGAGGAGGGTGGTTGTATTTTGAAGAGGTGGCCTCATGCCTAGTGTTTGGGGCATCGGTATGGTCCAGGGTTGGGAATGAATTGTACGTGTGTGTCCATAGGTGTGGGAGATGTGTATCTGTGTCTTAGGCAGCGTAGGCGAGTTGTGGCTGTGTGTGCCTTGGAGTTCCTGGAGCTCCTGCAGTGTGTATTGTGAGAGAAGTGAGAGGTCCGTTAGTGTGTTTGGAAAGCCAGAAAGGGTGTGGGCTGTGTGTGTGTTCAGGAGTCGTGGCTTAGCTGTATTTTAGGGCTATGGCATGGCCTATGGGCTATGCATGAGACAACTGAGTCCTTGCTGGGTTTTGGGAGCCTGTACTCCTGTAGGTATTCCACATGGACCCCTGGTTGGTTGGTAGGCAGGTTGTGCATGTGTGTGGTCAGGCGCATGGTTTGTGTGTGTATAGAGTTGGAGTGTGACCAGCTAGGGTTCGTGGCCTTCCTTCATCAAGAGCAGTTGATGAGACGCCAGAGGGGGAATTCAGGGAAGGCTTTCCTCAGGACACCTGCTTCAGCAGGGAGGTGCAGACCTGTCCAACAGGGTCCATTGTTCACCTGCTCACTGAGTCGGGGTGCGCTAGTTCCTTCCATGGGGAGAGGGGAGGGGCAAGTCCAGGGGTTGGGCCGGAGTGTTGGCTGAGGAGGCTCGCCGACCCCTCCCAAGCCATCAGTGGTGGTGCATGTAGGGGGCGTGCACAGTCCCCTGCTTTTGCTCTCTGTTCCTCGGAAGTGGCAGTTGCATTTTTCTCCTCATTTGTGCCACCTGTGCAAGCACAGAGTTCTTTCCCGTCGTTTATACTTGTGCTGTATTTCGTTCTCCAGGAGATGTTTGCCCCGGTGCACTCACTGCAGCCCCTGCAGCCAAGGGTGCCCGATCCCAACCTGTCGCAGTAGGAGAGGCAGTGGAAAATGCAAGGTGAGCAGGAGGAATGTGTCTGTAAAGCTTGAGAATGTGTGTCGACTGAGGTATGTCACATCAGGGGTCGGGATGTCTGGGGATTCACACTGAGGATTAACATGCACATGTGTGCTCAGAAGATTCACACACGCAGCCACACAGACACACACACATATGTGTGATGTCCCTTGCTTTGGTACCTGCAATGGGTGTGGAGGGTCCTGCTCAGAGTGGAAGTGGATTGTGTGCCCATATGTATATGAAAGGGCACGGGAACTGGTTCCCACTAGCTTGGGATACTCAGCTCTGTGTTGGGTAACCTCAGGTGTGTAATTCGAAAGGCCTCCTGGGCTAGGGATTCACCCATCCCAGGCTGGCAAGGGAGCACAGGTCGACCGGTGGCTGGGGCACTCGGGCGCAGGGACTACCTTCCTCCAAGTGCTGGCAGTGTCTGTTGAGGCGGGTGGGCTTGGGAAAGCAGTAGCGCATGCGCGAGGGCAGAGGGCGGTTTCCCAACGGTCAGCCCGCCTGGGGGCGGGCCCCGTCATGGCGAGCGGCCTTTACACTGAAGTCTGTGAAGGCCCTGGTAAGGCGTATGGGGACTCTTCACCCGTTGGGTCTGAGCCCTCGGTGTTCTTTCTCACGCTGTGGGATATCTGAGCCCTCGTCCGTGCGGGCTCATGCCAGCCTGGAGCTCAGGTCCGGAACAGTGTTTCCACCGCAGTTTCCTGCGGTGTAGCACTGTGGGTCAGGCTGCACGAAGACTGGAGTGAGTGCAGGGCCTCCAGAGGCAGGTGAATAATGTTTGTGGGCCATGAAAGCGTGTGCCATTCAAGCGTGTGGTTCTAAAGAGTAGGAAAGCCTGAAGGAAAGACTTTCCCAGTTGAAAACCCCCATTCCGTTCCCAAGAAGGAGCTCAGGTCCCTGGCAAATCAGGGAAGAGCCAAGGCCCATGATCATACGTTCATTGGCGACTTCCTTTTGAACACACACGTCTCAGTCAAGACTCACCTGCAAACGGCATGCTTGGCTCCATGGTGGGGACGACGTTCCTGAATGTGGTGCCCACCTTCTCTTTGTAGGCTGATGGAGATCCAGAATGTACATATTGAATAGGTTGTTAGGCATCTGGTGTGTCATCAGATATCCGGGGTGGTTTGGTCTGTGGATATGTGTGCATCAGGGGAGATCAGGCCTGTGGTTTTGGGAGAGTTGTTAAGGGTGAGTGTTACATGTGAAGGGTTTTGAGATGTCACAGAAGCCTGTTCAAGGAGTTGGTGTTTAGGTGTTTGTACCTTGGTGTTCAGAGGAGTATTTGGCCCGTGGTGATTTCACCCATGCGTTTGGGGATTGTGTGTGTGATGGTGGACTCGGTAGGACTATCTGCCTATGCATAAGGGCCATGTTTGTTCAGTGCCGGGGAATAAACGTTTGGGTGTACAATGCGTTTATGTCATCTAATGGGGGAATGTATGGAAGGTCCATGGCTGGGACTTCAACCCAACCAAAATTGAGAGTGGGACTTGAATCAAGCTGCACCTTAGCTTGGCACTTGAACCCAGGATCCCAGGTTAGGGGCGGCATGGAACACACTGATTTTGGTTTGGCTTGGCTTGGTTTGGTTTGGTTTGTGTTATGGGCCCCATGTGGAGGTTCCCAGGCCTAGGATGGAATGCCACAGCAGTGATCTGGATGGCTGCAGCGACAAAGTCGGACCCTTAACCTTCTGCACCACAAAAGAATGACTCGAACTCCTCCTCCATCCCACTGTCTTTTAAGTCAAAACCTGTCTCCCAGTGTCAGGACTCTTGAAGCTCAGGTTCTTCTGACTCATTGCAGAAGGAATACAGCATGAGACCGAACAGCAGGCCACGAGGGAGGTCTTTCACCTCAGACGCTTGATAGAGAGAGAGAGAGAGAACGTAGGGTGGCAAGGGGGCAGAGCCGCCCCAAGAACCAAGAGAGCTCCGTTTCTATAATCCAAGGAAAAGTGGAGTGGGGAGAAGGCTGCCTTCTTCCTCATTCGGGGGCAGATGTCAAGGCTCACATCTTTCGTCCCTCCCTTTGGCCCTGTACGGTTTCCCTTGGACCGTCAACAATGCCATTTCAGTCCTGTGTGTATGACCTGGTGGGTGGTACCCTGTACAATATGGCCATTCATCTCAGGTGTCCATGTAACATCCCCTTTTACCTAGTTGTGTCCACTGTCACCTAGAGGTCTGTCTTGGGTATGTGCAGAAATGCTACTTTTCAAGGGCTCTTAACTCCCTGACTTCATGCAACAGGATGTAATCTCCATCTCTGCTGTCCCATGGTTGACCTCTTGGGGCTGGGGGCTTGAGCATGCCTGACGCGTCGATGCATCCAGTGTTCCTTCAGGTTCGTGTAGATCATAGCTGGGTTGCGATCCTTGAGTGCTCATTAGCTTACCCCACTTTGCCAAACTCCATTACCCCTTGTCTTTAAGCCCCCAGTGGGGTTTTTCATGTATTTTAAGTATTCGAATCTCTCCTTATCTCTAGGATGCTTCTTTGTGTATTCGTAGCATGTTGTGTGCTTATTGGCTTTTCGGTGTCGTGTTGCTTCAGGAGCTGTGTGTGTGTGTGTGCGTGTGCCTGTGTGTGTTTGTCTTTTGATGGGTTTAGGGCAAGTCCGAGATTCGTGGTGAATGTGGGAGTGGTGAATGTTGCATAGGTGGCTGTGCTTTGCTTCTGTGGTTCTGTATTTGCACGCTGGAAGGGGGGGAGTGTGAATTTATGTATATGCAGAGGGTGTATTATATGTGTATTTGGAACAAAATGCATAGGGGTTGTACGTTTCCCTATGGGTAATGTCCTGGGTGAGTGTGCGTATACTTGGGGCTTGTGGAGAGGAGTTGTGTGTATGAGTTTGTGTGTGTAGTCCAGGGGCATGGTCGTTTGGAGGCATATTTGCTGGGGGTGCGGATTTGCTTTTTTCAATATGGCCACTTTAGGCCTAAATATTTGGGGAAGTGCATGTGTGTGTTTCTTTCCGTTTTAAGTATGAGTTAGGTATCCTTTCTTGCTTGCACTGTGCAGCATGGGGACCAAGATACACATCCATGTATCCATAGGTTGTCCTCCCGTTGTTGTGTGGCGATGTAAGTACCTGGACAGAGTTCTCAATGCTGCACAGCAGGATCGGGTTGGAAATCCATTCCAAGACCAATAGTTGGCATCCCTTAACCCCAAGCTCCCGATCCCTCCCACTCCCTCCCTCTGCCCCCGGGCAGCCACAAGTCCATTCTGCAAGTCTCTTATTTTCTCTTCTGTGGAAGTGTTCATTTGTGCTCTCTATTTGATCGCAGTTACATGTGATGCCGTAGGGTCTTCGTTGTTCTCCTTCTGCCTGATTTCCCTGAGGATGAGAGCCTCTAGTTCCATCCATGGGGCTGCCAATGGCTTTAGGTCAGACGTGTTCTTTGGGATGGCTGAGTAGGATTCCACTGTGTATATATAGCACATCTTCGCAATCCAGTCGTCTGTCGATGGACATTTGGGTGGTTTCCATGGCTTGGCCATTGTGAATCGTGCTGTAATGAACATGCGGGTGCATGTGTCTTTTTCAAGGAGCGTGCTGTCCGGATAGAGGCGCGAGCGTGGGATTGCTGGGTCATAGGGTAGTTCTACGTAGCGATTTCTAAGGTACCTCCATAGGGTTCGGCATAGTGGCTGTACCAGCTTCCATTCCCACCAACAGGGCAGGAGGGTTCCCTTTTCTGCGCACCCCCTGCAGCCCTTGTTATTTGGGGACTGACGAAGGATGGCCATTGTGATTGGTGTGAGGTGGCATCTCACGGTGGTTTTGATTTGCATTTCTCTAATAACCAGGGACGTTGAGCATTGTTTCATGTGCTTGTTGGCCATCTGCATGTCTTCCTTGGAGAAATGTGTCTTCAGGTCTTTTGCGCACGTGTCCATTGGGTGGTCTGCTTTTCCGCTGCCGAGTTGTATATGTGGTGTGTACGTCCTCGAGATGAAGCCATTGTGCGTTGCCCCGTTTGAAACGCTTGTCTCCCACTGTGGAAGTTGTCTTTGTGTTTTGCTGCTCCCCGTGCTGTGCAAAAGCTTGTAAGTTGGACTAGGTCCCCTTGGTTTATGTTGGCTCTTAGGATTTCTGTTGCCATGGGAGAATGACGTGCGCGACCATTCCTGAGGTTGACGGGAGCGAACGTTTTGCCCATGTTCTCCTCCAGGAGGTGGTATGTGTGTCTCTAAAGGAGCGATGTGTTTCTGTGTGTACACAGGGGAGGTGGAGACTTGCATTGATGTGTCGGCGAAATCCGGGCTATGGTTATGTGTCAGTCGATGCAGGTGGGTGAGCTGGCTCCTCCTCTCATTTGGTCGATGGTCGTCATTTCCCATGTGGTTTGCTGGAGCTATGTGCATGTGTCTTCCTTGCACATCCATGTTGGTATGTCTCTCCCCAGGTGCCTGACTGACCACGTCTTGTTCGCATGGCTTGGAGTTGTTAGGAGCGTGCCAAGTATGCGTCTCTGGAGGAGGCTAAGGTGTTCCTACATGCGTTTGTTAGTGGGTACTAAGAGATGGTCTGTCTGTGTATATTGAGGGGAGGGCAGATGCATGCATGCCTTTGACACAGGTACACTCAGAGCGTCCTTTGGTTTCTGTGTTGGGGGAGGAGGAGGGTGGTTGTATTTTGAAGAGGTGGCCTCATGCCTAGTGTTTGGGGCATCGGTATGGTCCAGGGTTGGGAATGAATTGTACGTGTGTGTCCATAGGTGTGGGAGATGTGTATCTGTGTCTTAGGCAGCGTAGGCGAGTTGTGGCTGTGTGTGCCTTGGAGTTCCTGGAGCTCCTGCAGTGTGTATTGTGAGAGAAGTGAGAGGTCCGTTAGTGTGTTTGGAAAGCCAGAAAGGGTGTGGGCTGTGTGTGTGTTCAGGAGTCGTGGCTTAGCTGTATTTTAGGGCTATGGCATGGCCTATGGGCTATGCATGAGACAACTGAGTCCTTGCTGGGTTTTGGGAGCCTGTACTCCTGTAGGTATTCCACATGGACCCCTGGTTGGTTGGTAGGCAGGTTGTGCATGTGTGTGGTCAGGCGCATGGTTTGTGTGTGTATAGAGTTGGAGTGTGACCAGCTAGGGTTCGTGGCCTTCCTTCATCAAGAGCAGTTGATGAGACGCCAGAGGGGGAATTCAGGGAAGGCTTTCCTCAGGACACCTGCTTCAGCAGGGAGGTGCAGACCTGTCCAACAGGGTCCATTGTTCACCTGCTCACTGAGTCGGGGTGAGCTAGTTACTTCCATGGGGAGAGGGGAGGGGCAAGTCCAGGGGTTGGGCCGGAGTGTTGGCTGAGGAGGCTCGCCGACCCCTCCCAAGCCATCAGTGGTGGTGCATGTAGGGGGCGTGCACAGTCCCCTGCTTTTGCTCTCTGTTCCTCGGAAGTGGCAGTTGCATTTTTCTCCTCATTTGTGCCACCTGTGCAAGCACAGAGTTCTTTCCCGTCGTTTATACTTGTGCTGTATTTCGTTCTCCAGGAGATGTTTGCCCCGGTGCACTCACTGCAGCCCCTGCAGCCAAGGGTGCCCGATCCCAACCTGTCGCAGTAGGAGAGGCAGTGGAAAATGCAAGGTGAGCAGGAGGAATGTGTCTGTAAAGCTTGAGAATGTGTGTCGACTGAGGTATGTCACATCAGGGGTCGGGATGTCTGGGGATTCACACTGAGGATTAACATGCACATGTGTGCTCAGAAGATTCACACACGCAGCCACACAGACACACACACATATGTGTGATGTCCCTTGCTTTGGTACCTGCAATGGGTGTGGAGGGTCCTGCTCAGAGTGGAAGTGGATTGTGTGCCCATATGTATATGAAAGGGCACGGGAACTGGTTCCCACTAGCTTGGGATACTCAGCTCTGTGTTGGGTAACCTCAGGTGTGTAATTCGAAAGGCCTCCTGGGCTAGGGATTCACCCATCCCAGGCTGGCAAGGGAGCACAGGTCGACCGGTGGCTGGGGCACTCGGGCGCAGGGACTACCTTCCTCCAAGTGCTGGCAGTGTCTGTTGAGGCGGGTGGGCTTGGGAAAGCAGTAGCGCATGCGCGAGGGCAGAGGGCGGTTTCCCAACGGTCAGCCCGCCTGGGGGCGGGCCCCGTCATGGCGAGCGGCCTTTACACTGAAGTCTGTGAAGGCCCTGGTAAGGCGTATGGGGACTCTTCACCCGTTGGGTCTGAGCCCTCGGTGTTCTTTCTCACGCTGTGGGATATCTGAGCCCTCGTCCGTGCGGGCTCATGCCAGCCTGGAGCTCAGGTCCGGAACAGTGTTTCCACCGCAGTTTCCTGCGGTGTAGCACTGTGGGTCAGGCTGCACGAAGACTGGAGTGAGTGCAGGGCCTCCAGAGGCAGGTGAATAATGTTTGTGGGCCATGAAAGCGTGTGCCATTCAAGCGTGTGGTTCTAAAGAGTAGGAAAGCCTGAAGGAAAGACTTTCCCAGTTGAAAACCCCCATTCCGTTCCCAAGAAGGAGCTCAGGTCCCTGGCAAATCAGGGAAGAGCCAAGGCCCATGATCATACGTTCATTGGCGACTTCCTTTTGAACACACACGTCTCAGTCAAGACTCACCTGCAAACGGCATGCTTGGCTCCATGGTGGGGACGACGTTCCTGAATGTGGTGCCCACCTTCTCTTTGTAGGCTGATGGAGATCCAGAATGTACATATTGAATAGGTTGTTAGGCATCTGGTGTGTCATCAGATATCCGGGGTGGTTTGGTCTGTGGATATGTGTGCATCAGGGGAGATCAGGCCTGTGGTTTTGGGAGAGTTGTTAAGGGTGAGTGTTACATGTGAAGGGTTTTGAGATGTCACAGAAGCCTGTTCAAGGAGTTGGTGTTTAGGTGTTTGTACCTTGGTGTTCAGAGGAGTATTTGGCCCGTGGTGATTTCACCCATGCGTTTGGGGATTGTGTGTGTGATGGTGGACTCGGTAGGACTATCTGCCTATGCATAAGGGCCATGTTTGTTCAGTGCCGGGGAATAAACGTTTGGGTGTACAATGCGTTTATGTCATCTAATGGGGGAATGTATGGAAGGTCCATGGCTGGGACTTCAACCCAACCAAAATTGAGAGTGGGACTTGAATCAAGCTGCACCTTAGCTTGGCACTTGAACCCAGGATCCCAGGTTAGGGGCGGCATGGAACACACTGATTTTGGTTTGGCTTGGCTTGGTTTGGTTTGGTTTGTGTTATGGGCCCCATGTGGAGGTTCCCAGGCCTAGGATGGAATGCCACAGCAGTGATCTGGATGGCTGCAGCGACAAAGTCGGACCCTTAACCTTCTGCACCACAAAAGAATGACTCGAACTCCTCCTCCATCCCACTGTCTTTTAAGTCAAAACCTGTCTCCCAGTGTCAGGACTCTTGAAGCTCAGGTTCTTCTGACTCATTGCAGAAGGAATACAGCATGAGACCGAACAGCAGGCCACGAGGGAGGTCTTTCACCTCAGACGCTTGATAGAGAGAGAGAGAGAGAACGTAGGGTGGCAAGGGGGCAGAGCCGCCCCAAGAACCAAGAGAGCTCCGTTTCTATAATCCAAGGAAAAGTGGAGTGGGGAGAAGGCTGCCTTCTTCCTCATTCGGGGGCAGATGTCAAGGCTCACATCTTTCGTCCCTCCCTTTGGCCCTGTACGGTTTCCCTTGGACCGTCAACAATGCCATTTCAGTCCTGTGTGTATGACCTGGTGGGTGGTACCCTGTACAATATGGCCATTCATCTCAGGTGTCCATGTAACATCCCCTTTTACCTAGTTGTGTCCACTGTCACCTAGAGGTCTGTCTTGGGTATGTGCAGAAATGCTACTTTTCAAGGGCTCTTAACTCCCTGACTTCATGCAACAGGATGTAATCTCCATCTCTGCTGTCCCATGGTTGACCTCTTGGGGCTGGGGGCTTGAGCATGCCTGACGCGTCGATGCATCCAGTGTTCCTTCAGGTTCGTGTAGATCATAGCTGGGTTGCGATCCTTGAGTGCTCATTAGCTTACCCCACTTTGCCAAACTCCATTACCCCTTGTCTTTAAGCCCCCAGTGGGGTTTTTCATGTATTTTAAGTATTCGAATCTCTCCTTATCTCTAGGATGCTTCTTTGTGTATTCGTAGCATGTTGTGTGCTTATTGGCTTTTCGGTGTCGTGTTGCTTCAGGAGCTGTGTGTGTGTGTGTGCGTGTGCCTGTGTGTGTTTGTCTTTTGATGGGTTTAGGGCAAGTCCGAGATTCGTGGTGAATGTGGGAGTGGTGAATGTTGCATAGGTGGCTGTGCTTTGCTTCTGTGGTTCTGTATTTGCACGCTGGAAGGGGGGGAGTGTGAATTTATGTATATGCAGAGGGTGTATTATATGTGTATTTGGAACAAAATGCATAGGGGTTGTACGTTTCCCTATGGGTAATGTCCTGGGTGAGTGTGCGTATACTTGGGGCTTGTGGAGAGGAGTTGTGTGTATGAGTTTGTGTGTGTAGTCCAGGGGCATGGTCGTTTGGAGGCATATTTGCTGGGGGTGCGGATTTGCTTTTTTCAATATGGCCACTTTAGGCCTAAATATTTGGGGAAGTGCATGTGTGTGTTTCTTTCCGTTTTAAGTATGAGTTAGGTATCCTTTCTTGCTTGCACTGTGCAGCATGGGGACCAAGATACACATCCATGTATCCATAGGTTGTCCTCCCGTTGTTGTGTGGCGATGTAAGTACCTGGACAGAGTTCTCAATGCTGCACAGCAGGATCGGGTTGGAAATCCATTCCAAGACCAATAGTTGGCATCCCTTAACCCCAAGCTCCCGATCCCTCCCACTCCCTCCCTCTGCCCCCGGGCAGCCACAAGTCCATTCTGCAAGTCTCTTATTTTCTCTTCTGTGGAAGTGTTCATTTGTGCTCTCTATTTGATCGCAGTTACATGTGATGCCGTAGGGTCTTCGTTGTTCTCCTTCTGCCTGATTTCCCTGAGGATGAGAGCCTCTAGTTCCATCCATGGGGCTGCCAATGGCTTTAGGTCAGACGTGTTCTTTGGGATGGCTGAGTAGGATTCCACTGTGTATATATAGCACATCTTCGCAATCCAGTCGTCTGTCGATGGACATTTGGGTGGTTTCCATGGCTTGGCCATTGTGAATCGTGCTGTAATGAACATGCGGGTGCATGTGTCTTTTTCAAGGAGCGTGCTGTCCGGATAGAGGCGCGAGCGTGGGATTGCTGGGTCATAGGGTAGTTCTACGTAGCGATTTCTAAGGTACCTCCATAGGGTTCGGCATAGTGGCTGTACCAGCTTCCATTCCCACCAACAGGGCAGGAGGGTTCCCTTTTCTGCGCACCCCCTGCAGCCCTTGTTATTTGGGGACTGACGAAGGATGGCCATTGTGATTGGTGTGAGGTGGCATCTCACGGTGGTTTTGATTTGCATTTCTCTAATAACCAGGGACGTTGAGCATTGTTTCATGTGCTTGTTGGCCATCTGCATGTCTTCCTTGGAGAAATGTGTCTTCAGGTCTTTTGCGCACGTGTCCATTGGGTGGTCTGCTTTTCCGCTGCCGAGTTGTATATGTGGTGTGTACGTCCTCGAGATGAAGCCATTGTGCGTTGCCCCGTTTGAAACGCTTGTCTCCCACTGTGGAAGTTGTCTTTGTGTTTTGCTGCTGGCTCCCCGTGCTGTGCAAAAGCTTGTAAGTTGGACTAGGTCCCCTTGGTTTATGTTGGCTCTTAGGATTTCTGTTGCCATGGGAGAATGACGTGCGCGACCATTCCTGAGGTTGACGGGAGCGAACGTTTTGCCCATGTTCTCCTCCAGGAGGTGGTATGTGTGTCTCTAAAGGAGCGATGTGTTTCTGTGTGTACACAGGGGAGGTGGAGACTTGCATTGATGTGTCGGCGAAATCCGGGCTATGGTTATGTGTCAGTCGATGCAGGTGGGTGAGCTGGCTCCTCCTCTCATTTGGTCGATGGTCGTCATTTCCCATGTGGTTTGCTGGAGCTATGTGCATGTGTCTTCCTTGCACATCCATGTTGGTATGTCTCTCCCCAGGTGCCTGACTGACCACGTCTTGTTCGCATGGCTTGGAGTTGTTAGGAGCGTGCCAAGTATGCGTCTCTGGAGGAGGCTAAGGTGTTCCCACATGCGTTTGTTAGTGGGTACTAAGAGATGGTCTGTCTGTGTATATTGAGGGGAGGGCAGATGCATGCATGCCTTTGACACAGGTACACTCAGAGCGTCCTTTGGTTTCTGTGTTGGGGGAGGAGGAGGGTGGTTGTATTTTGAAGAGGTGGCCTCATGCCTAGTGTTTGGGGCATCGGTATGGTCCAGGGTTGGGAATGAATTGTACGTGTGTGTCCATAGGTGTGGGAGATGTGTATCTGTGTCTTAGGCAGCGTAGGCGAGTTGTGGCTGTGTGTGCCTTGGAGTTCCTGGAGCTCCTGCAGTGTGTATTGTGAAAGAAGTGAGAAGTCCGTTTGTGTGTTTGGAAAGCCAGAAAGGGTGTGGGCTGTGTGTGTGTTCAGGAGTCGTGGCTTAGCTGTATTTTGGGGCTATGGCATGGCCTATGGGCTATGCATGAGACAACTGAGTCCTTGCTGGGTTTTGGGAGCCTGTACTCCTGTAGGTATTCCACATGGACCCCTGGTTGGTTGGTAGGCAGGTTGTGCATGTGTGTGGTCAGGCGCATGGTTTGTGTGTGTATAGAGTTGGAGTGTGACCAGCTAGGGTTCGTGGCCTTCCTTCATCAAGAGCAGTTGATGAGACGCCAGAGGGGGAATTCAGGGAAGGCTTTCCTCAGGACACCTGCTTCAGCAGGGAGGTGCAGACCTGTCCAACAGGGTCCATTGTTCACCTGCTCACTGAGTCGGGGTGCGCTAGTTCCTTCCATGGGGAGAGGGGAGGGGCAAGTCCAGGGGTTGGGCCGGAGTGTTGGCTGAGGAGGCTCGCCGACCCCTCCCAAGCCATCAGTGGTGGTGCATGTAGGGGGCGTGCACAGTCCCCTGCTTTTGCTCTCTGTTCCTCGGAAGTGGCAGTTGCATTTTTCTCCTCATTTGTGCCACCTGTGCAAGCACAGAGTTCTTTCCCGTCGTTTATACTTGTGCTGTATTTCGTTCTCCAGGAGATGTTTGCCCCGGTGCACTCACTGCAGCCCCTGCAGCCAAGGGTGCCAGATCCCAACCTGTCGGAGTAGGAGAGGCAGTGGAAAATGCAAGGTGAGCAGGAGGAATGTGTCTGTAAAGCTTGAGAATGTGTGTCGACTGAGGTATGTCACATCAGGGGTCGGGATGTCTGGGGATTCACACTGAGGATTAAAATGCGCATGTGTGCACAGAAGATTCACACACGCAGCCACACAGACACACACACATATGTGTGGTGTCCCTTGCTTAGGTACCTGCAGTGGGTGTGGAGGGTCCTGCTCAGAGTGGAAGTGGATTGTGTGCCCATATGTATATGAAAGGGCACGGGAACTGGTTCCCACTAGCTTGGGATACTCAGCTCTGTGTTGGGTAACCTCAGGTGTGTAATTCGAAAGGCCTCCTGGGCTAGGGATTCACCCATCCCAGGCTGGCAAGGGAGCACACGTCGACTGGTGGCTGGGGCACTCGGGCGCAGGGACTACCTTCCTCCAAGTGCTGGCAGTGTCTGTTGAGGCGGGTGGGCTTGGGAAAGCAGTAGCGCATGCGCGAGGGCAGAGGGCGGTTTCCCAACGGTCAGCCCCCCTGGGGGCCGGCCCCGTCATGGCGAGCGGCCTTTACACTGAAGTCTGTGAAGGCCCTGGTAAGGCGTATGGGGACTCTTCACCCGTTGGGTCTGAGCCCTCGGTGTTCTTTCTCACGCTGTGGGATATCTGGGCCCTCGTCCGTGCGGGCTCATGCCAGCCTGGAGCTCAGGTCCGGAGCAGTGTTTCCACCGCAGTTTCCTGCGGTGCAGCACTGTGGGTCAGGCTGCACGAAGACTGGAGTGAGTGCAGGGCCTCCAGAGGCAGGTGAATAATGTTTGTGGGCCATGAAAGCGTGTGCCATTCAAGCGTGTGGTTCTAAAGAGTAGGAAAGCCTGAAGGAAAGACTTTCCCAGTTGAAAACCCCCATTCCGTTCCCAAGAAGGAGCTCAGGTCCCTGGCAAATCAGGGAAGAGCCAAGGCCCATGATCATACGTTCATTGGCGACTTCCTTTTGAACACACACGTCTCAGTCAAGACTCACCTGCAAACGGCATGCTTGGCTCCATGGTGGGGACGACGTTCCTGAATGTGGTGCCCACCTTCTCTTTGTAGGCTGATGGAGATCCAGAATGTACATATTGAATAGGTTGTTAGGCATCTGGTGTGTCATCAGATATCCGGGGTGGTTTGGTCTGTGGATATGTGTGCATCAGGGGAGATCAGGCCTGTGGTTTTGGGAGAGTTGTTAAGGGTGAGTGTTACATGTGAAGGGTTTTGAGATGTCACAGAAGCCTGTTCAAGGAGTTGGTGTTTAGGTGTTTGTACCTTGGTGTTCAGAGGAGTATTTGGCCCGTGGTGATTTCACCCATGCGTTTGGGGATTGTGTGTGTGATGGTGGACTTGGTAGGACTATCTGCCTATGCATAAGGGCCATGTTTGTTCAGTGCCGGGGAATAAACGTTTGGGTGTACAATGCGTTTATGTCATCTAATGGGGGAATGTATGGAAGGTCCATGGCTGGGACTTCAACCCAACCAAAATTGAGAGTGGGACTTGAATCAAGCTGCACCGTAGCTTGGCACTTGAACCCAGGATCCCAGGTTAGGGGCAGAATGGAACACACTGATTTTGGTTTGGCTTGGCTTGGTTTGGTTTGGTTTGTGTTATGGGCCCCATGTGGAGGTTCCCAGGCCTAGGATGGAATGCCACAGCAGTGATCTGGATGGCTGCAGCGACAAAGTCGGACCCTTAACCTTCTGCACCACAAAAGAATGACTCGAACTCCTCCTCCATCCCACTGTCTTTTAAGTCAAAACCTGTCTCCCAGTGTCAGGACTCTTGAAGCTCAGGTTCTTCTGACTCATTGCAGAAGGAATACAGCATGAGACCGAGCAGCAGGCCATGAGGGAGGTCTTTCACATCAGACGCTTGATAGAGAGAGAGAGAGAGAACGTAGGGTGGCAAGGGGGCAGAGCCGCCCCAAGAACCAAGAGAGCTCCGTTTCTATAATCCAAGGAAAAGTGGAGTGGGGAGAAGGCTGCCTTCTTCCTCATTCGGGGGCAGATGTCAAGGCTCACATCTTTCGTCCCTCCCTTTGGCCCTGTACGGTTTCCCTTGGACCGTCAACAATGCCATTTCAGTCCTGTGTGTATGACCTGGTGGGTGGTACCCTGTACAATATGGCCATTCATCTCAGGTGTCCATGTAACATCCCCTTTTACCTAGTTGTGTCCACTGTCACCTAGAGGTCTGTCTTGGGTATGTGCAGAAATGCTACTTTTCAAGGGCTCTTAGCTCCCTGACTTCATGCAACAGGATGTAATCTCCATCTCTGCTGTCCCATGGTTGACCTCTTGGGGCTGGGGGCTTGAGCATGCCTGACGCGTCGATGCATCCAGTGTTCCTTCAGGTTCGTGTAGATCATAGCTGGGTTGCGATCCTTGAGTGCTCATTAGCTTACCCCACTTTGCCAAACTCCATTACCCCTTGTCTTTAAGCCCCCAGTGGGGTTTTTCATGTATTTTAAGTATTCGAATCTCTCCTTATCTCTAGGATGCTTCTTTGTGTATTCGTAGCATGTTGTGTGCTTATTGCCTTTTCGGTGTCGTGTTGCTTCAGGAGCTGTGTGTGTGTGTGTGTGAGTGTGTGAGTGTGTGTGTGCGTGTGCCTGTGTGTGTTTGTCTTTTGATGGGTTTAGGGCAAGTCCGAGATTCGTGGTGAATGTGGGAGTGGTGAATGTTGCATAGGTGGCTGTGCTTTGCTTCTGTGGTTCTGTATTTGCACGCTGGAAGGGGGGGAGTGTGAATTTATGTATATGCAGAGGGTGTATTATATGTGTATTTGGAACAAAATGCATAGGGTTTGTACGTTTCCCTATGGGTAATGTCCTAGGTGAGTGTGCGTATACTTGGGGCTTGTGGAGAGGAGTTGTGTGTATGAGTTTGTGTGTGTAGTCCAGGGGCATGGTCGTTTGGAGGCATATTTGCTGGGGTGCGGATTTGCTTTTTTCAATATGGCCACTTTAGGCCTAAATATTTGGGGAAGTGCATGTGTGTGTTTCTTTCCGTTTTAAGTATGAGTTAGGTATCCTTTCTTGCTTGCACTGTGCAGCATGGGGACCAAGATACACATCCATGTATCCATAGGTTGTCCTCCCGTTGTTGTGTGGTGATGTAAGTACCTGGACAGAGTTCTCAATGCTGCACAGCAGGATCGGGTTGGAAATCCATTCCAAGACCAATAGTTGGCATCCCTTAACCCCAAGCTCCCGATCCCTCCCACTCCCTCCCTCTGCCCCCGGGCAGCCACAAGTCCATTCTGCAAGTCTCTTATTTTCTCTTCTGTGGAAGTGTTCATTTGTGCTCTCTATTTGATCGCAGTTACATGTGATGCCGTAGGGTCTTCGTTGTTCTCCTTCTGCCTGATTTCCCTGAGGATGAGAGCCTCTAGTTCCATCCATGGGGCTGCCAATGGCTTTAGGTCAGACGTGTTCTTTGGGATGGCTGAGTAGGATTCCACTGTGTATATATAGCACATCTTCGCAATCCAGTCGTCTGTCGATGGACATTTGGGTGGTTTCCATGGCTTGGCCATTGTGAATCGTGCTGTAATGAACATGCGGGTGCATGTGTCTTTTTCAAGGAGCGTGCTGTCCGGATAGAGGCGCGAGCGTGGGATTGCTGGGTCATAGGGTAGTTCTACGTAGCGATTTCTAAGGTACCTCCATAGGGTTCGGCATAGTGGCTGTACCAGCTTCCATTCCCACCAACAGGGCAGGAGGGTTCCCTTTTCTGCGCACCCCCTGCAGCCCTTGTTATTTGGGGACTGACGAAGGATGGCCATTGTGATTGGTGTGAGGTGGCATCTCACGGTGGTTTTGATTTGCATTTCTCTAATAACCAGGGACGTTGAGCATTGTTTCATGTGCTTGTTGGCCATCTGCATGTCTTCCTTGGAGAAATGTGTCTTCAGGTCTTTTGCGCACGTGTCCATTGGGTGGTCTGCTTTTCCGCTGCCGAGTTGTATATGTGGTGTGTACGTCCTCGAGATGAAGCCATTGTGCGTTGCCCCGTTTGAAACGCTTGTCTCCCACTGTGGAAGTTGTCTTTGTGTTTTGCTGCTGGCTCCCCGTGCTGTGCAAAAGCTTGTAAGTTGGACTAGGTCCCCTTGGTTTATGTTGGCTCTTAGGATTTCTGTTGCCATGGGAGAATGACGTGCGCGACCATTCCTGAGGTTGACGGGAGCGAACGTTTTGCCCATGTTCTCCTCCAGGAGGTGGTATGTGTGTCTCTAAAGGAGCGATGTGTTTCTGTGTGTACACAGGGGAGGTGGAGACTTGCATTGATGTGTCGGCGAAATCCGGGCTATGGTTATGTGTCAGTCGATGCAGGTGGGTGAGCTGGCTCCTCCTCTCATTTGGTCGATGGTCGTCATTTCCCATGTGGTTTGCTGGAGCTATGTGCATGTGTCTTCCTTGCACATCCATGTTGGTATGTCTCTCCCCAGGTGCCTGACTGACCACGTCTTGTTCGCATGGCTTGGAGTTGTTAGGAGCGTGCCAAGTATGCGTCTCTGGAGGAGGCTAAGGTGTTCCTACATGCGTTTGTTAGTGGGTACTAAGAGATGGTCTGTCTGTGTATATTGAGGGGAGGGCAGATGCATGCATGCCTTTGACACAGGTACACTCAGAGCGTCCTTTGGTTTCTGTGTTGGGGGAGGAGGAGGGTGGTTGTATTTTGAAGAGGTGGCCTCATGCCTAGTGTTTGGGGCATCGGTATGGTCCAGGGTTGGGAATGAATTGTACGTGTGTGTCCATAGGTGTGGGAGATGTGTATCTGTGTCTTAGGCAGCGTAGGCGAGTTGTGGCTGTGTGTGCCTTGGAGTTCCTGGAGCTCCTGCAGTGTGTATTGTGAGAGAAGTGAGAAGTCCGTTTGTGTGTTTGGAAAGCCAGAAAGGGTGTGGGCTGTGTGTGTGTTCAGGAGTCGTGGCTTAGCTGTATTTTAGGGCTATGGCATGGCCTATGGGCTATGCATGAGACAACTGAGTCCTTGCTGGGTTTTGGGAGCCTGTACTCCTGTAGGTATTCCACATGGACCCCTGGTTGGTTGGTAGGCAGGTTGTGCATGTGTGTGGTCAGGCGCATGGTTTGTGTGTGTATAGAGTTGGAGTGTGACCAGCTAGGGTTCGTGGCCTTCCTTCATCAAGAGCAGTTGATGAGACGCCAGAGGGGGAATTCAGGGAAGGCTTTCCTCAGGACACCTGCTTCAGCAGGGAGGTGCAGACCTGTCCAACAGGGTCCATTGTTCACCTGCTCACTGAGTCGGGGTGCGCTAGTTCCTTCCATGGGGAGAGGGGAGGGGCAAGTCCAGGGGTTGGGCCGGAGTGTTGGCTGAGGAGGCTCGCCGACCCCTCCCAAGCCATCAGTGGTGGTGCATGTAGGGGGCGTGCACAGTCCCCTGCTTTTGCTCTCTGTTCCTCGGAAGTGGCAGTTGCATTTTTCTCCTCATTTGTGCCACCTGTGCAAGCACAGAGTTCTTTCCCGTCGTTTATACTTGTGCTGTATTTCGTTCTCCAGGAGATGTTTGCCCCGGTGCACTCACTGCAGCCCCTGCAGCCAAGGGTGCCAGATCCCAACCTGTCGCAGTAGGAGAGGCAGTGGAAAATGCAAGGTGAGCAGGAGGAATGTGTCTGTAAAGCTTGAGAATGTGTGTCGACTGAGGTATGTCACATCAGGGGTCGGGATGTCTGGGGATTCACACTGAGGATTAAAATGCGCATGTGTGCACAGAAGATTCACACACGCAGCCACACAGACACACACACATATGTGTGGTGTCCCTTGCTTAGGTACCTGCAGTGGGTGTGGAGGGTCCTGCTCAGAGTGGAAGTGGATTGTGTGCCCATATGTATATGAAAGGGCACGGGAACTGGTTCCCACTAGCTTGGGATACTCAGCTCTGTGTTGGGTAACCTCAGGTGTGTAATTCGAAAGGCCTCCTGGGCTAGGGATTCACCCATCCCAGGCTGGCAAGGGAGCACACGTCGACTGGTGGCTGGGGCACTCGGGCGCAGGGACTACCTTCCTCCAAGTGCTGGCAGTGTCTGTTGAGGCGGGTGGGCTTGGGAAAGCAGTAGCGCATGCGCGAGGGCAGAGGGCGGTTTCCCAACGGTCAGCCCCCCTGGGGGCCGGCCCCGTCATGGCGAGCGGCCTTTACACTGAAGTCTGTGAAGGCCCTGGTAAGGCGTATGGGGACTCTTCACCCGTTGGGTCTGAGCCCTCGGTGTTCTTTCTCACGCTGTGGGATATCTGGGCCCTCGTCCGTGCGGGCTCATGCCAGCCTGGAGCTCAGGTCCGGAGCAGTGTTTCCACCGCAGTTTCCTGCGGTGTAGCACTGTGGGTCAGGCTGCACGAAGACTGGAGTGAGTGCAGGGCCTCCAGAGGCAGGTGAATAATGTTTGTGGGCCATGAAAGCGTGTGCCATTCAAGCGTGTGGTTCTAAAGAGTAGGAAAGCCTGAAGGAAAGACTTTCCCAGTTGAAAACCCCCATTCCGTTCCCAAGAAGGAGCTCAGGTCCCTGGCAAATCAGGGAAGAGCCAAGGCCCATGATCATACGTTCATTGGCGACTTCCTTTTGAACACACACGTCTCAGTCAAGACTCACCTGCAAACGGCATGCTTGGCTCCATGGTGGGGACGACTTTCCTGAATGTGGTGCCCACCTTCTCTTTGTAGGCTGATGGAGATCCAGAATGTACATATTGAATAGGTTGTTAGGCATCTGGTGTGTCATCAGATATCCGGGGTGGTTTGGTCTGTGGATATGTGTGCATCAGGGGAGATCAGGCCTGTGGTTTTGGGAGAGTTGTTAAGGGTGAGTGTTACATGTGAAGGGTTTTGAGATGTCACAGAAGCCTGTTCAAGGAGTTGGTGTTTAGGTGTTTGTACCTTGGTGTTCAGAGGAGTATTTGGCCCGTGGTGATTTCACCCATGCGTTTGGGGATTGTGTGTGTGATGGTGGACTTGGTAGGACTATCTGCCTATGCATGAGGGCCATGTTTGTTCAGTGCCGGGGAATAAACGTTTGGGTGTACAATGCGTTTATGTCATCTAATGGGGGAATGTATGGAAGGTCCATGGCTGGGACTTCAACCCAACCAAAATTTAGAGTGGGACTTGAATCAAGCTGCACCGTAGCTTGGCACTTGAACCCAGGATCCCAGGTTAGGGGCGGCATGGAACACACTGATTTTGGTTTGGCTTGGCTTGGTTTGGTTTGGTTTGTGTTATGGGCCCCATGTGGAGGTTCCCAGGCCTAGGATGGAATGCCACAGCAGTGATCTGGATGGCTGCAGCGACAAAGTCGGACCCTTAACCTTCTGCACCACAAAAGAATGACTCGAACTCCTCCTCCATCCCACTGTCTTTTAAGTCAAAACCTGTCTCCCAGTGTCAGGACTCTTGAAGCTCAGGTTCTTCTGACTCATTGCAGAAGGAATACAGCATGAGACCGAGCAGCAGGCCACGAGGGAGGTCTTTCACATCAGACGCTTGATAGAGAGAGAGAGAGAGAACGTAGGGTGGCAAGGGGGCAGAGCCGCCCCAAGAACCAAGAGAGCTCCGTTTCTATAATCCAAGGAAAAGTGGAGTGGGGAGAAGGCTGCCTTCTTCCTCATTCGGGGGCAGATGTCAAGGCTCACATCTTTCGTCCCTCCCTTTGGCCCTGTACGGTTTCCCTTGGACCGTCAACAATGCCATTTCAGTCCTGTGTGTATGACCTGGTGGGTGGTACCCTGTACAATATGGCCATTCATCTCAGGTGTCCATGTAACATCCCCTTTTACCTAGTTGTGTCCACTGTCACCTAGAGGTCTGTCTTGGGTATGTGCAGAAATGCTACTTTTCAAGGGCTCTTAACTCCCTGACTTCATGCAACAGGATGTAATCTCCATCTCTGCTGTCCCATGGTTGACCTCTTGGGGCTGGGGGCTTGAGCATGCCTGACGCGTCGATGCATCCAGTGTTCCTTCAGGTTCGTGTAGATCATAGCTGGGTTGCGATCCTTGAGTGCTCATTAGCTTACCCCACTTTGCCAAACTCCATTACCCCTTGTCTTTAAGCCCCCAGTGGGGTTTTTCATGTATTTTAAGTATTCGAATCTCTCCTTATCTCTAGGATGCTTCTTTGTGTATTCGTAGCATGTTGTGTGCTTATTGGCTTTTCGGTGTCGTGTTGCTTCAGGAGCTGTGTGTGTGTGTGTGCGTGTGCCTGTGTGTGTTTGTCTTTTGATGGGTTTAGGGCAAGTCCGAGATTCGTGGTGAATGTGGGAGTGGTGAATGTTGCATAGGTGGCTGTGCTTTGCTTCTGTGGTTCTGTATTTGCACGCTGGAAGGGGGGGAGTGTGAATTTATGTATATGCAGAGGGTGTATTATATGTGTATTTGGAACAAAATGCATAGGGGTTGTACGTTTCCCTATGGGTAATGTCCTGGGTGAGTGTGCGTATACTTGGGGCTTGTGGAGAGGAGTTGTGTGTATGAGTTTGTGTGTGTAGTCCAGGGGCATGGTCGTTTGGAGGCATATTTGCTGGGGGTGCGGATTTGCTTTTTTCAATATGGCCACTTTAGGCCTAAATATTTGGGGAAGTGCATGTGTGTGTTTCTTTCCGTTTTAAGTATGAGTTAGGTATCCTTTCTTGCTTGCACTGTGCAGCATGGGGACCAAGATACACATCCATGTATCCATAGGTTGTCCTCCCGTTGTTGTGTGGCGATGTAAGTACCTGGACAGAGTTCTCAATGCTGCACAGCAGGATGGGGTTGGAAATCCATTCCAAGACCAATAGTTGGCATCCCTTAACCCCAAGCTCCCGATCCCTCCCACTCCCTCCCTCTGCCCCCGGGCAGCCACAAGTCCATTCTGCAAGTCTCTTATTTTCTCTTCTGTGGAAGTGTTCATTTGTGCTCTCTATTTGATCGCAGTTACATGTGATGCCGTAGGGTCTTCGTTGTTCTCCTTCTGCCTGATTTCCCTGAGGATGAGAGCCTCTAGTTCCATCCATGGGGCTGCCAATGGCTTTAGGTCAGACGTGTTCTTTGGGATGGCTGAGTAGGATGCCACTGTGTATATATAGCACATCTTCGCAATCCAGTCGTCTGTCGATGGACATTTGGGTGGTTTCCATGGCTTGGCCATTGTGAATCGTGCTGTAATGAACATGCGGGTGCATGTGTCTTTTTCAAGGAGCGTGCTGTCCGGATAGAGGCGCGAGCGTGGGATTGCTGGGTCATAGGGTAGTTCTACGTAGCGACTTCTAAGGTACCTCCATAGGGTTCGGCATAGTGGCTGTACCAGCTTCCATTCCCACCAACAGGGCAGGAGGGTTCCCTTTTCTGCGCACCCCCTGCAGCCCTTGTTATTTGGGGACTGACGAAGGATGGCCATTGTGATTGGTGTGAGGTGGCATCTCACGGTGGTTTTGATTTGCATTTCTCTAATAACCAGGGACGTTGAGCATTGTTTCATGTGCTTGTTGGCCATCTGCATGTCTTCCTTGGAGAAATGTGTCTTCAAGTCTTTTGTGCACGTGTCCATTGGGTGGTCTGCTTTTCCGCTGCCGAGTTGTATATGTGGTGTGTACGTCCTTGAGATGAAGCCATTGTGCGTTGCCCCGTTTGAAACGCTTGTCTCCCACTGTGGAAGTTGTCTTTGTGTTTTGCTGCTCCCCGTGCTGTGCAAAAGCTTGTAAGTTGGACTAGGTCCCCTTGGTTTATGTTGGCTCTTAGGATTTCTGTTGCCATGGGAGAATGACGTGCGCGACCATTCCTGAGGTTGACGGGAGCGAACGTTTTGCCCATGTTCTCCTCCAGGAGGTGGTATGTGTGTCTCTAAAGGAGCGATGTGTTTCTGTGTGTACACAGGGGAGGTGGAGACTTGCATTGATGTGTCGGCGAAATCCGGGCTATGGTTATGTGTCAGTCGATGCAGGTGGGTGAGCTGGCTCCTCCTCTCATTTGGTCGATGGTCGTCATTTCCCATGTGGTTTGCTGGAGCTATGTGCATGTGTCTTCCTTGCACATCCATGTTGGTATGTCTCTCCCCAGGTGCCTGACTGACCACGTCTTGTTCGCATGGCTTGGAGTTGTTAGGAGCGTGCCAAGTATGCGTCTCTGGAGGAGGCTAAGGTGTTCCTACATGCGTTTGTTAGTGGGTACTAAGAGATGGTCTGTCTGTGTATATTGAGGGGAGGGCAGATGCATGCATGCCTTTGACACAGGTACACTCAGAGCGTCCTTTGGTTTCTGTGTTGGGGGAGGAGAAGGGTGGTTGTATTTTGAAGAGGTGGCCTCATGCCTAGTGTTTGAGGCATCGGTATGGTCCAGGGTTGGGAATGAATTGTAAGTGTGTGTCCATAGGTGTGGGAGATGTGTATCTGTGTCTTAGGCAGCGTAGGCGAGTTGTGGCTGTGTGTGCCTTGGAGTTCCTGGAGCTCCTGCAGTGTGTATTGTGAGAGAAGTGAGAGGTCCGTTAGTGTGTTTGGAAAGCCAGAAAGGGTGTGGGCTGTGTGTGTGTTCAGGAGTCGTGGCTTAGCTGTATTTTAGGGCTATGGCATGGCCTATGGGCTATGCATGAGACAACTGAGTCCTTGCTGGGTTTTGGGAGCCTGTACTCCTGTAGGTATTCCACATGGACCCCTGGTTGGTTGGTAGGCAGTTTGTGCATGTGTGTGGTCAGGCGCATGGTTTGTGTGTGTATAGAGTTGGAGTGTGACCAGCTAGGGTTCGTGGCCTTCCTTCATCAAGAGCAGTTGATGAGACGCCAGAGGGGGAATTCAGGGAAGGCTTTCCTCAGGACACCTGCTTCAGCAGGGAGGTGCAGACCTGTCCAACAGGGTCCATTGTTCACCTGCTCACTGAGTCGGGGTGCGCTAGTTCCTTCCATGGGGAGAGGGGAGGGGCAAGTCCAGGGGTTGGGCCGGAGTGTTGGCTGAGGAGGCTCGCCGACCCCTCCCAAGCCATCAGTGGTGGTGCATGTAGGGGGCGTGCACAGTCCCCTGCTTTTGCTCTCTGTTCCTCGGAAGTGGCAGTTGCATTTTTCTCCTCATTTGTGCCACCTGTGCAAGCACAGAGTTCTTTCCCGTCGTTTATACTTGTGCTGTATTTCGTTCTCCAGGAGATGTTTGCCCCGGTGCACTCACTGCAGCCCCTGCAGCCAAGGGTGCCCGATCCCAACCTGTCGGAGTAGGAGAGGCAGTGGAAAATGCAAGGTGAGCAGGAGGAATGTGTCTGTAAAGCTTGAGAATGTGTGTCGACTGAGGTATGTCACATCAGGGGTCGGGATGTCTGGGGATTCACACTGAGGATTAACATGCACATGTGTGCTCAGAAGATTCACACACGCAGCCACACAGACACACACACATATGTGTGATGTCCCTTGCTTTGGTACCTGCAGTGGGTGTGGAGGGTCCTGCTCAGAGTGGAAGTGGATTGTGTGCCCATATGTATATGAAAGGGCACGGGAACTGGTTCCCACTAGCTTGGGATACTCAGCTCTGTGTTGGGTAACCTCAGGTGTGTAATTCGAAAGGCCTCCTGGGCTAGGGATTCACCCATCCCAGGCTGGCAAGGGAGCACAGGTCGACCGGTGGCTGGGGCACTCGGGCGCAGGGACTACCTTCCTCCAAGTGCTGGCAGTGTCTGTTGAGGCGGGTGGGCTTGGGAAAGCAGTAGCGCATGCGCGAGGGCAGAGGGCGGTTTCCCAATGGTCAGCCCGCCTGGGGGCGGGCCCCGTCATGGCGAGCGGCCTTTACACTGAAGTCTGTGAAGGCCCTGGTAAGGCGTATGGGGACTCTTCACCCGTTGGGTCTGAGCCCTCGGTGTTCTTTCTCACGCTGTGGGATATCTGAGCCCTCGTCCGTGCGGGCTCATGCCAGCCTGGAGCTCAGGTCCGGAACAGTGTTTCCACCGCAGTTTCCTGCGGTGTAGCACTGTGGGTCAGGCTGCACGAAGACTGGAGTGAGTGCAGGGCCTCCAGAGGCAGGTGAATAATGTTTGTGGGCCATGAAAGCGTGTGCCATTCAAGCGTGTGGTTCTAAAGAGTAGGAAAGCCTGAAGGAAAGACTTTCCCAGTTGAAAACCCCCATTCCGTTCCCAAGAAGGAGCTCAGGTCCCTGGCAAATCAGGGAAGAGCCAAGGCCCATGATCATACGTTCATTGGCGACTTCCTTTTGAACACACACGTCTCAGTCAAGACTCACCTGCAAACGGCATGCTTGGCTCCATGGTGGGGACGACGTTCCTGAATGTGGTGCCCACCTTCTCTTTGTAGGCTGATGGAGATCCAGAATGTACATATTGAATAGGTTGTTAGGCATCTGGTGTGTCATCAGATATCCGGGGTGGTTTGGTCTGTGGATATGTGTGCATCAGGGGAGATCAGGCCTGTGGTTTTGGGAGAGTTGTTAAGGGTGAGTGTTACATGTGAAGGGTTTTGAGATGTCACAGAAGCCTGTTCAAGGAGTTGGTGTTTAGGTGTTTGTACCTTGGTGTTCAGAGGAGTATTTGGCCCGTGGTGATTTCACCCATGCGTTTGGGGATTGTGTGTGTGATGGTGGACTCGGTAGGACTATCTGCCTATGCATAAGGGCCATGTTTGTTCAGTGCCGGGGAATAAACGTTTGGGTGTACAATGCGTTTATGTCATCTAATGGGGGAATGTATGGAAGGTCCATGGCTGGGACTTCAACCCAACCAAAATTGAGAGTGGGACTTGAATCAAGCTGCACCTTAGCTTGGCACTTGAACCCAGGATCCCAGGTTAGGGGCGGCATGGAACACACTGATTTTGGTTTGGCTTGGCTTGGTTTGGTTTGGTTTGTGTTATGGGCCCCATGTGGAGGTTCCCAGGCCTAGGATGGAATGCCACAGCAGTGATCTGGATGGCTGCAGCGACAAAGTCGGACCCTTAACCTTCTGCACCACAAAAGAATGACTCGAACTCCTCCTCCATCCCACTGTCTTTTAAGTCAAAACCTGTCTCCCAGTGTCAGGACTCTTGAAGCTCAGGTTCTTCTGACTCATTGCAGAAGGAATACAGCATGAGACCGAGCAGCAGGCCACGAGGGAGGTCTTTCACCTCAGACGCTTGATAGAGAGAGAGAGAGAGAACGTAGGGTGGCAAGGGGGCAGAGCCGCCCCAAGAACCAAGAGAGCTCCGTTTCTATAATCCAAGGAAAAGTGGAGTGGGGAGAAGGCTGCCTTCTTCCTCATTCGGGGGCAGATGTCAAGGCTCACATCTTTCGTCCCTCCCTTTGGCCCTGTACGGTTTCCCTTGGACCGTCAACAATGCCATTTCAGTCCTGTGTGTATGACCTGGTGGGTGGTACCCTGTACAATATGGCCATTCATCTCAGGTGTCCATGTAACATCCCCTTTTACCTAGTTGTGTCCACTGTCACCTAGAGGTCTGTCTTGGGTATGTGCAGAAATGCTACTTTTCAAGGGCTCTTAACTCCCTGACTTCATGCAACAGGATGTAATCTCCATCTCTGCTGTCCCATGGTTGACCTCTTGGGGCTGGGGGCTTGAGCATGCCTGACGCGTCGATGCATCCAGTGTTCCTTCAGGTTCGTGTAGATCATAGCTGGGTTGCGATCCTTGAGTGCTCATTAGCTTACCCCACTTTGCCAAACTCCATTACCCCTTGTCTTTAAGCCCCCAGTGGGGTTTTTCATGTATTTTAAGTATTCGAATCTCTCCTTATCTCTAGGATGCTTCTTTGTGTATTCGTAGCATGTTGTGTGCTTATTGGCTTTTCGGTGTCGTGTTGCTTCAGGAGCTGTGTGTGTGTGTGTGCGTGTGCCTGTGTGTGTTTGTCTTTTGATGGGTTTAGGGCAAGTCCGAGATTCGTGGTGAATGTGGGAGTGGTGAATGTTGCATAGGTGGCTGTGCTTTGCTTCTGTGGTTCTGTATTTGCACGCTGGAAGGGGGGGAGTGTGAATTTATGTATATGCAGAGGGTGTATTATATGTGTATTTGGAACAAAATGCATAGGGGTTGTACGTTTCCCTATGGGTAATGTCCTGGGTGAGTGTGCGTATACTTGGGGCTTGTGGAGAGGAGTTGTGTGTATGAGTTTGTGTGTGTAGTCCAGGGGCATGGTCGTTTGGAGGCATATTTGCTGGGGGTGCGGATTTGCTTTTTTCAATATGGCCACTTTAGGCCTAAATATTTGGGGAAGTGCATGTGTGTGTTTCTTTCCGTTTTAAGTATGAGTTAGGTATCCTTTCTTGCTTGCACTGTGCAGCATGGGGACCAAGATACACATCCATGTATCCATAGGTTGTCCTCCCGTTGTTGTGTGGCGATGTAAGTACCTGGACAGAGTTCTCAATGCTGCACAGCAGGATCGGGTTGGAAATCCATTCCAAGACCAATAGTTGGCATCCCTTAACCCCAAGCTCCCGATCCCTCCCACTCCCTCCCTCTGCCCCCGGGCAGCCACAAGTCCATTCTGCAAGTCTCTTATTTTCTCTTCTGTGGAAGTGTTCATTTGTGCTCTCTATTTGATCGCAGTTACATGTGATGCCGTAGGGTCTTCGTTGTTCTCCTTCTGCCTGATTTCCCTGAGGATGAGAGCCTCTAGTTCCATCCATGGGGCTGCCAATGGCTTTAGGTCAGACGTGTTCTTTGGGATGGCTGAGTGGGATTCCACTGTGTATATATAGCACATCTTCGCAATCCAGTCGTCTGTCGATGGACATTTGGGTGGTTTCCATGGCTTGGCCATTGTGAATCGTGCTGTAATGAACATGCGGGTGCATGTGTCTTTTTCAAGGAGCGTGCTGTCCGGATAGAGGCGCGAGCGTGGGATTGCTGGGTCATAGGGTAGTTCTACGTAGCGATTTCTAAGGTACCTCCATAGGGTTCGGCATAGTGGCTGTACCAGCTTCCATTCCCACCAACAGGGCAGGAGGGTTCCCTTTTCTGCGCACCCCCTGCAGCCCTTGTTATTTGGGGACTGACGAAGGATGGCCATTGTGATTGGTGTGAGGTGGCATCTCACGGTGGTTTTGATTTGCATTTCTCTAATAACCAGGGACGTTGAGCATTGTTTCATGTGCTTGTTGGCCATCTGCATGTCTTCCTTGGAGAAATGCGTCTTCAGGTCTTTTGCGCACGTGTCCATTGGGTGGTCTGCTTTTCCGCTGCCGAGTTGTATATGTGGTGTGTACGTCCTCGAGATGAAGCCATTGTGCGTTGCCCCGTTTGAAACGCTTGTCTCCCACTGTGGAAGTTGTCTTTGTGTTTTGCTGCTGGCTCCCCGTGCTGTGCAAAAGCTTGTAAGTTGGACTAGGTCCCCTTGGTTTATGTTGGCTCTTAGGATTTCTGTTGCCATGGGAGAATGACGTGCGCGACCATTCCTGAGGTTGACGGGAGCGAACGTTTTGCCCATGTTCTCCTCCAGGAGGTGGTATGTGTGTCTCTAAAGGAGCGATGTGTTTCTGTGTGTACACAGGGGAGGTGGAGACTTGCATTGATGTGTCGGCGAAATCCGGGCTATGGTTATGTGTCAGTCGATGCAGGTGGGTGAGCTGGCTCCTCCTCTCATTTGGTCGATGGACGTCATTTCCCATGTGGTTTGCTGGAGCTATGTGCATGTGTCTTCCTTGCACATCCATGTTGGTATGTCTCTCCCCAGGTGCCTGACTGACCACGTCTTGTTTGCATGGCTTGGAGTTGTTAGGAGCGTGCCAAGTATGCGTCTCTGGAGGAGGCTAAGGTGTTCCTACATGCGTTTGTTAGTGGGTACTAAGAGATGGTCTGTCTGTGTATATTGAGGGGAGGGCAGATGCATGCATGCCTTTGACACAGGTACACTCAGAGCGTCCTTTGGTTTCTGTGTTGGGGGAGGAGGAGGGTGGTTGTATTTTGAAGAGGTGGCCTCATGCCTAGTGTTTGGGGCATCGGTATGGTCCAGGGTTGGGAATGAATTGTACGTGTGTGTCCATAGGTGTGGGAGATGTGTATCTGTGTCTTAGGCAGCGTAGGCGACTTGTGGCTGTGTGTGCCTTGGAGTTCCTGGAGCTCCTGCAGTGTGTATTGTGAGAGACGTGAGAGGTCCGTTAGTGTGTTTGGAAAGCCAGAAAGGGTGTGGGCTGTGTGTGTGTTCAGGAGTCGTGGCTTAGCTGTATTTTAGGGCTATGGCATGGCCTATGGGCTATGCATGAGACAACTGAGTCCTTGCTGGGTTTTGGGAGCCTGTACTCCTGTAGGTATTCCACATGGACCCCTGGTTGGTTGGTAGGCAGGTTGTGCATGTGTGTGGTCAGGCGCATGGTTTGTGTGTGTATAGAGTTGGAGTGTGACCAGCTAGGGTTCGTGGCCTTCCTTCATCAAGAGCAGTTGATGAGGAGTTCCCGTCGTGGCGCAGTGGTTAACGAATCCGACTAGGAACCATGAGGTTGCGGGTTCGGTCCCTGCCCTTGCTCAGTGGGTTAACGATCCGGCGTTGCCGTGAGCTGTGGTGTAGGTTGCAGACGCGGCTCGGATCCTGCGTTGCTGTGGCTCTGGTGTAGGCCGGTGGCCACGGCTCCGATTCGACCCCTAGCCTGGGAACCTCCATATGCCGCAGGAGCGGCCCAAGAAATAGCAAAAAGACAAAAAAAAAAAAAAAAAAAAAAAAAAAAAAAAAAGAGCAGTTGATGAGACGCCAGAGGGGGAATTCAGGGAAGGCTTTCCTCAGGACACCTGCTTCAGCAGGGAGGTGCAGACCTGTCCAACAGGGTCCATTGTTCACCTGCTCACTGAGTCGGGGTGCGCTAGTTCCTTCCATGGGGAGAGGGGAGGGGCAAGTCCAGGGGTTGGGCCGGAGTGTTGGCTGAGGAGGCTCGCCGACCCCTCCCAAGCCATCAGTGGTGGTGCATGTAGGGGGCGTG
This sequence comes from Sus scrofa, assembly GCF_054392235.1. Taxonomy (NCBI): domain Eukaryota; kingdom Metazoa; phylum Chordata; class Mammalia; order Artiodactyla; family Suidae; genus Sus; species Sus scrofa. The sequence goes on along the minus strand of NC_139385.1, from coordinate 54,238,766 downwards.
CACAGTCCCCTGCTTTTGCTCTCTGTTCCTCGGAAGTGGCAGTTGCATTTTTCTCCTCATTTGTGCCACCTGTGCAAGCACAGAGTTCTTTCCCGTCGTTTATACTTGTGCTGTATTTCGTTCTCCAGGAGATGTTTGCCCCGGTGCACTCACTGCAGCCCCTGCAGCCAAGGGTGCCAGATCCCAACCTGTCGGAGTAGGAGAGGCAGTGGAAAATGCAAGGTGAGCAGGAGGAATGTGTCTGTAAAGCTTGAGAATGTGTGTCGACTGAGGTATGTCACATCAGGGGTCGGGATGTCTGGGGATTCACACTGAGGATTAAAATGCGCATGTGTGCACAGAAGATTCACACACGCAGCCACACAGACACACACACATATGTGTGGTGTCCCTTGCTTAGGTACCTGCAGTGGGTGTGGAGGGTCCTGCTCAGAGTGGAAGTGGATTGTGTGCCCATATGTATATGAAAGGGCACGGGAACTGGTTCCCACTAGCTTGGGATACTCAGCTCTGTGTTGGGTAACCTCAGGTGTGTAATTCGAAAGGCCTCCTGGGCTAGGGATTCACCCATCCCAGGCTGGCAAGGGAGCACACGTCGACTGGTGGCTGGGGCACTCGGGCGCAGGGACTACCTTCCTCCAAGTGCTGGCAGTGTCTGTTGAGGCGGGTGGGCTTGGGAAAGCAGTAGCGCATGCGCGAGGGCAGAGGGCGGTTTCCCAACGGTCAGCCCCCCTGGGGGCCGGCCCCGTCATGGCGAGCGGCCTTTACACTGAAGTCTGTGAAGGCCCTGGTAAGGCGTATGGGGACTCTTCACCCGTTGGGTCTGAGCCCTCGGTGTTCTTTCTCACGCTGTGGGATATCTGGGCCCTCGTCCGTGCGGGCTCATGCCAGCCTGGAGCTCAGGTCCGGAGCAGTGTTTCCACCGCAGTTTCCTGCGGTGCAGCACTGTGGGTCAGGCTGCACGAAGACTGGAGTGAGTGCAGGGCCTCCAGAGGCAGGTGAATAATGTTTGTGGGCCATGAAAGCGTGTGCCATTCAAGCGTGTGGTTCTAAAGAGTAGGAAAGCCTGAAGGAAAGACTTTCCCAGTTGAAAACCCCCATTCCGTTCCCAAGAAGGAGCTCAGGTCCCTGGCAAATCAGGGAAGAGCCAAGGCCCATGATCATACGTTCATTGGCGACTTCCTTTTGAACACACACGTCTCAGTCAAGACTCACCTGCAAACGGCATGCTTGGCTCCATGGTGGGGACGACTTTCCTGAATGTGGTGCCCACCTTCTCTTTGTAGGCTGATGGAGATCCAGAATGTACATATTGAATAGGTTGTTAGGCATCTGGTGTGTCATCAGATATCCGGGGTGGTTTGGTCTGTGGATATGTGTGCATCAGGGGAGATCAGGCCTGTGGTTTTGGGAGAGTTGTTAAGGGTGAGTGTTACATGTGAAGGGTTTTGAGATGTCACAGAAGCCTGTTCAAGGAGTTGGTGTTTAGGTGTTTGTACCTTGGTGTTCAGAGGAGTATTTGGCCCGTGGTGATTTCACCCATGCGTTTGGGGATTGTGTGTGTGATGGTGGACTTGGTAGGACTATCTGCCTATGCATGAGAGCCATGTTTGTTCAGTGCCGGGGAATATACGTTTGGGTGTACAATGCGTTTATGTCATCTAATGGGGGAATGTATGGAAGGTCCATGGCTGGGACTTCAACCCAACCAAAATTTAGAGTGGGGCTTGAATCAAGCTGCACCGTAGCTTGGCACTTGAACCCAGGATCCCACGTTAGGGGCGGCATGGAACACACTGATTTTGGTTTGGCTTGGCTTGGTTTGGTTTGGTTTGTGTTATGGGCCCCATGTGGGAGGTTCCCAGGCCTAGGATGGAATGCCACAGCAGTGATCTGGATGGCTGCAGCGACAAAGTCGGACCCTTAACCTTCTGCACCACAAAAGAATGACTCGAACTCCTCCTCCATCCCACTGTCTTTTAAGTCAAAACCTGTCTCCCAGTGTCAGGACTCTTGAAGCTCAGGTTCTTCTGACTCATTGCAGAAGGAATACAGCATGAGACCGAGCAGCAGGCCACGAGGGAGGTCTTTCACATCAGACGCTTGATAGAGAGAGAGAGAGAGAACGTAGGGTGGCAAGGGGGCAGAGCCGCCCCAAGAACCAAGAGAGCTCCGTTTCTATAATCCAAGGAAAAGTGGAGTGGGGAGAAGGCTGCCTTCTTCCTCATTCGGGGGCAGATGTCAAGGCTCACATCTTTCGTCCCTCCCTTTGGCCCTGTACGGTTTCCCTTGGACCGTCAACAATGCCATTTCAGTCCTGTGTGTATGACTTAGAGGGTGGTACCCTGTACAATATGGCCATTCATCTCAGGTGTCCATCTAACATCCCCTTTTACCTAGTTGTGTCCACTGTCACCTAGAGGTCTGTCTTGGGTATGTGCAGAAATGCTACTTTTCAAGGGCTCTTAGCTCCCTGACTTCATGCAACAGGATGTAATCTCCATCTCTGCTGTCCCATGGTTGACCTCTTGGGGCTGGGGGCTTGAGCATGCCTGACGCGTCGATGCATCCAGTGTTCCTTCAGGTTCGTGTAGATCATAGCTGGGTTGCGATCCTTGAGTGCTCATTAGCTTACCCCACTTTGCCAAACTCCATTACCCCTTGTCTTTAAGCCCCCAGTGGGGTTTTTCATGTATTTTAAGTATTCGAATCTCTCCTTATCTCTAGGATGCTTCTTTGTGTATTCGTAGCATGTTGTGTGCTTATTGGCTTTTCGGTGTCGTGTTGCTTCAGGAGCTGTGTGTGTGTGTGTGCGTGTGCCTGTGTGTGTTTGTCTTTTGATGGGTTTAGGGCAAGTCCGAGATTCGTGGTGAATGTGGGAGTGGTGAATGTTGCATAGGTGGCTGTGCTTTGCTTCTGTGGTTCTGTATTTGCACGCTGGAAGGGGGGAGTGTGAATTTATGTATATGCAGAGGGTGTATTATATGTGTATTTGGAACAAAATGCATAGGGTTTGTACGTTTCCCTATGGGTAATGTCCTGGGTGAGTGTGCGTATACTTGGGGCTTGTGGAGAGGAGTTGTGTGTATGAGTTTGTGTGTGTAGTCCAGGGGCATGGTCGTTTGGAGGCATATTTGCTGGGGGTGCGGATTTGCTTTTTTCAATATGGCCATTTTAGGCCTAAATATTTGGGGAAGTGCGTGTGTGTGTTTCTTTCCGTTTTAAGTATGAGTTATGTATTCCTTTCTTGCTTGCACTGTGCAGCATGGGGACCAAGATACACATCCATGTATCCATAGGTTGTCCTCCCGTTGTTGTGTGGCGATGTAAGTACCTGGACAGAGTTCTCAATGCTGCACAGCAGGATGGGGTTGGAAATCCATTCCAAGACCAATAGTTGGCATCCCTTAACCCCAAGCTCCCGATCCCTCCCACTCCCTCCCTCTGCCCCCGGGCAGCCACAAGTCCATTCTGCAAGTCTCTTATTTTCTCTTCTGTGGAAGTGTTCATTTGTGCTCTCTATTTGATCGCAGTTACATGTGATGCCGTAGGGTCTTCGTTGTTCTCCTTCTGCCTGATTTCCCTGAGGATGAGAGCCTCTAGTTCCATCCATGGGGCTGCCAATGGCTTTAGGTCAGACGTGTTCTTTGGGATGGCTGAGTAGGATGCCACTGTGTATATAAAGCACATCTTCACAATCCAGTCGTCTGTCGATGGACATTTGGGTGGTTTCCATGGCTTGGCCATTGTGAATCGTGCTGTAATGAACATGTGGGTGCATGTGTCTTTTTCAAGGAGCGTGTTGTCCGGATAGAGGCGCGAGCGTGGGATTGCTGGGTCATAGGGTAGTTCTACGTAGAGATTTCTAAGGTACCTCCATAGGGTTCGGCATAGTGGCTGTACCAGCTTCCATTCCCACCAACAGGGCAGGAGGGTTCCCTTTTCTGCGCACCCCCTGCAGCCCTTGTTATTTGGGGACTGACGAAGGATGGCCATTGTGATTGGTGTGAGGTGGCATCTCACGGTGGTTTTGATTTGCATTTCTCTAATAACCAGGGACACTGAGCATTGTTTCATGTGCTTGTTGGCCATCTGCATGTCTTCCTTGGAGAAATGTGTCTTCAGGTCTTTTGCGCACGTGTCCATTGGGTGGTCTGCTTTTCCGCTGCCGAGTTGTATATGTGGTGTGTACGTCCTCGAGATGAAGCCATTGTGCGTTGCCCCGTTTGAAACGCTTGTCTCCCACTGTGGAAGTTGTCTTTGTGTTTTGCTGCTGGCTCCCCGTGCTGTGCAAAAGCTTGTAAGTTGGACTAGGTCCCCTTGGTTTATGTTGGCTCTTAGGATTTCTGTTGCCATGGGAGAATGACGTGCGCGACCATTCCTGAGGTTGACGGGAGCGAACGTTTTGCCCATGTTCTCCTCCAGGAGGTGGTATGTGTGTCTCTAAAGGAGCGATGTGTTTCTGTGTGTACACAGGGGAGGTGGAGACTTGCATTGATGTGTCGGCGAAATCCGGGCTATGGTTATGTGTCAGTCGATGCAGGTGGGTGAGCTGGCTCCTCCTCTCATTTGGTCGATGGTCGGCATTTCCCATGTGGTTTGCTGGAGCTATGTGCATGTGTCTTCCTTGCACATCCATGTTGGTATGTCTCTCCCCAGGTGCCTGACTGACCACGTCTTGTTCGCATGGCTTGGAGTTGTTAGGAGCGTGCCAAGTATGCGTCTCTGGAGGAGGCTAAGGTGTTCCCACATGCGTTTGTTAGTGGGTACTAAGAGATGGTCTGTCTGTGTATATTGAGGGGAGGGCAGATGCATGCATGCCTTTGACACAGGTACACTCAGAGCGTCCTTTGGTTTCTGTGTTGGGGGAGGAGGAGGGTGGTTGTATTTTGAAGAGGTGGCCTCATGCCTAGTGTTTGGGGCATCGGTATGGTCCAGGGTTGGGAATGAATTGTACGTGTGTGTCCATAGGTGTGGGAGATGTGTATCTGTGTCTTAGGCAGCGTAGGCGAGTTGTGGCTGTGTGTGCCTTGGAGTTCCTGGAGCTCCTGCAGTGTGTATTGTGAGAGAAGTGAGAAGTCCGTTTGTGTGTTTGGAAAGCCAGAAAGGGTGTGGGCTGTGTGTGTGTTCAGGAGTCGTGGCTTAGCTGTATTTTAGGGCTATGGCATGGCCTATGGGCTATGCATGAGACAACTGAGTCCTTGCTGGGTTTTGGGAGCCTGTACTCCTGTAGGTATTCCACATGGACCCCTGGTTGGTTGGTAGGCAGGTTGTGCATGTGTGTGGTCAGGCGCATGGTTTGTGTGTGTATAGAGTTGGAGTGTGACCAGCTAGGGTTCGTGGCCTTCCTTCATCAAGAGCAGTTGATGAGACGCCAGAGGGGGAATTCAGGGAAGGCTTTCCTCAGGACACCTGCTTCAGCAGGGAGGTGCAGACCTGTCCAACAGGGTCCATTGTTCACCTGCTCACTGAGTCGGGGTGAGCTAGTTCCTTCCATGGGGAGAGGGGAGGGGCAAGTCCAGGGGTTGGGCCGGAGTGTTGGCTGAGGAGGCTGGCCGACCCCTCCCAAGCCGTCAGTGGTGGTGCATGTAGGGGGCGTGCACAGTCCCCTGCTTTTGCTCTCTGTTCCTCGGAAGTGGCAGTTGCATTTTTCTCCTCATTTGTGCCACCTGTGCAAGCACAGAGTTCTTTCCCGTCGTTTATACTTGTGCTGTATTTCGTTCTCCAGGAGATGTTTGTCCCGGTGCAATCACTGCAGCCCCTGCAGCCAAGGGTGCCCGATCCCAACCTGTCGGAGTAGGAGTAGCAGTGGAAAATGCAAGGTGAGCAGGAGGAATGTGTCTGTAAAGCTTGAGAATGTGTGTCGACTGAGGTATGTCACATCAGGGGTCGGGATGTCTGGGGATTGACACTGAGGATTAAAATGCGCATGTGTGCTCAGAAGATTCACACACGCAGCCACACAGACACACACACATATGTGTGATGTCCCTTGCTTAGGTACCTGCAGTGGGTGTGGAGGGTCCTTCTCAGAGTGGAAGCGGATTGTGTGCCCATATGTATATGAAAGGGCACGGGAACTGGTTCCCACTAGCTTGGGATACTCAGCTCTGTGTTGGGTAACCTCAGGTGTGTAATTCGAAAGGCCTCCTGGGCTAGGGATTCACCCATCCCAGGCTGGCAAGGGAGCACACGTCGACTGGTGGCTGGGGCACTCGGGCGCAGGGACTACCTTCCTTCAAGTGCTCGCAGTGTCTGTTGAGGCGGGTGGGCTTGGGAAAGCAGTAGCGCATGCGCGAGGGCAGAGGGCGGTTTCCCAACGGTCAGCCCGCCTGGGGGCGGGCCCCGTCATGGCGAGCGGCCTTTACACTGAAGTCTGTGAAGGCCCTGGTAAGGCGTATGGGGACTCTTCACCCGTTGGGTCTGAGCCCTCGGTGTTCTTTCTCACGCTGTGGGATATCTGGGCCCTCGTCCGTGCAGGCTCATGCCAGCCTGGAGCTCAGGTCCGGAGCAGTGTTTCCACCGCAGTTTCCTGCGGTGCAGCACTGTGGGTCAGGCTGCACGAAGACTGGAGTGAGTGCAGGGCCTCCAGAGGCAGGTGAATAATGTTTGTGGGCCATGAAAGCGTGTGCCATTCAAGCGTGTGGTTCTAAAGAGTAGGAAAGCCTGAAGGAAAGACTTTCCCAGTTGAAAACCCCCATTCCGTTCCCAAGAAGGAGCTCAGGACCCTGGCAAATCAGGGAAGAGCCAAGGCCCATGATCATACGTTCATTGGCGACTTCCTTTTGAACACACACGTCTCAGTCAAGACTCACCTGCAAACGGCATGCTTGGCTCCATGGTGGGGACGACGTTCCTGAATGTGGTGCCCACCTTCTCTTTGTAGGCTGATGGAGATCCAGAATGTACATATTGAATAGGTTGTTAGGCATCTGGTGTGTCATCAGATATCCGGGGTGGTTTGGTCTGTGGATATGTGTGCATCAGGGGAGATCAGGCCTGTGGTTTTGGGAGAGTTGTTAAGGGTGAGTGTTATATGTGAAGGGTTTTGAGAAGTCACAGAAGCCTGTTCAAGGAGTTGGTGTTTAGGTGTTTGTACCTTGGTGTTTGCACCCCCTGCAGCCCTTGTTATTTGGGGACTGACGAAGGATGGCCATTGTGATTGGTGTGAGGTGGCATCTCACGGTGGTTTTGATTTGCATTTCTCTAATAACCAGGTACGTTGAGCATTGTTTCATGTGCTTGTTGGCCATCTGCATGTCTTCCTTGGAGAAATGCGTCTTCAGGTCTTTTGCGCACGTGTCCATTGGGTGGTCTGCTTTTCCGCGGCTGAGTTGTATATGTGTTGTGTACATTCTAGTGAAATGTTGTTTTAACTAAAGAACAACCAGCCCTTGGCTAAGAAGGCAGCTGCAAGGCTTTTCAGCTGCACTAATCACTATGCCACCCTTCTTGTAATAATGTAACAACTGTGTGCTTTCTGTCCAAGCCAGTAGCCCTGCTAATTATGTACCCAGCATTGCTCATCAGTTCTGCTTCTGTAGCCTTGCTTGCTCAGTTTCTTAGGGAGAAACACTGTCTGCTTGGAATGGGGGAGGTTTGGGATGCTTACATGGGAAAATCAAGACCTTGTAGTGTATAAAGGTTACTGAGAACAAAACCTGGGGCTCAGACTCTGGAGGTGACTCCTCTGAGCCCGCACCGGTGCTGAATAAACCTTGCTTTTCCATATCTCCGAGTGCTGTTTGTCTCCTTCCGTTGCCACTGTTTTTGCGGTTTCCGCAACATTTGTGTGCGTTGGCCGGGAAGCTGACAACCGAGCTGGCCTCTTGTGCCACTGTTGTCGGGTAACCAGGGGATGCCACGGTCGCCGTCCCAGTGACAGCTGGATATCGCGCACCAGCCATTTTGCCGGATCCAGACCCTCACTCGGGCCGTGGCCTTGGCCCACACCTCTTCCCGAAGGGACTCAGAAGGATAGTGGAAACAGGTTCCTGGACAGGATGTCAGTTGGAGAATGCCCTGGGGACATCTGCCCAAGTCAGGACCAGCCATATGGCGGAAGCAGAGACTGATCACCTTTCAGTGACCAAAGGGTCACTCAGGTCAGGGTTTGCTCCTTATGATCCGGAGGCTTGTCATTTCTGGTGTGTGTGTGTGTGAGTGACTGGAGAGAACAAGAGCCCATGCTCCACCGTCTTTGGACTACAGAGCCAGAGTGAGTCCTAACCTGCAGTTCCGCGGCGACCTCATATGGCTTATGGTGGCCCTCTTTGGGGGGAACCTGACGTTGGGGTTTATACAGTCCCACCTATGCTAAGAGGTGCCTGAAATATCTCCTCCGGAGGAGCGGTCAGGTGGATGAAGCGATTGTTACCTGAGGCCTTGCCCTCACTGTTTGTCTTGCGTCACTGGCACAGGGTGGGACTTTACACAATGGGTAAATCGGCTTCCAAACCCACTGTCTTAGAGTATATGGGTAAGAATTTTAAAAAAGGATTTTCTAGAGATTATGGTGTTAAGCTGAGTCATGGAAAACTGTGTACCCTCTGTACCCTAGAGTGGCTGGCCCTCCTTTGGTGTTGGCTGGCCTCCAGAAGGGACCTTAGATGTGTTCACAATTACAGCAGTATATAATGTTATAACAGGAGACCCTGGACACCCAGACTAATTTCTGTATATTGATAAATTGTTGGAAATTGCCTATTTGAGGCCCCCATGGGTTCGGTTTTGCACCACAGACCAGGGACAGTGTAAGGTGCTAGTAGACCAGTCCAAAGAGAAAACCTTTTCTCAAAAAAAGTGCCACCTATTTATCAAGCAGAACCTGAGGACTCACCCCCTATGCCACCACCTTATCTGCTGCTGGCCCCACCTCCAGGAGCCGAAGGTCCCCAGATGCCAGATAGCCCACCACCTTCTGTTTCTCTTCCTCCGCTTCTGAAGTTCCCGAGGTGATATCACCCCCGCAGACAGATTCTCCAGAACCTATGAGCAGGCGTCTCCATTCAGCTCAGGGAGCAGCCACTCCAGCATTACAAATGCCCTTATGGGAGACACGGGGACCACAGCAAGTCGCCCCCGATGGGACCATACAAGAGGGGGGATGTTTTTATTATTACCAGTCCCTTTCCACTGCCGATCTCCTCAACTGGAAACACCATACTCCCTCATATTCTGAAAAGCCTCAGGTGCTGATTGAGCTCTTAAAATTCATTTTCCAGACACACTGTCCCACCTGGATAGACTGCCGGCAACTCCTTTTTACTCTATTTGACACTGAAGAGCGCTGGCAAATTGTAACAGAAGCCCAAAAATGGCTTCAGGCCAATGCGGGGGGTGGAGCAGACTTGGCAAACTGGGTGAGGGAAGCCTTCCCAGAAGAAAACCCCCACTGGGACTATGGCACTGAAAAAGGGAAACGTAACCTAGAGAGGTACCGGCAGGCCTTCCTACAGGGGGAAAAAGCTGGGGCTAAAAAGCCCACTAGTATAGCTAAGGTCAGTGAAATACTACAAGAGCCAAATGAAAGCCCAGCCAAATTCTATGAGAGACTATGTGAGGCTTTCCAAACCTACACCCCTTTTAATCCCAAGGCCCCTGAGAACCAACGGATGATAAATGCTGCCTTTGTGGGACAAGCCCAATCAGATATCTGTAAAAAGCTACAGAAATTAGAAGGCTTTGCAGGAGAGAATGCCACTAAACTGTTGGAAATAGCCAACAGGGTTTTTATTAACTGAGACCAGGTGGCTGGCCGTGATACAGAAAAGAGAATGAAACAAAAAGTGACTCTTCTGGCAGCCGCCCTGTCAAAACCGGTGCCCCCAGTGGGACCACCCCATAGGGGACAAGACACAAGGCCAGGGAAAAGGAGTCCCCTGGAACATGACCAATGTGCTTACTGCAAAGAAAAGGGACATTGGAAAAATGAATGCCCCAACCATCCTGAGAAAAAGACCAAGGCCCCACCTAGCCAGTACCGATCTGAGCCATTCAGCACCAACCTGATCGGCCTAGCTGAGTCTGATTAGGGGGGACCAGGCTCTCTCCAACTGGGCCCCTGAGAGCCTATGGTCAGAATTCAAGTAGGGGGCCACCCCATAGACTTTATGGTTGACACAGGTGCTGAACTTTGTGTGGTTACACAACCTGTGGCTCCCCTCTTGGGGAAAAAACCACCATTGTTGGGGCTACAGGTAACCAAACCCACAGGCCCTTCTGTGGTCCTCGACGATGTCGGTTAGGAGGCCGTAAAGTAATACATGAATTTCTTTACCTAACTGACTGCCCAGTCCCCCTGATGGGAAGAGACCTGCTGGCTAAAATGGGGACCATTCCCCAGAACTAGAGGCTAAATACCCATTGGTTACCCATTGGTTTGGGCTGAAGGAAACCCACCAGGACTGGCAAAATGCCATGCTCCTGTCTTAATTGAGCTAAAACCCGGAGCTCAACCGGTAAAGCTACGGCAATACTCAATTCCCAGAGAAGCTTGACTGGGAATCCAGGTTCACCTGGATAGGCTGCTTCAGCATGGACTGTTAATAAAATGTCAGTCCCCTTGGCACACCCCTTTACTGCCCGTGAAAAAAACCAGGAACACAGGACTACCGCCCAGTACAGGACTTGAGGGCCATAAATAAAGCAACAGTCACATTACACCCGTCCGTCCCTAACCCATATACCCTGCTAGGGCTGATCCCCTCCACTGCTAAGTGGTTTACTTGCCTGGACTTAAAAGACGCTTTATTCTGCCTCCAGGTGGCACCTGCCAGTCAGCCCTTGTTTGCTTTTGAATGGGAGAATCCACATACAGGGACAAAGGAACAGCTCACTGGACTAGACTCCCACAAGGATTCAAAAACTCTCCCACTCTTTTTAGCAGCGCCTTAGCTGCTGACCTAGCTGAATTTCCTGGACAAAAACTGGGCTGTGTTTTGCTACAGTATGTTGACGACCTCTTACTAGCTGACACCACGGAGGCTCAGTGCCTAGAGGGAACAAGAGCTCTCCTTTCCCAACTGATGGAGGCAGGGTATCGGGTATCAAAGAAAAAGGCACAAATCTGCAAAAAACAAGTCAAGTATCTGGGCTTCAACATCATGCAGGGCCGACGAATGCTGGGGACTAAAAGAAAGCAGGCAGTTTGTGCCATTCCTGTCCCTACCACCCGCCGGAAGGTTCGTGAGTTCCTAGGGGCAGCAGGATTCTGCCGGATATGGATCCCCGGGTTTTCAGACCTGGCCAGGCCTCTGTATGAGGCTCTAAAAGGGGAAAAAAGGCTCCCCTTAAATGGGGACCAAGCCAGGAGACAGCGTTTCAGACAATCAAAACTAAACTCACTGAGGCTCCAGCCTTGGGACTTCCTGATGTAACCAGAGAATTTAACCTTTTTGTTCATGAGAAAAATGGGATGGCTTTGGGAGTCTTAACTCAAGAATTTGGGCCTTGGCAGAGGCCAGTGGCATATCTGTCTAAACAAATTGACTCAGTTGCTGCCAGATGGCCTCCCTGCCTCCAAGCGCTGGCAGCTACCACCTTGTTGGTAAGAGAGGCTGACAAGTTGGCCCTGGGACAAAACCTCAATGTTAAAGTCCCACACTCAGTTGTAACCCTAATGGATACCAAGGTCCACCATTGGCTCACACATGCACGAATGACTCAATATCAAGGGTTACTATGTGAAAATCCACGGGTAAAATTGGAGGTTGTACGAACTCTGAACCCAGCTACTTTTCTGCCAGATGAAGTGGGGCCCCCCAGACCATAACTGCCTGGAGGTACTAGATGAGGTGTTTTCCAGCAGGCCTGACTTGACTTATAAACCACTCCAAAGTCCTGACCTGGTTTTATATACTGATGGCAGCAGCTTTATGGGGGATGAAAAAAGGATGGCAGGATATGCTGTGGTATCTGACTTAAAAGTGATAGAAGCAGAGGTGCTTCCTCAAGGCTGGTCAGCACAGAGAGCAGAATTATGGGCCTTAATCAGAGTACTGGAACTCAGCCAAGACCAGTGAGTTAATATCTATACCGACTCACGATATGCCTTTACAACTTTACATGTCCATGGAGCCTTATATAAAAAAAGAGGGCGCCTCACTGCTGAAGGAGAAAGAATTAAAAACCAGGCTGAAATCTTAAAGCTCCTAGAGGCAGTATGGGAACCTAAAGAAGCTGCAGTTATCCACTGTAAAGGCCGCCAAAAGGGGGATGACCCAGTGACAAAAGGAAACCGTAGTGCTGATGTAGCTGCCAGACAGACAGCTTGGGGACAATAGCCAGACAAACCTAAGGTCTTGCTGGCCCCAGAAGTGCCAGCTGTCCCCAAATATTCTCCAGAGGAAAAAAAAATGGATAAGAGAGAAAGGAGGAACTGAAACTAAAACGGGATAGTGGGTCACACGGGACCACCGAGTGACATTCCAGAACAGCTGGCCTACAAACTAGTCCGCCAAGAACATGAGCTAACCCACATGGGCAAAACTGCCTTAGAGATCCTACTGGGCTGGTACTATCTCATTGCTCATCTTCCTGCACTCTGCTCCTCTGTCTCCCAAAGATGCATAACCTGTTTACAGAATAATGCCTGCCAGGGGCCCCACAGACCAGCTGGGGTGCAACACTGCGGACTGTCCCCATTTGAGGATATGGAAATAGACTTTACTGAGGTCACCCCTAGTAAGGGATACAAATATTTACTAGTTTTTATCTGTACTTTTTCAGGATGGGTAGAGGCCTTCCCTACCCGAACTGAAAAGGCAAGGGAAGTAACCAAGGCACTCCTGAGAGACATTATTCCCAGATATAGAATGCCTCTGACCATCAGGTCAGATAATGGACCAGCATTTGTGGCCGAAACGGTACAATAGGTGACAAAAGCTTTACAGATCCGATGGAAACTACACTCTGCTTATCGCCCTCAAAGTTCAGGGAAAGTAGAATGCATGAACTGAACCCTTAAACAGACCCTGGCAAAGTTATGTCAGGAAACTGGCTTGCCCTGGATAGACATGTTGCCGGTGGCCCTCTTAAAAGTGAGATGCTCACCCTGAGTGGGAATAGGATTCTTGCCATTTAAAATCTTATATAGAAGGCCACCTCCACTAATCAGTTAAAAAAAAAAAAAACACTAGGGAGTTGGAAAACTTGGAATTACATAATCAATTACAAGGACTGGGGCTCACTATTTCTCAGATATATAAATGGGTCACAGACAGACTACCTGTGTCCTTAGATATAACAGTACACCCCCACAAGCCAGGGGACCAGGTGTGGATAAAGGACTGAAAAAAGGAGCCTTTGAGGCTGGTATGGAAGGGCCCCTATACTGTAATTCTAACTACCCCCACCGCTCTTAAAGTAACAGGAATAAATGCTTAGATCCATCATTCTAGAGTTAAACCGGCTGGCATAGCTGACGACCATGGAGAGTGGGAGACTGCCCTCGATCCGGAGAGACCTCTTCACCTGACAATACAGAGGAGGAGACGACGATCTCAAAGCCCTGCTCTGACCACACCGGAAGCTGGTCAGTCAACGCATGGCTGAAGCTTGAGGAATCGGCTGCCTGTGAGCCCAAGTGGAAGGAGGGTTTCAAAAGAAGCATTTGCATTGATGAAAGAGGCCTTGACCCTGGAACTGTGCTACATTTCCAGAGAATCACGTTTGGCCTAAGCTGCCTCTCACAGGGTCTTTCATTCCTTTTATAAAGAGATAAGAAACACCCCACCTCCCAATCTGGCCATAACTAAGAACTTGTTCTTAGCCCTGGCAGAAACTATTGCACAAACTCTCAAAGTCTCCTCTTGTTATGTGTGCGGGGAAATGAACACAGGAGACCACTGGCCTTGGCAAGCCAGAGAAATGGACCCATTAGAGCCTAATAATGAAACTGCATACCCCCAACTCACTGATGGGGTATGGCTCCTCAAAACTCCTATTATAGGGAAAAATTGTCTTGCGAGGCGGGGAGGACGGTTTAATGTTTCAGTTGGGAGCCTAACATGTTTAGACCTAAGGTATTATAATCTGACTGCCCAAAAGACTCAATGGTGGTCATCCTCCAATTGCTCAGAGCCCAAGCCTAATCCCTTGTCTAACTTTTCCCTCCTTCGACAAGCATGGGAAGATATCAGTACTAATATCCAGTGGTGGGCACCAAAGGGATTATATTATATTTGTGGGAAAATGGCCTATTCCATACTCCCCCCACATTGGGCTGGGGCATGTGTACTGGGAACAATGAGACCTTCCTTCTTCCTGCTTCCACTGTCACTAGGGGAGCAACTAGGAGTTCCTATGTATAGGGCACAGGGTGCCCAGAGAGACCGGAGGGCTCTCCAAATTGGAGACTGAAAAGATGATGAATGGCCCCCAGAACGGATAATTCAATATTATGGACCTGCCACCTGGGCAGAGGATGGCTCTTGGGGATATCACACCCCTATCTATATGCTGAACCACATCTTCAGACTACAGGTGGTTTTGGAACTTATAACAAATGACACTGAAACGGCCTTGACTATATTGGCCCAACAACAAACTAAAATGCACAGTACAATCTACAAAAATCGCTTGGCCTTGGATTATTTACTTGCTTCTAAAAGAGGGGTGTGTGGAAAATTTAACTTAAGTAATTGCTGTCTACAAATAGATGACACCGGAAAGGTGGTAAAAGAAATTGCTGACTGCATGACTAAACTAGCCCATGTACCTGTACAAACTTGAAAAGGATGGGATGCAGACAGTCTCTTTGGTAAATGGTTCTCTTGGTTGGGAGGAATTAAGACAATGGTCGGAATAGTCATGGTTATACTCGCAGTGTGCCTACTTGTTCCCTGCCTTGTACCTCTCCTGATAAATATTATAAAAAGTTTTATAAAAACCATGGTTAAAAGAAAAACAGCCTCCCACCTGCTACTTATTAGAGGCTACCAAAGGGTTATGACTGATGATGACCTGTAAAGGGTACAGATGCACCCTGAACATCAAGAGGGGGGAATGAAATGGGGTTTTAACTAAAGAACAACCAGCCCTTGCTTAAGAAGGCAGCTGCAAGGCTTTCCAGCTGCACTAATCACTATGCCACCCTTCTTGTAATAATGTAACAACTGTGTGCTCTCTGTCCAAGCCAGTAGCCCTGCTAATTAGGTACCCAGCATTGCTTATCAGTTCCGCTTCTGTAGCCTTGCTTGCTCAGTTTCTTAGGGAGAAACACTGTCTGCTTGGGAATGGGGGAGGTTTGGGATGCTTACATGGGAAAATCAAGACCTTGTAGTGTATAAAGGTTACTGAGAACAAAGACCTGGGGCTCAGACTCTGGAGGTGACTCCTCTGAGCCCGCACCGGTGCTGAATAGACCTTGCTTTTCCATATCTCCGAGTGCTGTTTGTCTCCTTCCGTTGCCACAGTATTTGTGATTTCGGCAACACTAGAGATGAAGTCGTTGTGCGTTGGTTCATTTGAAACGCTTTTCTCCCACTGTGGAAGTTGTCTTTGTGTTTTGCTGCTGGCTCCCCGTGCTGTGCAAAAGCTTGTAAGTTGGACTAGGTCCCCTTGGTTTATGTTGGCTCTTAGGATTTCTGTTGCCATGGGAGAATGACGTGCGCGACCATTCCTGAGGTTGACGAGAGCGAACGTTTTGCCCATGTTCTCCTCCAGGAGGTGGTATGTGTGTCTCTAAAGGAGCGATGTGTTTCTGTGTGTACACAGGGGAGGTGGTGACTTGCATTGATGTGTCGGCGAAATCCGGGCTATGGTTATGTGTCAGTCGATGCAGGTGGGTGAGCTGGCTCCTCCTCTCATTTGGTCGATGGACGTCATTTCCCATGTGGTTTGCTGGAGCTATGTGCATGTGTCTTCCTTGCACATCCATGTTGGTATGTCTCTCCCCAGGTGCCTGACTGACCACGTCTTGTTCGCATGGCTTGGAGTTGTTAGGAGCGTGCCAAGTGTGTGTCTCTGGAGGAGGCTAAGGTGTTCCCACATGCGTTTGTTAGTGGGTACTAAGAGATGGTCTGTCTGTGTATATTGAGGGGAGGGCAGACGCATGCATGCCTTTGACACAGGTACACTCAGAGCGTCCTTTGGTTTCTGTGTTGGGGGAGGAGGAGGGTGGTTGTATTTTGAAGAGGTGGCCTCATGCCTAGTGTTTGGGGCATCGGTATGGTCCAGGGTTGGGAATGAATTGTATGTGTGTGTCCATAGGTGTGGGAGATGTGTATCTGTGACTTAGGCAGCATAGGCGAATTGTGGCTGTGTGTGCCTTGGAGTTCCTGGAGCTCCTGCAGCGTGTATTGTGAGAGAAGTGAGAGGTCCGTTTGTGTGTTTGGAAAGCCAGAAAGGGTGTGGGCTGTGTGTGTGTTCAGGAGTCGTGGCTTAGCTGCATTTTAGGGCTATGGCATGGCCTATGGGCTATGCATGAGACAACTGAGTCCTTGCTGGGTTTTGGGAGCCTGTACTCCTGTAGGTATTCCACATGGACCCCTGGTTGGTTGGTAGGCAGGTTGTGCATGTGTGTGGTCAGGCGCATGGTTTGTGTGTGTATAGAGTTGGAGTGTGACCAGCTAGGGTTCGTGGCCTTCCTTCATCAAGAGCAGTTGATGAGACGCCAGAGGGGGAATTCAGGGAAGGCTTTCCTCAGGACACCTGCTTCAGCAGGGAGGTGCAGACCTGTCCAACAGGGTCTGTTGTTCACCTGCTCACTGAGTCGGGGTGCGCTAGTTCCTTCCATGGGGAGAGGGGAGGGGCAAGTCCAGGGGTTGGGCCGGAGTGTTGGCTGAGGAGGCTCGCCGACCCCTCCCAAGCCTTCAGTGGTGGTGCATGTAGGGGGCGTGCACAGTCCCCTGCTTTTGCTCTCTGTTCCTCGGGAGTGGCAGTTGCATTTTTCTCCTCATTTGTGCCACCTGTGCAAGCACAGAGTTCTTTCCCGTCGTTTATACTTGTGCTGTATTTCGTTCTCCAGGAGATGTTTGCCCCGGTGCAATCACTGCAGCCCCTGCAGCCAAGGGTGCCCGATCCCAACCTGTCGGAGTAGGAGAGGCAGTGGAAAATGCAAGGTGAGCAGGAGGAATGTGTCTGTAAAGCTTGAGAATGTGTGTCGACTGAGGTATGTCACATCAGGGGTCGGGATGTCTGGGGATTCACACTGAGGATTAAAATGCGCATGTGTGCTCAGAAGATTCACACACGCAGCCACACAGACACACACACATATGTGTGGTGTCCCTTGCTTAGGTACCTGCAGTGGGTGTGGAGGGTCCTGCTCAGAGTGGAAGTGGATTGTGTGCCCATATGTATATGAAAGGGCACGGGAACTGGTTCCCACTAGCTTGGGATACTCAGCTCTGTGTTGGGTAACCTCAGGTGTGTAATTCGAAAGGCCTCCTGGGCTAGGGATTCACCCATCCCAGGCTGGCAAGGGAGCACACGTCGACTGGTGGCTGGGGCACTCGGGCGCAGGGACTACTTTCCTCCAAGTGCTGGCAGTGTCTGTTGAGGTGGGTGGGCTTGGGAAAGCAGTAGCGCATGCGCGAGGGCAGAGGGCGGTTTCCCAACGGTCAGCCCGCCTGGGGGCGGGCCCCGTCATGGCGAGCGGCCTTTACACTGAAGTCTGTGAAGGCCCTGGTAAGGCGTATGGGGACTCTTCACCCGTTGGGTCTGAGCCCTCGGTGTTCTTTCTCACGCTGTGGGATATCTGGGCCCTCGTCCGTGCGGGCTCATGCCAGCCTGGAGCTCAGGTCCGGAGCAGTGTTTCCACCGCAGTTTCCTGCGGTGCAGCACTGTGGGTCAGGCTGCACGAAGACTGGAGTGAGTGCAGGGCCTCCAGAGGCAGGTGAATAATGTTTGTGGGCCATGAAAGCGTGTGCCATTCAAGCGTGTGGTTCTAAAGAGTAGGAAAGCCTGAAGGAAAGACTTTCCCAGTTGAAAACCCCCATTCCGTTCCCAAGAAGGAGCTCAGGTCCCTGGCAAATCAGGGAAGAGCCAAGGCCCATGATCATACGTTCATTGGCGACTTCCTTTTGAACACACACGTCTCAGTCAAGACTCACCTGCAAACGGCATGCTTGGCTCCATGGTGGGGACGACGTTCCTGAATGTGGTGCCCACCTTCTCTTTGTAGGCTGATGGAGATCCAGAATGTACATATTGAATAGGTTGTTAGGCATCTGGTGTGTCATCAGATATCCGGGGTGGTTTGGTCTGTGGATATGTGTGCATCAGGGGAGATCAGGCCTGTGGTTTTGGGAGAGTTGTTAAGGGTGAGTGTTACATGTGAAGGGTTTTGAGATGTCACAGAAGCCTGTTCAAGGAGTTGGTGTTTAGGTGTTTGTACCTTGGTGTTCAGAGGAGTATTTGGCCCGTGGTGATTTCACCCATGCATTTGGGGATTGTGTGTGTGATGGTGGACTTGGTAGGACTCTCTGCCTATGCATAAGGGCCATGTTTGTTCAGTGCCGGGGAATAAACGTTTGGGTATACAATGCGTTTATGTCATCTAATGGGGGAATGTATGGAAGGTCCATGGCTGGGACTTCAACCCAACCAAAATTGAGAGTGGGACTTGAATCAAGCTGCACCGTAGCTTGGCACTTGAACCCAGGATCCCAGGTTAGGGGCAGAATGGAACACACTGATTTTGGTTTGGCTTGGCTTGGTTTGGTTTGGTTTGTGTTATGGGCCCCATGTGGAGGTTCCCAGGCCTAGGATGGAATGCCACAGCAGTGATCTGGATGGCTGCAGCGACAAAGTCGGACCCTTAACCTTCGGCACCACAAAAGAATGACTCGAACTCCTCCTCCATCCCAGTGTCTTTTAAGTCAAAACCTGTCTCCCAGTGTCAGGACTCTTGAAGCTCAGGTTCTTCTGACTCATTGCAGAAGGAATACAGCATGAGACCGAGCAGCAGGCCACGAGGGAGGTCTTTCACATCAGACGCTTGATAGAGAGAGAGAGAGAGAACGTAGGGTGGCAAGGGGGCAGAGCCACCCCAAGAACCAAAAGAGCTCCGTTTCTATAATCCAAGGAAAAGTGGAGTGGGGAGAAGGCTGCCTTCTTCCTCATTCGGGGGCAGATGTCAAGGCTCACATCTTTTGTCCCTCCCTTTGGCCCTGTACGGTTTCCCTTGGACCGTCAACAATGCCATTTCAGTCCTGTGTATGTGACCTGGAGGGTGGTACCCTGTACAATATGGCCATTCATCTCAGGTATCCATATAACATCCCCGTTTACCTAGTTGTGTCCACTGTCACCTAGAGGTCTGTCTTGGGTATGTGCAGTAATGCTACTTTTCAAGGGCTCTTAACTCCCTGACTTCATGCAACAGGATGTAATCTCCATCTCTGCTGTCCCATGGTTGACCTCTTGGGGCTGGGGGCTTGAGCATGCCTGACGCGTCGATGCATCCAGTGTTCCTTCAGGTTCATGTAGATCATAGCTGGGTTGCGATCCTTGAGTGCTCATTAGCTTACCCCACTTTGCCAAACTCCATTACCCCTTGTCTTTAAGCCCCCAGTGGGGTTTTTCATGTATTTTAAGTATTCGAATCTCTCCTTATCTCTAGGATGCTTCTTTGTGTATTCGTAGCATGTTGTGTGCTTATTGGCTTTTCGGTGTCGTGTTGCTTCAGGAGCTGTGTGTGTGTGTGTGCGTGTGCCTGTGTGTGTTTGTCTTTTGATGGGTTTAGGGCAAGTCCGAGATTCGTGGTGAATGTGGGAGTGGTGAATTTTGCATAGGTGGCTGTGCTTTGCTTCTGTGGTTCTGTATTTGCACGCTGGAAGGGGGGGAGTGTGAATTTATGTATATGCAGAGGGTGTATTATATGTGTATTTGGAACAAAATGCATAGGGGTTGTACGTTTCCCTATGGGTAATGTCCTGGGTGAGTGTGCGTATACTTGGGGCTTGTGGAGAGGAGTTGTGTGTATGAGTTTGTGTCTAGTACAGGGGCATGGTCGTTTGGAGGCATATTTGCTGGGGGTGCGGATTTGCTTTTTTCAATATGGCCACTTTAGGCCTAAATATTTGGGGAAGTGCATGTGTGTGTTTCTTTCCATTTTAAGTATTAGTTATGTATTCCTTTCCTGCTTGCACTGTGCAGCATGGGGACCAAGATACACATCCATGTATCCATAGGTTGTCCTCCCGTTGTTGTGTGGCGATGTAAGTACCTGGACAGAGTTCTCAATGCTGCACAGCAGGATCGGGTTGGAAATCCATTCCAAGACCAATAGTTGGCATCCCTTAACCCCAAGCTCCCGATCCCTCCCACTCCCTCCCTCTGCCCCCGGGCAGCCACAAGTCCATTCTGCAAGTCTCTTATTTTCTCTTCTGTGGAAGTGTTCATTTGTGCTCTCTATTTGATCGCAGTTACATGTGATGCCGTAGGGTCTTCGTTGTTCTCCTTCTGCCTGATTTCCCTGAGGATGAGAGCCTCTAGTTCCATCCATGGGGCTGCCAATGGCTTTAGGTCAGACGTGTTCTTTGGGATGGCTGAGTAGGATGCCACTGTGTATATATAGCACATCTTCGCAATCCAGTCATCTGTCGATGGACATTTTTGTGCGGTTTCCATGGCTTGGCCATTGTGAATCGTGCTGTAATGAACATGCGGGTGCATGTGTCTTTTTCAAGGAGCGTGTTGTCCGGATAGAGGCGCGAGCGTGGAATTGCTGGGTCATAGGGTAGTTCTACGTAGAGATTTCTAAGGTACCTCCATAGGGTTCGGCATAGTGGCTGTACCAGCTTCCATTCCCACCAACAGGGCAGGAGGGTTCCCTTTTCTGCGCACCCCCTGCAGCCCTTGTTATTTGGGGACTGACGAAGGATGGCCATTGTGATTGGTGTGAGGTGGCATCTCACGGTGGTTTTGATTTGCATTTCTCTAATAACCAGGGACGTTGAGCATTGTTTCATGTGCTTGTTGGCCATCTGCATGTCTTCCTTGGAGAAATGTGTCTTCAGGTCTTTTGCGCACGTGTCCATTGGGTGGTCTGCTTTTCCGCTGCCGAGTTGTATATGTGGTGTGTACGTCCTCGAGATGAAGCCATTGTGCGTTGCCCCGTTTGAAACGCTTTTCTCCCACTGTGGAAGTTGTCTTTGTGTTTTGCTGCTGGCTTCCCGTGCTGTGCAAAAGCTTGTAAGTTGGACTAGGTCCCCTTGGTTTATGTTGGCTCTTAGGATTTCTGTTGCCATGGGAGAATGACGTGCGCGACCATTCCTGAGGTTGACGGGAGCGAACGTTTTGCCCATGTTCTCCTCCAGGAGGTGGTATGTGTGTCTCTAAAGGAGCGATGTGTTTCTGTGTGTACACAGGGGAGGTGGAGACTTGCATTGATGTGTCGGCGAAATCCGGGCTATGGTTATGTGTCAGTCGATGCAGGTGGGTGAGCTGGCTCCTCCTCTCATTTGGTCGATGGACGTCATTTCCCATGTGGTTTGCTGGAGCTATGTGCATGTGTCTTCCTTGCACATCCATGTTGGTATGTCTCTCCCCAGGTGCCTGACTGACCACGTCTTGTTTGCATGGCTTGGAGTTGTTAGGAGCGTGCCAAGTATGCGTCTCTGGAGGAGGCTAAGGTGTTCCTACATGCGTTTGTTAGTGGGTACTAAGAGATGGTCTGTCTGTGTATATTGAGGGGAAGGCAGATGCATGCATGCCTTTGACACAGGTACACTCAGAGCGTCCTTTGGTTTCTGTGTTGGGGGAGGAGGAGGGTGGTTGTATTTTGAAGAGGTGGCCTCATGCCTAGTGTTTGGGGCATCGGTATGGTCCAGGGTTGGGAATGAATTAAACGTGTGTGTCCATAGGTGTGGGAGATGTGTATCTGTGTCTTAGGCAGCATAGGCGAATTGTGGCTGTGTGTGCCTTGGAGTTCCTGGAGCTCCTGCAGTGTGTATTGTGAGAGAAGTGAGAAGTCCGTTTGTGTGTTTGGAAAGCCAGAAAGGGTGTGGGCTGTGTGTGTGTTCAGGAGTCGTGGCTTAGCTGTATTTTAGGGCTATGGCATGGCCTATGGGCTATGCATGAGACAACTGAGTCCTTGCTGGGTTTTGTGAGCCTGTACTCCTGTAGGTATTCCACATGGACCCCTGGTTGGTTGGTAGGCAGGTTGTGCATGTGTGTGGTCAGGCGCATGGTTTGTGTGTGTATAGAGTTGGAGTGTGACCAGCTAGGGTTCGTGGCCTTCCTTCATCAAGAGCAGTTGATGAGACGACAGAGGGGGAATTCAGGGAAGGCTTTCCTCAGGACACCTGCTTCAGCAGGGAGGTGCAGACCTGTCCAACAGGGTCCATTGTTCACCTGCTCACTGAGTCGGGGTGCGCTAGTTCCTTCCATGGGGAGAGGGGAGGGGCAAGTCCAGGGGTTGGGCCGGAGTGTTGGCTGAGGAGGCTCGCCGACCCCTCCCAAGCCATCAGTGGTGGTGCATGTAGGGGGCGTGCACAGTCCCCTGCTTTTGCTCTCTGTTCCTCGGAAGTGGCAGTTGCATTTTTCTCCTCATTTGTGCCACCTGTGCAAGCACAGAGATCTTTCCCGTCGTTTATACTTGTGCTGTATTTCGTTCTCCAGGAGATGTTTGCCCCGGTGTACTCACTGCAGCCCCTGCAGCCAAGGGTGCCAGATCCCAACCTGTCGGAGTAGGAGAGGCAGTGGAAAATGTAAGGTGAGCAGGAGGAATGTGTCTGTAAAGCTTGAGGATGTGTGTCGACTGAGGTATGTCACATCAGGGGTCAGGATGTCTGGGGATTGACACTGAGGATTAAAATGCGCATGTGTGCTCAGAAGATTCACACACACAGCCACACAGACACACACACATATGTGTGATGTCCCTTGCTTAGGTACCTGCAGTGGGTGTGGAGGGTCCTGCTCAGAGTGGAAGTGGATTGTGTGCCCATATGTATATGAAAGGGCACGGGAACTGGTTCCCACTAGCTTGGGATACTCAGCTCTGTGTTGGGTAACCTCAGGTGTGTAATTCGAAAGGCCTCCTGGGCTAGGGATTCACCCATCCCAGGCTGGCAAGGGAGCACACGTCGACTGGTGGCTGGGGCGGTCGGGCGCAGGGACTACCATCCTCCAAGTGCTGGCAGTGTCTGTTGAGGCGGGTGGGCTTGGGAAAGCAGTAGCGCATGCGCGAGGGCAGAGGGCGGTTTCCCAACGGTCAGCCCGCCTGGGGGCGGGCCCCGTCATGGCGAGCGGCCTTTACACTGAAGTCTGTGAAGGCCCTGGTAAGGCGTATGGGGACTCTTCACCCGTTGGGTCTGAGCCCTCGGTGTTCTTTCTCACGCTGTGGGATATCTGGGCCCTCGTCCGTGCGGGCTCATGCCAGCCTGGAGCTCAGGTCCGGAGCAGTGTTTCCACCGCAGTTTCCTGCGGTGCAGCACTGTGGGTCAGGCTGCACGAAGACTGGAGTGAGTGCAGGGCCTCCAGAGGCAGGTGAATAATGTTTGTGGGCCATGAAAGCGTGTGCCATTCAAGCGTGTGGTTCTAAAGAGTAGGAAAGCCTGAAGGAAAGACTTTCCCAGTTGAAAACCCCCATTCCGTTCCCAAGAAGGAGCTCAGGTCCCTGGCAAATCAGGGAAGAGCCAAGGCCCATGATCATACGTTCATTGGCGACTTCCTTTTGAACACACACGTCTCAGTCAAGACTCACCTGCAAACGGCATGCTTGGCTCCATGGTGGGGACGACGTTCCTGAATGTGGTGCCCACCTTCTCTTTGTAGGCTGATGGAGATCCAGAATGTACATATTGAATAGGTTGTTAGGCATCTGGTGTGTCATCAGATATCCGGGGTGGTTTGGTCTGTGGATATGTGTGCATCAGGGGAGATCAGGCTTGTGGTTTGGGAGAGTTGTTAAGGGTGAGTGTTACATGTGAAGGGTTTTGAGATGTCACAGAAGCCTGTTCAAGGAGTTGGTGTTTAGGTGTTTGTACCTTGGTGTTCAGAGGAGTATTTGGCCCGTGGTGATTTCACCCATGCGTTTGGGGATTGTGTGTGTGATGGTGGACTTGGTAGGACTATCTGCCTATGCATAAGGGCCATGTTTGTTCAGTGCCGGGGAATATACGTTTGGGTGTACAATGCGTTTATGTCATCTAATGGGGGAATGTATGGAAGGTCCATGGCTGGGACTTCAACCCAACCAAAATTGAGAGTGGGACTTGAATCAAGCTGCACCGTAGCTTGGCACTTGAACCCAGGATCCCAGGTTAGGGGCA
Organism: Sus scrofa; assembly: GCF_054392235.1. Classification (NCBI taxonomy): domain Eukaryota; kingdom Metazoa; phylum Chordata; class Mammalia; order Artiodactyla; family Suidae; genus Sus; species Sus scrofa. The sequence continues at coordinate 54,214,542 of NC_139385.1, read as the reverse complement.
GAATGGAACACACTGATTTTGGTTTGGCTTGGCTTGGTTTGGTTTGGTTTGTGTTATGGGCCCCATGTGGAGGTTCCCAGGCCTAGGATGGAATGCCACAGCAGTGATCTGGATGGCTGCAGCGACAAAGTCGGACCCTTAACCTTCTGCACCACAAAAGAATGACTCGAACTCCTCCTCCATCCCACTGTCTTTTAAGTCAAAACCTGTCTCCCAGTGTCAGGACTCTTGAAGCTCAGGTTCTTCTGACTCATTGCAGAAAGAATACAGCATGAGACCGAGCAGCAGGCCACGAGGGAGGTCTTTCACATCAGACGCTTGAGAGAGAGAGAGAGAGAGAACGTAGGGTGGCAAGGGAGCAGAGCCGCCCCAAGAACCAAGAGAGATCCATTTCTATAATCCAAGGAAAAGTGGAGTGGGGAGAAGGCTGCCTTCTTCGTCATTCGGGGGCAGATGTCAAGGCTCACATCTTTCGTCCCTCCCTTTGGCCCTGTGCGGTTTCCAATGGACCGTCAACAATGCCATTTCAGTCCTGTGTGTATGACCTGGAGGGTGGTACCCTGTACAATATGGCCATTCATCTCAGGTGTCCATCTAACATCCCCTTTTACCTAGTTGTGTCCACTGTCACCTAGAGGTCTGTCTTGGGTATGTGCAGAAATGCTACTTTTCAAGGGCTCTTAGCTCCCTGACTTCATGCAACAGGATGTAATCTCCATCTCTGCTGTCCCATGGTTGACCTCTTGGGGCTGGGGGCTTGAGCATGCCTGACGCGTCGATGCATCCAGTGTTCCTTCAGGTTCGTGTAGATCATAGCTGGGTTGCGATCCTTGAGTGCTCATTAGCTTACCCCACTTTGCCAAACTCCATTACCCCTTGTCTTTAAGCCCCCAGTGGGGTTTTTCATGTATTTTAAGTATTCGAATCTCTCCTTATCTCTAGGATGCTTCTTTGTGTATTCGTAGCATGTTGTGTGCTTATTGGCTTTTCGGTGTCGTGTTGCTTCAGGAGCTGTGTGTGTGTGTGTGTGTGTGTGCGTGTGCCTGTGTGTGTTTGTCTTTTGATGGGTTTAGGGCAAGTCCGAGATTCGTGGTGAATGTGGGAGTGGTGAATGTGGCATAGGTGGCTGTGCTTTGCTTCTGTGGTTCTGTATTTGCACGCTGGAAGGGGGGAGTGTGAATTTGTGTATATGCAGAGGGTGTATAATATGTGCATTTGGAACAAAATGCATAGGGGTTGTACGTTTCCCTATGGGTAATGTCCTGGGTGAGTGTGCGTATACTTGGGGCTTGTGGAGAGGAGTTGTGTGTATGAGTTTGTGTCTGTAGTACAGGGGCATGGTCGTTTGGAGGCATATTTGCTGGGGGTGCGGATTTGCTTTTTTCAATATGGCCACTTTAGGCCTAAATATTTGGGGAAGTGCATGTGTGTGTTTCTTTCCGTTTTAAGTATTAGTTATGAATTCCTTTCTTGCTCGCACTGTGCAGCATGGGGACCAAGATACACATCCATGTATCCATAGGTTGTCCTCCCGTTGTTGTGTGGCGATGTAAGTACCTGGACAGAGTTCTCAATGCTGCACAGCAGGATCGGGTTGGAAATCCATTCCAAGACCAATAGTTGGCATCCCTTAACCCCAAGCTCCCGATCCCTCCCACTCCCTCCCTCTGCCCCCGGGCAGCCACAAGTCCATTCTGCAAGTCTCTTATTTTCTCTTCTGTGGAAGTGTTCATTTGTGCTCTCTATTTGATCGCAGTTACATGTGATGCCGTAGGGTCTTCGTTGTTCTCCTTCTGCCTGATTTCCCTGAGGATGAGAGCCTCTAGTTCCATCCATGGGGCTGCCAATGGCTTTAGGTCAGACGTGTTCTTTGGGATGGCTGAGTAGGATGCCACTGTGTATATATAGCACATCTTCGCAATCCAGTCGTCTGTCGATGGACATTTTTGTGCGGTTTCCATGGCTTGGCCATTGTGAATCGTGCTTTACTGAACATGCGGGTGCATGTGTCTTTTTCAAGGAGCGTGTTGTCCGGATAGAGGCGCGAGCGTGGAATTGCTGGGTCATAGGGTAGTTCTACGTAGAGATTTCTAAGGTACCTCCATAGGGTCCGGCATAGTGGCTGTACCAGCTTCCATTCCCACCAACAGGGCAGGAGGGTTCCCTTTTCTGCGCACCCCCTGCAGCCCTTGTTATTTGGGGACTGACGAAGGATGGCCATTGTGATTGGTGTGAGGTGGCATCTCACGGTGGTTTTGATTTGCATTTCTCTAATAACCAGGGACGTTGAGCATTGTTTCATGTGCTTGTTGGCCATCTGCATGTCTTCCTTGGAGAAATGTGTCTTCAGGTCTTTTGCGCACGTGTCCATTGGGTGGTCTGCTTTTCCGCTGCCGAGATGTATATGTGGTGTGTACATCCACGAGATGAAGCCATTGTGCGTTGCCCCGTTTGAAACGCTTTTCTCCCACTGTGGAAGTTGTCTTTGTGTTTTGCTGCTGGCTTCCCGTGCTGTGCAAAAGCTTGTAAGTTGGACTAGGTCCCCTTGGTTTATGTTGGCTCTTAGGATTTCTGTTGCCATGGGAGAATGACGTGCGCGACCATTCCTGAGGTTGACGGGAGCGAACGTTTTGCCCATGTTCTCCTCCAGGAGGTGGTATGTGTGTCTCTAAAGGAGCGATGTGTTTCTGTGTGTACACAGGGGAGGTGGAGACTTGCATTGATGTGTCGGCGAAATCCGGGCTATGGTTATGTGTCAGTCGATGCAGGTGGGTGAGCTGGCTCCTCCTCTCATTTGGTCGATGGACGTCATTTCCCATGTGGTTTGCTGGAGCTACGTGCATGTGTCTTCCTTGCACATCCATGTTGGTATGTCTCTCCCCAGGTGCCTGACTGACCACGTCTTGTTTGCATGGCTTGGAGTTGTTAGGAGCGTGCCAAGTATGTGTCTCTGGAGGATGTTAGGGTGTTCCTACATGCGTTTGTAAGTGGGTACTAAGAGATGGTCTGTCTGTGTATATTGAGGGGAGGGCAGACGCATGCATGCCTTTGACACAGGTACACTCAGAGCGTCCTTTGGTTTCTGTGTTGGGGGAGGAGGAGGGTGGTTGTATTTTGAAGAGGTGGCCTCATGCCTAGTGTTTGGGGCATCGGTATGGTCCAGGGTTGGGAATGAATTGTACGTGTGTGTCCATAGGTGTGGGAGATGTGTATCTGTGTCTTAGGCAGCGTAGGCGAATTGTGGCTGTGTTTGCCTTGGAGTTCCTGGAGCTCCTGCAGTGTGTATTGTGAGAGAAGTGAGAAGTCCGTTTGTGTGTTTGGAAAGCCAGAAAGGGTGTGGGCTGTGTGTGTGTTCAGGAGTCGTGGCTTAGCTGTATTTTAGGGCTATGGCATGGCCTATGGGCTATGCATGGGACAACTGAGTCCTTGCTGGGTTTTGGAAGCCTGTACTCCTATAGGTATTCCACACGGACCCCTGTTTGGTTGGTAGGCAGGTTGTGCATGTGTGTGGTCAGGCGCATGGTTTGTGTGTGTATAGAGTTGGAGTGTGACCAGCTAGGGTTCGTGGCCTTCCTTCATCAAGAGCAGTTGATGAGACGCCAGAGGGGGAATTCAGGGAAGGCTTTCCTCAGGACACCTGCTTCAGCAGGGAGGTGCAGACCTGTCCAACAGGGTCTGTTGTTCACCTGCTCACTGAGTCAGGGTGAGGTAGTTCCTTCTATGGGGAGAGGGGAGGGGCAAGTCCAGGGGTTGGGCCGGAGTGTTGGCTGAGGAGGCTCGCCGACCCCTCCCAAGCCTTCAGTGGTGGTGCATGTAGGGGGCGTGCACAGTCCCCTGCTTTTGCTCTCTGTTCCTCGGAAGTGGCAGTTGCATTTTTCTCCTCATTTGTGCCACCTGTGCAAGCACAGAGATCTTTCCCGTCGTTTATACTTGTGCTGTATTTCGTTCTCCAGGAGATGTTTGTCCCGGTGCAATCACTGCAGCCCCTGCAGCCAAGGGTGCCCGATCCCAACCTGTCGGAGTAGGAGAGGCAGTGGAAAATGCAAGGTGAGCAGGAGGAATGTGTCTGTAAAGCTTGAGAATGTGTGTCGACTGAGGTATGTCACATCAGGGGTCGGGATGTCTGGGGATTGACACTGAGGATTAAAATGCGCATGTGTGCTCAGAAGATTCACACACGCAGCCACACAGACACACACACATATGTGTGATGTCCCTTGCTTAGGTACCTGCAGTGGGTGTGGAGGGTCCTGCTCAGAGTGGAAGTGGATTGCGTGCCCATATGTATATGAAAGGGCACGGGAACTGGTTCCCACTAGCTTGGGATACTCAGCTCTGTGTTGGGTAACCTCAGGTGTGTAATTCGAAAGGCCTCCTGGGCTAGGGATTCACCCATCCCAGGCTGGCAAGGGAGCACACGTCGACTGGTGGCTGGGGCGGTCGGGCGCAGGGACTACCATCCTCCAAGTGCTGGCAGTGTCTGTTGAGGCGGGTGGGCTTGGGAAAGCAGTAGCGCATGCGCGAGGGCAGAGGGCGGTTTCCCAATGGTCAGCCCGCCTGGGGGCGGGCCCCGTCATGGCGAGCGGCCTTTACACTGAAGTCTGTGAAGGCCCTGGTAAGGCGTATGGGGACTCTTCACCCGTTGGGTCTGAGCCCTCGGTGTTCTTTCTCACGCTGTGGGATATCTGGGCCCTCGTCCGTGCGGGCTCATGCCAGCCTGGAGCTCAGGTCCGGAGCAGTGTTTCCACCGCAGTTTCCTGCGGTGCAGCACTGTGGGTCAGGCTGCACGAAGACTGGAGTGAGTGCAGGGCCTCCAGAGGCAGGTGAATAATGTTTGTGGGCCATGAAAGCGTGTGCCATTCAAGCGTGTGGTTCTAAAGAGTAGGAAAGCCTGAAGGAAAGACTTTCCCAGTTGAAAACCCCCATTCCGTTCCCAAGAAGGAGCTCAGGTCCCTGGCAAATCAGGGAAGAGCCAAGGCCCATGATCATACGTTCATTGGCGACTTCCTTTTGAACACACACGTCTCAGTCAAGACTCACCTGCAAACGGCATGCTTGGCTCCATGGTGGGGACGACTTTCCTGAATGTGGTGCCCACCTTCTCTTTGTAGGCTGATGGAGATCCAGAATGTACATATTGAATAGGTTGTTAGGCATCTGGTGTGTCATCAGATATCCGGGGTGGTTTGGTCTGTGGATATGTGTGCATCAGGGGAGATCAGGCTTGTGGTTTTGGGAGAGTTGTTAAGGGTGAGTGTTACATGTGAAGGGTTTTGAGATGTCACAGAAGCCTGTTCAAGGAGTTGGTGTTTAGGTGTTTGTACCTTGGTGTTCAGAGGAGTATTTGGCCCGTGGTGATTTCACCCATGCGTTTGGGGATTGTGTGTGTGATGGTGGACTTGGTAGGACTATCTGCCTATGCATAAGGGCCATGTTTGTTCAGTGCCGGGGAATATACGTTTGGGTGTACAATGCGTTTATGTCATCTAATGGGGGAATGTATGGAAGGTCCATGGCTGGGACTTCAACCCAACCAAAATTGAGAGTGGGACTTGAATCAAGCTGCACCTTAGCTTGGCACTTGAACCCAGGATCCCATTTTAGTAGCGGACTGCAACACACTGATTTTGTTTTCTTTTCTTTCGTTTTGTTTTTTTTTTTATGTTATCGGCCCCATGTGGAGGTTCCCAGGCCTAGGATGGACTGCCACAGCAGCGATCTGGATGGCTGCATTGGCAAAGTCGGACACTTAACTCTCCAACGTGGTGAGTTGTTCCCCTGCTCACTGAGTCAATGTGAGCTAGTTCCTTTCATGGGAGACAGGAGGGTCATGTCCAGGGATTGTGCCGGTAGGTAGGGGGAGGTGGCTCGCCCACCCCTCCCCATGCCTTTAGTGTAGTGCATGTAGGGGCATGCATTGTTCCCTGCTTTTGCTCTCTGTTCCTCGGAAGTGGCAGTTTCATTTTCCTCCTCATTTGTCCCACCTGTGCAAGCACAGAGTTCTTTCCCGTCGTTTATACTTGTGCTGTATTTCGTTCTCCAGGAGATGTTTGTCCCGGTGCAATCACTGCAGCCCCTGCAGCCAAGGGTGCCCGATCCCAACCTGTCGGAGTAGGAGAGGCAGTGGAAAATGCAAGGTGAGCAGGAAGGTGTCTGTAAAGCTTGAGAATGTGTGTCAACTGAGGTATGTCACATCAGGGGTCGGGATGTCTGGGGATTGACACTGAGGATTAAAATGCGCATGTGCGCTCAGAAGATTCACACACGCAGCCACACAGACACACACACATATGTGTGATGTCCCTTGCTTAGGTACCTGCAGTGGGTGTGGAGGGTCCTGCTCAGAGTGGAAGTGGATTGCGTGCCCATATGTATATGAAAGGGCACGGGAACTGGTTCCCACTAGCTTGGGATACTCAGCTCTGTGTTGGGTAACCTCAGGTGTGTAATTCGAAAGGCCTCCTGGGCTAGGGATTCACCCATCCCAGGCTGGCAAGGGAGCACACGTCGACAGGTGGCTGGGGCGGTCGGGCGCAGGGACTACCATCCTCCAAGTGCTGGCAGTGTCTGTTGAGGTGGGTGGGCTTGGGAAAGCAGTAGCGCATGCGCGAGGGCAGAGGGCGGTTTCCCAACGGTCAGCCCGCCTGGGGGCGGGCCCCGTCATGGCGAGCGGCCTTTACACTGAAGTCTGTGAAGGCCCTGGTAAGGCGTATGGGGACTCTTCACCCGTTGGGTCTGAGCCCTCGGTGTTCTTTCTCACGCTGTGGGATATCTGGGCCCTCGTCCGTGCGGGCTCATGCCAGCCTGGAGCTCAGGTCCGGAGCAGTGTTTCCACCGCAGTTTCCTGCGGTGCAGCACTGTGGGTCAGGCTGCACGAAGACTGGAGTGAGTGCAGGGCCTCCAGAGGCAGGTGAATAATGTTTGTGGGCCATGAAAGCGTGTGCCATTCAAGCGTGTGGTTCTAAAGAGTAGGAAAGCCTGAAGGAAAGACTTTCCCAGTTGAAAACCCCCATTCCGTTCCCAAGAAGGAGCTCAGGTCCCTGGCAAATCAGGGAAGAGCCAAGGCCCATGATCATACGTTCATTGGCGACTTCCTTTTGAACACACACGTCTCAGTCAAGACTCACCTGCAAACGGCATGCTTGGCTCCATGGTGGGGACGACTTTCCTGAATGTGGTGCCCACCTTCTCTTTGTAGGCTGATGGAGATCCAGAATGTACATATTGAATAGGTTGTTAGGCATCTGGTGTGTCATCAGATATCCGGGGTGGTTTGGTCTGTGGATATGTGTGCATCAGGGGAGATCAGGCTTGTGGTTTTGGGAGAGTTGTTAAGGGTGAGTGTTACATGTGAAGGGTTTTGAGATGTCACAGAAGCCTGTTCAAGGAGTTGGTGTTTAGGTGTTTGTACCTTGGTGTTCAGAGGAGTATTTGGCCCGTGGTGATTTCACCCATGCGTTTGGGGATTGTGTGTGTGATGGTGGACTTGGTAGGACTATCTGCCTATGCATAAGGGCCATGTTTGTTCAGTGCCGGGGAATATACGTTTGGGTGTACAATGCGTTTATGTCATCTAATGGGGGAATGTATGGAAGGTCCATGGCTGGGACTTCAACCCAACCAAAATTGAGAGTGGGACTTGAATCAAGCTGCACCTTAGCTTGGCACTTGAACCCAGGATCCCATTTTAGTAGCGGACTGCAACACACTGATTTTGTTTTCTTTTCTTTCGTTTTGTTTTTTTTTTTATGTTATCGGCCCCATGTGGAGGTTCCCAGGCCTAGGATGGACTGCCACAGCAGCGATCTGGATGGCTGCATTGGCAAAGTCGGACACTTAACTCTCCAACGTGGTGAGTTGTTCCCCTGCTCACTGAGTCAATGTGAGCTAGTTCCTTTCATGGGAGACAGGAGGGTCATGTCCAGGGATTGTGCCGGTAGGTAGGGGGAGGTGGCTCGCCCACCCCTCCCCATGCCTTTAGTGTAGTGCATGTAGGGGCATGCATTGTTCCCTGCTTTTGCTCTCTGTTCCTCGGAAGTGGCAGTTTCATTTTCCTCCTCATTTGTCCCACCTGTGCAAGCACAGAGTTCTTTCCCGTCGTTTATACTTGTGCTGTATTTCGTTCTCCAGGAGATGTTTGTCCCGGTGCAATCACTGCAGCCCCTGCAGCCAAGGGTGCCCGATCCCAACCTGTCGGAGTAGGAGAGGCAGTGGAAAATGCAAGGTGAGCAGGAAGGTGTCTGTAAAGCTTGAGAATGTGTGTCAACTGAGGTATGTCACATCAGGGGTCGGGATGTCTGGGGATTGACACTGAGGATTAAAATGCGCATGTGCGCTCAGAAGATTCACACACGCAGCCACACAGACACACACACATATGTGTGATGTCCCTTGCTTAGGTACCTGCAGTGGGTGTGGAGGGTCCTGCTCAGAGTGGAAGTGGATTGCGTGCCCATATGTATATGAAAGGGCACGGGAACTGGTTCCCACTAGCTTGGGATACTCAGCTCTGTGTTGGGTAACCTCAGGTGTGTAATTCGAAAGGCCTCCTGGGCTAGGGATTCACCCATCCCAGGCTGGCAAGGGAGCACACGTCGACAGGTGGCTGGGGCGGTCGGGCGCAGGGACTACCATCCTCCAAGTGCTGGCAGTGTCTTTTGAGGTGGGTGGGCTTGGGAAAGCAGTAGCGCATGCGCGAGGGCAGAGGGCGGTTTCCCAACGGTCAGCCCGCCTGGGGGCGGGCCCCGTCATGGCGAGCGGCCTTTACACTGAAGTCTGTGAAGGCCCTGGTAAGGCGTATGGGGACTCTTCACCCGTTGGGTCTGAGCCCTCGGTGTTCTTTCTCACGCTGTGGGATATCTGGGCCCTCGTCCCTGCGGGCTCATGCCAGCCTGGAGCTCAGGTCCGGAGCAGTGTTTCCACCGCAGTTCCCTGGCAGCACTGTGGGTCAGGCTGCACGAAGACTGGAGTGAGTGCAGGGCCTCCAGAGGCAGGTGAATAATGTTTGTGGGCCATGAAAGCGTGTGCCATTCAAGCATGTGGTTCTAAAGAGTAGGAAAGCCTGAAGGAAAGACTTTCCCAGTTGAAAACCCCCATTCCGTTCCCAAGAAGGAGCTCAGGTCCCTGGCAAATCAGGGAAGAGCCAAGGCCCATGATCATACGTTCATTGGCGACTTCCTTTTGAACACACACGTCTCAGTCAAGACTCACCTGCAAACGGCATGCTTGGCTCCATGGTGGGGACGACTTTCCTGAATGTGGTGCCCACCTTCTCTTTGTAGGCTGATGGAGATCCAGAATGTACATATTGAATAGGTTGTTAGGCATCTGGTGTGTCATCAGATATCCGGGGTGGTTTGGTCTGTGGATATGTGTGCATCAGGGGAGATCAGGCTTGTGGTTTTGGGAGAGTTGTTAAGGGTGAGTGTTACATGTGAAGGGTTTTGAGATGTCACAGAAGCCTGTTCAAGGAGTTGGTGTTTAGGTGTTTGTACCTTGGTGTTCAGAGGAGTATTTGGCCCGTGGTGATTTCACCCATGCGTTTGGGGATTGTGTGTGTGATGGTGAACTTGGTAGGACTATCTGCCTATGCATAAGGGCCATGTTTGTTCAGTGCCGGGGAATATACGTTTGGGTGTACAATGCGTTTATGTCATCTAATGGGGGAATGTATGGAAGGTCCATGGCTGGGACTTCAACCCAACCAAAATTGAGAGTGGGACTTGAATCAAGCTGCACCTTAGCTTGGCACTTGAACCCAGGATCCCATTTTAGTAGCGGACTGCAACACACTGATTTTGTTTTCTTTTCTTTCGTTTTGTTTTTTTTTTTATGTTATCGGCCCCATGTGGAGGTTCCCAGGCCTAGGATGGACTGCCACAGCAGCGATCTGGATGGCTGCATTGGCAAAGTCGGACACTTAACTCTCCAACGTGGTGAGTTGTTCCCCTGCTCACTGAGTCAATGTGAGCTAGTTCCTTTCATGGGAGACAGGAGGGTCATGTCCAGGGATTGTGCCGGTAGGTAGGGGGAGGTGGCTCGCCCACCCCTCCCCATGCCTTTAGTGTAGTGCATGTAGGGGCATGCATTGTTCCCTGCTTTTGCTCTCTGTTCCTCGGAAGTGGCAGTTTCATTTTCCTCCTCATTTGTGCCACCTGTGCAAGCACAGAGTTCTTTCCCGTCGTTTATACTTGTGCTGTATTTCGTTCTCCAGGAGATGTTTGTCCCGGTGCAATCACTGCAGCCCCTGCAGCCAAGGGTGCCCGATCCCAACCTGTCGGAGTAGGAGAGGCAGTGGAAAATGCAAGGTGAGCAGGAAGGTGTCTGTAAAGCTTGAGAATGTGTGTCAACTGAGGTATGTCACATCAGGGGTCGGGATGTCTGGGGATTGACACTGAGGATTAAAATGCGCATGTGTGCTCAGAAGATTCACACACGCAGCCACACAGACACACACACATATGTGTGATGTCCCTTGCTTAGGTACCTGCAGTGGGTGTGGAGGGTCCTGCTCAGAGTGGAAGTGGATTGCGTGCCCATATGTATATGAAAGGGCACGGGAACTGGTTCCCACTAGCTTGGGATACTCAGCTCTGTGTTGGGTAACCTCAGGTGTGTAATTCGAAAGGCCTCCTGGGCTAGGGATTCACCCATCCCAGGCTGGCAAGGGAGCACACGTCGACTGGTGGCTGGGGCGGTCGGGCGCAGGGACTACCATCCTCCAAGTGCTGGCAGTGTCTGTTGAGGCGGGTGGGCTTGGGAAAGCAGTAGCGCATGCGCGAGGGCAGAGGGCGGTTTCCCAACGGTCAGCCCGCCTGGGGGCGGGCCCCGTCATGGCGAGCGGCCTTTACACTGAAGTCTGTGAAGGCCCTGGTAAGGCGTATGGGGACTCTTCACCCGTTGGGTCTGAGCCCTCGGTGTTCTTTCTCACGCTGTGGGATATCTGGGCCCTCGTCCGTGCGGGCTCATGCCAGCCTGGAGCTCAGGTCCGGAGCAGTGTTTCCACCGCAGTTTCCTGCGGTGCAGCACTGTGGGTCAGGCTGCACGAAGACTGGAGTGAGTGCAGGGCCTCCAGAGGCAGGTGAATAATGTTTGTGGGCCATGAAAGCGTGTGCCATTCAAGCGTGTGGTTCTAAAGAGTAGGAAAGCCTGAAGGAAAGACTTTCCCAGTTGAAAACCCCCATTCCGTTCCCAAGAAGGAGCTCAGGTCCCTGGCAAATCAGGGAAGAGCCAAGGCCCATGATCATACGTTCATTGGCGACTTCCTTTTGAACACACACGTCTCAGTCAAGACTCACCTGCAAACGGCATGCTTGGCTCCATGGTGGGGACGACTTTCCTGAATGTGGTGCCCACCTTCTCTTTGTAGGCTGATGGAGATCCAGAATGTACATATTGAATAGGTTGTTAGGCATCTGGTGTGTCATCAGATATCCGGGGTGGTTTGGTCTGTGGATATGTGTGCATCAGGGGAGATCAGGCCTGTGGTTTTGGGAGAGTTTTGTGTATGAGTTTGTGTGTGTAGTCCAGGGGCATGTTCATTTGTTGCAATATTTGCTGGGGCTATGCACTTGTAGTTTTTTGTCAGGCACTTTTTGTCCTAAGTATTTGGGGATGTGCCTATGTGTATTTCTTTCTGTTTTATGTATTAGTTTTGTATGACATATGTATATGTCAAGCCAGAATTCAGGCATCACTTGGTATATAGGTATATCACATTTTATTTTGTTTGTGATTGGTGCATCCAGTATTGTGGGCCTTTTTTGTATGCCTTTCTCCTTCATTCTTAATCACAGCATTACTCATGTCGGGTTGATTCAGTCTTTAAGTTCAAGAATTCCTCCGTCCATATTCTGGTATATTCAGTTGTTAATCCTGCAGCTGGATTTGGGTTATCTGTACTTTATTCATGTGGACACTCCTTAAGCATTTGTATGGTCCTATGATCTTTGGCCCTAGCAGTGTGAGGCTGCTTGCAGATCACCCTGTATCACAGAACCTTCAGAGGTATATGGTTGCCCTGATAACCCGCAGTCAGCAAGTCATGGCAATTCATCAATAAGTTGTAAGTTGGGCAAGTACTCTCCCAGGAAACCCTCCTGATTATCATTTGGTTAAGCACAGGTATTTCTGGTTTTTCTGTGGCACAGCTGGCAGGAAAGAACACCCTGCACATGTGGTCCAGATGGTTCAAGTCTCTGTGCGCAGCTGCCCACGAATGGTGGGGACTATTTTGGGTCAGGCTGATAAGCTGTTGAATAATTCTCCACCACCATATCTCTATGGACACCTAAGTCCTCAGTGATGTGCAGGACCTCTATCATCAGTGAGCTGACAAGGACAAACCTGGGGCGGCCTTGTCTCTATGGGAGGATTGGGGAGTGATGCCAGGAGAGCCTGGGTAGTCCTATTCTGAGGAGATAATGGCTCTGATATTCCCCAAACATTAGACATGATCCCTGTTCTTTTATAATGGTTCAGGATGCTTCTAGCATTGTGAAGTTCATCTCAGGATCTTGATTCTCAGATGGCCTGACCCTGTTTTTTCTTATTCCACATCTAGCTAGCGACCCAACAGGGAGCCATATGCTCATTGTGTCCACCAGCTGACTCAGTGTTTCCCTGCAGGTAGATTAATTTCCTATAAGTTCCTTCTGCTGTCACTACCTCATCAATATCTTAAACATTGCAGTGCTCTCAGTCCTGATACTCTGCTACTTTTATCTCAACAAGGAAAGCACCAAGATTATGAAGTAATAATGTCCATTTTGTGACACTCTGTCCTGTTTAAAGATATCCCTAACCAATCACAATTGAATCTTGTGTGTTGATGGGTTATACTCATAAATGAAAAGGGATTTTCAAGCTAGCTAGGGCACTTCTAGCAATTATGATCTACTCAAAGGTGGAAATCTCCACAAGCAGACATCTGTGCCTTTCAGAGCATGCCCGTTGTCAGAGGGAAGACTTGTCAGTGTTCAAAATGATAGCCAGGATGCTTTTGACCAAGATGTTGGATCCCATTCTGACAGAGGCCTTCAAAGGTAATATAGGTGATAGCACTTTAGATGATCTGTGATGCTTACAAAATGCCTGACAGTTCTCCCAACTGTCCTTTCATGTTTACTCAAATATGGACTCAAGTGGTTTCTGGTCTGTGCACTTTCCCATCTATGTGAGATGCATTACCTTGGAAAGAGGCTTCCTGGCACTGAGAGGTGAAGACTACTGAATTTGGAAAACCTGACTCTTGATCAGTGACACTTTCAGAGAAAGATCTTTTTTTTTCACTTTTTAAAAAATTGTATTACAATGTTCTGTCAATTTGTTCTGTACAGCAAAGTGACCCAGGTATACATATTTTTTCTCATACTCTTTTCTATCACATTCCATCACAAGTGATTGGATATCGTTCCTTGTGCTGTACAGCAGGACCTCATTACTTATCCACTCCAAATGCAATAGTTTGCATCTACTAGCCCCAAACTCCCATTCCATTCCACTCCTTTCTCCTTGCCCTCAGCAACAAGTCTGATGTCCATATCTATGAGTCTGTTTCTGTTCTGTAGATAGGTTCATCTGGGCCATATTTTAGATTCCACATGCAAGCAATATCATATGGTGTCTTTCTCTTTCTGATTTACTTAATATGAGAATTTCCAGTTCCACTCATGTTGCTGCAAATGGCATTATTTTGTTCTTTTATTTATTTATTTTTTAATTTTCCCACTGTACAGCAAGGGGATCAAGTTATCCTTACATGTATACATTACAATTACATTTTCCTCCCACCCTTTGTTCTGTCACAACATGAGTATCTAGACAAAATTCTCAATGCTATTCAGCAGGATCTCCTTGCAAATCTATTCTAAGTTGTGTCTGATAGCCCCAAGCTCCCAATCCCTCCCACTCCCTCCCCCTCCCATTAGGCAGCCACAAGTCTCTTCTCCAAGTCCATGAGTTTCTTTTCTGAGGAGATGTTCATTTGTGCTGGATATTAGATTCCAGTTATAAGTGATATCATATGGTATTTGTCTTTGTCTTTCTGGCTCATTTCACTCAGGATGAGAGTCTCTAGTTCCATCCATGTTGCTGCAAATGGCATGATGTCATCCTTTTTATGGCTGAGTAGTATTCCATTGTGTATATATACACCACATCTTCTGAATCCAATCATCTGTCGATGGACATTTGGGTGGTTTCCATGTCCTGGCTATTGTGAATAGTGCTGCAATGAACATGGGGGTGCAAGTGTCTCTTTTAAGGAGAGTTTTGTCCGGATAGATGCCCAAGAGTGGGATTGTGGGGTCATATGGAAGTTCTATGTGTAGATTTCTAAGGTATCTCCAAACTGTTCTCCATAGTGGCTGTACCAGTTGACATTCCCACCAACAGTGCAGGAGGGTTCCCTTTTCTCCACAAACCCTCCAGCACTTGTTATTTGTGGATTTATTAATGATGGCCATTCTGACTGGTGTGAGGTGATATCTCATGGTAGTTTTGATTTGCATTTCTCTTATAATCAGCGATGTTGAGCATTTTTTCATGTGTTTGCTGGCCATCTGTATATCAGAGAAAGATCTTGATCTTTCAAGATCAGTGAGAATTGTGAAAATTAACAGAAGGAAACCTTAACTAAGCTTGGAGTAGAGAAGGCCTGTAGAGGGAGCTCTCACACACTACATTTCATGGTCAATTACCCCAAGAGGAGAAAGTCAGTTACTGATGCCAACAGGAAGCTAGGAATCTTGCATTCCCAAACAGGAAGTTCCCTATGTTTCTACCCCAGCAGCAGGAAGGAACATTTCTTTCTTCTCCAAAACCAAACCCTCCCAATAAAAAATGCTACAGCTTAGCCAATAAGAAGCCAACATCACTTGGACTTTTACTTACCTCTGTTGAAATTGTCTTTCTTTCTTGTTTTCTCCTATTTATGTCATTTTCCCCTTGTCCCGCCCTCCTTACTATAAAAGCCTTTCATATTGTGTAACCCCTTGGAGTAGCTCTCTGTTTGCCAGGAGGGATGCTGCCTGATCCATGAGTCTTTTAATAAACCCAATTAGATCTTCAGATTTACTCAATTATGATTTTTTTAGCAGTGGCAACCTCACTTGGATGTCACAATTACTGATTCTCCTAGTACAAGTGGATTCCTAGTGACTCAGACTGCCGCATTCATTATCTATCCCCACTAAAAAGACAGTATTGGAATAATAAAACTCTGCCTTCGCACATTTTTTAAAACATGTATTTCAATTATTTTATATTTTAATTCATAGTGTATTATTATATTTATAGTTTGTACAACATAATCCCAACCTAATTTTACAACATTTCTCTCCCAAAGCCCCAAGCTGTCTCCTTGCAACCTGTCTCATTTGGTAACCAAAAGTTTCCCATTTCTTTTTTTTTTTCCTTGGAGTAACTTTTTCTTTTATTTTTGTTTTTCTATAGTAACTTTTGTTTTTTTCCAGTATGCTTGCTTTACAGTGTTCTGTCAATTTTGTACTGTACTGCATTTTGACCCAGTTACACATACATCTATACATTCTCTTTTCTCACATTATCATCCTCCATCATATGTGACCAGACATAGTTCCCAGTGGTACACAGCAGGATCTCATTGCTAATCCATTCCAAAGGCAATGGTCTGTGTCTATTAACCCCAAGCACACCATGCATCCCACTGCCTCCCTCCCCCCTTGGCAACCACAAGTCTATTCTGCAAGTCCATGATTTTCTTTTCTGTGGAAAGGTTCATTTGTGCCTTATATTAGATTCCAGATATAAGTGATGTCATATGGTATTTCTCTTTCCCTTTCTGACTTACATCACTCAGGATGAGAGTCTAGAGTTCCATCCATGTTGCTGCAAATGGCATTGTTTTGTTCTCTTTTAAGGCTAAGTAGGATTCCACTGTATATATATAGCACATCTTCCCAATCCAGTCGTCTGTTGATGGACATTTGGATGGTTTCCATGGCTTTGCCATTGTGAATCGTGCTGTAATGAACATGCGGGTGCATGTGTCTTTTTCAAGGAGTGTGTTGTCCGGATAGAGGCGCGAGCGTGGGATTGCTGGGTCATAGGGTAGTTCTACATAGAGATTTCTAAGGTACCTCCATAGGGTTCGGCATAGTGGCTGTACCAGCTTCCATTCCCACCAACAGGGCAGGTGGGCTCCCATTTCTCCACATCCCCTGCAGCACTTGTTATTTGGGGACGGATGAAGGATTGTGACTGGTGTGAGGTGGCATCTCATGGTGGTTTTGATTTGCATTTCTCTAATAACCGGGGACGTTGAGCATTGTTTCATGTGCCTGTTGGCCATCTGCATGTCTTCCTTGGAGAGATGTGTCTTCAGTTCTTTTGCCCATTTGTCCATTGGTTTGTTGGCTTTTTTGCTGTTGAGTTGTGTAAGTGGTTTGTATATCCTAGAGATGAAGCCCTTGTCCATTGCATCCTTCAAAAATTTTTCTCCCATTCTGTAAGTTGTCTTTTTATTTCCTTTTTGGTTTTCTTTGCTGTGCTAAAGCTTGTAGGTTTATTTATGTCCCAATTGTTTATTTTTTATTTTATTTATTTTGTTTCAGGATACTGACCTGAGAAAACATTTGTAAGGTTGATGGCAGAGAATGTGTTGCCTATGTTCTCTTACAGGAATTTGATGGTGTCTTGTCTTATATTTAATTCTTACTGCTAGTTTGAGTTTATTTTGGTGCATGGTGTGAGAGTGTGTTATATATTGTTTCATTGATTTTCATGCAGCTGTCCATGTTTCTGAGCAATACTTGCTGAAAAGACTCTCTTTTCCCCATTTTATATTCTTGACTCCTTTGTCAAAATTTAATTAACCATAAGTGTCTGTGTTAATCTCTGAGTTCTCTATTCTGTTTCATTGATCTTTCTGTCTGTTTTGGTACCAGACCCACATTGTCTTGATGTCTGTGGCTTTGAAATATTGCCTGAAACCTGGGAGAGTTATGCCTCCTACTTGTTTTTGTTCTTCAGAATTTCTTTGGCAAATGTGGGTCTTTTGTGGTTCCATATAATTTTTTGGATTGTTTGTTCTAGTTCTGTGAAAAATGTCATGGGTAATTGGATTGGGATTGCATTGAATTATAGATAGCTTGGGTAGTATGGCCATTTTAGAGTATTAATTTTTTGCATCCAGGAGCATGGAATATCGTTCCATTTCTTTACATCTTCTTTAGTTTCCTTGATTAATGTTTTATATTTCTTGGCATATAAGTCTTTCACCTCCTTGGTCAGGTGTATATCCAGGTAATTGACTTTTTTTGGGTTGCAATATTAAAAGGTATTGTATTTTTTATTTCTCTTATAATATTTCACTGTTAGTATATAGAAATGTGACTGATTTCTGAATGTTAATCTTATATCCTGCTACTTTGCTGAATTTGTTGAGCAGTTCATGTAGGGTTGAGTTATTGGGGGTTGAGTTCTTGGGGTTTTCTGTATATGGCATCATGTCATATGCATACAGTGACAGTTTTAACAACTTCTCTTCCTAATTGGATGCCTTTTATTTCTTTTGTTTGTCTGCTTGCTGTGGCTTGGACTTCCAGTAATATGATGAATAACAGTGGTGCTGAGAGTGGGCATCTGTGTCTTGTTCCAGATTTTCATGGGAAGGCTTTCAGCTTTTCTCCATTGAGTATCATATTTTCTGTGGTTTTGTCATAAATGGCTTTGATTATGTTAAGGAATGTTCCCTATATACCCACTTTGTTAAGAGTTTTTATCATGAATATGTGTTGGATTTTGTCAAATGCTTTTTCTGCATCTGTTGAGCTGATCATGTGCTTTCTGACTTTTCTTTTGTAAATGTGGTGCATGAAATTGTTTTATTTGGGTATGTTGAACTATCCTTGTGAAGCTGGGGTGAAACCCACCTGGTAACTGAAAGTTTTCAAAGTCTATGAGTCAGTTTCTGTTCTGCACATAAGTTTTATCCATATTTTTTTTTGGATCCCACATATACATGATAGCATATGATATTGGTGCCTCACTCTCTTACTAACTTCACTTAGCATGATACTTTCTATATCCATCCATGTTGCTGCAAGTGCTCTTATTTCTTTCCTTTTAATGGCTGAGTAATATCCCATGGTGTTTATGTACCACCTATTTATCCATTCTTCTGTTGATAGACATTTGGGTTGCTTCCAGGTCTTGGTTATTGTAAAGTGCTGCAGTTGACATTTGGGTACATGTGAATTTTCAAGTCATGATTTTCTCTGGATAGATGCCCAGGAATGGGATTGCTGGATCATATGATAATTCTGTTTTTAGATTTTTGAGACACGATCATAGTGTTTTCCACAGTGGTTGTAGCAATTTTAATTCCCACCAACACTGTTAATAGGGTTCCCATTTCTCCACACCCTCTCCAGCACTTATAGATTGCAGATGTTTTGATGATGGCCATCCTGGTGGGTATGAGGTAGTACCTCCTTGTATCTTGATTTGTATTTTTTTTAATAATTAGTGATGTTAAACATCTCTTCATGTGCTTTTTAACCATCTGTCTGTCTCCTTTGGAGAATTATCTCTTCAAGTCTTCTGCCCATTTTTTTAGAGGTGATTATAAAGTTTGGAGATGAATCCCTTGTCAGTTGCTTCATCTGCAAATATTTTCTCCCATTCTATGGGCTGTCATTTTGTTTGTTTATGGTCTCCTTTCCTGTGCAAAACCTTCTAAATTTATTTATTTATTTTCTATTTTTAATTCATTGATTTTTATTATAATATTTATTTTATCCATTATAGCTGTTTTGCAGGATCCTGTCAAATTTTTAGTATATAAAAAATTGATCCAGTCTCACCTACATTCTTTTTTTCTCACGTAATCCTCCGTCATAGTGACGAGACATAGTTCCCAGGTCTATATTGAATTGTATTACATTTATCATTGTTCAACAATCATAACAACCTGATTTTATAGCATTTCCATCCCAAACACCCAGCCTATTCCACCTACTCCCCAATGTATCTCCTTTGCAAACCATATATTTTCCAAAGTCTGTTAGTCTATTTCTGTTCTACAAAGATGTCCATTGTATCCCTTTTTTAGATTCCACATATAAGTGATATCATATGATGTTTGTCTTTTACTGTCTAACTTCACTTAACAGAATAATTTCTAGGTCCATCCATGCTGCTGTAAATGGCATTATTTCATTTTTTATGTTTTTTTTTTATTTTTTGCATTTTAGGGCTAAACCTAGGGCATATGGAAGTTCCCATTTAGGGACTGAATCAGAGCTGCAGCTGCTGATCTATGCCACAGTCCAAGCAACATGGCATCAGCCACATATATGACCTACACCACATTTCACAGCAATGCCAGCTCCCTGACTCATTGAAGAAGGCTTGGGTTCAAACCTGCATCTACATGGATACTAGCCAGATTCATTACCACTAGGCCACTGTGGCAACTCCCATCATTCATTTTTATGATTGAATAATATTCCATTGTATATATGGACCACATCTTCTTTATCTCCTCCACTGCTGATGCACATTTAAGTTGCTTGCATGGCTTGGGTATTATACATAGTGCTGCAATGAACATTGGAGTACATGTATCTTTTCAAGTCATGTTTTCTCCAGATAGATGCCCCAGAGTATGATTGCTGGATCAAATGTAATTCTATTTTTAGTTTTCTGAGGAATCTCCATACTCTTTTCCGTAGTATTGCACCAATTTGCATTCCCACCAAAAGTGTAATAAGGGTTCTATTTTCACCACCCCACTCCAGCATTTATAGTTTGCAAACTTTTTAGTGATGGCCATTCTGGCTGGTGTAAGGTAGTACTTCCTAGTAGTTTTGATTTGCATTTCTCTAATAATTAGTGATGTTGAACATATTTTCATGTGTTTTTTGGCCCTCTGTTATGTCTTCTTTGGAGAATGGTCAGTTTAGATCTTCTGCCCATTTTTTGATGCAGTTATTTTCTTATTTGTAACTGAGCTGCAGGGGTAGTTACAAATTTTGGAGATGAGTCCCTTGTCAGTCTCTTCATTTGCAAATATGTTCTCCCATTCTTTGGGTTGTCTTTTTGTTATGCTTAGGGTTTCCTTTGCTGTGCAGAAAGTTTTAAATTTAATTAAGTCCCATTGATTTTTTGTTCTTATCGTCATTACTCTAGGAGTGGATCTGAGAGGATATTGCTTTGGTTTATATCAGAGAGTGTTTGGCCTATGTTTTCCTTCCAGAGTTTTGTGTTATCTGGTCTTATATTTAGGTCTTTCATCCATTTTGCATGTATTTTTGTGTGGTGTTAGGAAGTGTTCTGATTTTATTCTTTTACATGTGGCTGTCCAGGTTACCCAGCACCATTGATTGAAGGGACAGTCTTTTCTCCGTTGTCTATTGTTGCCTTGTTGTTATAGATTAGGTGTGTGGGTTTAATCCTGGGCTTTCTATCCTGTTCCACTGAACTACCTTTCTGTCTTTGTTCCAGTAGCATATGGTTTTGATGATTATAGCTTACTGGTATAATCTGAAGTAGGGAACTTGATTCTTGCAGCTTCATTTCGCTTTCTCAGGATGTTTGGCTCTTCCGAGTCTTTCATGCTTTCAAACAAACTTTTGGATATTTTGTTCTAGTTCTATAAAAACTGTCCTTGGTAATTTGATAGGGATTGCATTGAATCTGCAGATTGCCTTGGGTAGTGTAGTAAGTTTGATAATATTGATTCTTCCAATCTAAAAAGACAGTATTTCCATCTGTTTGTGTGACTTTTGATTTCTTTCATCAGTGTCTTACAGTTTTCAGAGTACAGGTCTTGTCTCTCTAGGTAGGTTTATTCCTATTAATTTCATTCTTGTTGATGTGATGGTAGATGGGATTGTTTCCCTAATTTCTCTTTCTAATCTTTCATTTTTAGTATATAGAAATGCCATAGATTTCTGTGTATTAATTTTGTATTCTGTGACTTTGCCAAATTCATCAATGAACTCTAACAGTTTTTAGGTAGCATCTTTAGGATTTTCTAGGTATAGTATCATATATCTGCAAACAGTTTTACTTCTTCCTTTCCAATTTGAATTCCTTTTATTTCATTTTTTTCTCTGATTGCCATGGCTAAGACTTCCAAAACTATGTTGAATATTAGTGGCGAGAGTGAACATTCTTGTCTTGTTCCTGATCACAGAGGGAATTCTTTCATCTTTTTACCATGCACAATGATGTTAGCTGTATGTTTGTCATATATGCCCTTTTGAATGTTGAGGTAGGATCCTTCTATACCCACTTTCTGAAGGGTTTTTACAGGTGTTGAATTTTGTGAAAGACTTCCTCTGCACCTATGGAGAAGATAATATGGTTTTTATTCTTCAGTTTGTTAATGTGGTGTATCACACTGATTGATTTGTGAATATTGAAGAATTCTTGCATTGCTGGGATAAATCCCACTTGATCATAATGTACAAACCTTTTAATGTACTGTTGGATTTGGTTTGCTAGTATTTTGGTGAGGATTTTTGCATCTAGGTTCATTGGTGACATTGGCCTGTAGTTTTGATTTTTTGTGGAATCTTTGGTTTTGATATCAGGGTGATGGTGGCCTTCTAGAATGAGTTTGGAAGTGTTCCTTCCTCTGATACCTTTTGGAATAGTTTGAGAGGAATATGTATTAGCTCTTCTCTAAATGTTTGATAGAATTCCCTGTGAAGCCACCTGGTCCTAGACTTTTATTGGTTGGAAGTTTTTAAATCACAGTTTCAATTCCTGTGCTTGGATTGGTCTGTTCATCTTTTCGATTTCATCTTGGTTTAGTCTTGTACTTTTCTAAGAATTTGTCCATTTCTTCTAGGATTTCTGTTTTATTGGCATAGTTTTATTGGTATGTAGTAGTCTCTTTTGATCCTCTGTATTTCTGTGATGTCCTTTGCTACTTCTACTTTTTCATCTCTAATTTCATTGATTTGAGTCCTCTGTTTTTTGATAAGTCTGGCTAAGGGTTTTTCAATTTTGTTGATCTTTTTGAAGAACCAGGTTATATTTTTATTGCTCTTTTCTATGCTTTTCTTCATTTCTATTTCAGTCATTTCCTCTCTGATCTTTATTGTTCCTTTCCTTCTAATATCTTTATGTCTTATCTGTCTACTCTCTCAGGCTGCTTTAGATGTGAAGTTAGGTTGTTTATTTGAGCTTTCTCTTGTTTCCTGAGGCAAGCTTGTATTGCTATAAACTTCCCTCTCAGAACTGCTTTTGCTATAGCCCATAGTTTTTGGAGTGTTTTATTTTTGTAGTCATTTACTTCTAGGTATTTTTTTAATTTCCTCTTTGATTTTTTCGATGATCCATTGGTTGTTTAGTAGCATGTTGTTTAGCCTCCACATGTTTGTGTGTGTGTGTGTGTGTGTGTGTGTGTGTGTGTGTGTGTTTGCCAGTTTTTTTTCTTGTTGTTGATTTCATTTGAATAGTGTTGTGTTTGGAAAAGATGCTTGATATGATTTCCATTTTCTTAAAGTTACTGAGGCTTGATTTGTGGCCCAGAATATGATCAATCCTAGAGAAAATTCCATGTGCACTTGAGAAGAAGTGTATTCTGCTTTTGGATGGAATGTCCTATAACTATCTATTACATCTATCTGGTCTAATACTTCATTTAGGGCCTGTGTTTCCTTGTTGATTTTCTGTCTGGATGATCTGTACATTGCAGTAAGTGGGGTGTTAAAGTCCCCCGCTATACTATGTTGTTGTTAATTTCTCTATTAAGGTTGTTACCAGTTGCCTTATATATTGAAGTGATCCTAGTTGGGTGCATATACATGCACAATTGTTATATCTCCTTCTTGGATTGGTCCTTTGATCATTATGTAATGTCCATCTTAGTCTCTTATAATATATTCTTTATTTGCAGGTCCATTTTTTCTGATATGAGTATCATTACTCCAGCATTTTTTGATTGCTGTTTGCATGGAATATTTTCTTCCATCCTCTCACTTTCAATTTGTATGTGTCCCTAGAAAGTGAATTGTGTCTCTTGAAGACAGCATATATATGGGTCTTGTTTTTGTATCCATTCAGCCAGTCTAGATCTTTTGGTTGGGGCATTTAGTCCATTTACATATAAGCAAATTACTGATTTGCATGTTCTTATTGCCATTTCATTAACTGTTTTGGATTTGTTGCTGTTTCTCTTTTTTCTTTGCTTCTTTTGTTCTCTCCTTTTGTGGATTGATGACTACCTTTAGCATTGTATTTGAGTTGATTGTTCTTATTTGTGTTTGTATCTATTGTAGGTTTTTGGCTTATAGTTACCCTGAAGTTTTGATATAGGTGTCTCTCTATATATGATTGTTTTAAGTTGCTAATCTCTTAATTGGAAGTACATGTCCATTGTCCTGCATTTGTACCCTCCTCTTCTCATGATTTCTGGTTTTGGTAGCATATTAATGTGTGGATGATTTCCTACATTTACTGGGTATATGCCTTTACTGGTGATTCTTGTCATTTGTAGTATTTTGGTTTCTAGTTGTGGCCTTTTCTTTGCCTCAAGAAGTTCTTTTAGTATTTGTTGTAAAGCTGGGTTAGTGGTGCTGCAGTCTCTTAACTGTCACTTGTCTGTAAAGCTTTTGATTTCTCCTTCAAATTGGAATGAAAGCCTTGATGAGTAGAGTGATCTTGGTTGGAGGTTTTTGCTTTCATCACTCTAAGCATATCATGCCACTCCCTTCTGGCCTGCAGAGTTTCTGCTGAAAAATCAGCTGAAAACCTTTTTGGGATTCCCTTGTATGTTATGTGTTTCTTTTCCCCAGCTGCTTTCTATATTTTCTCTTTGTCTTTAATTTTGGTCAGTTTCATGAATATGTGTCTTGGGGTGTTCCTCCTTGGGTTTAGTTCATATGGTACTCAGTGTGCTTCCTAGATTTCAGCGAGTGATTCCTTCCTCATGTTAGGGAAGTTTTTGCCTATCATCTCTCCAAATAGGTTCTCTGGCCTTTTCTCTCTCTCTTCTTCTTTTGGCACCCCTATAATGCAGATGTTGATGCATATAATGTTGTCCCAGAGTTCTCTTAGACTGTCTTCATTTCTATTCAATCTTTTTTCTCTTTTTCTGTTCCACATCAGTGATTTCCACTAGTGTGTCCTCCACCTCACTTGTTCATTCTTCTGCCTCCTGTATTCTGCTGTTGGCTGCTTCTAATGAATTTTTTATTTCAGTTATTGTATTTTTCATTTCTGCTTGCTTCAGTTTTAAATCTCGTATTTCTTTGCTCAGTGTTTACTGTAAAATATCAATCTTTGCCCTCTGTCTGTTTCCAATGCCCTGCATCACCTTCACAATCATCAGTCTAAAGTCTTTTTCCTGGAGGCTGATAATCTCCAGATCACTTAGCTGTTTTTCTGGGGTTTTTCTCTCTCCTTCATCTGGGTTATTGTTCTCTGCCTTTACATTTTTATAGGTTTTTGGTGTGGTCTCCTTTTTCCAGAAAATAATGTGGTAGCCTCTCTTTCTTCTGAAGTCCGCACCCTTGTGGCTGAAGTTGGTATGGGGGCTTGCTATAGGCTTCCTGATGGAAAGGACTGGTGCCTGCCCACTGGTAGGTGGAGCTGCTTCTTATCCCTCTGGTGGATGGGGCTTTGTTGCTGGGTGAGATTAGAGGCAGTTGTGTGCCTAAGTGACTTTAGGCAGCCTGTTTACTGATAGGTGGGAATGTGATCTCACCTGGATTAGTGTTTGACCTGGAGCTTCTCATTGATGATAGGTGGGGCCATATTTTCTCAAAATGGCCACCTCGAGAGGAACACATGCCAGTGAGCACTCCTGAGACTTTTGCCTCCAATGTCCTTCCCTAGCAGTGAGCCACAGTTACTCCCTGTTTTCCCAGGAGATCCTCCAAGAACTGCAGTCAGGCCTGCCCCAGATTCCCATGGAGTCTCTACTTCATTCTGGGACCCAGTGCATATGAAAGCCTGTGTGCACCTTTCAAGAATGGGGTCTCTGTCTCCCCCAGTCCCATGGAGCTTTAGCACAGAAGCTCTACTACCCTCAATGCCAGATGCTCTCCTGATGTCATACCCCCAGGTTTGGGGATCCAATGTGAGACTTGGAACTCTCACTCCTGTAGGTGGGTCTCTGTGACACAGTTCCTTTCCAGTCTATGGGCTGCCCACCTCATGGTTATGGCCTTGAGTATATCACATAATAGGCCTTCGTACCATCTTAATGTGATATCTTCTTTCTTTCTTGGAGTAGGGTATTTTTTTTAAAGTTTCCAGTCCATTTTTTTGAGGATTGTTCAGCATTTGGTTGTAATTTTGTTGTTTTGATGAGAGAAGGTGAGCTCCAGTCCTTCTGTCCTGCCATCTTAATCCAGCCTCCTTCTCCCCATTTTTCAACTGGGTTTTGTTTGTTTGTTTGTTTTGTTTTTGCTGTTGAGTTGTATAAGTTGTTTGCATGTTTTGGAAATTAAGCTCTTCTCAGTTACATCATTTGAACCCTTTTCTCCCATTACATAAGTTGTCTTTTTGCTTTTTTTTTAAGGTTTCCATTGCTGAGCAAATGCTTGTGAGTTTGATTAGCTCCCATTTGTTTATTTTTGTTTTTCATTCTATTTCTTTGGGAGACTGACCTAAGAAAACCTTTGTATGTTTGATGTCAGGGAATTTTTTGCCTATGATCTCTTCCAGGAGTTTTATGGTGTCTTATCTTATGTTTAAGTTTTTAAGCCATTTTGAGTTTATTTTTGTGTATGGTGTGAGAGTGTGTTCTAGTTCCACTGATTTACATGGAATTGTTCTGCTTTCTCCATACCACTTGGGGAAGAGATGGTCTTTCTCAGATTTTGCATTCTTGCCTCATTTGTCAAACATTGTTTGACTGTAGTTGTCTGGGAATATTTCTGGGTTCTGTATTCTGTTCCATTGGACTGCATGTCATTTTGGTACCAGTACCACACTCTCTTGATGATTGTAGCTTTGTAATATTGTATGAAGTCTGGGAGAGTTATGCCTCCTGCTTGGTTTATGTTCCTCAGGATTGCTTTGGCAATTCTGTCTTTTATGGATCCATATAAATTTTTGGATTGTTTGTCCTAGTTCTGCGAAAAATGGCATGGGTAATTGGATAGGGATTGCCTTGAATCTGTTGATTGATTTGGGTAGTAGGGCCATGTAAATGATACTAATTCTTCCAATCCAGGAGCATGAAACATCTTTCTGTTTCTTTGAATCCTCTTTAATTTTCTTGAGTGAAGTCGTAGAGTTTTCTGTATGTAAGTCTTTCACCTCCTTGGTCAGGTTAACAGCTGTTGCCTTATGTATTGTGGTGACCCTTTTTCGGGTGCCTATGTATTTATGTCCCTATACATGCTTCTTGGATTGATCCTTTGATCATTTTGTAATGACTTTGTCTTTTATAATATTCTTTATTTTAAGGTTTATTGTGTCTGAAAAAAATATTGCTGCTCCAGATTTTTTTTGATTCCATATGCATGGAGTATTTTCTTCCATCCCTTCAATTTCAATTTGCATATGTCCCTAGAACTGAAGTGGGTCTCTTGAAGACAGCATATATGTGGGTCTTTAGTATCCATTCAGCCAGTCTATATCTTTTGGTTGGAGCATTTAGTCCAATGACATTACCATTTTATTAACTATTTTGTATTTGTTTCTGTTGGTTTCTTTTCCTTCCCTTCTTCTCTTCTCTTGTGGTTTGGTGACTCTATATAGTGTTATGTTTGAACTTCTTTTTATTATTTTTGTGTGTATTGATTGTAGATTTTTGGTCACAGTTCCCATGAAGTTTTGATACAGGATTCTATCTATATACAAGATTGTTTTAAGCTGTTGGTCTCTTAGTTGCAAAAGCAACTCTGGTATGCTGCATTTGTACCCTCTTTGGATGTTTTCTGGATTTTTCAGCATATTTGTGGGTGGATGATTTCCTGGCTTTACTACATGTATATGTTTACTGGTGAGCCTTGTCATTTTTAGTATTTTGTTTGTTTGTTTTAGTGGTGGCCTTTTCATGTCCACCTCTTGAGGTTCCTTTAGTATTTGTTGTAAAGCTGGTTTGATGGTGTTGAAAATCTTATTGGGGTTCCCTTGTATGTTATGTGTTTCTTTTTCCTAGCTGCTTTCAATATTTTCTGTCTTTAATTTTGGTCAGTTTCATGAATATGTGTCTTGGGGTGTTCCTCCTTGGGTTTGTTTTCTATTGTACTCATTGTGCTTCCTGGATTTGAGTAAGTGGTTCCTTTCCCATGTTAGGGATGTTTTTGTTATGTTCTCTGGCCCTTTCTCTCTCTCTTCTGCTTCTGGTACCCCTATAATGCAGATGTTGGTGCATGTAATGTTGTTCTAGAGTTCTCATAGACTGTCTCCATTTCTTTTCAATCTTTTTTTCTCTTCTGTTCCTCAACAGTGATTGTCACCAGTCTGTCTTCCATCTCACTTATTCGTTTTTCTGCCTTCTGCATTCTGTTACTGTTTCCTTTGATGTGAACTTTTTATTTCAGCTATTGCATTTTTCATCTCGGCTTTCTTAATATTTAAATCTTCTATTCGTTGGATTTTCTTGTAACTTGTCTATCTTTGCCTCCAGTTTATTTCCATGTTCTTGAGTCATCTTACTATCATTAGTCTAAGGTCTTTTTTGTGCAAGTTGGTAATCTCCAGATCATTTAGCTGTTTTTCTGCTTTTTCCCCTTGTTCCTGTATCTGAGACATAATTCTATGCCTTGTCATTTTGTATAGCTTTTGAGTGTGATCTCCTTTTTGCAGACAATAGGGTTGTAGACTCTCATACCTGAGGGTTCTCCCTACTATTCTTCCTGTTACTCAAATGTGGCCTCAAGTGATTTCTGGTCTGTCTACTTTCCCTTCTATGTGGGACACAGTACATGAGAAAGAGCCTTCCTGGCACTGAGAGGTGAAGACTTCTAAATTTGGAAAACCTGACTCTTGATCAGTGATGCTTTCAGAGAAAGATCTGGATCATTCCAGATCAAGGAGAACTGTGCCAATTAAGAAAATGAAATCTTAATTAAACTTCAAGTTGCAAAGGCCTGTAGAGGCAGGTCTCACAGCCTACTGCTCATGGTCAATAGCTTTTGTGAACAGTGCTTCAGGGAAATTTGGGGTGCATGTGCCTTTTGAAGGACATTTCAGTATAGGAAAATGTTCAATTTTGATGAAATACAATTTTCCATTTTTTCTTTTTTGGGTAATTTTTTTCCATCCTGTGTAAGACCTCTTTATCAAACCCAACAACCCAGAGATTTTCTCCTAGTTTTTTGGATTTTATTTGTAAAAGTTTCAAAGTTTCAAAATTTCCATTTGTATCTATGTCTCAATTTGCAAAATTTCAATATCTGTTAAAAACTATCCCTTTTCCATTCTACTTCTCTATAATTTTGTATTAAGCCATCCCAGTTTGCTGTATTGGTATGTGTCTATTTCTGTATTCTCTATCCTGTACACCAAACTATGTGTCTATTCCTCCACCAATGAGAACCTATCTTCCATAGGGCTTTATGTGGCGCCTAATAGCCTCAAATTTTAATTTTCTTCCTCAAAATAATTTTAGATATTTTGGCTCCTTTATTTTTTCTTTATACATTTTAGAATAAGCTTGTCCATGTTGACAAAAACAATGCTGTTGGAAGTGAACAGT
This sequence comes from Sus scrofa, assembly GCF_054392235.1. Lineage (NCBI taxonomy): Eukaryota > Metazoa > Chordata > Mammalia > Artiodactyla > Suidae > Sus > Sus scrofa. The sequence goes on along the minus strand of NC_139385.1, from coordinate 54,185,888 downwards.
TTACTGTGTTGAGCCTGCCAGACCATGAATATTATATATGTATATACAGAGAGGACAAGATGGCGGAGGAGTAGGGGGACACGCTCGCCCTCTCCCACAAACACAACAAAAAAAGCACATCTACAGAAGAAATGACTCGCACAGAACAGCAACCAATTGCTGGCAGAGGAACCTAAACTCCAATAACGGCAAGAAGTTCGTGACATTATTGGGCAGAACAGGAGAAAAGAGGAGAGTGAGAGAAGGTGAATCCAAGCGGGATGGGTGCTCCCGAAAGGGAACTGCGGAGGAGAAAGGGATCCCGCACCCTGGAAAGTCACCTATTGGGCGAAAGATCAAATGAACCGGAGGAATCCCCAGATGCAGAGAAGAGTGTAGCAGTAAGTCGGAGTACGGAAAAACGGATCAAGAACCCAACGGACCATCTGAACTACGGGCACAGTCACCAAAAATTGAGACGCCTGGGTGGGGGCTGGGCACCGAATCCTCGGCTCCAGAGGTTAGTCCCCGGGAAAGGGCCGGGGGACGCCTGGGTGGGGGCTGGGCACCGAGACCTCGCCTCTGAATGTTAGTCCCCAAGAAAGGGCTGGGGGATGCCTGGGTTGGGGCTGGGCACCGAGACCTCGGCTCCAGAGATTAGTCCCCGGGCTAGGGGGGCGGGGAAGAGCGGAAACTGCTTGGGAGGTCTCTAAACCATTTGATGGGGCAGAGACTGCCTGGGAGACTAGAAAACAAAGCTGTCGCAGAGGAAGGGAGCAATACTCTAGGGGCGGGGAAGTGGAAAGCCGCATCAGAGGGAACCTGGGAGAAGAGCCTGGTCTGCGCCCATGCTGGGGAGCAGAGAGAAGAAGGGGTGGTTTCCCATAGAATACCCCCCACGCCACAGCAAGCTTACAGGCCCACTAGCTAGCAGAAAGCGCTGCTTCCCAGTGCATTCCCTCCCCCCAGCCCCGCAACCCCCTATGCTCTCGCGGAACCTGGGGCTGCCTGCCATCCAGGAGGGCTGGCCTCAACAATTGCCTGAAGCCTACCACCGCAGGGGCTGTCCCTGCACAGGCCTGCTTGCCCTTTGGAGGGGCTACACTTCCACAGAGCAGCACCAAACACCACCAGCCCCCTAGAAAAGGCCTGCAGCCCAGAAAAGCTAGAACAAGCCTAGCCAGGCCGTGAATAGATCGGCCTAAATCTCCGACGGTTTTTCTGAGACGGGCTCCTCCGGGGAGGAGCCTCTTGGGTATCCAAGGACCTTGCTACCCGCCCAAGACCCCAGGGGGTGCTAAGACCTAGTGGACCAGCTGCATAGGACTGCCAGCTCCAGGCAGGACCCCCTGCAGCCCAGAAAAGCTGCAACAAGCCTGGCCGACTTGGGAAAAGATCTCAGATGGTCTTTCTGAGTCGGGCTGCCCTGGGGAGGAGCCTCTTGAGTCTCCAAGGGCCCTGCTACCCACCCAAGACCCCAAGGGGTGCTGAGACCTAGTGGACCAGCTGCATAGGACTGCCAGCTCCAGGCAGGACCCCCTGCAGCCCAGAAAAGCTGCAACAAGCCTGGCCGAGTTGGGAAAAGATCTCAGATGGTCTTTCTGAATCGGGCTGCCCTGGGGAGGAGCCTCTTGAGTCTCCAAAGGCCCTGCTACCCGCCCAAGACCCCAGGGGGTGCTGAGAACCAAGTGAAATCTGCTACCATCGTGGGGTGGACCTCCCAGTCCTGTCTGCCCTCAGGAAGTCCTCCTTTGCTTCAAAGAAACACTGTTAGTCCCATCAACACTCCAGAAAAGCCACACTGCCTCAGAAAAGATTGACCAACAACGCCAGCCCTCAGGAAATATTCCACGGCAGTGACAAGGCAAACACTACCCGATAACAGAGAGTACAACTCCCTCAGGAGAAAGAAGACAACAAGCAAGATGAAGAAGCTGAGAAACCACCCCCAGTCAAACCAACAGGAGAACTCACCTAAAACAGTCAACAATGAAACAGATCTCTGCAGTCTGACAGACCTGGAATTCAAAAGAGAAATACTGAAAATATTGAAGGAATTAAGAGAAGATATGAACAGTAATGCAGATACCATCAGAAAGGAGCTAGAAATATAAGGAGGAGCCAAGAAAAACTAGAACATTCATTTGCAGAGATGCAAACTGAACTAGGGGCAGTAAAAACCAGAATGAATAATGCAGAAGAACGAATCAGTGATATGGAAGATAGAATAATGGAAATCACTCAATCTGGTCAACAGACAGAAAACCGAATCAAAAACTGGAAAGCAATATAAGAGGCCTATGGGATAATATAAAATGGGCCAATCTACGCATAATAGGAATTCCAGAAGGAGTAGAAAAAGATAAGGGAATGGAAAATATATTTGAAGAAATTATCGCTGGAAACTTCCCAAATCTAAAGGATACTGGATTCAAGATACAAGAAGCACAGAGGGCCCCAAACAAACTGAACCCAAAGAGACCCACACCAAGACACAGCATAATAAAAATGGCAAAAGTTAGTGATAAAGAGAGGATGCTAAAGGCAGCAAGAGAAAAACAGAATGTTACCTACAATGGAACCCCCATAAGAATATCAGCTGATTTCTCTACAGAAACACTACAGGCCAGGAGGGAATGGCAAGAGATATTTAAAGTGCTAAAAGGAAAAAATATGCAACCTAGAATACTTTATCCAGCAAGAATATCATTTAAAATAGAAGGGGAAATAAAAATTTTTCCCAACAAACCAAAACTTAAAGAATACAGCAACACAAAACCCAGGTTAAAGGAAATATTGAAAGGGCTTCTCTAAACCAAAAAGAAAGGAAGGAAAGGGAAGAAAAAAGAAAAGAAAAAAAAAAGAAGAAGAAGAGGAAGAACTATGACTGAGGAAACTGCAATCAGAGAGCAGTCACTCAAATAAGCCAGCATACAGATTTAATCATGAACATGCTTCAAACAAAATAAAATTAAAAAGAAAAAAATAAAATTAAAAAGAAAAAAATAAAAAAGAGTCATCAAAACCATAAATTGTGGGCAAGGGATGTTAGGAGGTAAATAATCCTTTTTGTTTGTATGTATGCCTCTCTTCTTAATTTTAATATAATAATGAAGTGTTTGAACTTACAGGACCATCAGGCTAAAACACACAATTATGGGAAGGGGTTAGCATACTTAAAAAACAGGGCAACCACAAGCCAAAACCAAATATTGCATTTGCAAAAAATGAAAAAAAAAATACACTCAAGCAGATAATAACAGGAGACCATCCAACCAAAAAAAAAAAAAGAAGAATGGAGAACCATAGAATCAACTGGAAAACGAGGTTCAAATGGCAATAAATAATCATCTATCAATTACCACCTTAAATGTCAATGGACTGAATGCCCCAATCAAAAGACACAGAGTGGCTGAGTGGATAAAAAGGCAAAAACCTTCAATATGCTGCCTACAAGAAACTCACCTTAGGACAAAAGATACATATAGATTGAAAGTGAAAGGCTGGGGAAAAGTATTTCATGCCAATAGACATGACAGAAAAGCAGGAGTCGCAAAGCTCATATCAGACAAAATAGACTTTAAAACAAAAGACATAAAGAAAGACAAAGAAGGACACTATTTAATGATTAAGGGATCCACCCAAGGAGAGGATGTTACTATCATCAACATATATGCCCCAAATATAGGAGCACCCAGATACATACAACAAATATTAACAGACATAAAGGGAGATATTGATGAGAATACAATCATAGTAGGCGACCTTAATACCCCCCTCACATCAATGGACAGATCCTCTAGACAGAAAGCCAATAAAGCAACAGAGATCCTAAAGGAAACAATAGAAAAGTTAGACTTAATTGATATCTTCAGGACACTACATCCAAAAAAAGCAGAATACACATTCTTCTCAAATGCTCATGGAACATTCTCAAGAATCGACCACATATTGGGACATAAAGCGAATCTCAATAAATTTAGGAGCATAGAAATTATCTCAAGTATCTTCTCTGACCACAATGCCATGAAATTAGAAATCAACCATGGGAAAAGCAAAGAGAAAAAACCTACTCCATGGAGACTAAACAACATGCTACTAAAAAACCAATGGGTCAATGAGGAAATCAAGAAGGAAATTAAAAACTACCTTGAAACAAATGATAATGAAGACACAACCCCTCAAAATATATGGGATGCTGCGAAAACACTGCTCAGAGAGAAATTTATAGCAATACAGACCTTTCTCAAAAAAGAAGAAAGATCCCAAATTGACAACTTAACCCTCCACCTAAATGAATTAGAAAAAGAAGAACAAAAAAGTCCTAAAGTCAGCAGAAGGAAGGAAATTATAAAGATCAAAGAAGAAATCAATAAAATAGAGATTCAAAAAACAATAGAGAAAACTAATAAAACCAAGAGCTGGTTCTTTGAAAAGGTGAACAAAATTGATATACCCCTGGCCAGACTCACTAAAAAGAGGAGAGAAAGAACCCAAATCACCAAAATTATAAATGAAAAGGGAGAAATCACAACGGATACAGCAGAAATACAGAAAACCATAAGAGAATACTATGAACAACTATATGGCAACAAGTTTGACAATCTGGAAGAAATGGACAATTTTCTAGCATCTTACAGCCTGCCTAAACTGAATCAAGCAGAAACAGACCAACTGAACAGACCGATCACTAGAAATGAAATTGAAGAGGTCATAAAATCACTCCCTACAAATAAAAGCCCAGGACCGGATGGCTTCACAGGTGAATTTTATCAAACATATAAAGAGGAATTGGTGCCCATCCTCCTTAAACTCTTCCAAAAGGTTGAAGAAGAAGGAATACTCCCAAAGACATTCTATGAGGCCACCATCACCCTCATTCCAAAACCAGGCAGAGATACCACCAAAAAAGAAAACTATTGCCCAATATCTTTGATGAATATAGATGCAAAAATTCTCAACTAAATCTCAGCCAACCGAATCCAACAACATATCAAAAAAATTATACACCATGACCAGGTTGGGTTAATCCCAGGTTCACAAGGATGGTTCAACATATGCAAATCAATCAGCATCATACACCACATTAACAAAAAAAAAGTCAAAAATCATATGATCATCTCAATAGACACAGAAAAAGCATTTGACAAAGTCCAACATCCATTCATGATCAAGACCCTCGCCAAAGTGGGTATAGAGGGAACATTCCTGAATATAATAAAAGCCATTTATGATAAACCCACAGCAAATATAATCCTCAATGGGGAAAAACTGAAAGCCTTCTCACTCAAATCTGGAACAAGACAGGGATGCCCACTCTCACCACTGCTCCTCAACATAGTTTTGGAAGTCTTAGCCACAGCAATTAGACAAACAAAAGAAATAAAAGGCATCCATATAGGAAGAGAAGAGATCAAACTGTCACTGTATGCAGATGACATGATTCTATACCTAGAAAACCCTAAGGACACAACCCCAAAACTCCTTGAACTGATTAATAAATTCAGCAAAGTGGCAGGATATAAGATTAACATTCAGAAGTCAGTCGCATTTCTGTATACCAGCAATGAAACATTAGAAAAGGAATACAAAAATACGATACCTTTTAAAATTGTACCTCACAACATCAAATACCTCGGAATACACCTGACCAAAGAGGTAAAGGACCTATATGCTGAGAACTATAAAACCTTAATCAAAGAAATCAAAGAAGATGTAAAGAAATGGAAAGATATTCCATGTTCCTGGATTGGAAAAATCAATATTGTGAAAATGGCCATCCTGCCCAAAGCAATCTACAGATTCAATGCAATCCCTATCAAATGACCCATGACATTTTTCACAGAACTAGAACAAACAATCCAAACATTTATATGGAACCACAGAAGACCCAGAATCGCCAAAGCAATCCTGAGAAACAAAAACCAAGCAGGAGGCATAACTCTCCCAGACTTCAAGAAATACTACAATGCCACAGTCATCTAAACAGTGTGGTACTGGTATCAAAACAGACAGACAGACCAATGGAACAGAATAGAGAATCTGGAAATTAACCCTGACACCTATGGTCAATTAATCTTTGACAAGGGAGGCAAGAACATAAAATGGGAAAAGGAAAGTCTCTTCAGCAAGCATTGCTGGGAAACCTGGACAGCTGCATGCAAAGCAATGAAACTAGAACACACCCTCACACCATGCACCAAAATAAACTCCAAATGGCTGAAAGACTTCAATATACGACAGGACACCATCAAACTCCTAGAAGAAAACATAGGCAAAACACTCTCTGACATCCACATCATGAATATTTTCTCAGGTCAGTCTCCCAAAGCAATAGAAATAAGAGCAAAAATAAACCCATGGGACCTCATCAAACTGAAAAGCTTTTGCACAGCAAAGGAAACCAAAAAGAAAACAAAAAGACAACTTACAGAATGGGAGAAAATAGTTTCAAATGATGCAACCGACAAGGGCTTAATCTCTAGAATATATAAGCAACTTATACAACTCAACAGCAAAAAAACAAATCAATCAATGGAAAAATGGGCAAAAGACCTGAATAGACATTTCTCCAAAGAAGATACACAGATGGCCAACAAACACATGAAAAAATGCTCAACATCGCTGATTATAAGAGAAATGCAAATCAAAACTACCATGAGATACCACCTCACACCAGTCAGAATGGCCATCATTAATAAATCCACAAATAACAAGTGCTGGAGGGGCTGTGGAGAAAAGGGAACCCTCCTGCACTGCTGGTGGGAATGTAAACTGGTACAGCCACTATGGAGAACAGTTTGGAGGTACCTTAGAAATCTATACATAGAACTTCCATATGACCCTGCAGTCCCACTCTTGGGCATCTATCCGGACAAAACTCTCCTTAAAAGAGACACTTGCACCCCCATGTTCATTGCAGCCCTATTCACAATAGCCAGGACATGGAAACAACCCAAATGTCCATTGACAGAGGATTGGATTCGGAAGATGTGGTATATATACACAATGGAATACTACTCAGCCATAAAAAAGGATGACATCATGCCATTTGCAGCAACATGGATGGAACTAGAGAATCTCATCCTGAGTGAAATGAGCCAGAAAGACAAAGACAAATACCATATGATATCACTTATAACTGGAATCTAATATCCAGCAGAAATGAACATCTCCTCAGAAAAGAAACTCATGGACTTGGAGAAGAGACTTGTGGTTGCCTGATGGGAGGAGGAGGGAGTGGGAGGGATCGGGAGCTTGGGCTTATCAGACACAACCTAGAATAGATTTACAAGGAGATCCCGCTGAATAGCATTGAGAATTTTGTCTAGATACTCATGTTGCAACAGAACAAAAGGTGGGGAAAAAATGTAATTGTAATGTATACATGTAAGGATAACCTGACCCCCTTGCTGTACAGTGGGAAAATAAAATTAAAAAAAAAATATATTATATATGTATATGCATACACATTTGTTTAGGTCTTACAGTGTTTTATCATACAAATCCGCTATCAAAAATATTTATAACCAGAGTTCCCATTGTGGGTCCCTGGTGAAGTACCTGATACAGTGGCCATGAGGATGTGGGTTGAATCCCTGGCCTGACTCAATGGGTTAAGGCACTTTTATTGCCACAAGCTATAGTGAAGGGTGCAGATGCAATGTGGACATGGTGTTGCTGTTGCTGTGGTGTTGGCTGCTATCTGTAGCTCCATTTTGATCCCCTAGCCTGGGAACTTCCACAAGCTGCAGGTGCAGCCATAAAATTATATGTATAACCAAATATTTCATTTTTTGGAACTGTTCTGTACTGCATTGTGTTTTTGGTTTTAGCTACCAGATGTCCTTTTTTAGCATTTACAAATATGATGAATATTTCTGAGACTTCGGTAAAGGACCCTCCATCTATTAAGTGTCACATAGAGAATCATTGGGATTTTCTGTGGAGGTAGCCATGCTATCCATGAACATGGACAGTTATATTTCTTCATTTCTAATCTGTATGTCTTCATTTCTTTTTCTTGGCATGTTGCATTGGCAAGCACCTGCAGTACTATGTAGAAAGGAAGAAATGAGAAAGGACATTCTGACCTTGTTTTGAATTTAGGAGGAAAACATTCATTCTTTCACCATTAAGTATGATGCTTAGTGTAGATTTTTTTGTAGATGTTCTTTACTGGGTGGAAGGAGTGTTTTTCTCTTCCTACTTGTCTGTGAGTCTCTAACATGAATGGGTCGTTGAACTTTGCCAAATGCTTTTTCTATAGTAATTGATGTGACCATGTATGTTTTCTTCTTTAATTTATTAATAACAGCAGATTACACTGATGATTTTTAAATACTAAACCAAGCTTATATTCCTAGAATAAACTCCATTTGATCATAATGTATCATCATTTCACTTGTTCTTCAGATATTGGTTTCATTTTGCAGTGTTTTCTGTAGTTTACTTGCATGAAAACTTGGCTATTGATTTTGAGACCTTTCTTCTTTTGTATTGTAGAAGTATTTAGTGCCATTTGTTTCCATTTTAAAAGATCCAGTCACATTTTATGGACTCTATCTCCATTTGCATTCAGTTCTATTCATGTTTAAATTTTTGAGAGTCATCTTTAACCATGGGTTATTTAGAAGTGTGCATCTCAATTTCCAATATTTGGAGGCTTACTTTCTTTTTATTCTCATTGTTATACGAGGGAATGCTTATACTTTGGACACAGTGGAGTGAAAGGCAATGACTATTTGTTTATTTTATAGGTTCCTCAAATGTTGTTGGTGTGAACCTTTCGAATATTAATTTTACATAGGAGTTCTCAGACTTTTACACTTATACAGTAACCATAAGGGAATTGCCTGAATATATGAATTCAGGCTGCTGAAATTGTGTTTATCAAGGGAATTTCACAGACACAAGAATAGTAGGAGAATTTGTGGGTCCCATTGCACATTGTTTTCTGGGTCAGCACACAGAGACCCTGTTCAGACCCAGGGTTCAGGAAAGGGGCCCAAATCTTGGTCCTGGTGCTTTATATTGCATGATCAGAGAAGTATAGGCCCCCTGTGGGCAGGGACCACAACCAGCATGGTGACATGCAGGGTGCAAGTCGAGTTGCTGGCTGTTTGATGAGCACTCAAGGTGGGGGAACTCCAGCCTCTCTCCTGCTGCTCAGGGTGGGTCTGATCTGTGGGTGCAGCCCTAAGTCTCAGAAAGTCAGTGGCTGAGTCACTAGGCAGCACTCCCCAGCTCTGTCAGCCATAAACCCTGGCTATGACCAGTGACACTGAAGTCTCAGGAAGGCCAGGCTTTCTCCTGCAGGGAGGTTGTCTTGACTAAGTCAGCCCTGCCCTCTCACCACCTCAGAAATCAAACTTTTAATCACTCCATCTTGCTATCTCCCAAAACATGGGATTGCCAAACTTTTTTTTTTTTGTCTTTTTGACTTTTCTAGGTTTGCACACATGGCATATGGAGGTTCCCAGGCCAGGGGTCTAATTGGAGCTGTAGCCACTGGCCTACTCCAGAGCAACAGCAACATGGGATCTGAGCCACTACTGTGACCTACATCACAGCTCACAGCAATGCTGGATCCTTAACCCACTGAGTGAGCTATGAATAGAACATTCAACCTCATGGTTCCTAGTTGGATTGTTAAGCAATGAGCCATTTTGGGCACTCCCCAAACTTTCTTTTTCAAATATTATTAACATCATTTTCTAGAAGAAAGTGCAACAAAACCCCAGTTAACTAGGAAGCAACTATTGCAATTAAGCAAGTTTCCCCTAAGACAAGACCCTTAGCTACATCCAAGGGCTCTCTTTGATTTCTCCTATGTGCTTCTGAGAAGTAAAATGTTGATGTTCAAGATCTCCTCCAATGATCACTGTGCTAGAAATAGTTTCTATGAAAGCAGGAAGCTCCTCACCCTGAAGCAGAGGAGGTAAGGAGGCAGTAGGTGATAACTCTTTGCTATGCTCCCACTTTTAAACCCTCCATATCCCTTCCATCTGAGGAAGGAAGGCCATGTCTCAGAACACTACCCATCTTCCAGATGTGTCAATTCCCCTGTCTGACAAGAGGTCACCTACAAGCCAGAGAGCCTGAATCCTCCCTAGTACACAATTGCTCCCTGCCACCCACTTAAAAATTCCCTTCAAACAAAGCCCTTTGCCTGCACAATTGTAATAGCTGTATTGTTTAATATATGCTATCTGTGATTTATAAAAGGGTTACCCCTTGCCTTGTTCTTTGAGAAACATGGCATTTCGTAGGGAGAACCCAGACCAGGCATCCCACAGCCTCTGTCAGGTGTGTTCCTTCAGCCAATGCTCTGATTCCATGTTGAGAGTTTTGGATATGAGACTTTCCGTGTTGTCAATGGGCAAGCCTCCCCTTGGTGTATACCATATACAAAGTTTTCCAAGCACCTGCCTCTCTCTCAGACAAGCTGCAGCCATGCTACTTCTGCAATTAGGAACCTCCTTTATCCACCCTGTGGACAGTAGTCAATTCTGTGATTCCATGAATGTATCATCCATTAGACCACTATTTATTTTTTATTTTATTTATGTATTTTTTTTCAAGTTTGGCTCCACCTGCAGCATATAGAGGTGCCCTGACTAGGGATCAAATGTGAGCTACAGCTGATTCTGTTGAATGAAATTTCCACTTAATTAATTTCTATTTCATTCTTTTTCTTTTTTGTTCTGTTTTTTTTTCCCTTTTTCATTTTTTCACTCTGGACATATGGAAGTTCCCCTGCTAGGAGTTGAATTAGAACTTGAGCTTCCATCCTATGCCATAGCCACAGAAATGAAGGATCAAAGCTACATGACACTACACCACAGCTTGTGTCAACTCTGAAACTTTAACCAAGTGAGAAAGGCTAGGTATCATACCCATGTCCTCATAGATAGCAGCTGTGTTCATTACCTCAGAGCTATGACAGGAACTCCTTCTATTTCATTCCTTTTATGGTTTGAAAAGCATTAGTGTAATTCCTCGTCCATGCACCTTAATGTTAAACCTAGTCTATTTTGTTTTTTGTTTTTGTTATTTTCCTTTTTTGGCCACACTCTTGGCATATGGAAGTTCCTTGAAACAATGCAAGATACTTAGGCCTCTTCCCCACAGCAGCAACTCTATTCCTGGTCTTTTTAAAGTCCTAGGTCTCGCTCTTTCTAAAGCTATCTGGATGTTGATGCCATTGGGCTGGTGCAGGAATTTGAGAAGATGCAATACTCAGAGTTCCCATGGTGGCTCTCTGGAAATAAATCTGACTAGTAACCATGAGGATGCCAGTTTGATCCCTGACCTTGTCAGTGGGTTAAGGATCCAGCATTGCAGTGAGCTCTGTGTAGGTTGAAGATGCATCTCAGATCTGGCATTGCTGTGTCATAGGCCAGTGGCTACAGCTCTGATTTGACCCCTAGCCTGGGAACATACTTAGGCCATTGGTGTGCCTTTAAAAAGAAAAAAAAATGATGCAATATTCCACTCAAGTCATTAATCATCCATGAATTTTCTCTCAACTATTCCCTTCTTTCTGTCCTCATTGGAACTAAGAGGCACCTGCCTCCGCCATTTTGCCCATTGCAATAATCCCACTGAGAATAGTGGGTTCTCCCCATCTATGAGGCAGAGAAGCAGAGAGTCCTGTCTCTATAGTCAAGCCTTTTCCTCTCTGGCCAGGCCACCCACACAGGACACACTGGATGAGTGCAGGATCATCCCATCCTGTCATCTGGCCACTTCAGGGAAGCAGAGAGAAACTCCCTAAAGGTAAGGGCTGTTGCCAGCCTCCATTCTAGCAATAGAAGAGCCTCCCTCTAGTGTTCAGAGGGATGAAAGGCACAAAAGCAGCTCAAAATCCCTCAAAGGTAGAGGGATGCAGAGAATGGTAGAAATGCCCCATATGCCTCAGATGGCTAAAGCAGGCTTGAGAGACAGGGACGATGTGGGGTCCCTGGGGATAGTGAAATCTGTGTGCTCAAGTAGTTGCTTGGTGTGTCCTTGTCTCTGTGGAGGAAAGATTTCATGGTTCACCTGTAAGTCCAGAGCACCTGTGACAGCCCTCATCCTTCCTTCCTCCAAAGAAAACTCTGGAGCAACACAGACATGAACAAGATGACAGTGGACCATGAGTTTTTCCCATATAACTCTCTTTACATACACATTTTACATACTTCATACCAAAGGTACTGCTGTGTACACCCAGACCCAACTCTCCCACCACCTACTCCCCCACAAGACCACCCCACTCCTAGCCCTGATATTCCTGCCCTTCCTCCCTGCCCCCATGTAAGCCAGAATCAGTGCTGGGACTAAAGAGGGCCCCCAGGTTTCCATGGGGCCACCCTGTTGGGCTTGCACTGGAAAGCTGGCCCACTGTTCACTATTGGATGCAGTGGAACTTCCTCCTCCTCCCTGTGACAAATGTGTTACACCTTCTCTTTTTGGTCTGTCAGGGTAAACAAGCCCATGTCAAGGACTGGTCTCCCAAAGACTCCCAGGTCAGTCCTGGGCATGGGCAGGTTCTCTGTGGTGGCCAGGCCTCAACACAGAGCCAGCTGCTTGGTGGCCTGGGCTGATGCCTATTCTCTGGTTCGGGGTAGCCCAGGGAGCTCATTGAGTCCCCCAGCCTGCAGAGCAGACAAGGCTTGTGGTGGGGACATGGCTCTGGGGCAGAACCAAAGACAGGAGGTTGTGCTGAGGTCCCAGGAGGAAGGTCAGTGTGGGGAGCTCCTCCTCATCCTTACTGGAGCTGTTTTCCAGCCTGTAGGTCTCCCTAAGAGGACAGGTCTCCTTAAGAACCTCATTGGCCCTGGGTCCTGATCAAGGTCCCAGAGGAGGACAGGGCCACCTGGCCCAGGATGGAGGGATGTCCTGACCTCTTGGAGAGAGAACCGAGCCTTTGAGCCTGAACAGTCCACTGACTGTTTGGCTGTGCCATAGAAGGGCCTTGAAATCAATCTCTGGTTTGCAGGATTCTTTGCTGACCCTTGGCTGACCCCAGCCTTGGGGAACAGAAGAGTGCCTTGGTCTGCAGTGGCACTCAGGTAGCATGGCTGCAGTGTTTTGGTTGTGCCTCAGGGCTGACCTTCCTAAGAGCACAGGCTGAGGGTGATCAGGTGGAATGGAAAGTGGGAGACTCTAATGTCCATTTCCTAAGCCTAGAGCATGTAAATTGGGGGCAGTCTTGGGGGGCCATAGACTTGGGTGTGGGTGGTTACAGGACCAGCTGAAGCCTTATGTGCCTTGGGAGGGAGAGGAAATTGGGGACAACTAAGAGTCACATGTGAGAAAGCGTGGGGTCCAATTCCCAGGGGTCTCCCTGCCAGCCCACTTCTTAGGCAGATTTCATGGCACTTCTTAGGGAGGAAGGAGAAGAGTTAGAAAACTGACCATGTCCATAACCCAGAGGGATGAAGGGAAGGTGAGACCTTCTTCAGGTGCTGTTCTAGTGGAAAGACTAATACCACAGTGTGGTTAAAGGAACAATGTTGGGACATTGGCCATCCCTAGGTTCGTATTTATTTGTTAAATGTATAAAACTTTATTTTTTCTTTATCTTTTATTTATATACATATTTTATCTACTGTACAGCATTGTGACCCAGTTACACTTACATGTATACATTCTTTTTTCTCACATTGCATGTTCCATCATAAGTGACTAGACAGAGTTCCCAGTGCTACACAGCAGGATCCCATTGCTAATCTATCCCAAAGGCAATATTCTGCATCAATTTACCCCAAGCTCCCAATCCACCTGCTCCCTCGCCCTCCCCCTCCCCCTCCCCCTTTGCAGCCACAAGTCTATTCTCCAAGTCCATGATTTTCTTTTCTGTGGAAAGGTTCATTTGTGCTGTATATTAGATTCCAGATATAAATGATATCATATGGTATTTGTCTTTCTCTTTCTGACTTACTTCATTCAGTATGAGAGTCTCTATTTCCATCCATGTTGCTGCAAATGGCATTATATTTTATGGCTGAGTAATGTTCCATTGTGTATACATACCACATCTTCCTAATCCAATCATCTGTCGATGGACAATTGGGTTGTTTCCATGTCTTGGCTATTGTGAATAGTGCTGTAATGAACATGCTGGTGCATGTGTCATTTTTAAGGAGAGTTTTGTCTGGATAGATTCCCAAGAGTGGGATTTCTGGGTCATAGGGTAGTTCTATGTACAGATTTCTAAGGTACCTCCATACTGTTCTCCCTAGTGGTTGTACCAGCATACATTCCCATCAACAGTGCTGGAGGGTTCCCTTTTCTCCACACCCCCTCCAGCATTTGTTATTTGTGGACTTATTAATGATGGCCATTCTCACTGGTGTGAGGCGGCATCTCATATTTTTTTTGATTTGCATTTCTCTAATAATCAGTGATACTGAGCATTGCTTCAGGTGCTTGTTGGCCATCTGTATATCTTCCTTGGAGAAATGTCTCTTCAGATCTTTTGCCCATTTTTCAATCACATTGTTGCCATTCTTGCTGTTGAGTTGTATAAGTTGTTTGTATATTTTAGAGATGAGGCCCTTGTCAGTTGCATCATTTGAAACTATTTTCTCCCATTCTGTAAGTTGTCTTTTTTTTTCTTGTCAGTTTCCTTTGCTGTGCAAAAGGTTTTATGTTTGATTAGGTCCCATTGGTTTATTTTTGCTTTCATTTCTGTTGCTTTGAAAGACTAACCTGAGAAAACATTTGTAAGGTTGATGTGAGAGAACGTGCTGCCTATGTTCTCTTCCAGGAGTTTAATGGTTTCTTGTCTTATATGTAAGTATTTCAGCCATTTTGAGTTTATTTTGGTGTATGGTATGAGAGTGTGTTCTAGTTTCACTGGTTTGCATGCAACTGTCCAGGTTTCCCAGCAGTAATTGCTGAAAAGACTGTCTTTTCCCCCTTTCATATTCTTGACTCCTTTGTCAAAGATTAATTGACCATAGGTGTCTGGGTTTATTTCTGGATTCTCTGTTCTGTTCCATTGATTTGTCTGTCTGTTTTGGTACCAGACCCACACTGTCTTGATGACTGCGGCTTTGTAATATTGCCTAAAGCCTGGGAGAGTTATGCCTTCTGCTCGTTTTTTTTTTTTCCCTCAGAATTGCTTTGGCAGTCATGGGTCTTTTGTGGTTCCATATAAATTTTTGGATTGTTTGTTCTAGTTCTATGAAAAATGTCATGGGTAATTGGATCAAGATTGCATTGACTCTGTAGATTGCTTTAGGTAGTATGGCCATTTCTACAATATTAATTTTTTGCATCCAAGAACATGGAATATTTTTCCATTTCTTTACATCTTTAATTTCCCTGATTAATGTTTTATATTTCTTGGCATATAAGGCTTTCACCTCCTTGGTCAGGTGTATACCCAGGTATCTGATTTTTTGGGTTGCAATTTTAAAAGTTATTTATATTTTTGTATTCCTTTTCTAATACTTCATTGTTAGTATACAGAAATGCTACTGATTTCTGAATGTTAATCTTATATCCTGCTACTTTTCTGAGTTTGTTGAGCAGTTTAAGCAGTTTTTGGGTTGATTCCTTGAGGTTTTCTATATATTGTATCATGTCATCTTCATAGAGTCACAGCTTTACCTCTTCCCTTCCTATTTGGGTGCCTTTTATTTCTGTTGTTCCTCAGATTGCTGTGGCTAGCACTTCTAATACTATGTTGAAATACAAGGATGAGAGTGGGCATTCTTGTCTTGTTCCAGATTTTTGTGGGAAGGCTTTCAGGTTTTCTCCATTATTATATCTTCTGTGGGTTTGTCTTAAATGGCTTGGATTATGTTAAGGAATATTCCCTCTAGACCCACTTTGGTAAGAGTTTTTAATCATAAAGTGATGTTGGTCTTTGTCAAATGCTTTTTCTATTGCATCATCTATGCATCTTTTTTCTAGGCATCATCTATTGAGATGATCATGTCGTTTCTGACTTTTATTAATGTGGTGTATGATGTTGACTGATTTACCTGTTGTTTTTTGGTGGAATCTTTGGTTTTGGAATTAAGGTAATGGTGGCATCATCGAATGTCTTTGGGAGTTTTCCTTTTTCTTCAACCTTTTGGAAAAGTTTAAAGAGTATGGGTATAGGTTCCTCCTTGTTTGTTTGGTAGAATTCACCTGTGAAATCATCTGGTCCTGGACTTTTATTTGCAGGGAGTGTTTTTATGGACATATTCAATTTCATTTCTAGTGATTGGTCTGTTCAGTTGATCTATTTATTCTTGATTCAGTTTTGGTGGGCTGTAAGTCTCTAGGAAGTTGTTCATTTCTTCTAGGTTGTCGAATTTGTTGGCACATAATTGTTGTTAGTATTCTCTCATGGTTTTTTGTATTTCTGTAGTATCCATTGTGCCTTCTCCCTTTTCATTTCTGATTTTGTTTATTTGGGTTTTTTCCTCTCCTCTTCTTGGTGAGTCTAGTCAGAGATTTGTCCATTTTGTTTACCTTTTCAAAGAACCAGGTCTTGGCTTGATTGATTTTGTCTATTGTTTTTTGAATCTCTATTTTATTGATTTCCTCTTTGATCTTTATGATGTCCTTCTTTCTGCTGACTTTAGGTTTTTCTTGTTCTTCTTTTTCTAATTCATTGCAGTGGTGGGTTAAATTGTCCATTTCAGATTTTTATTCATTTGGGAGACAGGCCTGTATTGCTATGAACTTCCCTCTGAGCACTGCTTTTGTGACATCCCATGGATTTTGAGTGATTGTGTCTTCATTATCATTTGTCTTGAGGTATTTTTTAATTTCCTTCTTTATTTCCTCATTGACCCATTGGTTTTTTAGTAGCATGTTATTTAGTCTCCATGTAGTAGGGGTTTTTTTTTCACTTCCTTTTCTGTGCTTGAGTTCTAGTTTCATGCCATTGTGGTCATAGAAGATATTTGAAATAATTTCTATACTCCTAAATTTGTTGAGGTTAGTTCTGTGCCCCAATATGTGATCAATTCTTAAGAATGTTCCATGTGCACTTGAGAAGAATGTATATTCTGATTGTTTTGGATGTAATGTCCTGAAAATATTGATTAAGTCTAACTTTTCTGGTATTTCCTTTAGGATCTCTGTTGCATTATTGATTTTCTGTCCAAAGGATCTGTCCATTGATGGGAGTGGGGTATTAAATCCCCTACTATGATTGTATTCCCATCAATTTCTCCTTTTATCTCTGTTATATTTTTTGGAGGTATCTGGGTCCTCCAATATTAGGGGCATATATATTGATGATTGTAATATCCTCTTCTTGAATGGATCCTTTAACCATGCAATGGTATCCATCTTTGTCTTTCTTGATGGCCTTCATTTTAAAATCTCTTTTGTCTGATATGAATATTTCAACTCCAGCTTTCCTATCTTGTCAGTTGCATGAAATCTCTTTTCCCATCCTCTCACTTTCAATCTTTAAGTGTCCTTTGCCCTAAGATGAGTGTCTTGTAGGCAGAAGATCGAAGGTTTTTGCTTTTTTATCCCAATCTGACACTGTCTTTTGATTGGAGCATTCAGTCCATTGACATTTCAGGTGATTATTGATATATATGTATTTATTGCTATTTTAAAACATTTTCCAGTTGATTCTGTTTCTCTTTCCTTCCTTTCTTTTTTTGGTTGGATGATTTCCATTTATTTTATGCTTGAGTACTTTTCTTTTCAGTTTCTTTGAATGTGGTGTTCTGTTTTGATTTTTGGTTGCCCTGTTTTTTTAAGTACATTAACCCCTTCCTATATCTGCTTACTTTAGCCTGATAGTCATATAGGCTCAAACACCTCATTTAAAAGATAAAGAATCTATTTTTTCTTACTTCCCTTTCCCACAGTGTGTGATTTGGGTGCCTTTTCTTTTTTTAACATCTTCATGTTTAGATCTGTATGCTGGCTTATTTAAGTGATGGGTTTCCAACTGTGGTTTCCTCCATCCTATATCTTCTTTTTTTTTTTCAATTGGTGAAGCCCTTTCAGTATTTCTTTTAGAATGGGTTTCATACTGCTGTACTCTTTCAGCTTTGGATTGTTGGAGAAAATCTTTATTTCTCCATCTATTTTAAATGATTTTCTTGCTGGATAGAATATTCTAGTTTGCAGATTTTTTTTCCTTTCAGTGCTCTAAATATATCTTGCCACTGCCTCCTGGCCTTTAGTGTATCTGTAGAGATATAAGCTGATTGCCTTATTTGGGTTCCCTTATAATTAATGCTTTGCTTTTCTCTTGTTGCCATTAGAATCTTCACTTCATCTTTAAATTTTGACATTTTTATTATAATATGTCTTGGTGTGGGCCTGTTTGGATTCCACTTGTTTGGGGCCCTCTGTGCTTCTTGTACCTTGATATCAGTATCCATTAGGTTTGGAAAGTTTTCAGCCATAATTTCTTCAAATATACTTTCAATCCGCTTTTCTTTTTGTTCTCCTTCTGGAATTCCCATCATGTATATATTTGCCTGCCTTATATTATCCCATAGGTCTCTTATATTTCTTTCATTTTTTTTTATTTGGTTTTCTGTCTGCTGTCCTGATTGGGTGATTTCCATTATTCTCTTCCACATCACTAATTCTTTCCTCTGCATTATTCATTCTGGTCTTTATTGCCTTTACCTTGGTTTGTATCTCTGCAAATGAATTTTCTGGTTTTTCTTAGCTCTTCCTTATATTTTCTCGTTCCTTTCTGAGGGAATCTTCATTACTGTTCCTATCCTCTCTTAATTCCTTCAGTATTTTCACTATCTCTCCTCTGAACTCCAATCTGTCAGACTGTAGAGGTCTGTTTCCTTGTTGACTGCTTTGGGTGAATTCTCCTGTTGTTTTAACTGGGAATCATTTCTGAGGTTCTTCATCTTGCTTGTGTTTTTCTTTTTCTGTGAATTTGTGGAAGCCAAACTGTACTTTTGTAAGTCTGTGTCTATGCAAGAATACCGCTTTGTATCTTTTGGGGGGTTACTATTTATTATTGGTGTGGGGGTTTGGATATTTTCTGTCTCTTTCTTCTGCATGAGAAGTCTGTTATCCCCATGATGCTCAGTATGTTTTCAGGGAGAAGAGGACAAAAGGTAGGGCCAGCATTCAGGGCCTGGTCGTTGAGCTCTCAACAGAAGCAAAGACCTGCAGGAAGGTGGCACAGGTTACTCCTATTTACAGGCCCTGGGAAGTTGTAATGAGCTCAAAAGGATCTTTAAGGTTGCCAGAGTATTTGGCTATAGCTGCAGCACAGTGTGTGAGTGCCCAGCGATGTGAGAACAATAACAGCTTGTGATTGATTGCAGTGTCCTCCCCTTAGGTGATTGGAACCACAGGTGGTGCCTGTTCAGGGATCCCTGGTGGGAGTGGGCCATGACCATCTAGCTTCAGTGGTAACTGTGTTGGTTTGCATCCACCACCTGTAGACCATGCATGAGGTGACCTGTCTTATTTAGCCCACATAGGAGGTGCTGCTCAGGCTGCTCCTAGTTTCAGGATCCTGGGAAGTGCCAGAGATCTGGCCTATGGGTACTTCCCTGAACATTCAGCAGTTGCAGCAGCAGAGCCAGAGTGTTCCCAAGGGTGCAAGAGAACGAAGAGTTTATTTGGTCACAATGCCTTCCTCTGTGATGCCTTTGAGGTGAATGTTGCCTGTCTATTCTCCAACCCCTAATGGTGTCAGCTCACTGCCACCACTGGAGCTAGAGATAACTGTGGTGGTTTGCCACCACCACATGTAAAATCATGCAAGAAGCACCTGGTCCTGCTTATCCCTGACAGGATGTGATAAACAAGGTGCTCTTAGTTGCAGGTTCCTAGGAAGGGACAGTGATCAAGCATATGGGCACCTCTTGGAATGTTTGGTAGTGGTGGCTGCAGGGTGAGTGTGCTCCCAGGGGAGTGAGAGCACCATCAGTTGTGGTACCATTGTAGTGTCCTCTGTGATGCCCTCTGAAATGGTTGGAGCTGCAAGTGATTTTTGTTCAGACATCCCCAGCTGTGGTGGGCCACACCAACCACTGGAGTGAGGGATAATTGCAGTGGTTTGTTCCCACCATGGGCTAGCAAGCAGCCTGTCACTGCTCCAGAGCTTAAGTCTCAGTGCCCAGCATGCCCCACCAAGAATATCAGGCTGTGGTGTCTTTGCCAATGGCTCAGATGATCTGTGATTCTCTCACTCTGCTTTTCAGTTCTCAGGACTGCTGCTGTGCTTTCCTCAGCCTCTTGGAGATCCCTATGACTCAGCTGATCTTTCCATTGGTTAGGTTGCTTCTCAGTGTGGGGGTTCGCTTTCTCCTTCACAGCTCCCTCTTGGGAAAGCTAGTCCTGTCCTGATTCCTATTCTTTCTCTTTTTTCTTTGGCTCTACCCAGTTATGTCAGGAGTTTCTTGCCCTTTTTGGAGGTTTAAGATCTTCTGCCAGCATTCAGTTGATGTCCTATGTGAATTGTTTTAGATGGAGATGTGTTTTTTTTTTTGATGAGTTTGTGGGAGATGGTGAGCATGTCCTCTTACCCTTCTACCATCTTGCCTCTACCCCTAGGACCCCATTAACTTTATCTTTACCTCTATTGGGAAGGTGGGTAACTGACCAAGGCCCCACTTTGGGGGCCATGGTCCCTGAGGAGCTGGACTCACTAGAGCTGGAGCAAGCAAAATCTGTGCCCTCTTCATCCGCTGCAAGTTCTGAATCTGGATCTCATCCTCCACCTCAAATTCCATGATCCTGGGGGGTGTTTTGGGACAGGCCACAGTGAGAAAAAAGCCTGGGCTCTGGAGCCCACCCAGGGCAGCAGGCCTGAGGAGGGTGAGGAGAGGGTGTCCTTGGGGCTGTCAAGGCCCTGTGAGGTGCTATTCCAGCAGGGAGCCACTCTAGGGCAAGTACATGATCTGTGCCACCTCCTGCTTTATCAGCCCTGGAGGACATGGCCCAGCAGAGACCCAGGTTGCTTAACTTAACCAGGACTACTGGACATATGTTGGCCCATGGGGGCCCATGATCATGCCCCCCATCCTTGTGTGACCCACAGGAATGGTGACAGCCAACGGCCTTGTCAGGCATGTGTCCCCACAGTGGCCTTGCCCAAATCTAGGTCCTGGGTCTGGAAGTGAGAGTCCTGGAACACACACCAGACACAGGGCTCAGGAGATGCTGGAGATGGGATGCTAAACTTAGAGGACACTTTCATCTGAGAGGTGCTTATTTGTTTGGTTTTGGTTTTGAAACTGGGGGATTCCCATGCAGAAAACACAGGGAAGGCCAGAGACCCTTGGGCTTCCCCAGGGATTGCTGGTTACCCCCTTAGGCCACTGCTGAAGAGGAGAGTGGTCCAAAATGTTAGATCAGTGATCACTGGCCACCCAGCACACAGGGGCCTCAAGCTAGGGGTGGAGTACTTTTCCCTGTACAGCCCCTGTGCCCAGAGTGGACACTTCCTGGGCTCCTAGGGTTCCCAAGGCCATCCTGAGGCCTTATGTCAGGGCAGGGACAGGTCAGCATCATGTGAGGGCAGTGCTCCTGGTGGAAGAAGGACAGAATAGCCAAGGTCTCCAGGTGAGGGAAGGGATTTTGGAGGGGTGTACGGCCTCTGGGATGCAGGGAACAGTATGTGCTGGGTGCCAGCCTCCTCTGTTCTCTCTGATGGTCACCTGCCCTATGGTCTGGCCTTCACCCACCCCCTCACCCACATGTACCCCACAGCCTAGGATGCTGACTCACTTTGCCACCATCTCATAGAAGTTCATCCTGTCAAAGTTGTTTGTGTGCTGCCATTCCTACATGGCCCAACACAGTCCCTTCTCCAGCATCATGGTTGGTTTCAGGTGGGCCAGAGAGTGAAGCACTGAGCTTCAAGCCCTCAGGGTCAATCTCCTCTTACAGCCCCACCTCCAGCTGCCTGAGCACTTCCATTCCTTCTCCTCCATGTCCCCCACCACAGCCTGACTGAGGGTCAGTAGGGTGAGAGATGGGTGTCTGTAGAGCAAAGACAGGACTTCCTGGTTGCTGTTGCCACCACCTCACACTCCCCAGAGGGTGAGCATCCACTCCCAGGCCATAGCTAGAATGCTGTGCCTTGAGGAATTCCTTCTTCTCCAGGACTGCAGTTTCATATAAAATTCAGCATCATCAATGAGGGAGGGCATGTGCCAGGCTAGTTGCTAACAGGTCAGATAAGCCCAAGGACTCTTCTGCCTGGCCCTCTGAACTAGGTGTCATTGTGCCCCTTTTATGAAGGACCTTAAGTCTAGGAAGGAGATTCCTGCCAGGCTCACAGCTCTAGTAGGAAAGAACCTTGCCTTAGAAGAGCACTACCACCTCCCTCTTGTAACTGGAAGTCTCCAGAACAAGGACCATGTATGCATAAAACTCTCTCCTGAGCCTGCCTGTCCTATGCCTCCTCTGAAGTGACAGTCCCTGGCCACCATACACCCAACTTCTTGTTGAAAGGATGCAGCAGAACAGTAGATGGTGCCATTCAACTCTTGGCTCCTCACATTACAGAAGGACCCTCTCTGACTGCTAGTCTGTGGTTAAATGTTACCATGTAAACACAGACAGTAATGTGGCTGGTCTCACAGGGTGGGGGTCAGCTGAGAGAAGACACTGAAAGGATGTCATGGACTGGACATGTGACACATGTGAGTGACGACATGCCTCTTCATAGCATGGACATCACCCTCAACCTTCCTTCTGTATAGGCTGAAGGATTCCTAGAAACCTAGCCAGTGAGTCCATGCCCAGTTCCTCTTTAGTGAAGGCTCCAGGTGAGCTCATGAGCTCTCGAGTGCACTCAAATGAGGAAGCAAGAGAAAACTTCTGCATTAGGGCCCTGGGGCAGGTGCTTCTGGGCCAGAGATTTGAAGCACTGCCAGCCTCGGGAGTTCTCATCTCTTTCTGTTACAAGAGTCATCCTGAAGGACCCCATTCTTGGAGGAAGGCAGGCTGCCTGCCCTGGATGCACCCTGTGGCCATGACCCAGAGCTCACTGTGGGCAGACTGGGGCCAGCTGGGCAGTTGATTGTGCGGCTTGAGGAGGAAGGCCTTTGGCCCACTCTCCCTTTCAAGTCTGAGCTATCACAACAGCCAGTGTGGCCACAACACTCTCCACTGCTGGGGTCACTAAGAATAGTGTTTCAGGACAAGCAACAAGCTGCCCCATTGAGGGCCCCAGGAGCTCCCTTTGGGGGTCCCTGAGAAAGGCCAAAGATCTGAGTCTGGTGGGGCAACAATAGCCTTCCTTCTGACCTGACTTAGACAGTGATTTTGCAAACCCCTGGGACACTAAGGCCATGGCCAGAATTAGCCACCAGAAGTGTCCTGGTGAAGGCTGGAAGGAATGAGGTGCTGCCAGGTGAGAGTATGGGGTCATGGGTGGTGGCAGGTGCTGCTCCAAGCATGGCTGCTATGGGGGGCCAGGAGTGGGTGGATGAAAGTGCAATGCTATGAAATGTGACAGGGAGGCATGAGGCTTGATGATAGCTGCTGTGCCCAGCAGTGAAGATGCTCTTGAGACAAAGGAAAGTGGTGAATAGAGGAGAATGGGAAACTGGGAAGGAAGTTTCCTGGTGAATCAGTCTGTACATCTCAATGGGCAAGAGCATTTGGACAGGGGAAACTGTGCAGTCTTGGAGGGTTTTTCATGCTCTCATCACCAGTTGAGAATTACTCCACTGGTGAACTTGTTCCCTGCACCAAGATCTCTGCCTCCTGTCTGCTGAGAAGAGGTTAGGCTCAGCAGCACTGACTCAGAGAGCCTCAATAAGGAACTCCATGACACTTAGCCCTCACAGGCTATCCCCAAGTCCTAGAACTGGGAGGACATCTACTCTGAACAATGCTCCTCAGCAAGGTCACTAGCATATAGGGACCTTCTCTAAGCCAATATCCACTCACTGTAAGTCCATTTTTGGACAGGCAGTGTATAAAGTCTTAGGGCCACACCTTATGATCAGCAGTTCCTTTGCTCTTGCTAATATAAATCTGCTCTTCCTTTCATGACCTCTCCCAACAAAACTGAAAGGCTGAGAAAATTACTCCACACACAGAACCTTGATACAATCACATAACACACCTTCCCATCATGCATCTGCCTCACAGAACCACCCATATTGGACTTTGAACAGGGGACAGTTTCCACCATCCCATCCCCAGGACCCTGAGTCGCTGCCATCATGCAGTTGTGTTCCTATGAGAGGAATCTAAGAATTAGGCATGTATCCCCTGGATTCTGTCATTTCACAGCCAGTATTGGCTGCAGAGGATTAGCACAGGCTGAGGGAGTGTCATATTGCATAGACCGTGGGAGTACAGGCTGCCTGAGGTCCTTCCCCTTCCAGATCCCAATAATGGAAGGTGAAGACAAACTCAGAAGCAGGCATGAGTAAGGTGCCATTGTGGTAAAGCTGTCTGTTCAGCAGAGGGAGGTACCCACCACTATGCATCTAATTAATCTCAACAGAGGAAAAGGAGGTTTCATAGTAGCACAGAAGATCATCTTCCTCTTCTGGGCTACAGCGTGTCCCCTCTCTAACAAGGAATCAGCCTTCATAGACATTCCATCACAATCATCCCCATTCCACACATGTGATCCCTGTCCATGAAATGTGACATGAAATAGGAACATACTCTTCACCTCAAAGTCAGGCCTGAGCATCTGCTGTGAGATACCAGATATGATGAAGTAGGTCTGAAGAAATGTGTTTCCACAAAAGGAAAAAAATTCAGAATGACTCAGAAATCTGAGTCTTAGTTTGGTTTAAGTCACATGGTTTCCCTTCCCCTGTGGAATCTAAGGCAACAGTTCCCTGACCTGAGAAGTGAGCTCTGGGCTGGAAGGAGTGGAGGAGGCCTAGGCTGTGGCAGAGTAACTTTGGGCCCAGCTCGGAGAGGACACTTCAATGCACATGTGGCCACAGGCACCCACCCAATTGAATAGTTTTCTGACTATGACCATCTCACCCCCTGCTCCCATTAGGTGCAGCATGCACCCATTCAAATCCCTTAGAAAGATCTGGTGAGGCAATTTTCAGATGCCTAAGGAACATAAGACAGGGCTAGGCTTTCCCCATGACCCTCCCTCTGCCAAGAGCAGATATCAAGCCACATTCCCTACACACACATTTCAAAGTGCCTTGTTTCCCTTCTAGAAAAAGCCAACCTTCCTGCTGCCATCCTTCCTCCAAACCCAGAGCATGTCCTCTTTTTCCACCTCCAAGCATCTGTCCTCCCAAGGGTAGGCTTAGGTTTCTAAAGGCCCCTCCACGCTCCTCAGTATGAGAGGTCCATGGGGTACAGTTCTCTCTCCTTCCTGTCCTTCCATTCAACTATGTGTCCACAGTGAAGTATCACATATGAACCCCAGTGATTTGAGGGATGGGTCTTTGGGAACCCCAGTGATTTGAGGGATGGGCCTTTGGAAACCCCTCCCCAGTCTATAGGCTTACCTCCTTTTGAAGCCATTCACACAGTCTTGGGCCTAGTCCACCACTGCCTGGCAGCCTCAAAGGAAAAAGTCAAGACCAGGACCCAGAGAGTGACCTGCTTCAGCAGATGTTCAGGATCCAAGTAAAGGAGGCCAAGTTTGAGTCTCAACAGTAGAAGGTGGGACTCAAGTCATTCTGCAGTGGGGTAGAGGCTGAGCGAAGTTGGCCCTGGTTGGGTTTGGGGTGACATTCCATGTTGGCCTCTGGCAGGTAGGCAAGAACCAGAAGTTTCTTCCACATTACACAGTGGCAAGACAGTTGGTATGTTCCTATTTAGGCAATTCGTGAATTGGTTTTCAAAGTCATAGCATGAGTTTTGACTTGATCTTCCCTTTAACTATTCCCTAACTATTCATCAGCATAGTTTTTTTTTTCACTTCTTTACCCTCAACCCGCTCTGCTTCTGTCCTGGCTCTTGACTTACCTCAACACAGCCTAGGCTTTCTGAACAAAATTCACATTATCATCTGATAAACACTTAGGTATTAATGGCCACATGGAACCTCTTAGTCATAAACTAAAATGAAGGCCTAAACAGTAGAAAATTGACAGAACACTGTAAACCAGTTATAATGGGAAAAAAATAAAAATCATTATATATATTAAAAAATGAAGGCCTAAGAAATGGTAAGTTCCATAACTCATTGACACTCTCAGATCCAGACCTGCAGTCTCCACTTTATTGGACCTCCACTGGCAGCACAACAAAGCCCATGAAGTGGCTGACTTTCCAAGGGCAAAGACTTCCCCAAGGAGAAAGTTAAATTTTATACCAGGATCTTAATTGCCTTCCCAAACCTGTAGAACTTAGCACATGAACCCCTGCCTATAAAACCTTATTCTTTCCCAAGGCTGGGTGGTCCTGTATTCCTTTTGCTCAGTGCTCCCAACCTCTCTGCTGATTCATAAATCTTGGCTGATATGCCACTGCTCTGGTCAACTGTGTTTCTCCAGTTCTTTAACATTTTGGTGCCAAAACCCTGGAGGGATACACACCCATCCCTTTCCAATTCCCAGGCTTCCACAAATGCTCCAAGACTTGGAGGGATAGCTGAAGACACCAGCCAAGGCTACACTCTGGGGTGTTCTGCTGGCCCCTGTAGGTTCTAGGGGCAAGTAGTATTAGTCTTAAAGAGTGGAAGCCTCCTCTGTTTCTAAACTCTTTCCATGTTTTCCATCTCCTTAGCCTAAGAGACTTTCAGTGAACAGAGTGAGACTATTGGAACAACTGAAGACTAAGGCCAGGGCTACTCCATGGTGATCTCTGAACATTTCTCTAGCCCTCTCTCCCAGTAACTACTGCTCACATGAGTGGAAGTGTCCTCTTCCTTGTGACTGTTGAGCACTGAGATCTCAAGTGCCCTCTGATGATTCCCAACACATGGCACCCCACAATGGCCTCCATTTCAAGACCATTGGAAGTTGAGTAAATACTGGAGTTTTCCTCCACCACTCTCTCCCCAAACCCAGTCTGATGTCATTGCCATTTTTTTTACTTTTTCTTTTTTGATTTTTAGGGCCACACCCATGGCATATAGGAAATTCCCAGGCTAGGAGTCTAATGCAGCTGTAGCTGCTGGCCTACACCACAGCCACAGCAACACAGAATCTAAGCCACGTCTGCAACCTACACCACAGCTCATGGCAATGCCAGATCCTTAACCCACTGAATAAGTTCAGGGATCAAACCTGTGCCCTCCTGGATGCTAGTGAGATTTAATTGCTGAGTCATGATGGGAACTCCCCCATTGCCATTTTTTATTTCCTCTAAAATCTGAATGTCAAGTCAGCTGGGTTTCCATGTGGTCCCAGGGAAAAGGTACCCCCCCTTCACAAGAAAGACATTTCCTGATCAGGCACAATCATCATTCAGATCATATACTTCACAGGGAGACCCCCTCTGACCATATAGGTGGTCTATTTCATTCATATCTTAGGCCCTCTCAGGGGAACACTTCTCTGAGCACCTGTGTGGGATTTTAGACTCCTTATTTCAAACCTCTACTCCCAAATTAACACTATGGGCACCTCCTTCTGTCAATCTCCATGAGATACAGCTTTAGGGTGTTTTTTGGACAACTTTTCATCTCTGAGACTCCACCCAGATATTAAGCACAAGTGTCTCATTTTCTTCTGTAATGTGGCTTGACCCAAACATAAATTAGATAATGGGAGCCAAGGGCCTGACACTGGCCCATTTGATGTCAAAATCCCAAGAGATCTTGAGAATTTTTTCCAGCACAGTGGGAAATGGTCAGATGTTCCCTACATTAAAGCTTTTATCTATTTTTTTTTTGTCTTTTTAGGGCTGCACCCATGGCATGTGGAGGTTTCCAGGCTACAGGTTGAACTGGAGGTGTGGCAGTTGGGCCACAGCCACAGCGATGCCAGATCTGAGCCATGTCTGCAACCTTCTACACAGGTCATAGCAATGCCAGATCCTTAACCATCTGAGCAAGACCAGTGATCAAACCTGTGTCCACATGGATCCTAGTCAGATTTGTTTCTTCTGAGCAATGACAGGAACTCCAAGCTTTTATCTATTTAAGATCTCAACCCTCTATTTGCTCTGACTGTAGCTCATATCAGGTTCTTCTGTTAAATGAATGCCCTCCTCCCATTTCACCCCCCCTGCAGGCAAAAACTAAACAGCCTCCCCCTTATGTTTCTTCAAACTCTGACTTTGATCCTAGTGATGCCTCAGCACCTCCTTCAATCCAGCAGAACCATATGCCTCCTCCTCCCCTCCCACTAATTCTGTGCTCCCAGGTACTACAGCCCTTACACCTTCTTCTCTCCCTCCCGCCATTGTTCTTCCTCCTCTTCATCCATGTCCCAAGAATCCTAATTCCCATTCCCAAAATGCAGCCCCCTCCCATAACAACAACTCCTTTTATCACCCCCTTAACAAGACCTCAATCAGCAATCCCCCCTGAGGCCCCAAACCTTCCTTTAAGAGAGGTTGCTGGAGTTGAAGGAAGAGTCAGGTTTCATGTGCCTTAGTCTTTGGGAGACTTATCCCAAATAGAAAAAAAATGTTTAGGTTCCTTCACCTCAGACTCAACTACCTACACAAAAGAGTTCCAGTATCTTATTCACTCCTATGAGTTCACTTGGAAAGACATTTATGTTATTGTTAGCTGTTCTATGTCCCCTGAAGAAAGGGAATGAACTTGGCTGGCAGCCCAAGCCCATGCAGACACCTTACACATCAAGACCCTACTAACGGTCCTGTTGGAACTCTAGCTGTCCCTCATGTGGATCCTAATTGGAACTATCAGGTAGACTCCCAGGACAGATCCAAGACAGGCCACCTTATTTCTTGCCTAATAGAAAGAATGAAGAAGTTTTCATTAAAAATAGTTACTTATGATAAAATTAGAGAAATAATACAAGAACCCCAAGAAAATCCAGCCATTTATATGTCAAGGCTTACAGTTAACTACCCTAAGTATGCTACCCTAAATCTAGAAAATAAAGAGGGATAAATTCATCTGAACATGTATTTCATTTCCCAATCAGCACCAGATATTAAAAATATATATATGTGGAAATTAGAGGACAGTATTTTGTCCCCACAAAGGGATGTCATTAAAGCTGCCTTTAATGTTCTTTAATAAGGTAGAGGAAGAACATAAGGTCCCTAAACTAAAGAAGTACATGACTGAATATTAGCTTCTTGCTTCTGCCATACAGGGAAATCCTCAAAAACAAAACCGTGGGCCCCCTGAGGCATACAAACTTTCAGAACAACCTCCCCTCCTAGGGCCTGTTTCAAAGGTGGCTTAGAGGAGCATTGGGGAAATAAATGCCATAACCTAAAACCCTGACAGGCCCTTCTCCAAAATTCAGTCAGAATGGACATTGGAAAGTGGACTGTGGGAAGCCAGGGAATCCCACTATCTCCTCCACAAAACCTACCTTGGAGACCACCAACATGAACAACATGTTGGGCCTGGCCATGGAAGATGGATGGTGCCTGAGGCCACCAGGCCGCACCTTCCTACCACCACTCTAGAGCCTCAGGTATCTATGGCAGGAGGAGATAAGACTATTTTGTTCTTATTGGACTTAGGGAGCATTATACTCAGTATTACCTATTTTACAGGGTCTTACCTACACCTCCCCTACTTCTATCATGGGGGTAAAGGGCTTGCCCACTACACTCCAACAGACCAGACCTTTACTTTGCACACTTGTAAACATCACTTTCTGCCACTTAATTCCTAGGTATTCCCACATGTGCTACACCTATAATATGGATGAATATTTTAACTAAGTTCCAGGGATGCATTTAATTTCCTAATCAACCAAACACAAAGTTCCTATATCTGTGCCAGTCATATTTGGAGCCCACTCCCCCCAGTCATTCCCACCTGCCTCCTGATGTCAATACCATTGTTTGGGACACCCATACACCCTCCATTGCTAGAAATCATTCTCCAATTCTCATAAGATTAAATGATCCTACTAAGATTAAATGATCCTACTAAATTTCCTATCCAATCTCAATATCCTATTAGCCTAGAAGCACAGAGAGAATGAAAGTCTATAAAAATTCAGCTTCTCCCCAAAGCCAACGTCCTCAAACCTACTCACTCTCTATTCAATACTCCTATACTTCCTGTAAAAGAAACCAGATGGATGCTTTAGATTAGTTCAGGATCTTAGCCTCATCAATCTGGTACTCTTTCCCATTAACCCAGTGGTCCCAAATCCCTATACTCTTCTGTCTCATATACCTCCTAACACCTCGTTTCTCAGTTCTTACCTAAAAGATGCCTTTTTACACTTCCTCTAGACCCTACATGCCAGGAATTATTTACTTTCACATGGACTAACCCCAATATTCTTTCAGACTCTCAGTTAACCTGGACGGTCCTTCTTCAGGATTTTAGAGGCAGTCCACATTTCTTTGGCCAACACTAAGCCACAGATAGTAACCACTCAGGGCACTAGAGGGCCAACTCACCCATCAATGGAGCAGACCCAGTGGCCACGACTGGGACCCTTTAATTCCTGCGCTCCTCCTGACATGGAGAACAGGCTAGAGTGCCCTGACCAGGTACAGGGAAAAGAGTCTTTGTTTTTCCTTTTCCCCGTTCCTCTCGCTTTTTCCTTTTCAAACTCACCCTGGCCCCTTTTTTTCCTTCTGAAACCTTGGAAAACCCAAGATATTTCTGTTTACTCTTTTTGCATACAGAATTTTAAAAAAGCAAGCTTGAGAAAATGTCTTTTCAGAATTCTGACCCTCAGGGAATAAGTCCTTCTAGGATAACTTGATTTTCTGACCATGTACCTTGAAACCTGGACTCTCAGGAATGCCTATCTCATCTAGACCATCTCTAATGCCTGAGAATAAAGAAGAGAAAATGGGGAAAGAAATCTTTTCAAAACTTATTTATAAAATAATGAGTTTTATTTGTAATATCTGACTCATGACTAAGCTTAGAAAATGAAGCTATGAGATCTCTGTGTCTATCAATTTGTATGGGCATCATATTTGTTTTAACTTTGGGATGGTATTATCAAAAATTTAATGTAAATGAGCCCTACTTAATTGGCATAAATGAAATTGAGCACCTATGTCATTTTTCAAAATATGAGTGGGAACTAACTGGCCAGAATTGATTTTAAGTTCTCAAGAACTTGGAAGTATTCACTATTTAATTAATATTCAGTATTAAATTAATATTTTCAGGGAGTTCCCAACATGGTGCAGTGGAAGTGAATCCACCTAGGAACCATGAGGTTGTGGACTCAATCCCTGGCCTCACTCTGTGGGTTAAGGATCCAACATTGCCGTGAGCTGTGGTATAGGTCACAGACATGGCTTGAATCTGGCATTGGCTGTGGCTCTGGCATAGGCCAGTGGCAACAGCTCTGATTAGACCCCTAGTCTGGGAACCTCCATACACAGTGGGTGCAGCCTTCAAAAAGGCAATAAAGAAATTTTTTCAGTATTAATTTAATCCAGTATGAACTTTAACATCTTGTATTAAAGTTTGTTGACCTAATATAGACATGTCTTTAGAGTTACCAACATTAAGTAACTTATTGTACCTAGGTTTAATAGAGTCCAACGAGACACAGAGCCATCTATGTGTGTCTAAACAGAGAAACTAAAGGCATTTAGGACTATTAATCAACATGTTTGGTGCCACCTTGAGATGTTCTCTATAAGAAACATATATAGAAAATATAAAAGACAGTCCATGTATGCTTTAAGATGTGTGTTTTCAGTAAAGAAGGAATGAGGAATGGAATTACATTTTATTAAGGGAAAATAAAGTAAGGTTGTCTTGTAGCTTTTTCTTTTAGATTCAAAAGCCATACTAGTATGGATACAGCAAGTGATGGAAAGTTTGTGGGAAGTGGACAAAGAGGAAAGAATTTTGTGCATGGTCAGGACTGACTAAGTTTAGAAGAAATTTAATTAAGTTAGTTTTAAAAGTAAGCGGTTCAAAACTTGCATTCAGCTTTCCTCTTGCCTAAGAGAACAAAGCCTTCTTGGAATGACACTTTTGACCACAGATTATGTGAAGTCTTTTGCATTTAAGTGATCTGTGTTTGTTTTTGAGATCTCTTGTAACTTTGGGAAAAGCATTATCCACAGTGACCTGTAATCCTATCTATCCAAATGTTCTCACTGAACTTCCTGTCAAATTCTTATTAAAGTTTTTCTGACTTCTGCTAAGTTTGGGATGCTTCAGAGGGCTGCTGAGGCATCCCAGAGGTGGTGGAGGGGGAGAGTTCAATTAAGTAGGAAAACACCTGCAGAGCATTATCAACTGAGTGATAAGCCTCCTCAGATTATAGAGTATGAAGTCTCCATGGTAGCCAAAATTCTTTGTCAATTGCCTTGTAATCAGATCTTAAACGTGCCTTCTTAAGTCTTTTGTCATTATAGGCAGTTAATGGCTTGGCTCTGTTTCCTTGGCAAAAGTGCTTCCTCTTCAATGAGGTCTATAGAGAAAGGACTTTTTGAAAAATACAAGTTCCTGATGTTCAGAGCATAATGCTGAACTAGGTTCCTTCACTGGACTGGTCTATAGCGAGGACTGATGACAAAATCATGCTCACATGGAAGACGAGAAGAAGAGGATATCAGAAGTAGACAGCTGGTCCAAGAGGCTGGGCCTGACTCAAAACAATCAAATCAATCATGAAAAAAATGGGTCAACTCCATTCTGGCCTTATAGACCTACGGATACCACGAGATTCCTTCCACCTCCCCCACCCCCTAATCAACACCCCTTTTCAGCAGGAAGAGGCTACAGAAGAGACTTTCTCCCCTTTCCTATGAAAAACAGGGAGGAATCTTAGGTGGAAACTGAAATGAAGTGCTAAAGGACTCACTAACTCACTCAGACCCAGACCTGAAGGCTCTACATTTTTGGACCTCCACAGGCAGAACAACCAAGCCCATGAAGAGGCTGGCTTCTGAAGGACAAAAGCAGCCCAAGACGAAAGGAAAAATTGATAACATGAACTCAACAACATCCCAGACCTATACACTTCTCATCACATGACCCCCAGCCTATAAAACATGATTATCTCCCAATAGGAGAGGGATCTGAGTTCCTTTTGCCCAGTGCTCTCAGCCACCATGCTGGTCATTACATCTTTCCTGAGAACTCACTACTCCAGTCAACTGTCTCTTTCTCTGGCACTCTAACAGGAGAATGTTCAAAAATAGGATTATCTAATATGTGTCTTGGTGTATTCCTCCTTGGGTTTATTTTATAAGGAACTCACTGTGCTTCCTGGATTTGAGTGAGTGGTTCCTTTCCCATGTTAGGGAAGATTTCAGCTATTATCTCTTGGAATATTTTTTCTGTCCCCTTCTCTCTCTTCTTCTTCTGGCAACCCTAAAATACTGGAAAATCCAGATGTTGGTGCATTTAACATTGTCCCAGAGTTCTCTGACACTCTCTTCATTTGTTTTCAATCTCGTTTCTATTTTCTGTTCTGCATTCATAATTTCTACTAACTTATCCTCCACCTCACTTATTTGTTCTTATGCCTCCTGTATTCTGCTGTTAGCTGCTTTTAGTGACTCTTTTATTTCACTTGTTGTATTTTGCATCTCTTCTTGTTTAAGTTTTATTTCTTTTGCCTCTTTGCTCAGTGTTTCCTGTAAGTTATCCATCATTGCTTTCAGTTTATTTCCAAGTCTTGCATCATCTTCAGCATCAACAATCTAATTTCTTTTTCCTGGAGGCTGAGAACATTCTCATTACTTACCTGATTTTCTGGGGTTTTTTCTTTCTCCCTCATCTGAGTTATAGTTCTGATGAAAATTAAAAACAAAGATAAAATATTAAAAGCAGCTAGGGAAAAGAAACAAATCACATATAAGGTAACCCTGATAAGGTTATTGGTAGATTTTTCAGCAGAAACTCTGCAGGCCAGAAGGGAGTGGCATGATATACTTAATGTGATGAAAGGAAAAAACCTTCAACCAAGATTATTCTACCCAGCAAGGCCCTCATTCAGATTTGAAGGAGAAATCAAAAGCTTCACAGATTAGCAAAAGCTGAGAGAATTCAGCAACACTAAACCAGCCTTACAACAAATACTAAAGGAACTTATCTAGGCAGAAAAGAAAAGACAGCAACAGGAATCAAAAATTCCTCAAATGACAAGGCTTACCAGTAAAGGTACATATACAGTAAAGATACCAATTCATCCATGCACAATTATACCACCAGAATCAGAAATCACGAGAAGAGATGGATACAAATGCAGGACACTGGAGATGACCTTGCAGTTAGAACAACAACTTAAAACAATCTCATATACATACAGATATTTATACCAAAACTTCAGAATAACTGCAAACCAAAAATCTATGAATGATACACAAAGAAAAATCAGCTCAAATACGACACTAAAGATAGTCATCAAATGAGAAGAGGAGAGAACAAGAAAAGAAGGGAAGAAAGAGCAACAAAAACAAATCCAAAGCAATTAATAAAATGGCAATAAGAACATATATATCAATAATTACCTTAAATGTTGATGGACTAAATGCCCCAACCAAAAGACATAGACTGGCTGAATGGATACAAAAACAAGACCCATATATGTGCTATCTTCAAGAGACCCACTTAACTTCTAGGGACACATACAAATTGAAAGTGAGAGGATGGAAGAAAATATTTCACCCAAACAGGGATCAAAAGAAAACTGGAGTAGCAATACTCATATAAGACAAAATAGACTTTAAAATGAAGACTATTTTAAGGGACAAAGAAGGACATTACATAATGATCAATGGATCAATACAAGAAGAAGATAAAATAATTTTAAATATCTACACACCCAAAATAGTTTCACCACAATATATAAGGCAACTGCTAACAACCATAAAAGGACAAATCAACAATAACACAATAATAGTGCTGTAACACACACTTACAGCAATGGACAGATCATCAGACAGAAAATCAATAGGGAGGAAGAGGAGACAAGATGGTGGAAGACTAGGAGCACATCCTCACCCTCTCCCACAAACACAACAACAACAACAACAAAAAACACATCTACAGGATAAATGACTCGCACAGAACAGCAACCAATCACTGGCAGAAGAACCTAAACTCCAATAACGTCAAGAAGTTCATGACATTACTAGGTAAAACAAGAGAAAAGAGGAGAGTGAGAGATGGTGAATCTGAGCTGGACGGGTGCTCCTGAAAGGGAACTGTGGAGGAGAAAGGGATCCTGCACCCTGGAAAATCACCTAATCGGGGGAAAGTTCAAACGAACCAGAGGAATCTCCAGATGCAGAGAAGAGTGTAGCAGTAAGTTGGAGTTCTGAAAAGCAGATTGAGAACCGAATGGACCATCTGAACTACAGGCACAGTCACCAAAAATTGAGATGCCTGGGTGGGGGCTGGGCACTGAGACCTTGGCTCCAGAGGTTAGTCCCCAGGAAAGGGCTGGGGGGGGGCAGGATGGAGCAGAGACTGCTTGGGAGGTCTAGAAACCGGTCTGTCAAGTTTGACAGGGCAGAGACTGCCTGGGAGACTAGAAAACAAAGCTGTTGCAGAGGAAGGGAGCAATACTCTAGGGGCGGGGAAGTGAAAAGCCACATCAGTGGGAACCTGGGAAAAGAGCCTGGTCTGCGCCCATGCTGGGGAGGGGCGAGAAGAAGGGGTGGGTCCCCACAGAATACTCCCCATGCCACAGCAAGCTTACCAGCCCGCTAACTAGCAGAAAGCTGTGCTTCCCAGTGCATTCACTCCTCCAACCCCCACTATCCCCTATGCACTCTCCAGACGTGGGGCTGCCTGCCATCCAGGAGGGCTGGCCTCAACAATTGCCTGAAGCCTACCACCGCAGGGGCTGTCCCTGCACAGGCCTGCTTGCCCTTTGGAGGAGCTACACACCCATAGAGCAGCACCAAACACCAGCAGCCCCTGAGAAAAGGCCTGCAGCCCAGAAAAGCTAGAACAAGCCTAGCCTGGCCATGAAAAGATCTGCCTAATTCTTGGACAGTCTTTTTGAGTCGGCCTGCCCTGGGGAAGAGCCTCTTGGGTTGGCAGTGGCCCAGCAAGCTGCCCAAGCCCTCAGAGGGTGCTGAGCTCTCACAGATCAGCTGCAAAGGACTGCCAGCTCCAGGCAGGAACCCCTGCAGCCCAGAAAAGCTACAACAAGTCTGGCCAGGCTGTGAAAGATCTGCCTAATTCTCAGACAGTCTTTCTGAGTCAGGCTGCCCTGGGGAGGAGCCTCTTGAGCTTGAAGTGGCCCAGCTAGATACCAAAGCCCTCAGGGTGTGCCAACCTCTTGCAAATCAGCTGCGTATGACTGCCAGCTCAAGGCAGGAACCCCTGCAGCCCAGAAAAGCT
Source organism: Sus scrofa (assembly GCF_054392235.1). NCBI lineage: Eukaryota > Metazoa > Chordata > Mammalia > Artiodactyla > Suidae > Sus > Sus scrofa. The sequence goes on along the minus strand of NC_139385.1, from coordinate 54,149,611 downwards.
GCAACAGTCTGGCTGGGCCATGAAAAGATCTGCCTAATTCTCAGATGGTCTTTCTGAGTCGGGCTTCCCTGGGGAGGAGCCTCTTGGGTTTGCAGCAGCCCAGCTAGCCACACCAGCTCTTGGGAGGAGCTGCACTTCTGCAGAGCAATGGCACAGGACCCCCTGCACCCCAGAAAACCTACAACAAGCCTGGCTGGGCCGTGAAAAGATCTGCCTAATTCTTGGACAGTATTTCTGAGTCAGGCTGCCCTGGGGAGGAGCCTCCTGGCTTCGCAGAGGCCCAGATCACCGCCCAAGCACTCAGGGGGTGCCGAGCTCTCACAAATCAGCTGCATAGGGCTGCCAGCTCCAGGCAGGACACCCTGCAGCCCAGAAAAGCTACAACAAGGCTGGCCAGGCCATGAAAAGATCTGCCTAATTCTCAGACAATCTTTCTGAGTTGGGCTGCACTGGAGAGGAGCCTCTTGGGCTCGCAGTGGCCCAGCTAGCTGCTCCAACCCTTGGGGGGAGCCACACTCTTGCAGAACAGCTGCAAAGGACTGCCAGCTCTCTGCAGGTCCCATTGCAGCCCAGAAAAGCTACAACAAGATTAGCCAGACTGTGAAAAGATCTGCCTACATTCTCAGGCCGTCCTCCTGAGTTGGGCTGCGCTAGGGAAGAGCCTCTTGGGTTCTCAGTGTCCCAGACAGCTACTCCAGCCCTCAGGGGGTGCTGCATTCCTGAGGAATGGGTGCCTAACACCACCAACCCCCTGCGAGAACCCCACAGCCTAAAAACACCAGAGCAAGCTCTGCATGACTGAGTGAAATCTGCGACCATCGTGGTGTGGACCTCCCAGTCCTGTCTACCCTCAGGAAGTCCTCCTTTGCTTCAAAGAAACCCTGTTAGCCCCATCAACACTCCAGAAAAGCCACACTGCCTCAAAAAAGATTGACCAACAACGCCAGCCCTCAGGAAAAATTCCACGGCAGTGACAAGGCAAACACTGCCCAGTCACGGAAAATACAACTCCCTCAGGAAAAAGAAAACAACAAGCAAGATGAAGAAGCTGAGAAACCACCCCCAGTCAAACCAACAGGAGAACTCACCTAAAACAGTCAACAATGAAACAGATCTCTGCAGTCTGACAGACCTGGAGTTCAAAAGAGAAATAGTGAAAATACTGAAGGAATTAAGAGAAGATATGAACAGTAATGCAGATACCCTCAGAAAGGAACTAGAAAATATAAGGAGGAGCCAAGAAAAACTAGAACATTCATTTGCAGAGATGCAAACTGAACTAAGGGCAGTAAAAACCAGAATGAATAATGCAGAAGAACAAATCAGTGATATGGAAGATAGACTAATGGAAATCACCCAATCAGGTTAGCAGACAGAAAACCGAATCAAAAAACAGGAAAGCAATATAAGAGACCAGTGGGATAATATAAAGCGGGCCAATCTATGCATAATAGGAATTCCAGAAGGAGTAGAAAAAGATAAGGGAATGGAAAATATATTTTAAGAAATTATCACTGGAAACTTCCAAATCTAAAGGATACTGTGTTGAAGATACAGGAAGCACAGAGGGCCCCAAAGAGACCCACACTAAGACACATCATAATAAAAATGGCAAAAGCTAGTGATAAAGAGAGGATCCTAAAGGCAGCAAGAGAAAAGCAGAATGTTACCTACAAGGGAACCCCCATAAGAATATCAGCTGATTTCTCTACAGAAACACTACAGGCCAGGAGGGAATGGCAAGAGATATTTAAAGTGCTAAAAGGAAAAAATATGCAACCTAGAATACTCGATCCAGCCAGAATACCATTTAAAATAGAAGGAGAAATAAAATTTTTTTCAACAAACAAAAGCTAAAAGAATACAGCAATACAAAACCCAGGCTAAAAGAAATACTGAAAGGGCTTCTCTAAACCAAAAAGAAAGGAAGGAAACGGAAGAAAAAAGAAAAAAAAAAGAAGAAGAGGAGGAAGAACTAGGACTGAGGAAACCACAATCAGAGAGCAGCCACTCAAATAAGCCAGCATACAGATTTACTAATGAACATGCTTCAAACAAAATAAAATTAAAAAGAAAAAAAAGAGTCATCAAAATAATACAATGTCGGCAAGGGATGATAGGAAATAAATAACCCTTTTTGTTTGTTTGTATGTTTCTCTTCTTAATTTTAATATAGTAATGAAGTGCTTGAAACTACAGGACCATCAGGCTAAAACACACAATTATAGGAAGGGGTTAGCATACTTAAAAAACAGGGCAACCACAAGCCAAAACCAAATATTGCATTCGCAAAAAAATGGAAAAAAAACACTCAAGCAGATAAAAACAGGAGAAAATCCAACAAAAAAAAAGAGGAAGAATGGAGAACCATAGAATCAACTGGAACACGAGGTTCAAAATGGCAATAAATAATCATCTATCAATTATCACCTTAAATGTCTATGGGCTAAATGCCCCAATCAAAAGACACAGAGTGGCTGAGTGGATAAAAAGGCAAAAACCTTCAATATGCTGCCTACAAGAAACTCACCTTAAGACAAAGGACACATATAGATTGAAAGTGAAAGGGTAGGGGAAAATATTTCACGCCAATAGACGTGACAGAAAAGCAGGAGTTGCAACACTCATATCAGAAAAAAATAGACTTTAAAATGAAAGACATAAAGAAAGACAAAGAAGGACACTACTTGATGATTAAGGGATCCATCCAAGGAGAGGATGTTACTATCGTCAACATATATGCCCCAAATATAGAAGCACCCAGATACATACAACAAATATTAACAGACATAAAGGGAGATATTGATGAGAATACAATCATAGTAGGAGACCTTAATACCCCCCTCACATCAATGGACAGATCCTCTAGACAGAAAGCCAATAAAGCAACAGAGATCCTAAAGGAAACAATAGAAAAGTTAGACTTAGTTGATATCTTCAGGACACTACATCCAAAAAGATCACAATACACATTCTTCTCAAATGCTCATGGAACATTCTCAAGAATCGACCACATATTGGGGCACAAAGCTAACCTCAATAAATTTCAGAGCATAGAAATTATCTCAAGTATTTTCTCTGACCACAATGCCATGAAATTAGAAATCAACCATGGGAAAAGGAAAGAGAAAAAACCTACTACATGGAGACTAAACAACATGCTACTAAAAAACCAATGGGTCAATGAGGAAATCAAGAAGGACATTAAAAAATACCTGGAAACAAATGATAATGAAGACACAACCTCTCAAAATCTATGGGATTCTGTGAAAACAGTGCTCAGAACGAAATTTATACCAATACAGGCCTTTCTCAAAAAAGAAGACAGATACCAAATTGACAACTTAACCCTCCACCTAAATGAACTAGAAAAAGAAGAACCAAAAAGACCTAGAGTCAGCAGAAGGAAGGAAATTATAAAGATCAAAGAAGAAATCAATAAAATAGAGACTCAAAAAAACAATAGAGAAAATTAATAAAACCAAGAGCTGGTTCTTTGAAAAGGTGAACAAAATTGATAAACCCCTGGCCAGACTCACTAAAAAGAGGAGAGAAAGAACCCAAATCACCAAAATTATAAATGAAAAAGGAGAAATCACAACGGATACAGCAGAAATACAAAAAACCATAAGAGAATACTATGAACAACTATATGGCCACAAGTTTGACAATCTGGAAGAAATGGACAATTTTCTAGAATCTTACAGCCTGCCAAAACTGAATCAAGCAGAAACAGACCAACTGAACAGACCAATCACTAGAAATGAAATTGAAGAGGTCATAAAATCACTCCCTACAAATAAAAGCCCAGGACCAGATGGCTTCACAGGTGAATTCTATCAAACATATAAAGAGGAATTGGTGCCCATCCTCCTTAAACTCTTTCAAAAGGTTGAAGAAGAAGGAATACTCCCAAAGACATTCTATGAGGCCACCATCACCCTCATTCCAAAACCAGGCAGAGATACCACCAAAAAAGAAAACTATCGCCCAATATCATTGATGAATATAGATGCAAAACTTCTCAACAAAATCTTAGCCAACCGAATCCAACAACATATCAAAAAAATTATACACCATGACCAGGTTGGGTTCATCCCAGGTTCACAAGGATGGTTCAACATACGCAAATCAATCAACATCATACACCACATTAACAAAAAAAAAGTCAAAAATCATATGATCATCTCAATAGATGCAGAAAAAGCATTTGACAAAGTTCAACATCCATTCATGATCAAGACCCTCGCCAAAGTGGGTATAGAGGGAACATTCCTGAATATAATCAAAGCCATTTATGATAAACCCACAGCAAATATAATCCTCAATGGGGAAAAACTGAAAGCCTTCTCACTCAAATCTGGAACAAGACAGGGATGCCCACTCTCACCACTGCTCTTCAACATAGTTTTGGAAGTCTTAGCCACAGCAATTAGACAAACAAAAGAAATCAAAGGCATCCATATAGGAAGAGAAGAGATCAAACTGTCACTGTATGCAGATGACATGATTCTATACCTAGAAAACCCTAAGGACTCAACCCCAAAACTCCTTGAACTGATTAATAAATTCAGCAAAGTGGCAGGATATAAGATTAACATTCAGAAGTCAGTTGCATTTCTGTATACCAGCAATGAAGCATTAGAAAAGGAATACAAAAATACGATACCTTTTAAAATTGTACCTCACAAAATCAAATACCTCGGAATACACCTAACCAAAGAGGTAAAGGACCTATATGCCGAGAACTATAAAACCTTAATCAAAGAAATCAAAGAAGATGTAAAAAAATGGAAAGATATTCCATGTTCCTGGATTGGAAAAATCAATATTGTGAAAATGGCCATACTACCCAAAGCAATCTACAGATTCAATGCAATCCCTATCAAATTACCCATGACATTTTTCACAGAACTAGAACAAACAATCCAAACATTTATATGGAACAACAAAAGACCCAGAATCGCCAAAGCAATCCTGAGAATCAAAAACCAAGCAGGAGGCATAACTCTCCCAGACTTCAAGAAATACTACAAAGCCACAGTCATCAAAACAGTGTGGTACTGGTATCAAAACAGACAGACAGACCAATGGAACAGAATAGAGAATCTGGAAATTAACCCTGACACCTATGGTCAATTAATCTTTGACAAGGGAGGCAAGAACATCAAATGGGAAAAGGAAAGTCTATTCAGCAAGCATTGCTGGGAAACCTGGACAGCTGTATGCAAAGCAATGAAACTAGAACACACCCTCACACCATGCACAAAAATAAACTCCAAATGGCTGAAAGACTTAAATATACGACAGGACACCATCAAACTCCTAGAAGAAAACATAGGCAAAACACTCTCTGACATCAACATCATGAATATTTTCTCAGGTCAGTCTCCCAAAGCAATAGAAACTAGAGCAAAAATAAACCCATGGGACCTCATCAAACTGAAAAGCTTTTGCACAGCAAAGGAAACCCAAAAGAAAACAAAAAGACAACTTACAGAATGGGAGAAAATAGTTTCAAATGATGCAACTGACAAGGGCTTAATCTCTAGAATATACAAGCAACTTATACAACTCAACAGCAAAAAAACCAATCAATCAATGGAAAAATGGGCAAAAGACCTGAATAGACATTTCTCCAAAGAAGATATACAGATGGCCAACAAACACATGAAAAAATGCTCAACATCGCTGATTATAAGAGAAATGCAAATCAAAACTACCATGAGATACCACCTCACACCAGTCAGAATGGCCATCATTAATAAATCCACAAATAACAAGTGCTGGAGGGGCTGTGGAGAAAAGGGAACCCTCCTGCACTGTTGGTGGGAATGTAAACTGGTACAGCCACTATGGAGAACAGTTTGGAGATACCTTAGAAATCTATACATAGAACTTCCATATGACCCTGCAATCCCACTCTTGGGCATCTATCCGGACAAAGCTCTACTTAAAAGAGACACATGCACCCGCATGTTCATTGCAGCACTATTCACAATAGCCAGGACATGGAAACAATCCAAATGTCCATCGACAGAGGATTGGATTCGGAAGATGTGGTATATATACACAATGGAATACTACTCAGCCATTAAAAAGGATGACATCATGCCATTTGCAGCAACATGGATGGAACTAGAGAATCTCATACTGAGTGAAATGAGCCAGAAAGACAAAGACAAATACCATATGACATCACTTATAACTGGAATCTAATATCCAGCACAAATGAACATCTCCTCAGAAAAGAAAATCAATCATGGACTTGGAGAAGAGACTTGTGGTTGCCTGATGGGAGGGGGAGGGAGTGGGAGGGATCGGGAGCTTGGGCTTATCAGTCACAACGTAGAATAGATTTACAAGGAGATCCCGCTGAATAGCATTGAGAACTATGTCTAGATACTCATGTTGCAACAGAAGAAATGGTGGGGGGAAAAACTGTAATTGTAATGTATACATGTAAGGATAACCTGACCCCCTTGCTGTACAGTGGGAAAATAAAATAAAATTTAATAAAAAAAAAAAAATAAAAATAACTAAGGTGGCACTCATTAAATCGCAAAAAAAAAAAAAAAATAAATAAATAACCCTTTTTGTTTGTTTGTATGTTTCTCTTCTTAATTTTAATATAGTAATGAAGTGCTTGAAACTACAGGACCATCAGGCTAAAACACACAATTATAGGAAGGGGTTAGCATACTTAAAAAACAGGGCAACCACAAGCCAAAACCAAATATTGCATTCGCAAAAAAATGGAAAAAAAACACTCAAGCAGATAAAAACAGGAGAAAATCCAACAAAAAAAAAGAGGAAGAATGGAGAACCATAGAATCAACTGGAACACGAGGTTCAAAATGGCAATAAATAATCATCTATCAATTATCACCTTAAATGTCTATGGGCTAAATGCCCCAATCAAAAGACACAGAGTGGCTGAGTGGATAAAAAGGCAAAAACCTTCAATATGCTGCCTACAAGAAACTCACCTTAAGACAAAGGACACATATAGATTGAAAGTGAAAGGGTAGGGGAAAATATTTCACGCCAATAGACGTGACAGAAAAGCAGGAGTTGCAACACTCATATCAGAAAAAAATAGACTTTAAAATGAAAGACATAAAGAAAGACAAAGAAGGACACTACTTGATGATTAAGGGATCCATCCAAGGAGAGGATGTTACTATCGTCAACATATATGCCCCAAATATAGAAGCACCCAGATACATACAACAAATATTAACAGACATAAAGGGAGATATTGATGAGAATACAATCATAGTAGGAGACCTTAATACCCCCCTCACATCAATGGACAGATCCTCTAGACAGAAAGCCAATAAAGCAACAGAGATCCTAAAGGAAACAATAGAAAAGTTAGACTTAGTTGATATCTTCAGGACACTACATCCAAAAAGATCACAATACACATTCTTCTCAAATGCTCATGGAACATTCTCAAGAATCGACCACATATTGGGGCACAAAGCTAACCTCAATAAATTTCAGAGCATAGAAATTATCTCAAGTATTTTCTCTGACCACAATGCCATGAAATTAGAAATCAACCATGGGAAAAGGAAAGAGAAAAAACCTACTACATGGAGACTAAACAACATGCTACTAAAAAACCAATGGGTCAATGAGGAAATCAAGAAGGACATTAAAAAATACCTGGAAACAAATGATAATGAAGACACAACCTCTCAAAATCTATGGGATTCTGTGAAAACAGTGCTCAGAACGAAATTTATACCAATACAGGCCTTTCTCAAAAAAGAAGACAGATACCAAATTGACAACTTAACCCTCCACCTAAATGAACTAGAAAAAGAAGAACCAAAAAGACCTAGAGTCAGCAGAAGGAAGGAAATTATAAAGATCAAAGAAGAAATCAATAAAATAGAGACTCAAAAAAACAATAGAGAAAATTAATAAAACCAAGAGCTGGTTCTTTGAAAAGGTGAACAAAATTGACAACACCCTGGCCAGACTCACTAAAAAGAAGAGAGGAAGAACCCAAATAAGCAAAATTATAAATGAAAAAGGAGAAATCACAACGGATACAGCAGAAATAAAAAAGCCATAAGAGAAAAATATGAACAACTATATGGCCACAAGTTTGACAATCTGGAAGAAATCGACAATTTTCTAGAATCTTACACCCTGCCAAAACTGAATCAAGCAGAAACAGACCAACTGAACAAACCGATCACTAGAAATGAAATTGAAGAGGTCATAAAAATACTCCCTACAAATAAAAGTCCAGGACCAGATGGCTTCACAGGTGAATTCTATCAAACATATAAAGAGGAATTGGTGCCCATCCTCCTTAAACTCTTTCAAAAGGTTGAAGAAGAAGGAATACTCCCAAAGACATTCTATGAGGCCACCATCACCCTCATTCCAAAACCAGACAGAGATACCACCAAAAAAGAAAATGATCACCCAATATCATTGATGAATATAGATGCAAAAATTCTCAACAAAATCTTAGCCAACCAAATCCAACAATATGTCAAAAAGATCATACACCATGACCAGGTAGGGTTTACCCCAGGTTCACAATGATGGTTCAACATACACAAATCAATCAACATCATACACGACATTAACAAAAAAAAAGTCAAAAATCATATGATCATCTCAATAGACACAGAAAAAGCATTTGACAAAGTCCAACATCCATTCAAGATCAAGACCTTGGCCAAAGTGGGTTTAGAGGGAACATTTCTTTTTTTTTTTTTTTTTTTGTCTTTTTTGTTGTTGTTGTTGCTATTTCTTGGGCCACTCCCATGGCATATGGAGGTTCCCAGGCTAGGGGTTGAATTGGAGCTGTAGCCACCGGCCTAGGCCAGAGCCACAGCAATGCGGGATCCGAGCCGCGTCTGCAACCTACACCACAGCTCAGGGCAACGCCGGATCCTTAACCCACTGAGCAAGGGCAGGGACCGAACCTGCAACCTCATGGTTCCTAGTCAGATTCGTTAACCACTGCGCCACGATGGGAACTCCTAGAGGGAACATTTCTGAACATAATCAAAGCCATTTATGAGAAACCTGCAGCAAATATAATCCTCAATGGGGAAAAACTGAAAGCCTTCTCACTCAAATCTGGAACAAGACAGGGATGCCTACTTTCACCACGGCTCTTCAACATGGTTTTGGAAGTCCTAGCCACAGCAATTAGACAAAAGAAATAAAAGGCATCCATATAGGAAGAGAAGAGATCAAAACTGTCACTGTATGCAGATGACATGATACTATACATAGAAAACCCTAAGGACTCAACGCCAAAACTCCTTGAACTGATGAATAAATTCAGCAAAGCGGCAGGATATAAGATTAACATTCAGAAGTCAGTGGCATTTCTGTATACCAGCAATGAAACATTAGAAAAGGAATACAAAAATACAATACCTTTTAAAATTGCACCTCACAAAATCAAATACCTCGGAATACACCTGACCAAAGAGGTAAAGGACCTATATGCCGAGAACTATAAAACTTTAATCAAAGAAATCAAAGAAGATGGAAAGAAATGGAAAGATATTCCATGTTCCTGGACTGGAAAAATCAATATTGTGAAAATGGCCATACTACCCAAAACAATCTACAGATTCAATGCAATCCCTATCAAATTACCCATGACATTTTTCACAGAACTAGAACAAACAATCCAAACATTTATATGGAACAATAAAAGACCCAGATTCGCCAAAGCAATCCTGAGAAACAAAAACCAAGCAGGAGGCATAACTCTCCCAGACTTCAAGAAATAATACAATGCCACAGTCATCTAAACAGTGTGGTACTGGTATCAAAACAGACAGACAGACCAATGGAACAGAATAGAGAATCCTTTCTGACACCTATGGTCAATTAATCTTTGACAAGGGAGGCAAGAACTTAAAATGGGAAAAAGAAAGTCTATTCAGCAAGCATTGCTGGGAAACCTGGACAGCTCCATGCAAAGTAAAGAAACTAGAACACACCCTCACACCATGCACAAAAATAAACTCAAAATGGCTGAAAGACTTCAATATACGACAGGACACCATCAAACTCCTAGAAGAAAACATAGGCAAAACACTCTCTGACATCCACATCATGAATATTTTCTCAGGTCAGTCTCCCAAAGCAATAGAAATTAGAGCAAAAATAAACCCATGGGACCTCATCAAACTGAAAAGCTTTTGCACAGCAAAGGAAACCAAAAAGAAACCAAAAAGGCAACCTACAGAATGGGAGAAAATAGTTTCAAATGATGCAACCAACAAGGGCTTAATCTCTAGAATATATAAACAACTTATACAAGCCAACAGCAAAAAATCCAATCAATCAATGGAAAAATGGGCAAAAGACCTGAATAGACATTTCTCCAAAGAAGATATACAGATGGCCAACAAACACATGAAAAAATGCTCAACATCGCTGATTATAAGAGAAATGCAAATCAAAACTACCATGAGATACCACCTCACACCAGTCAGAAGGGCCATCATTATAAGTCCACAAATAACAAGTGCTGGAAGGGGTGTGCAGAAAAGGGAACCCTCCTGCACTGTTGGTGGGAATGTAAACTGGTACAGCCACTATGGAGAACAGTTTGGAGATACCTTAGAAATCTACACATAGAACTTCCATATGACCCCACAATCCCACTCTTGGGCATATATCCGGACAAAACTCTCCTTAAAAGAGACACATGCACCCCCATGTTCATTGCAGCACTATTCACAATAGCCAGGACATGGAAACAACCCAAATGTCCATCAAGAGATGATTGGATTCGGAAGAGGTGGTATATATACACAATGGAATACTACTCAGCCATAAAAAGAATGACATAATGCCATTTGCAGCAACATGGATGGAACTAGAGACTCTCATCCTGAGTGAAATGTGTCAGAAAGACAAAGACAAATAGCATATGATATCACTTATAACTGGAATCTAATATCCAGCACAAATGAACATCTCCTCAGAAAAGAAACTCATGGACTTGGAGAAGAGACTTGTGGCTTCCTGATGGGAGGGGGAGGGAGTGGGAGGGATCAGGAGCTTGGGGTTATCAGACACAGCTTAGAATAGATCCTGCTGAGTAGCATTGAGAATTTTGTCTAGATACTCATGTTGCGACAGAACAAAGGGTGGGGAAAAAAATTGAATTGTAATATATACATGTAAGGATAACTTGATCCCCTTGCTGTACAGTGGGAAAATTAGAAAAATTAAAAAAATAGTAATATAAAATTATTTTAAAAGAAAATCTATAAGGAAACACAGCCCTGAATGAAGAATTAACCCAGACGGACTTAATAGATACTTATAAGACATTCCATCCAAAAGCAACAGAATACACATTCCTCTCAAGTGCACATGGAACATTCTCTAAGATTGATCACAACCTGGGCTACAAATCCAACCTCGGTAACTTTAAGAAAATGGAAATCATATCAAGCGTATTTCTGGCCACAACGCTATATGACTAGAAATCAACAGAAAAAAAAAATTCAATAAACACAAACACGTGGAGACTCAGCAACATGCTACTAAACAACCAATGGATCACTGAAGAAATCAAAGAGGAAATTTTAAAATACCTAGAAGCAAATGACAACAAAGATACGACACTCCAAATCCTATGGGATGCAGCAAAAGCCATTCTTAGAGGAAAGTTTATAGCAAGACAGTCCCACTCAGGAAACAAGTAAAAGGTCAAATAAACAAGATAACTTTACATCTAAAGCAGCTCAAGAGAGAATAACAGACAAGACCTAAAGTTAGTAGACAGAAAGAAATCATAAAGATCAGAGCAGAAATCAATGAAATAGAAATGAAGAAAACCATAGAAAACATCAATGAAATGAAAAGCTTGTTCTTTGAAAAGATCAACAAAATTGGTAAACCCTTAGCCAGACTTATCAAGAAAAAAAGAGAGAGGACTCAAATCAATAAAATTAGAAAAGAAAAAGGAGAAGTAACAACATATAAAGGATCATAAGAGACTACTATATGCAACTATATGCCAATAAAATGGAAAACCTAGAAGAAATGGACAAATTCTTAGAAAAGTACAATCTTCCAAGACTAAACCAAGATGAAATA